>NW_023425515.1:11568610-12768610 GCF_014108245.1 Pipistrellus kuhlii
ATCAATATAATTCTATAATATTTCATTTGGTTTCTATAAATACAGTTATTTTTTGCACATTGTTTTTAAGTTATCATTTCTCTTTTCATTTAGGTGCCCTAATTTTCTAGAGAAAATACCCGGAAATATTTCAAAAATTCTAAAAGGTACAGATTTAGCAATTAATTTGAAATTCCTCTCTAAGTTATTCCCTTTTAAGAATCGATCTAAAAGAAACACTGTCATTACACATATAGATAGATAGATAGATAGATAGATAGATAGATAGATAGATAAAAATATTCATTGCAGTTTTTAAGCAATAAAACTTTAGAAAGAAGATAATTAACTAGCAATAATGGATTTGCTAAATATTAAGATACACAGTATCTGGATCTATCTAAATAAATTTACACAAGCATTTTCATAGCTGATGCACAGAAACAACTAGAATAGTTCATAGCAACCTGTGCTAAAATAATCACAGAATAAAAATGGGAGCTAGGAAGGGGATTGTTGATTTATACTATTGGGAAATTTTCGGCAATAATATTCATTCTGTTGAAATGTTTTGGGGTTGTTTTAACTGACATTTCAAAGGCAAAACTAGAGAAGTGGCATTTATTCCTTAATTTTATTCCATCTTTTTAATAAAGGATCTTTCATTAACTTGCCCTCTTTCAATCCTACTTAGAACATAAGAAGATTTTATTATGAATTGATGATTTACATTTTGCTCAACTGGTATTTGGCCACGCATCCACCACAGAGAGCCCTCTTTCTATCACTTGTTTGGTTTTCTTTGTAGCAGCTTTGGTCTGTATGAGAATCTAAATAATAATTCCCAAGGCATTGTCGCAGACCTCAGGCTCTGACTCTGTCCCTCTCTTAAGCATTTGACCTGGTGTGTATCTCAGATGATGACATACCCTGGCATCAACTTTATCCCAAAGCTTAAATACAGTCCTAGTGATCATGGAAAGATCACCCTCCGGCATTATTAAATTCAGGTATTTGCGTATTATTAAAGAGGAAAATGAAAGAGAGAAAAAAATTAAACTCTTTCTACATGCAGCATAGAATTAATTTCTGGTTAAAAAAAAATTAGTGTTAACTTTCACCATCACTGTGTGTTAAAGCAATTGAGAATTTGGAATCTGACAGCCTTATTCACCTCCAGATTTTCCCATCTACCCTGCAGCCTTGGACATATTACATACTCTGGTCATTATAACTAGTATATTACTACCTCACTAGGTTACTTGGGTATTTATTTATTGATCCTGTGCTATCATAGCACATAGCTTGGTGATTCTTCTATTAGGTTCCTTTATTAAAGGCACTCTATCCTGATTTATCTGTCGTCAGCAGCTATAAATACGATTAAGACAAAAGTTGTCAACTTAGTATTCATGCGGGTATCGTATGAAAAATAAGAAGAGATTAATAGGGGGAAAGCACATTTATAAAAAATGGAAATGTTAATCTTCCAAGACGAGATCCAATTCATTTATATCACAACAGGAATCTATGAATTTAAGAGAAAACTAAATATTTTCTGCATCATTGAATAAAGACAGTTTTTTTCATTAAGGAAATAATATGGAACTGAAGAGTTAGAATATCTCATCTTTTTAAAACAAAACACAATCAGTAAAAGTCTCTTAGGGATCATTCTCAGTAGAGAGTGTTGCTGCTTGAATACTTCCAATTTTAGATAAAAACAATAGAGAAATTTCATTTGAATTTGGAAATATGCAAACCATAAAATAATCTGTGGACACTGTAATAAAATGTGAGGTAGTCAGAATATTAAGATATAATATTTAAAAGTTCAAAATAACTCTAAAATAATAAGGAATGCATTTAAGCATATATTTTAAAACATGGAAGACAGAAAAGTCTCTGTCATCATTTTGTAGTACTATTATTTCGCTGAATTTTTTCATATTTGCAAAAAAAAATAATGCAACTTATTTTTTTATATTTATTCATTCAAATTACAACTGTATCCAATCAAATGGTTTTCACATATAATTCATTAGAGTTAATTACTAATAATACGATTAATGTAAAAAGTAAATGGAAAGTTATTATATATATATACACACACATAATCTCTAATGACATATTTTGAAATTATTAACCATTCAAAAAAAGAGTACAGAAGTAATAAATTTGATACCATATATTCCTAGAACATTTAGACTGTAATTATCCTTTTCTCCATTTGAAGTTATTGAATATGTAAGAGTTTTCATAATTGGTTAGCAGTACTTTTTTAAAGTATGATATGGGATAAAGGAGTTTCTACAAAGGAATTTTGTATCCTCTGTTTATTAATTATCACAAGTGTCTGGTTCTTCAAAAACTGGATTTAAAATACATTTATAGAAGCATACCTGACTTATTATTCTTTACTTTCCATGGCTAGTATAATTTACTCCATAAATATTATTTAAATAATCTCTGACAATATGACAGACTAACATGGGCTGCTAGTGTCTTCTCCTTGACTTAATCTAGAAAATAAAAATAGAAGCAAAAATCTGAAAAATAGTGGACAAGATTCTTGTGACTTTTAAAGGTGAGTTAATCTAAATAGCACTGGGCTGGTGGTAGGATGGGTTACAAGGTCTCTGAGGCTGAGAAGAGTTGAGGTCCATGGAATAAGTATAGATTGTGAAGATATTTCCCTGCTCTATGTCTAGTTTAAGGTAGAGAGAAATGCTAACAGACTCTGGAAACCTGGACCTGGCTGGTGATTGTAAAGGCAATTCTTTCTGCCCAGATTATAACCCCTTTGGTGGGGCAATGTGGCTATCCCCTGGGGAACCTGTGAATGCTGCCACTGACTAGCAAATCATACTTGACATCTGATTCAGTTTGCTCCCTTCCTTAACTAATTAGCTACCTACACTAATAAAGTTAGCTAAAAGTATGTAATCAATAGCAAGGCAACACACAAAAATAATTAGTACAATAAATAAGTAAATAGATAATGATAGGTAGATAGATAGATAGATAGGTAGATAGATAGATGAAAGGTAGAAAGATAGATACATGATAGATAGATGATATAGATAGATAGATAGATAGATAGATAGATAGATAATTGATGGAAAATACTCAGGTTGAAGAAGCAAGACAAAAAATAATGGAAATAATAATTGAATAAAGAGGTAATAGTTAAAAAACTGATTCAACTGTATACTTTTGTTAACCAGTATCACTTAATGTATTCAATAAAAAGGAAAACATTAAAAATAAAAAAACTGTTTCAAAAATTGAGTGAACTTCCTGCAGAATAAACACATACATGCATGCATGCATGCACATACAGATGTATTACAGCTCAATTCCTAAAAAAATCAAATATTTTTTTCATATCATAAAAAAGTAAAAGATGGGTTGCTCTTAATTAAGCAACAATAAGGCATATGGTTTACTTCTTAAGAAAAATAATGGGAGACAAGAGATTATACTCAAACATCAGAAGTGAGGAAAAATGGCACATTTAAAGTTGCTGGAGACATTTTACAAATAAAAGGTACTATAAGTTTTACCTCTTTAAATGCAATAAACTTCTATGAGTCAGCTCAAAAATAAGAAAGCACTGGAAAAGAAGCCTATGGTTTTTAATAAGACATTTGATTCTTAGTCTACTATTAATTTTTGTTATTTTAAACACAACAGCCTGATAACAAATGAGTTCTTAAACATTTTAATCCAGCTGAAAATCTGAAGAGAGTCCCAAAATAGATAACCTAAGTTCTTATGATCATTAAAATGCATCACTGAAAGAGAGAGAGAACAAAAATTTAAAAGACAAGTCCCAATTTGAAGGGAAACATTTTCAACTACGATGATACATAAAGAACTAATAATAAAAGTAATCTACAAGTCAATAAAAATGATTGAAAACCACAGAAGGAAACAGACTGAAGATTTGAACAGGTATCTGATAAAGCAGGTTGTACAAATGGTCCATCAGTGTATGAAAAGTTGTCCAAATGTGCTTGTGATCATGGCACTGGGAATGAAAACCCATTTATTATATTATTGGAAAACATTTTTTTAAAAACTTAAATGTACAACATTAGCTTGGCAAAATGTTTGAACTCTTGGAACATTTATCCATTGTTGGTGGGTGTATAAATTACACTGCCTGGCAACTTTTAACTGTCCCATATCTCATAGCCTGGCAATTCAACTATTATATAACACAAGATACATAGCTTAGTTAAGTACTGTGTTGGAAGATTTTCAAATATGCTCACAAACGTGTATTGTTTATAAAGGATTAAAACTAAAAATAATTCATATTTCATGAAATTATGACAAAATTAAAACAGTTAAATGCATTGTTATATGCTCAGCCAACAAATTTGAACAGATGCCTGAATGGAATGAGAAATTGCATATATCTTGGGGTAAAAAACTTTTTCAGAAGAAGGAATGGCTAAAGCACAGGTTTTTATTTTGTTTTTTAAATATATTTTATTTATTTTTCACAGAGAGGAAGAGAGAGGGATAGGGAGTTAGAAACATCAATGAGAGAGAATCATTGATCAGCTGCCTTCTCTTGCACACCCCCTACTGGGGATGTGCCTACAACAAAGGTACATGCCCTTGACTGGAATCGAACCTGGGACCTTTCAGACCACAGGCCAACACTCCTCTATCCACTGAGCCAAATCAGTTTTCGGCAGCACAGTTTTTTTCAGTAAAATAAGAAGCAAGATCATCAGTTGAGAGTGAGGTCAAGCAGGAGGCACCTGAAGACAGAGGAGTATGAAATAGGAAAATGAAAGTTTTAATGGACTTGCGGAAATACAAGTAGGAGTGAGAGACATCAACAAAGGCATAACCGATATTAGTATTTCCAGATTCAAAGTGAGTCTCAGCAAGGTGGTGATGTTTTCTAAACCACACACATTTGGCTGCCCTACTGTGGGTATGGTTTGGGCTTTTTCAGGCTTGCATCATGAAAACAGTGGCTCGTGGCGAGGTAGTTGTGGTTGCATGTAAGTGAGATTTTATAATGATGAAAGATGGGACCTACTCAGTAAACAGACAGTTTGGATGTTGAAGGATCTAAGCTGTTAGGTAGAGAATTAGGATGTTAAAAGAAAGAATGCAGAGGACAATAAAAGTTGACAGAATTGGCAGAGTTTAAAACTTCATTGCTATACATAAAAAAGGGCAAATAAATGAGAAGTTACATTTTCTTCATTGATGAAATAATTTAACATTATGATTTTTTATTTTTTTCCACATTGAGTAATATATTTAATAGAATCCTCCTAACAATAATAACAGAGTTTTACTGATGACCTCAGATAATGTATCCTATAAATTTTATGGATGTTTAAAGTTTAAAGGTCCATGAATAACTGATTATCACAAGTCATAACTATATAGTTCTGAGAGTGAAATTGACAAATAATGAAATAATGTGAAAGTTTAGATGTATGTACACATGAAAAATTGTAACCTGCTAAAAGTGATACCAAATATCAGTAGGAAAAGCATGAATTTTTAATGAATCATTTAAGAAAAAATGTTACCATTTAAAGAAAATTAGAGCTATGTACTTATGCTGTGCTATATAAAAATGATTTAATGGCCAAAATGTAAAAGATAAAAGTGCAAGTTCAATCAAAGAAAATCTGTATAACTTATTTATTAAGAATGTATAATAACCAAAGCTATCAATTTGAGTACATACAAATTAAGAATTTCTGTTCAAATGACAACTGTTCTGAATAAGCAACAAGTTAAGAAGATAAGAAAAAAATATTTGTAGCATATAAACCTAAAAAGCAATTAATCTCTAAAATATAAAAATATTCCTCCATTTACTGGGAATAAATATTAGAAAATTAGAAATGGTGCCCTGCGTATTTGGCTCAGTGGATAAAGCATTGGCCTGAGGACTGAAGGATCTGGGGTTTATTTCCGGTCAAGAGCACATGCCCGGATTGTGAGTTCAATCCCCAGTAGGGGGAGTGCAGAAAGCAGCCATTCAATAATTACCATCATTGATTTTTTTATTTATTTTTTTATTTTTTTATCTCTCTTTCCCTCTCTTCCTCTCTGAAATAAATAAAAATATATTGAAGAAAATTAGAAATAGTGAATGAATAGAGAAGGGAAATCTGTATGTCTGATAAGCCTAGATATATTTGGGATACCTGTGTCTAATATAGTGCTAGTGGATATATAGGGCAATATAGCCATTTTGGAGATTGCCCTGAAGAATATAACAAAACTAGAAAAATATGTATCCTAGGAAACAGCAACCTATCCTGCATATCTATATACCCTGAGTGGCCAGATTATTATGATATATGCAAATTGCCCCCTCAACCAGGGGTTCGACCAGCAGGCAGGCCAACCAACCACCATGTCCCTTTCCTTTGGCCAGGCTGGCTGGACCCCACCCATGCATGAATTCATGCCCTGGAGCCTCTAAACACACACACACACACACACACACACACACACACACACACACACACACACATACTGAGTGGCCAGATTATTATGCATTCAGAGATCATAATAATCTGGCCACTCGGTGTATATAAAAGACAAGTGACCAGAATGCTGGCCAACCTCCCATGGCTCCTTCCCTCTGGCCGGCCCCACCCTTAATTGTCCCCTATCACCCTGATTGGGGGCAAGGCCAGCAGCCAACCTCCACACCCCCCACCACCAGCCCTTTCTGATAGCCCCCATCAGGGCTGGCCGGCAGGATGCCACCAGTGCACGAATTCATGTACTGGGCCTCTAGTATATAAATAAACACTCTTCTCCATAGAGAAGCTTTATGGAAATTTCCCTTTGAGTATAGTTTTGGGTAATTCATTATTGGGAACAGTATGCATTTCCTCACTTCTGGAAAATATAAGAGAAATGTGATAAATGAACATGTAAAAATATTAATAAGCAGAAACCTCATTTAAATGGAGAGCCTAGAAAGGGGAGCACTCATATCCTGTGCACATTGCAAAGCGCAACAGGAAGAAATGTGCATGTTACAAGCCTTCCCAACTTCCCTTTTCTGCTCCAATCAATAATTTTCTCTATAAATTTTCTTCTTTGTTTTAGTGGAC
Source organism: Pipistrellus kuhlii (assembly GCF_014108245.1). Lineage (NCBI taxonomy): Eukaryota > Metazoa > Chordata > Mammalia > Chiroptera > Vespertilionidae > Pipistrellus > Pipistrellus kuhlii. The sequence continues at coordinate 11,575,711 of NW_023425515.1, forward strand.
ATGGATGTGGCTCACCACTGTTGCAATTTCTTATAGTTCTCAAATAAAACAAATTTTGATGGAGAAACCTGGTTGACTTTTTGCTTATGGTTAACATATTCGTGGCCTGTATGAGGATTAAAATATTCCTGGGGAGGACCCAAGGGAGGGGAGGGCAGGGTCTTGGTGAAGGGGGACAAAGAGGGGGAAATGGGGGACATCTGTAATAATGTCAACAATTAAAATTAAATAAAGTAATAATAATAATAAAAAAAACAAACTCTGAGACTAGTGAGCAAACAGGTGTGGCACCCACAAATCCTACTGAGCTCTCTGTTTTCTGGCCAACCTTGAGGTTTGAGGGTAGGCTTTCTCCTGGATTCTGGCTCCCCCCCCCCCCCCCCATTTCAAAACTCTCCAGACATTATCTGAGATCTGTTTAGAAACTTTTCACTTTTATGTGAAGGCCTACTGTGAGTATTTGTTTCATACTTCAGCCCAACTCATTAAGGATTAGCCTTTGGCCAGATTCCTGCAGAAACCAGACTGTCTCAGTGAAATGGACTCAGCTTCCAGCCTGACTCCTCTGGAACCTGGGACCTGGTTTTGTCTCTGAAATGGTGCTGCTCAGCCTTTGGTTGACCCTTAGGGCTCAGGCTGTTTCTCTGAAACTGTGCTGCTTCATGCCTTCAGCCCAAACTGTTCTTAGTGAAACTGGCTGGTGTTAGCGGGCAAGCTGCTTGGGCCAAGAGAAAAGCTTTAACAATGGGTCCCAGTTATTGAAATACCTTCAGGATCCCTCTCTCCAGAAACCTCAATGGATTTTTATGTATGAAAACGTGGTGTCTCCTCATGCACATCTCCAATTAAATGGACCAATATGACCAAAAGTAAGTTAGAAAAACACTAGCCATTATACAGAACTCATGAAATCCCCTTAATTACATTTTAAAAACAGAATTGGACAACTAGAGCTCTAAAATATGCAAAACTGAATGCAATGCCTACGTTGCCTGATATTGTGAGGAGTCAAAAATTGTCTCTTTGCAGAATAAAAATTGAAGACTAACTGAGGCAAAAACAAGTGGTTAAAGAAATAAATAAAACTATTTTTGAAACCTCCTGCTTTCTCCCTCAGCTTCTGTCTCTGGATCCCTCTTCCTCCTCCTCTGAACATATCAGTAGCTGTCCCTTTAAAATTAAGCCTTCTGAGGGTCCTAATAATACCCAGATTTCTTATATTCCCTGGACTAAAGCTGAACTGTAAACCATCGTCTACATTTATCCAAAGTAAATGAGGGTTCCCAGAGAATTGCTGAGGAATTGAATATAGTCATTCAGATTCATCAACCCGATTCCTGACATATCAGCTAAGTCTCATGCTTGTCATTAAACCCAGGCTCAGCACTGTCTGACACTGCTGATGGAGAAGATTCTGGAAGGTCTTTTAGCATTACCTTCATAGGTACTTATCCCACTGACTTCTTTGTCATACGGCCAGACTCATGCAATTGCTAAACACCTTCAATGGACAATTACAGGACTTTCCCAATAGAATTTAAACTTGCTTACAAAAGCCTGATGAAACTGTTCACAATTATCATCATCAACTTTAGATTGCTTTCATTGTTTAACAATGAGGAAGAGTCTGCAGTAGAAGGTAAAAGAAGTGTATTCTGTGTTTTTGTATTTAAATGTAAAAAAAAAAAAATTAAATCCCTAGACTTTGTACTGTAACAATTCCCTGGAAAAGACTGGATTTAATGAGTTTAACAAATCAGTATCTCTGCAAACACAAGTTTATAGTGTACTCCTAGTAATTTTAAACACGTACTACCAATAGAAATATGGTTTTAATAAAGCACAAACTATATTTTCTCCTAAGGAATAAATTAAATTTAACTATATTTATTATTGTAGGTTTCACTGTACAGTTAATATTTAGAAACACACCGACTAGTAGGAGTGTTTCAGTTAGAATTATTCTCAAATAATGAAAGTTAACTTGCACGTTTCTTTCCTACTTTTAAATTGCTTTTTCTCTTGTCTTGAACTTGAATTTAGAAATGGCAGGATCTCAATAGTGGTAGAGGGTAATTTCCCACAAGACCTGGCTAATTTATAGCTTTCAACACACCAGTGACCCCTACAATTTGGCAGTTGCTTCATTAATTTCACTACACCTGCTCCATTTATCTTGCAAAAAAAGACAGATAAAGGTGCAATCTTCTCTCACTGCAGCTATTGTCAAGAAAAGTCCTTCATGTCTTTCTGAAGTAAATTGTAACCAGCATCATGGAGAACAGAGAGACGGTGGTGTCCGAGGAATGTCCCCAGTTGTCAGTGGGAGGCAGAAGAAAAGTTTGAATGGCCACAGACTTCTGAAATGTTCCACTCTGAAATTCTGTGCCTCTTCAGTTTTCACCAGGGCTGCCATCTGGTTCATACGATTTAGAATTTTAAAATAAAAATAGTCCAAGAAAATTTCAAGAATAATGTTTCCTCATCCTGAATGATAAATTAATAGCCACCCTGACTATCGTCTGGATGGCTAGCTCTCTACTAAAATGGAAAAAAGAAACTAAACACAATTATAGTTTACCTAACTTTTTATATGTTTATAATATCCAGCAATTTATTTTCATGAAACACTGACTATAATTTCAATGTTTCTAGCACCATGGAAAAAAGAACTTTATCAAGAAGGAGTTCATTAATTAAAAATAAGATATTTTAATGTCCATTTAGGAAGTCATTAATCTAGTTTGTTGACTATCTAAGCACTTTTTAAAAATTCTGTTATTTTGTGCAGTTATTTCTATCTTTATACATAATAGGCTCCATAAAAACAAATGCAATTTGCATTTTGTTCTTCTTTTATGGCAAACAGCTTGAATTCCCAGTCTGTGGTTGATGAGTAGTAAATCTTAAAAAATAATTAACGAAGTTAATAAAAATACATTAAGAGCTTTTAAGAATTTACATATTGGCATATAATAAATGTGAATTCAAACTTGAATTAGATATAGGTTTCCTTCCCAATATTATTACTTATTTTAGTTAATATAGATTAATGACAGTTGGTGTTCATTGCCAAATCTGTAGGTGTTTAATTGCTTGGTAAGATCTCCATGCCAATGTGTCCAAGAGAAATATTTCACTTATACACAGGTTGTTTTCAGTATTCTGTCTACCTGGATATATCATGGTGATAAATACATGTCTTGATATCAAAGGAGACTGATTAAGAAAATATTAATAAATGACATTACCACCATATCTTTCTGTCTATCATCTGTGTGTCCATCTGTTTATCTATCTTCTAACTTCTTAATGTATTTCCATCAGAAGATAGAAGATCTTTTCTTAAATTATCTCATAGTTCTTAAATAATCTCACTACACCAAAAGTAATTATGTGAGGTGTGGCAGTATTAGCTAACACTACAAAGGTAATCACTTATAATATATAAATGTATCAAATAAAAAAATTTCCACCTAAAATTTACCCAGTATTATATGTGAATTACCACTCAATAAAGATGGAAAAAGATAAAAATCTTCTCTTAAGAATTTTTCAGTTCTGTTTTTTTTTTCAGAAGTAAATAGTAATTTCTCCAATTTTTTATTTTTATTTTTTGGATGAAAATTCTATTGGAAAGAAAAATGACCAGACCTTTTAGGTAGCTAAAGCAGAATATTTGAACTGATTTTAAATATTGCTATATCTCTTTTGTTGTTTTATTTTGTTATTGACTTTTTTTAATCTAACAGGAATGAATTTATGGATATACATGTCAGACATTTGGTGAAAGTAATCTCAAGTAGTTTGCATAATGAATCATCAGAAGTTTTTTCCCCTGGAAAATGAAATAATTTTTTAAGGATCCAACACAATTGTTACCTTAAAATTACCTCAATTTTATTGCAATCTGAATCATAGTGAATTATTAGAATCATCTAAACCTTTTAAATGATAGCTTATAGTTTTAATTTATGTAATTACATGGTAGTCATCATAAGTAGAATAAGGATAAAAATAATAGAAAAAATTGAGTATGTTAAAAGTTGAGTATGGCTATCAAATTTTTGTATTCCCTTTATATAAACCTTAGTGTAATAATTTAATGAAATCTATAAATATTACAAAATAATTTTCATGGGAAAATCTATGTAATATGTTGAAGTCCAAAATAGCAGTGATAGCAAAGAAGATTTTAATTTGAGAAATACTCAGCAGGTTCATGAACTTAAATGAATTCTTTTTGAAACTAATAATATAGAATGAACCATGAAAACAGTATGATACTATTTGAGAGATTTTTAAAAAAATCTATTATAGGAAAGACTTTCCTATCTTTCTTACTCACAATTTTAAACTTAAAAAGTGATATAAAATGCTTATTAAAATATTATGAGTTTAAATACTAAAATGGGGAACATTTTAAATTTATAAAATAAGAAAGGAGCTAATTTATTTAATAAAAATAAAGGTTAGATAAAGTACTAATAATTTACATAAAATATTTTTTTAAATAATTTTTTTCACATAAGAAAAGAGACAGGGACAATTGAATATGTCAGTAGGAACCCAGCTTCATCAGTAACTTAAGAATTATTGAATTCAAATTAAAATTAATTAGGTATTAGAAGATTCAAAATTATCTTGAATAAAGACTACTACTACTATTCTTACAATTTCTGAATATTTGATAAGTACTAATAAAATAGAATAATTATGGTTTCCAAAATATTCACTTTATTATTGTTGAAGTAAAGTTGGATATTATTACTTGGAACAAACATCAAATAGACCTGCTAGCTCCTCCCTCTTCAATGGCATCCTTGGGCCAGAACCTTCAAGAGAGATATGAATCTACATTGTAGGCAAGTCTATTCATGTCACTCCTACTTGGCCTAGCAGAAATACATAGGGTAAAAATGCATCAGAATGTTTGCTAGCCTGATCTACTCAAAGTATTGGGGTTAACAGATTACTTGCTCCTCAAGCAATCTGAGTGAAGTAATTGTTTTACTACCATATTTGTAAAAAATAAAAAGAAAAAAAAAAGAAGAAGAAGAAGAAAAGAAAGAAAGAAAGAAAGAAATTGATAATGCATGATAATAAGTGTTCTACCTATTTGGAGGTAATTTTAATATTGTCAAATTCAAACTCAATGATACTGAATATCCTAAAACATGTTACAGATAGTACTTATCTTTGTGATATCTTATCTATTAAATATATATATATATATATATATATATATATATATATATGTATATACACACACACACACACACACACACACACACATATATATATATATATATATATGTTAGTGAGGGATGACCAAACGACTGAACAGCAGGCTGCATGGAGCAACCAGGCTGGAGGAAGGATTAGTGAGGGGTGACCAGGATGGCATGGGGGGCAGTTTGGGGCAACCAAGCCAGCATATAGGGGAGTAGTTAGGGCCAACTAAGGTGAAAGATGGGGGCAGTTAGGGTCGACAAGGCAGGCAGGTGAACGATTAGGAGCCAGCGGTCCAAGATTGTGAGAGGGATGTCCGATTGCCAGTTTAGGCTCAATCACAGGAATTGGGTCTAAACTGGTAGTCAGACATCCCCCAAGGTGTCCTGGATTGAAGAAGGTGCAGGCTGGGCTGAGGGAACCTCCCTCCATGCACAAATTTTGTGCACCAGGCCTCTAGTATAATATTGTATAACTAGATTTGCACATTTTAATGTCAATATGTTTTAAGATTTCACTCAAATAAATTCAGGGAATTTATATTCACAACTACTTTTGAATTAAAATACAAAAATGAAGCCAATAAAGTGAGATTTGATGGAATTTAAGAGTTTCAGAATCACTCGAAAATTTAGTTCATTGAAGCAAACTGAGTATTCTGAAACTTTCACATTAATTTATGCTACATTTTTATCTTTGAAAGTGTCTAACTGAGCTTATCAGAGGGTAAACTTTAAAAATAGATATACATTCAGATACACATTCAGATACACATTCAATAAAGAATGATGAAAATAATCCCCTCATGTTCAAACTTTGAAATACATATGCATATAAAATTATACTCCCAAATATGGGATTAGTCAGAATATCAAAAGTCATTTTAATTCTATAAGTCTTTTTGCTTCTTTAAGAAAAATGTAAAATAGTATGGCTACTTAAGAAGTAAAAGCATTTTAAACCTTAATAAGAAGTGTTTATTTATTTTTAGAAATCCCTCTTCTTCTACAACCAAGAAAATCCAGAACTGTATTCAGAAACATGATTTGAATTAGCAATGAAAACTATTAAAGTGATCCATTACTGTTATTTATCTGAAAAAAAAAGTATTACTTATGTTAACAAATGTAGTTGTTCTCCTTAAAGTGAATAATGATGAGGGGAAAAATCATTCAATTTCTTATTTTTAATCACCTATGCACATATAATGTCTCTCCTTCCACTATTCCTATATTTACCATTTTTTACACACCTATACACACATGTTATATGTCTGCAACTCACAAGTTTCTTTAAGCACATTCAAACAGAATTGTCTATGTTATTATTTTATTCTTCCACTTAGACTAAAGAAACTGTTCAAAAGATTTGCTGCCTCTCCCTGTGATAGAAATTTACACCCACATCCCATGAGCTTAAGATATGGCTATATGTCTTATAGTAACAGACTTACTACTTCTGAGCAACAAAGTTGGAAATACAGCCCTATGAATTTATCTACTTTAATTTGTATGTTTAAAGCATTTTTATTGAAAAAAAATATCTTCTTTTCAAACCATCAAAAGTGAAAGATTTCATTTAAAGATAGTAAAAATAGAAATAAATTATAGAAAAAATACAACTTAAAAAAATACATACACACATCTATATAATAAAAGGGTAATATGCTAATTAGACCAGACATCTTCCAGAGTCCTTCGAGACAAAGCCAAGGTGACAGGGGCCAAGGCAAGGTTGTTAGGGGTGATCAGGCTGGCAGGAGGGAGCAGTTAGGGGGCAAATAGGCCAGCAGGGGAGGATAGTTAGGGGGCAATCAGGCTGGTAAGGGAACAATTAGGGGGCAATCAGGCTGGAAGGCAGAGGCAGTAGGGTCAATCAGGTTGGCAGGCAGAGATGGTTAGGGTTGATCAGGCCAGCAGACAGGCGAGCAGTTATGAACCAGCAGTCAGGAATTGTAAACTTCTTTGATAAAGAAGCAGTCAGATATCTGCCTGTTAGGCCCCAATCCCCCAGGAATCACACCGAAACCAGCAGTCAGACATCCCCCAAAGAGTCCTGGATTGGAGAGGGTGCAGGCCAGGCTGAGGAAATCCCCCTCTCCCCCGCCCCCCATTTTGTGCACCAGGCCTCTACTCTATAATAATGAAAGCAGACCGAACAGAAGATGGCTGTCCAGATTACCTTCTGGATGACTTTCTGGATGAAGCCAGGGGCTGTGAGGGCTGGCTGAGGCAGCCGAGGCCATGAGGTAGCAGCCAAGGCAACCGGGGCCACAAGGCAGCAGCTGAGATGGCCAGGCCTGCAAGGGTCGAGGCAGCTGGGGCTGTGAAGGCCCACCCTTGCACAAATTTTGTGCATTGGGCCTCTAGTCTATATAATTACAGCATAACCAACTGCTATGGCAGAATAACTTGGATGACTGGTGACTATGATGCTCACTGATCACCAGGGGCAGACAATCAATGCAGGAGCTTCCCTCTGGTGTCAGTATGTTCCCACAGGGAGAATGGCCACTCAGCCAGAAGCTGGGCTTATTGCTGGTGAGTACAATGGTGTTGGTGGGAGCCTCTCCTGTGTCCGCAGCAGCCCTAAGGAGCAGTGAGCTGAGTGGTAAGGAGAGAGACATCCAGGATTGCAAGAGAGGGATGTACGACTCTCAGCTTAGGCCTGATCCCAGCAGACAGACATCCATCAAGGGGTCCCAGACTGTGAAAGGGCACAGGCCATGCTGAGGGATGCCCCCAAGTACACACATTTTGTGTGCCAGATTTCTAGTATCCTATATAATAAAAAGGTAATATGCAAATTGACCATCACACCCTCACAAGATGACTGCCTATGACAGCCACTCCATAGCAGTGGTTCTCAACCTCTGGGTTGCAACCCACAGGTTGACAACCACTAGCAGGGTCACCTAAGACCATCACAGATATTTATATTATGATTCATAACAGTAGCAAAATTACAGTTATGAAGTAGCAAAAATAATTCTATGCTTGAGGATCACCACAACATGAGGAACTATATTAAAGGGTTGCAGCATTAGAAAGGTTGAGATCCACTGATCTACTGTATGCAAGGAGCTTAATGTAAAATATATTTTATTACCTTACTAGAGACCTGGTACAAAAAATTCGTGCACTCAGGGGCTCCCTCAGCCTGGCCTATGCCCTATTGCAGTCCGGGAGCCCTCAGGGGATGTCCTAGACTCTAGAGTAAGCCTAAGTCATCAGTTGGACATCCTTAGCACTGTCACGGAGGCAGGAGAAGCTCCCACCACTACTGCTGTGCTCGCCAGCCATGAGCCCAGCTTCTGGTTCAGCAGTGCTACTCCCGTGGGAGTGCACTGACCACCAGGGGGCAGCTCCTGCATTGAGAGACTGCCCACCTCATGGTCAGTGCACATCATTGTGACCAGGCTTTCCATCATTTTGTTAATTAGCATATTAGGCTTTTATTATGTAGGAGTCAATTTAATCACACAATGATACATGTGTCACTATACCATTTTATTCCATGAACAAAGGAAGTGAGGCTCAGAGGAAATACATGTGCAGATTCTGCCCACCTTTAGAAATTGTATTCTTTACATGATGCCAAAAGTCCTTATCTTTAATTCCACAAGAGAACCACTAACAGAAATAGTAGGTGACCTTTGTTAAAATAGAGTTTTGTATGACTTTGGGAAAAACTATAAAAACCATGGCTAAGTAGTGATCCCTCTATGATCCTGGGGGAAAAAAATCAATGCTTTTTTTTGTTTCTCCATTTTGCCACTGGAGAGAACACGCTGGCCTGTGTGAGAAGATGACTTAGCTGAGATTCATTTAAGGGTCCTGATAAGAACACAATAAAAAACCATGTGAAGTAGCCCTGTTGCTCGATGACCTTTCTAACTTGTGGTTTCTTGTTTATTTGTTTTATCTAAATCTACTATTTTAATACACAGTATATGTAATAGCGTCCTTCCATTTTGGAAATAGGCTGAAAAATAAATAAGCTAACAAAATGAAATTTGTAAGTGGATAGTTATAAAAGTCATATACAAAATTAAATGTATTACTTGTCAATTTGATAAAATCAAATTGTAGCAAGCTCGGTCAGAAAAGTGTATATACTAAATAGAAGAACATAATAGCAATCCCAGGAAGTCAAATAACTATATATTCATCACACCTATGCATATGCAGTTTGATCCCAAGCTTGTATTTACTTTGTGTCTGGTATTTCACATTAATAAACACACACACACACACACACACACACACACACACACACACTCATTTACATTTAAAAATGCCAAGGTCAGGTTTCCTGAGTGCTAAATGAGAACCGGCCGTGACATTTAGATAGGACTGCAAATTTAATAAGACTGCAAATTCAACTCAAAATATAAAAATATACCTTTTTAATGAAGAATCTTATTTAGAATGTCTACAGGTCTTTATGTAAGAAGACATTGTTGATGATAATGCCAAATCAAGAAAAGATCACACTTTTAGAAATATCAATATCACAGCACCATAATTCTCACAGAGTACCTAGAACTTATGAATTCATCTTAATTGAAAAATGTACTTTCTTCAGAGATTATTTACTTTGCACTTGATTCCTTGATTTATTGATAACATTTTTTTTCAAGGCATCAAAACTATCACTGTCATCATAAAGAAAGCAAATCAAATTGATAAATTTCAAGAGAGAAATTTGGAAAATAAAAATGCCATTTCTTAAAAATGAGAAGCAGTTCTCCCTGGCACAGAAATACTCACATACATATGACTAACCCATTGTCTCCCTGGAAAAAGCAATACCTTGCTTGGCACATATGGAATTGAGTAAATTGAATTAGATTGTTTCTGTGTTTAATGTCAGTCATCTTGGGTTAGTTAATGAGACAAAACTGCTTAAGTCTATAGGTCAAATTTCCATTTTAAGATCCCTTTTATTTGATTTAGTATTTCTTTCTATGATTTTCTGGTTCAATAAATCTCCCTTTCCATGGAATATTTTATTTTTTCTATTACCATTTATGCCCTCTATGCCTTCTTCCACCATCCCCTGCCATTGCTACATTGTTGTCCATGACCTTGAGTTCTCTCTCTTGTGTTGTTATTGTTGTTGTTTTTCTCATTTCCTCAACCCTCCTAACCCATCACCACCACTAGCGCTGTCTGCTGTCTATCTATGAGTCTATCTTTATTTTGCTTGGTTGTTCAGTTTTGTTCACTAAATTCCACATATGAGTGAAGTCATATGGTATTTGTCTTTCTCTGACTAGCTTATTTCTATTAGCATAATGTACTTCAGGTCCAGTTATGCTGTCTCAAAGGGTAAAATTTTCCTCGTTTTTATGGTAGAGTAATATTTTATTATTTTTATATGTTAATTACTTCTAACAAGTAAGAGTCCACACCTGTTGCCTGAAATATTATTTATTTTTAAACATATAAATGTTTAATGTGGTATTACTGTAATAATTGTTGAACTTCAACTCTCAGAAGACATTATTTTTCATTATTTTCACTTTGTAAAGACTCATTTTCTTGCCAAAAAGAGCAGACTTAATCACTAAGTGAGCTAGTATCTATAGGTGCTAAAGTAAGGGTGAATAGAACTAACTCATTACTTGCAATTTACTGCAAAGCAAAGTTATCTCACAGCATCTTACTTAATCACTGGAGGCCCAATGCACAAAACTGGTGCAAGAGTTCGCCTTCCCTCCCGCAGCTGCCTGCACTGGCCTCCCTCTGGCACCCTGGACCTGGGCTTCCCTCACAGCCCTAGCTTCATCTGGAAGGTGATCCGGTCTAATTAGCATATTTCTTATTATTATAGATTACTATGACATGAAGCTTCAGAACATAAAACTCATCCCCCAAAATGAAAATGTTAAAGCATGATTAGATCAATATATAAATTTAGGAACAGAAACTTGAATATAACTCATGCACGTGGAAAATTAAGCAGGACATAGATTTCGTAAGTTAAAAGAAAATTTTAATCACCTATAATTGCAGCACTGCTATTGGGAGCTACAACAATGGAATTAGCTTTCCTACCTAGCACTAAACTATTAATTACTGAAAATTCTCACACTGGAAATGAGTTTACAATTAGTTTCACAGAATATATGTTCACAGGGAACATGGTATTGTCTCCAAACAGCAAAAGGAAATATTATTTCTCTTATGTGTCACCATGTTTTATAAGATATTATGGGATAAAGTGAGTGTCCTTTGGTTTATAATATATCGCTTCAAATTCATATTTACCTAACTAAACAATAGGGATGGATAGCAAAGGTAAAACTTTTATGTCATTTAAAGAATGAATTCCGGGCTTTAATTACGATTTACACTGCACTTTGGGAAACTTTGAGTTAAAGGGTTGTAATTTTTCTTCTTTAACAAGAGAGGTGACCTCAGCCTTCACTAAGTGCTTAGTGAAAGCATTTAGCACAGCAAAATTGCAAAAGCATCCCAAGAGAAAATGAACTGCCATTGATACCAATGTCGTTTATAGAAAAGGAACTTCAAAAACAATTTTACCTTAGTAAAAGAATGAAGATAGAGCTGATTAACTCTGAGCTAATCAAATGAGTTGGCCAAAACACTAAATGGGATGCTCTCAAAGCTTTTTTTTTTTTTTTTTTAAACAAAAGTAATCAAGAATATGTCATGGTAATAACTTTTAAGGCTCGGAAACCTCTGTACACTTAGTGGAAGGTGTTATTTGAAGATATAGGTTGTCCTTAGCATGTATTGTACTTTGTACTTGACTTTTACAATGATTCCATTATAGAATTCTAAAGATTTTATACAAAAGACATCAAATTAAGAATTTCAGAGAATAACAAAGGACTTTAAGTTTCAAAAGTTACAAAATAAAATGCATGGAGGATTTACTTATTTATATGTTGCTGTGTGTAATTTTACAAATGATCATATGCAAAAATAAATGTAGTCAAGAGCAGCACCAAAAAATAAACTGAAGTGATTTAGTCTGTAAAATCTTTAGCATATGCAAAGAGAGCATATTACATTATCTATCAATATAGTTTTCCGAAATTCCAGTTAAATTTCTTTCTGAATTTCACTATATTGGTTAGTGGTTGTCTAATAACAAATATCAGGGAAAATAAATTTGATCCATGCTTTCCTTTCAATAAATAACATCACTTAAATATATATTCAAATCTACATGCTTATTTTCAAATTGAGTGTGTGATTTTTTATTTATTTATTTTTAAATATATTTTATTGATTTTACACAGAGAGGAATTGAGAGGGATAGAGAGTTAGAATCATCGATGAGAGAGAAACATTGACCAGCTGCCTCCTGCACACCCCACAATGGGGATGTGCCCGCAACCAATGTGCATGCCCTTGACCGGAATCGAACCCTGGACCCTTCAGTTCCCAGGCCTACGCTCTTCCGGTGAACCAAATCGGCTTCAGAGAGTGTGTGATTTTTAAAAATAATATGAGCATTTGGTTTAAAAATAAGAAAAAGGATATAAGCATTTGGCGATGCTCAGTAACCTAAATTCATTTGCTATATATCCTCTGGCGATTATTTAAAAAAAATGAAGATAAGGTTCTAGATGAATATTTTTAACATATGTGCTGCTTAACTATAGTTGTGCCATCCCTTATTTATAAATAATACAAATTGACCTGAATAGATTTAAGTAAAATTCTAGAAGTTTCCACAGGGAATGACATCAATGTTAAGGAATCCAAGAGGATATATTCAGTAGAACCTCCAAATGGAATTGAAACTAGCATCTGAGAAGCCATCAGAGTCCATTCTTAAGTTCCTGACGTTTTAGAGAGTCCTGCTTTGTCCAAGCACACTCTATGAACTGTAGTTTTTCTCCAGCTAGAGGTAAATGAAGTATCTGACTCTCATACAGCCTGTCTTAAACTGTAAGAAACTATTAAATTGGCCCAGATTAGAGAAAATGTGTCTGATTTTCAGCTTTACTTTTTTTTAAGTATATATTTTTTATTGATCTCAAAGAGGAAGGAAGAGGAGAGAGAGACAGAAACATCAATGTTGAGAGAGAATCATGGATCGGCTGCCTCCTGCACACCCCCTACTGGGGATCAAACCAGCAATGCAGGCATGTGCCCTTGGCCAGAATCAAACCTGGGACCTTTAGTCAGCAGGCTAATTCTCTATCCACTGAGCCAAGCCGGCTAGAGCAGCCTTATATATATATATATATATATACACAAATATAAATATAAATAATATATAAATTAAATATGTATAAATGTAAAATATATAAAAATGTATATATATATATTAAATATGTATAAATGTAAAATATATAAAAATGTATATATATTTTATTTGTCCTGGCTTAAACTGTTCTTCTTTATCTATTTTCTCTAAGTAGAAGTTTAATTTTAGATCCTCCAACTTTTTTTAATGTATGCATTATATACTCTCAATTTCCTTCTATACACTGCTTTCGATGCATCCCATTCTGTTGGATCAGTTGTGTTTTGATTTTCAATAAATTCAAAATATTTAATTTCTCTTGAGACTTCTATGATCCATTTATTATTTAGAAGTATGTTCTTTAATCTCCAGATATTTGGGGATTTTCCAGCTATCTTTCTATAATTGATTTCTAGTTTCATTTAATTTTGGTCTGGGAACGTACTATGCATGATTTCTATTCTTTTCGATTTCTTGATGTGTGTTTTGTAGCCCAGTTGTGGTCTATCTTGGTGAACATTCAATGTGAGGTTGATAATAATGTGTATTCTGCTGTTGGATAAAGTAGTCTATCAATGTCAATTAGATGAAATTGATTGATGCTGCTGCTCAGGTCAACTATATACTTACCGATTTTCTACCTGCTTAATCTATCAATTATTGAGAGAGGTATCAAAGTCTCAAACAATAATAATGGATTTGTCAATTTATTCTTGCAGTGTTATCAGTTTTTGTGTCCTGCATTTTGACACTCTGTTGTTAGAACTTTTATGTATTCTTAGAGAATGAACCATTTTATCATGATTTTATGCCCCCCTTTATCACTGGCAATTTTTCTTACTCTAAAGTCTGCTTTGTTCAAAATTAATATAGCTTTCTTTAGATTAGTGTAAATAGGGTTCATATTTCATCTTTTATTGTTTTTAATCTACCTCAGCGTTTACTCTAAATTGCTATCTCTATAGTCTTTATTTTCTGCCAGTCTCTTTATTTTAATTGGTATTGATATATTTAGAACATTCATATTTTAAATGATCTTTGATATCTTTGGATTAAAATCTACTTTATTGTTTATTTACTCCCCACTTTTAGGTCTTTTTCAGTTTCTATTGAGCTTGTTATATGATTCTATTTTATTTTCTCTCTCAGAATATTAATTATACTTTACAAAATAATTTTAGTGATGTCCCATAGTTATATATGTATTTACACACACACATACACACACACACACAAATACACATATATATCCTATATAATATCGATAAATCCTAATATGCAAATCAACCAAACATCAGAACTAACGGGAATGGCCAGTTTTTATGATGTGCACTGACCACCAGGGGCAGACACCAATGCAGGAGCTTCCTCCAGCCCACAGGTCCTAGGCCAGCCAAGGAAGTTGCAAGCTAAGGCTCCCCATTCACCCTGCCAGTGACCACACAGATAATTCCTGATCTACGGCCAGGTCTTGGGACACTACCCATGCACGAATTTTGTGCACTGGACCTCTAGCATACATACATACACGCACACATACCGTATTTTTCGGACCGTAAGATGCACTTTTTTCCCCCAGAAGTGGGGGAAAAAGTCCCTGCGTCTTATGGTCCAAATATAGCCTACACATATACTTTAAAAAAAAAGTTTTTTTACTTGCCCGGCTCTGTGTGGTCTCTGTGTGCTTGCCCTGCTTTAAAATGGTTCTAAATGCTGCTGTTTACTTTACAGGGTTGATTACATGTGTTTATGACTGTGATGTTGGCTTTTAATGCACATAAGATATTTTAGGACACTATTTGTTTCAGAATCTTTTTTTCTTCATTTCCCTTCTCTAAAAACTGGTGCGTCTTATGGTCCGGAGCGTCTTATGGTCCGAAAAATACGGTACTAATATATCTGGAGATTTATCTCTATCTTTTTGTGAGAATTCCCTAACTATAAATTAAATTTACTTAATGATTACAGGCAACTTAATATGAGTTCAGTTTTTGTAGTTTGCACTTCTATGAAATTGATTTTTATTTTCTCAGTGGTAGAATTTCTTGGGTTTGCCACTTGAATGGGTTTCTGTTTCATTTGAACCTTAGTCTCTTTTTTATTTATTTTCCAAATATAATTCCATAATCATCCATGATAAATATACTTTGAGTCAATATTATGTGATTGCTTTTTTAAACATAATTTTTCCTTAGTAGTTTGAATTCCTCCAATATAAAAACTCCACATATCCTATCTCTATCCACTTATAAAGAAAACCAAGAAATTATTTTATGCATTATGTTATAAAAATAACTCTATTTCATACTGCTGGGTCATAACTGAAACACATTTTCAAAATAATTTTAAAGAAAACCCCAAGGCATGTTTGTTCTATTTAAAATGACTGGGAAATATAGAAATGAAAGAGGAGCCATAAATGGATGTTGATTTATTTTATGAAGCCAACATTCCTCTGTGGTCTTTATCTCAATTTCTACATAATACTTGAAATCCAAAAGCCTTTGCCACTATGAAAAACTACAAATGGCTAAAACAAAGTAGAGAAACCTTTCTTTCTTTGAATGTAATGTTGCCTTCCTGTTTAAAACATATGTCTCTCTTTAATATCCTAATTTAAGTGTTCCTCATGTAATCATTTGAACCTGATTAGAACAAAAAGGCTCAGAAAGAGAAAACTTTTCAACCAGACTGTCTTAAGCTGGGACATTGATCTTCTCCTGCCTTGAGACTCAAACTTGACTGGAATTATACCATCAACTTTCCTGGATCTGCAATTTGTCAATGCACATCCTGAGATTTTTTAAGACTTTAAAACATGAGTGTCAATTCTTTATAATAATTCATATTTTATAATATGTTATATATGTATTCTGTTTCTAGAGAATGCCAAATAATACAATGGGCCACTGCAGAAGTTAGTATTAAGGGCATAAGAGGGAGAAGGGCAGTTCGGGGAAATGGATGGGATAAGGACACATATGTAATACCTTAATCAATAAAGAAAAAAAATGAAATAAAATAAAGAAAAAAAAAGAAATCTGGCTACTAAGAGAGGACTTCTAAAGTAGACAGATCACAAAAGTTGAAGGTGGGAAGAGGTGAAGCTAGAGTAACTAATAGCCTATGAAATGGGGAAGACCCTCACGTGAGGTTTTTCCTAAAACTCACACATGTGTGCAACAAGAACTCAAATGTTTAACCATATGACGCTTAGAGGGTATCATCACAGTAAGTATTGACAGCCAAGAGGTACAAATTAGTTAAGAATTTTGCTCTGTTTTTATAACCTATACCCTGAATCCTAAATGTGCCAAAGATTAAAGCATATGTAAGAGGAAATTATGATGAAAGCAAAGCAAATTCACATGTCTTTTCACTCTGTGTTTCTCCCTGAACTTTAGAGAAGGAGAACAGGAGCTGAGTATTGAATTGGGTAAGAAATTTCCATGTTAAACTGATTCAATTTCTATTAACTTTTTAAAACAAAAAGTTTTCAAAAATTTATAAAGGGATTTTAAAAAGGATGGTCAAAAGCAGAGATTGGAGAAAATTAAAACACTATGGCTGTACCCCTTTGAGAAGAAAGGGTTTGCTTGCCCAGGACTGAATTTGGCTTTATGAAGAACTATGAAAAATTTCTACAACCCAAGAGTAAGACAATCACTTCGCTGGAGAGTTGAACATAAACATAGTAAATCACCCATCATATATATATACTAGAGACCCAGTGCACAAAATTCGTGCATGGTAGGGTATGTCCCTCAGCCCAGCCTAAACCTCTTCAATATGGGACCCCTTGAGGGATGTCCAACCGCCTGTTTAGGCCTGGGCCTAAATAGGAGGTCGGACATCCCTCTTAAAATCCAGGACTGCTGGCTCCCAACTGCTTGCCTGCTTGCCTTTCTGATTGCCCCTAACTGCTTCTGCCTGCCAGCCTGATCACCCCTAATCACTCACCTGGCAGCCTAATTGATGCCTAACTGCTCTCCTGCCAGCCTGATTGCCCCAAACTTCCCTTCCCTGCAGGCTCAGTTGCTCCCAACATTCCTCCTCTGCTGGCCTGGTCTCTCCCAACTGCCCTCCCCTGCTGGCCATCTTGTGGTAGCCATCTTGTGTCCACGTGTGGGTAGCCATCTATGTTGGAGTGACAGTAAATTTGAATATTACTCTTTTATTAGATAGAATAGAAGTTTTGTGCATGGATGGGGGCCAGCTGGTTTGCCCTAAAGTGTGTCCCAGATCAGGGTGATGGTTCCCTTGGGCAACTTGCAGGTGATAGGAGAGCTCCCACTGGCACCTGCTTTGGCTAGCTTAGTGCTTACCGGCCCCCCCCTCAACCCCCTCCCTGCCACCACCACTGGTCACCTCCCTTCCCACAGTGACAGGCAGGGTGATCAGAGGGACAGCCTGGGTGAGGGGCCTGTGGTGGTTTATGGGCCGGCTATGTCCCCGTGCAACAGAAATGGAGGTCCTGGTATCTGGGATTTATTTATCTTCTATAATTGAAACTTTGTAGCCTTGAGCAGAGGTCAGGGCCTGCCAGAGCAGGCAGGAAACTTGGCTTCGTCCATTGCTGAAGAAACCCAAGCCTCCTGCTCGCTCCATGGCCCCAGCCATCTTGGTTGGGTTAATTTGCATACTCACTCCTGATTGGCTGGTGGGTGTGGCTGATGGGCATAGGGAAAATATGGTCAATTTGCATGTTTCTATTTTATTTGATAGGATTAGCCAAAAATCAAGGCTTAAGCCTTGAAGCCTGAAGAGGAGACCAAATTTCCTTCAACTATGATTATTCAGCAGGCAAAAATAAGGCGGAAGCCAAATTCTGTCATTCCTTCTGCAATTGGGACTAGCCCCAGGTAATGACAGGAAAATAACAGGTGTTTCAAAAATCATGCAGCATATACTGTACAGTTTAAAAGTAAGAATCTCATCCAAAATTATTCTCTGCCACCCACAGATGCAATGGAAAACTGAAACCAGTCCATTTACAATTGCTTCTCTCTCCTGGTATGCCTCTATTTATATATGTACTAGAGGTCTGGTGCATGAAATTTATGCATGGGTAGGTCCCTAGGCCAATAATCAGGGCCAATCTGTGGGGCGACTGGTACCCACCTTGGCTAGTCTGTGGCCTGTGAGCTGGGGGAAGCTCCTGCATTGAGCATTTTCCTCCTGGTGGTCAGTGCATGTCGTAGCGACTGGTCTTTCCACTGGTTGTTCAGCTGTTTGGTCAATTTGCATATTAGGCTTTTATTGTTTAGATATGCCCTGGTAAATCCTATTTCTGTTTCTCCCTTAGCTAATGACAACTCATATTTTGAAAATAAATTACTCCACTATTGCATTTAATCCAATGTAATTCCAGCTTGCCTCCCACTCTCCCATCCAAATCTATAACTAGAGTTGTTTCATTTCAATATGAATTTCTCTGTAGCAGAGCACTTGCAATATTAATTTGTGAGTAACACTGTTGACTTATTTGCATGTTTTATTTATGTACTGCATTTTCTGGTTCTCCTGGTTATGCAGACTAACGTCAGCAAATGTGTCCAATACCCTTATATTCCTAGTGCATTGCAGGGTACCTAAAACATAGTAGAAGTCCAATATGTTTGAGGAGAATACAGTGGTTTCAGTTTCCTGTTTTTTGAACAGCTCCTTTGTTTTCAGGCACTATGCCAGGTGATTTACAAGTATACTCATATTACCTTGTCCAACAAGCTTGTATACTTTTTAAGTTGAATATACTTTAATTATCTGCCTAACATTTATTCCTACTTCATTTCCACCACCAGAGAGCATAGTTTATTTGGATATACTCCACACTCATCTTAGCCGACTATTGTTGTTTTGGAACAATTGTCAGAGAATAGATTAAGTGTGGGATGTGGGATGCAATTCTATATGGAAATATCAGTAGAAGCTTTTTGTTTGGGTTCTAGGAGGTTGTTGTTTTTTTTGTTTGTTTTGTTTGTTTTGTTTGTTTGTTTTTACCTTAGAAAGCAATGAAGTAAAAGACTGACTCCTAGAATTGCTATGCCATCATGAATGAAGATTACTAGACCAGTTGGAATATTAATATTAAAACAGTAAAACAAAATAAAACAAAAAAGAAAATGAAGGAAAGAAGGAAGGAAGGAAGGAAGGAAGGAAGGAAGGAAGGAAGGAAGGAAGGAAGGAAGGAAGGAAGGAAGGAAGGAAAAAAAGAAAGAAAGAAAACAAACTTGGTCCTTGATAATACAAATCATTTTGAGAATCAAATTCTGCAGCCATGCTTATATCAGATATTTTTATACTATACTAGAGGCCTGGTGCATGAAATTCATTCACTTGGGGAGCGGACCTAAACCAGCAGTCAGACATCCTTAGCACTGCCACAGAAGTAGGAGAGGCTCTTGCCACTGCCACTATGCTTACCAGCTGTAAGCGTGGCATCTGGCTGAGCGACACTCCCACTGTGAGAACACACTGACCACCAGGGGGCAACTCCTGTGTTGAATGTCTGCTCCCTGGTGGTCAGTGTGCGTCATAGTGACTGGTCATTCTGCCATTTGATTGATTTGCATATTGGACTTTTATTATATGGGATGACAATAATTTTCTCCTTTTTTTTTTGCCAATAAAGGCAAACTTAATTATATTATTTTTACCCACACTTTATATATGGGAATCTTGAATTCCATGTTTAAGTGAACCACCTATTTGGACAGCAACAGAAATAGAATTCAAATCCAAGTATTTTGTTCTAAAACCATTGTTTTTTAATAACATAATAGAACTTGAGAGGAATTGTAGCAAGCCAGTAGGTGGCTAGACTAATTCCAATGCTATGTTCTCCATTTTTCTAAACATAGCTACATGACCTAAACAAAAATAAGATGCCTCATGCATTTACAGAAGTTTGGCCTAGTTATTTCATTGAAAGGATACTATCAAAACTAAATCATCATTGTTGATCCTTTTTAATCTTTGTTTTTCACTAACACATAGTGCAGTTTGAATCCATGGCTAACCTGAACATAGATGGCTTATTTAAAAAATAGCATTTAAAAGAAATATTTCAGTAATGACCTTCTATTATGTGAATAATGAGGTTAATTATTTACTCTGTAGTGTATTAAGACTCCCAACAGAGATTTATCGATAGTAAAGTTGATTCAACTCGCTGAAGAGAAACATGGGGAGGATCGCTGAGGCTCTGTGTATAAGGTTCTGATCATCCCAATAGTATATAGTTATTAAGAGTACATTGCTCCCTATAGACAATAAAAATGGTGCTCTGCAAAGCAGAATAGGTGAACTCTAAAAGAGCATATGCACACACATACAAAAAAAAATAAACCAGATAAATCACTTTACATTTTAGAAAGATACAAAGGTTAAGAAAAATGAGTGTAAAACAAAGTTTAAGAAAAATGAGTATAAAATAAAAAGTTTATCAGAATTAGAAAGCAGCAAAAATGTATCAGGGAGATATATGTAATAAGATATTATAGCCATATTTCTTTTTCAAGTGGTCATACATCAAATACTAAAAGGAAGACCAAACTGTTTAGTGAAAGTACATGGCAGACTGGTTATAAATTTAGGATATATGTCAAATAAGAAAGAAAAGAAAGACAATTTTACACATAGTTAACTGTATGAAAAGGTCTGCTTCTGAGAAATGATATTAACTCCATGGCAGTGCTTACCACAGTGTAAAATGGATCACCACAAAAGCGAAGGGTTTCTATTAGACTGTGGCTGATTCTCAACTCCCAAGTAAGAAACAGAAATTGCATTTATTCCCCAGAGCGTTTCTTACTTCTATCACTTTGGTCTTGGATGCACTGACAAGGCAACTTTGCACAGTCCTTTGCTTTATGAAAAGCTCAAAGAGAGTAAATGAGTACAAGGGAAGAAAGGATTCACTTCAAGGTTATGCTATTTAACACTGAATTCAACAATGAGAAATCGCCTGGTTGGAAGTAAAATTGCACTAATCAAAATAGATGTGCTCTTGGAAGTAAATGGCTGAGTTCTATGTAGGCACTAGAATCTCACAAAAGAATAGTTGTTAGATGCAGGCAAGTGATGGGAACATTCTATGTAGACTAAACAATATCAAGTAAAGGGACTACAGCCAGGACTAGAACTTGAGAAAAGTAGATGTCAAATTGTCAATAATCAATATTCAAGAATTTATATGATGAACCCCTTACATGGATGAACCTGCTGTGGGAAGTTATTGATCATTCATTCTAAATAATTAGTAAACAAAAGTACAATGAAACAAATAGTACAGTGTGTTTAGGTGATGGCTGCCCTACCACAAATGTACTACTAATACCAATGGAAGGCCTCATCAGTCTAAGAAGGGTAAAACTAGATAATTAGGGGAAGGAAATAATTGGGATACTTTCCTTTCCCATACTCCCATCAAATATCTTGGTTTGTCATAGAAACAAACTTTTATGGAGGAGGTTTTTTTGTTTGTTTGTTTTTTACTGATGGCTACATAGAAAAATTGAATGCAATTTGTTCCATATCATTAGATTATTAAAATAATCCATTTTTAAAATAATCTTATCTTGTATTGAAATTCAAGTGAAGACAACACTTTGCAACTCACACAATGGATGACATAATGTACAATATTACGTTTTCAAACGCCACCCAAACAAACCTGCCCTTTCTAGATGAACAGAGAAAGGCAACTATCAGAACAGAACTCAGTGGCATTTCACTTTTGAAGAATGAGTAATTGCTTGTACCAACTGTGTGGACAGACTGTGGAACCCTTGAAAGAAATAGATATGGGGCAGCTCTGATGAAACCTTATTAATGGGTTCACAGAAGGCAGAATACCCTCATGAGCACTGGTATCCAAGTCAGTACATTGAAATAACAAGACTGATAAGGGCAGCTTGTCCACAACATTAAGAGTTGAGGCTAAAATGAACACGGTACTTTGATTTAATAGCAATATTAAAAGGATTGAATAAAATTAAATAAAAAACAAACATGCCAACACCATGAAAGTTTAAGCAACTTCCAAGTTATTTTGTTTTAACCTTTTTTTTTTTTATCTCTGATGAATTCCAGGAGATCAGGGCCTGTTTGTATGTTCATCATGCATGTGTCGGTGTATTGTGCAGGTTTGAAAGTCAATGTCAATAATATATTTTTACGAGGTACACTTTGAGAGTCTAAACTGTTCTGAGTGTAAAACTGAAGTTCCCTGTTATGGAGGCAATTCCAATTGTATTAAATACAGTATGCATTCAGGGGGAAGAGAGAGAAAAAAAAAACACGTAGCTTATCATGTCAGTCTACCTTGAAACAGTACTGAGCTTACAACTAGAGGGCATGCAAATTTCTGTGCTTATAGATTTAAAAAGCCTAAAAATAAGACTATAAGCAGAATTCCTATTACTATTTATTTTACCTGGATAGTGTTTATTTTATACAAAGCAGAGATGATTTTTAAATTGCTGGCAAAATTTGAATACAGTAGCAAGAAGCTAAAAGATAAAGGTTCATTAGATTATCATTGGAGCATTAACCTGCCCCTTCTCACCTTTAATAAAATGCATTGACTCAGTGATAGATTTACAGTAATAGTATTTTAAGATTAGAACTTCTTTTGTGGAGAAAATGGGTGTAAAACAAGAGAACCATCTTTCATTTTTTTCGGTTTTATTCATGATCTGAATGCTCCATTAATCATGAAACTGCAATATTTCCCCTTTTGAAGGGAGTTGAGTATTCAACTTTTCAAAATGGACATTTCATGTTCTTAAGAAGTGAAATACTAACAGCTTCATAATATTTCTAAATAACTCCTTTAATATTTCTCACATGTAACATAAGAATTGAGGGGAAATTTTTTTTTAAAGGTCACTGTTTCACTCTTTTTTTATTCTTACTGCTTTGTGGACACATCATCATAGCTGTGTCAGTGCTTTTATGGGAAAACTTTTGTGGTGATAACTGGAACAAAATTGTAATGTTTCTTTAATTTCAACCAAAGATTACACAGGTGGCAATCTACTTGGGATTTCATAATAACACATCTTAAATTCAAAAAATAAATAACATGTTAAATTGACTAATTTTACATAACATTTTGGTACCATTGTGATTGGCTAGTTAGTAATAATAGAAAAATGAGTAAAGGGAAGGCCAGACATTGCAGGAGTTCTCAACCTTCCAGTGGGTCACCACAACATGTGGGTCATAACATATGACCCACTGCTGTAGAGCCTAAGACCATCAGAAAACATAGATATTTACATTATGATTAAGTAACAGTAGCAAAATTACAGTTATGAAGTAGCAACAAAAATAATTTTATGGTTGGGGGTCACCACAACATGAAGGAACTGTCTTAAAAGGCCGCTGCATTAGGAAGGTTGAGAACCACTGCATTATAGGCATGTTCCTTGCAAAACACTGGGAGAGGGATCCAACAAAGGGAAGATAAACACATGCCCAGCAAAGTTGGGATGACATAGGATAGGTACTTGTCCATCAATCACACCTGGGGACAGAGGTGATTGGCCAGAATGGTCATGGCCATACCAACACACAGAAAATGAAGATCTAGGATATATAATCCCCTTAAAGGAGGAGTTTGATCTCTTGGTTCCTCTTGTCACACTTGGCTCATTGCTCAAGCTTGCCTTCCTGGCATTCTCCTGTATGACCCAAAGCCACATGGACTTCCACATACAGTGGACTAATGGACTGTGCCTAGCATAATTCTGTACTGAATCCAGAACCAACATGAAACAGAAACTCTGGACACTAGCTCTGATTCTAGCTCTACTAAACCCCAGCTACACTCTTTCTATGACTGGACTAAGGGAAATGGGATTTGGGGAAATAAGGAGTGTGATTCTAAGGAAATAAAGCTTTCTTGAAAGATGAAACGGAATGCCGGAGAGCAGAACACATGCTTTATTGGTGGACAATACCCCTGCCGGGCTGCCTTCCAAAGGGGAAAGAGCATGCATGCTGGGGTGAACATGCCTTTTGAGGGGAGGAAAAGGAAAGGGCAGGGCTTAGGTATTCGGCACATGCTGATTGGTGGTTTCATAATTAGGGACTTAGGAATCGGGGGCTTAGGGTATTTGGCAGGTGCTGATTGGTGGTTCAATGTATAGTCCATATAAGGTGCCTTGTTAGGTGCTCAGGAAAGTCGGTACTGCAGGTGGAGTTTATGTCATTCTCCGTCCATCAGTAGGGAAAGGGAGGACCTATCATTTCTCCTATATTGCATCCTCTGTGTGAGTCTCAGAAAGTTCCCTTTGTAGGCTATTGCAAGGACTCCACCCCCAGCAACAACCAGGGGAGAGGAGGCATGTCTTTTTCTGATAACATTTTGACATCTCCCCTGCAATATCAACCAGTTTTAATGGAAGTCTGTAATAATACTGTATTTTAATATTGAACAGAATGAGAATATATGTCATCATGTTCCTATAATTGCCATACATTTTCTAGGAAATTCTTGGACAACAAGTACCCTTTTCCAATAATTAAGGTAATGAACAAATAAAAACCTGCTTCTAAATATTTTATTAGGTTTGTGGAATTTTCTATAACTGCTTTCATTTAGAAAATCAATATTTATGTCTTTACTTTAGAATGAAACTAATGATTTAATAAAACTTGTTTTTCCAACACATTTTTCTAACCAGCCAAACAAAAGCAAAATGTATTATTTACTGGATAAGATTTCTCATATTCAATGTCAAAATGTTGGGCTTCCATACAGTAGTTTTCTAGCTATGTGAAATCACAAAATATAACTCACAATTTCTGGGCCTTTAGGTCCTCATTTGTAAAGTGCTTGTTTTTGTTAGACATATATGAAGCACATTTAAAAGGTTGAAAGTTGTGTTTTTGTGTTTTGTGTTTTTTTTCCTCACAAAACTTTCCTCATTGTTACAGAGGGGCAACATGGGGAAGGAAAATAAATGGCAAGTTTGTATTGAGAAGAAAGATACTGTAATCTGGCTTCCATTGATTGGAATATCCAGACAGAGAAAATGCTAAATTCGCATTCACAAAATGGACTTATTCTCCTAAAAAGAAAACCAACTATTAGTCCAATGAATGACAAATATTTCAATATTAAATCACAAGTAAATTTTTTGCTTTCCTCTTTTATATTCTACATGTTACCTGTTAGTATTTTGCCTGAAGTATGAGATTAATGTCAGTAAAATCTGGTTTCCTCTTCATAAAGAAAGATTATATAATGAGAATTAACACAAAAAACTGGTCTTAAAAATGCTAGAGATTATTATTACTCATTTCTTTGGAAGAGGTAAGAAAAGGAAAGCAATTAACATCAAAGTAGTGGTTTAAGTCTTGCCTAAGAGAAGGGAATTCAAATCATCATTTGGAATTAAGAACATAAGGTAAGATCTGATCTAACCAATAGTACCTTAACATGGATACTACATTGTAAGTGTTGAATAAATAAAATCACTTTATTGCTAGAAGTAAACTTGATTCTGAATATAAAAATAATGACTCAGTACCATAAACCTTATACTCATAAGTTTCTTCCAACCTATAAAAATATGTTTGTTTATATTATAATATTAAAAATTTAATCTAGGTGTTTATTTTATAGAGTATTATATTCTTACCATAGTGCTCATGTTTCATTTTCAGAAAGGGTACATGTGTCAGAAGTAATAAATAGAGTGTTATTAAAAGAAAATGGAGGATAATATGTCATATCAGCAACTGTGGGTTTAAGAACTGTGTATATAATAGTATTCATGTACAGAAGAGGTGAATTGTCTTTAGACTAAATAACAATATAAAGCTTATCATTATGGGTCATGATAAATATTTCCAATTAATTCCTTAGCAAGAACCCTTTTTTAATAGAAAGTGGCAATTCCTTTATATGTTGATTTTACAAAAGCAGAAAATTCATCTCTCTCAAATGACAATCAGTAAACAATTAAAAATATATTCCCTCAAAGTATAGAAAAGCCTATAGAATATTGAATTGCTGTTTAGTTTCTATAAATAGTTTTCTTTAGATGTTGCTGTGTTTCTAATTATACTGGAAGTTTTCTTATTACATGCTACAGAGATTCTAAATAATTAAATGTAATCGAAAGTAATATCTTATGTTAGTAATCAGTGTCAGCAGCTAATACGTTTTACACATGGTGTATGAACTGTACAGCCATTAGAAGATATATTAACCAAAGTGGAATTTCCCATTTTACTCTTGAAATTAAAATATATATTTGTCAGGTAAGACTTACAAGTCTCTAACAAACAATGTGAAAATGCTTCTGTATTTAAAATAATATGCTGCCCTAGCCTGTTTGGCTCAGTGGATTGAGTGTCAGCCTACAGACTGAACGGTCCCAGGTATGATTCAGGTCAAGGGCATGTACAGTGGGAGGTGTGCAGGAGGCAGTTGATCAGTGTTTCTGACTCTCTATCCCTCTTGCTTTCTTTCTGTGAAAAATCAATAAAATATATTAAAAAATAAAAGAATATGCTTATACTCATCAATCTATGAATATATGATGTCTTATAAATCATACTAACATTTTCAATAACATTAATTCAGTTTTAGTCATTGGTCCTACTGAATCTTTCCATATACCCAGTAAGTGTTCCAAAAGCAGTAAGACTTACTGTCAAGAATACCTAAACACAAGACATAAACTATAAAACAATTTAAATGTACTGATATTTCATGTAGATTTCAAAAATTAAATACATATTTATATCAGGTTTTTCTAAATCTACAAAATTGAGGAAATACAAACCAGCTGCTCTATTAATACCCAATCAGGAGGCTCTCACACATTTTTAATTTGGCATATGCCTCAAAGTTTAATACATTATTAAAATGATATATATTTCTAAATGAATAAGGTTCAATTTTTATATTATTACGTTTCTATTACAAACACAGTCTTGGGGTATATGACTATTTTTGGCTTGGAACACTTTTTCATAGTGAATAATAACATATGTTACAATATTTTGTTGATAAGTAGACATTATATAATTATTAAATTACTTATCTAGAGATTAGTTGTGATGGAAACTATTTGTTCCGTAACACTGTTCAGAATTACATAAATTAAAACAGTAATTTATTTAGAGCATTCTGCACTGTGTAACAAATTATATCCTCTTTTTTCTGCTTCTAAAACATGCATGTTTGGGGTTTACTGGGTACTGCTTGCCATTACTCTTGATTTTATATATAGTTGTAGCTGAAGAGCCAGCCAATTATAAGCCCTGGAACAACCACACTGGGAAAATGTTATTAATTTCTTTGATTCTGTAGTAGGTACTAGATAGACATGATCAGAGTAGGACCAATAAACCAGGTACAGAAGGTTATCACAGCAGAAAGCCTGGGTGCCTAGCAACAGACAATTGTAAGGTGGGACCTTACCCCATGGGTGACTTTTCCTCCTCTAGCATATTGCTGGTCATGTCTTAGGCTCTGCAGCAGTGGTTGGGAACCTAAGATCATCGGAAAACATAGATATTTACATTACAATTCACTAACAGTAGCAAAATTACAGTTATGAAGTAGCAACAAAAATAATTTTATGGTTGGGGGTCACCACAACATGAGGAACTGTATGAAAGGGTGGCGGCATTGGAAAGGTTGAGAACCACTGCAACCTTTTACATGGCTAGTCAAGGGGTTGGTACCTTTTCTTTGTTGGCATGGCCATAGTCATGTGATTTAGTACCTCTTAGGGAGGAACAAGGGTGCTGTAGAATAGCCTCATTTGACTCCCTTCACAGCCACTCCCTTAAACGTGAAGCCTCAGGACTTTGACCCACATCAAATCACCTTAGGAACTATGCCTTTGGTCTGTTAACCACAGAGACAGAATTTTGGTCAAACTAGAGATAACATAGAGGCCTCAGTTGTGTTTCAGCTTCAAGCCCAGAAAAGAAACAAGGCCAGGCAGGATGATGGCAAGGCTAACATCAGGACCATCTGCAATGACTAATGCTCGCCAACCCTAGTGCTGACCAACCAGTGGAGATCAAGAACCTGGGGAGCCCTCTAAGAAAAGCTGGTGAATACTCTATTAGAGATCCCCACATTGAGAGCCAGGTAAAAGCCCTTTAAAAGAAGGATTGAAGGATCCACTAGAGACAGGCAATATCTGCTATTGATTAATAGAAGATTATTGGTTAATGATAATTTAGTACATTTTTAAAAAGCAGGCTCTTTAAAGCTGAATAAGAAACATCAAAATAGACTTTTTAAAAATGACTTCTGTTCTGTATACTAGTAATTACTTTTATCTTAACTTATATCATTTTTAAGGACATTTATTGAGCAAATCGTATCAACTTAATAATTACTTAATCACATGATTAATTCAAGTAGAAGCATATGTACACTTTTGTAACTAGCAATTCCTTTCACCCTTTTTTAATTGATTCATAAGTTTCCTGCCTTTAATTATGTTAGAGGTTGTAGTTTTTGACCTTTCTATTATAATGCAGGCTGTTTAAGTATCAATTTACATATTAAATTATTTTTTCAGCTATAACTGTGTGTCTATTGGGAAAAAAGAAAAGAAAAATTTATTTCTCTGTCTTCTCTAATTTAACTGCAATTACCAAGAAAACAAAGGACATTTTTTAGAATTCATAATTATTGCTATACTAGAGGCACGGTGTACAGATTTATGCAGCAGTAGGGTCCCTCAGCCTGGCCTGTGGGGATCAGGCTGAAACCAGCAATTTGATATCCCCCAAAGGATCCTAGAGTATGAGAGGGCACTCTGGAAAGTTGTTGTACCTTGCTCAGCAGCTCTTGCATTTAGCATTGCCGTCCTGGTGGTCAGTGTGCATCATAGCTACCTACTGGCCACTCACTTAGGCTTTTATATATATAGACTAGAGGCCCTGTGCACGAAATTCATGCATGAGGGGGTGTGACCCTCGGCCACGCCTGCACCCTCTGCAATATGGGACCCCTTGAGGGATGTCCACCTGCCCATTTTGGCCAGATCCCAGTAGGATAAGGCCTAAATGGACAGCCGGACATTTCTCTCACAATGGACTGCTGGCTCCCAACACTCACCTGTCTGCCTTCCTGATTGTCCCTAACCGCTTCTGCTTGCCTGATTGCCCCTAACTGCCCTCTGCTGTAGGCCTAGTCACCGCTAACTGTCCTCCCCTGCAGGATTAATCATTCCCAACTGTCCTCTCTTAAAGTCCTGATCCCTCCCAACTGCTTTCCCCTGCTGGCCTGATCACTCCCAACTGCCTTCCCTTGCAAGCCTGGTCCCTCTCAACTGTCCTCCCATGCTGGCCATCTTGTGGTGACCATCTTGTGTCCATATGGGGGCAGCGCTCTTGTGTGTTGGAATGATGGCCAATTTGCATATTACTCTTTTATTAGATAAGATAGAGGCCTGGTACATGGGTGGGGGCCAGCTGGTTTGCCCTGAAGGGTGTCCCAGATCAGGGTGAAGCTTCTCTTGGAGTATGGGGTGGCTGGGGCGAGGGACTTGTGGTGGTTTGCGGGCCAGCCACACCCCCCAGTGACCCAAGAGGAGGCCCTGGTATCTGGGATTTATTTATCTTCTATAATTGTAACTTTGTAGCTTTGAGGGGAGGCCAGAACAGGCTAGGTCAGGCCAGGAAGCTTGGCTTCCTCCATCGCCAGGAAAACCCAAGCCTCCAGCTCTCTCCAGCTTCTTGGCTGCTGCCATTTTTGTTGAGATTTATTTACGTTACATAATTGAAACTTTATATACTTGAGAGCAGTCCAGGACTTACCAGGGTGTGTGCAAATCTTGGCTTTCTCCATTGCCGGGGAAACTCAAGCCTCCTGCTTGATACGTGGCCACAGCCATCTTGGTTGGGTTAATTTTCACATTCACTCCTGATTAGCTAGTGGGCATGCCTTGTGGGTGTAGTGGGGATTTGATCAATTTGCATATTACTGTTTTATTAAATAGAATACTTATTCAGTATTATTAAAGTCAAGGAGAATAAAATATAATAGGATAATATCAAAGAGAACTGTAGATTTATGACTTCAGTTTCAACAAATATAGAAGCAAAAAGTCACCACACCTGTCCTAACAATAAGAAAAAGCTAAGACAAAGGAAAAGAAATGACTTCTTGGACTCATCTCATTAGAGAACTGAGGTCACAGGGCAAATTGTTACCCTGAAACCTGGAGAGATGACAAATTCAAAGGTTGTAGTCAAGATCTGCTAAACTGGTAATTTTGACAAACTGCTAGAGGCTGAGTATATTATAAGATTATAGTGCAAAATGCATGGGAATCTCAACTATAAGTTGCCATACTTTTATTTGTTTCATCTTTAGAAACCTATCAGGTTCTGCATGGGAAGATGTGAGAAAAATGTGATGCTGCTCTGGGTGTTCCTGAGTTATATCCTTTATAATAAATTGTATTCTATTAAGTAAAATGTTTCTCTAAGTTCTATGAACCCCACCGGCAAATTAATCAAATCCAAGGAACAGTTCATGGGACTCTCTTTAGGGGTGGTGAACATCTGGCCTGCAGGCATTATAAGACCCACAAAATCATTTGGCCTGACCATGTCAAGACATTAGGAATGAGTTAATTAAATGTTTGACCAAATATAGCAGGGTAATATAATTTTTAAGTTGATAATTTTGTGTGGCTCCTGAATGATGTTATAAATATCAAAATGGCCTTTGGCAGTAAAAAAAAAACCAAAACCAAAAAAAAAAACACAAAAAACTTTCCACCCCAGCTAGCCAATTGATCATAGCAACAGAACTTTATTGCTCACAATTTTAGAGGCTGGAAAATCTAAGGTTAGAATTCTGCAGATTTAGTGTTAAATGAGGGGCTGCTTCCTGGTTCATGGGTGACCATTGATCACACTTTGTCTTACCAGGTGGAAAGGGAGAGAAATCTCTGGGGATCTTTCATGAGAGTGTTAATCCCTTTCATAAGAGTTCTGCCCTAATGACCTAATCACCTCTCAAAGGCCTCACCTCTAAATACCATCACACTGAGAATTAAGTTTACAACATATGCATTTTAAGAGGAAGCATTCAGTCTATAGGCAAGACGGACATTATTTAGATCAGAAACTTTGACCCACATAAAGAAAGAAAGAAATTTGGAAAAGAAATTAATTATAAGAGAATATTTCATTTTTCTTCTTCTGGATTCATCCAAAATGATATGTATAAAATAATAATACTGACAATTTACAGATTTATCATAGCACATGGAAAAGTGAAGTGAGTGGTATTTATGTGATATTAGATGAAAGGGAAGAATATTCTGTTATGAGATACCTGCAGTACATGACAAGTGTCATAATACTTGAATGTGCTTTTTATTATTTAAAAATGGTATATCACAAACTTAAAGACAACCATGAAAATATAAAAGTAAGTCTTTTATGCTTTAGAAGACATAAAATGGAAGCATATATACTTCTCAATTGAAACTAGAAAAGGCAGAAAAGGGAGGCGTACAGAGACAAAACTATAGATGCAGTAAAAAAGATCAGTGTTTGCTAGGTTTTGGGGGGCAAGGGCGGAATAAATGGCCACTGAGGATTTTAGGGGTAAAGAGACTTCTCCGTGTGATATTATAAGGAGAGATACAAGATGTGACATATTTGGTCAAATTCATGACTAAGAATAAACCATACTGTACAGTATATAGTTTGGGGACTGTGATGTACCAAAATTAGTTCATAAATTATAACAAATGTATCACTCTAGTGAGGGATGTTGATAATGGAGGAGGCTCTGCATGTGAGGATGCAGAGGGTAAGCAGGAAATCTTACCACCGTGTCTTCAAATTTTGCTATGAACTCCAAACTGCTCTATAAAGAATAAAGTCTTGCCCAGATGGCGTGACACAGTTGGTTGAGTGTTGGCCCATGCACCAGGAGTTTGCTGGTTCCACCCAAGGCACATGCCAGGATTGTGGGCTTGATCCCTAATCAAGGGTGTTCATGAGTCAGCCATTCAATGTATCTCTCATTGATGTTTATGTCTTTCTCTATCCCTCTCCCTTCCTCTCCTCTCTGAAATCAATAAAAACATACAGTGGTGCCTCACACAACGAACTTAATTCGTTCCAGGAGCAAGTTTGTTATGCGAAAAGTTCGTTATGTGAAACGCGTTTTCCCATAACAATACATGTTAAAAAAAATAATTCGTTCTGTAGCATAAAATATGCTAAGATGACATAAAAAAAGATAAATTTTTTGTTATTATTTTTATTTAGATACATCATGATATAAAAAAAATATTGAGTTTAACTTAAAAGGACGACTGCCGTGATACGTGCGTGATTTAATTCGTAATGAAGAACGATTGCCGCGATACGTGCTTAAGTTAAGCGCAGTGACTAACGACTGCCTGCAGTGCCTGCGCGGAAGGATGCAATACATCAGCAGCGATGGTGGAAGCTCGGGCAAAGCGGTCGTGGAAGCTCGGGCGACTTCGTTGTGTGAAACGAAGTTCGTTGTATGAATCATGAAATGAAGTTCATTGTGTGCAGCGTTCGCTGTGCGAGGCATTCTTTATGCGAGGCACCACTGTATTTTAAATGAATAAAATCTCATTTTTTTATATATAAAAAAAAAAACAATTATATCAAGTTAGATGTCAATGGTCAAAGTAACTAATTAATTAAAAGACAGACATTGTCAGAGTGGATAAACAAACAAGAGCCTACTACATGTGGTCTACCAGAAACCAATATTAAATAAATATAAAGACTCAGGTTTTTAAAATAAAAGGATGCAGAAACATATACAAAAAAAAAAAAGAATGAAGAAGATTATGTCAAAGGAATATAGGAACCAACTGAAAGAACTACCAGTAACCAAAGCTGGAATAATTTGAGCAACTTAATACATAATACATTTGAATTAAACCTGAACTATAACATAAATATTTATGAGACCATCCTGATATAAACAGATAACTAAATAAATAAAAATGGAATAGAAACATCTTATGCTGAAGAATTATAAATAATTTAGGCTTCACAGAGGTTCAACATGTCTCCTCTCTATTGAATCTGGCAAAACTCCCTAAGCCAGGTAATAAAAAAATAATATCAACAACAACGTTAATAAAATGTACCCTTCTTATGCTCTAATGAAACGGTTCTCTTTGTCTTCCTCCATAAATTTCATAACTGTAGTTAATCATGACAAAAATATCAGACAAATCTCATTTGAGAGATAGTCTACATACTACCTGACTATTATCCCTTAAAACTGTCAAGGTCATAAAAAATAAGAGAAGTCTGAGAACTGTCACAGCCAAAAGTAGACATGATCACTAAACATAATGTGGGATCTAGCTGGGATCCTGGAACAGAAAAAATAACATTTTGTAAAAAGTAGGAAATTAGAATGAAGCATGAACTTTAGTTAATAATAACATTGCACTAGTAACAGTCCATTAATTGTAACAAGTAGATCATGTTAATGTGAGATAGTAATAATAAGTGATACCGAGTTCAGGGTATATAAGAACTGTTTGTCCTAGTTTATACTTTCTCTATAAACATAAATATGTGCTAAAATAGTCTATTTTTAAAAAATTCAAAAAGTAAAAACAAATTGAAAATTGTACAACATCAAAAAGGAAGATTTATTTGATATTAGATGGAAGGCCATTAGCACCCAGGATCACATGGTGACAGGGTAAAGTTTTTTATATGGCTGGTCAGGCAAGTGTTTTCAATCCTCTGCTAACCCTCCTCTACATATATCTTGCAGTTTTATAAACATTCAAAGAGAGCCCACTTTTACACAGAAGGGTATTACAAGATGTATTAATACCAATGCTTTCTTCTAACATCTCCAAACAATTCCCAAAATTCTTAGCTTTCTAAGTTTAAGAAATTAAAAAAAGACCACAGTATAATAGCATCAGTGAGTTGAAGCATACTTTTTGTGCTAAAAAAAAAAAAATCAAAATCTGGAAAAGATATTCTCAGTAACTTTGTAATTATTTTTATCTACTTATTTAAAAAACATTATTGTATAATCTACTTTGTGCCAGACTTTTTTTTCCTTGGGAACATGGCAGGTAAGTTCTTGTTCTCATTCACTTTATGCTCTGTGAGAGATAATTATGCTTCATGAGATATGGTTCCCTGGGATAATATTAATAATTAGTGGTCCCGCGCACAAAATTCGTGCATGGGGGGACGTGTCCCTCAGCCCTGCCTGCACCCTCTCACAATCTGGGACCACTGGTTCCTAACCGCTCAACTACCTGCCTGCCTGGTCACCTCTAACCATTCTGCCTGCCGACCTGAAAAGAAGAAACTTAGCAGGGAGATGGAGGCAGTGGCAGTTGCAATTGGTAAAATCCCAGGAGTTTTCATGATGCCTCTCCATGAGCAGAAGAGTGGCCTGAAGGAAACTTCCATGGCTAATTGCCATGAACCATGTTTAATTTAATAAAGTCACAGCTGCAGTGCTCTTCCACGGGGAAATCTCCAGGGTCTGTATTGCTTGAGGACATTGATATCCATAGAACAACATCATTTCCTTGCCTGAACATTAAATTAAAGTTTCACCAAAAATAAAAGGCTTCATAAATTTAGGTACTGAATGAAGTGGGTTTCAATTAGGATTAGCATTCAATAGCTGCATAAGCTATGCTATTTCTTTGGCTCAAGCTAAACATATTTAAATATTTTTAAAGATAAAATATTAGCATTATTGAGCATGATACAATTTATAGTACTTCAAATATATTTTCAGGTAGACAAGCTCTGAAACTCACCTGCTT
The DNA here is from genome assembly GCF_014108245.1 of Pipistrellus kuhlii. Lineage (NCBI taxonomy): Eukaryota > Metazoa > Chordata > Mammalia > Chiroptera > Vespertilionidae > Pipistrellus > Pipistrellus kuhlii. Next base: position 11,610,996 of record NW_023425515.1, read on the forward strand.
CTCTGCCCTATAAATTCAAGCACCTTTATTTTCCCCAGCATCCAAAATTGTGGCTGGAATAGAGTAGGCATGAAATAACATTTGTTAATTAGATTAAGAAACACAAGAATTGCAGAGAGACTCAACTAAATATACATAAAAAGGTTTAGCATTCTTTCATGCTTAATAAGTAATATTTCCTGACTGTTTATTATAACATCACTAAGAAATAAAAACCTACATATACTTAGATGCAGTGCCAAGTTAAATTTTGAAAAAAAATCACATGATCGGGCATTTGGGAGTTTGAACAGAGAAAGGAATGATTGTGAAATATGAGGAAAAGAAAGGCCCAGTATATCCTGCCTATGTGATTTGGATGCCCCCCACCCCTTAGGTTGCATTCCTTTCACTGCTAACTTTCGTAAAAATGTGTCAAGAAAAGTTGAATAGTAGATAATTTAGGAAGCTCATACTTCTTTGGAAAAGAGGTAGTTGGCAGAGTTATTTTATCCATTGCAAGCATCATATTATCATCAGAGCTAGTCAAAATCATTTCTTTCCAAATTGCATATAAGCTTCACAACCAGTTATTGTCCCCTATCATCATTGATTTCAATAGAGAGGAGAAAAATAAGGCATTTCAGCATGCAACAATTGAAAGAGAAAAGCTTGGCACTACAAAAATAGGATCAAATGCACAGAAAAAGTACTAGTTAAAATTGACTGTGGTTATCTATATGAAGAGTACCTGTAAGAAGAATTGTATATGAGGCAGGCAGGATAAATGCTATTTTAGAGACAGTTACTAGTATGCCAGAAGCCAATTCCAGCATGTCATAATTGCAAGAGTTTCATCCAAAGGTTGATGGAACCTGGGGACTCAACAAGGGCTGAGTCACATATGTTATCGCCTGTTGGAATGGCTAAAGGTATTTTTCCCAAACCTTAATAGGATAATTGTTTGCTGCAAGACATTTCAGGGCATCTTAATCTTAATACATGTTATTGCCTCCTACTGGCCAAACACCTGAATTGAATGGTAGGCTATTCCCCAATCTGACAATGGACTCTGTATGAAACCCTATCCTTTGGAGTGGATCTCAACCTTGCCTTAGGATAATTTGTGTTAATAAATAGCGAGGGGTCTTGAGGCAAAGAGAACTTAGCTCCTTTAGCTATAGGTCCCTTGACCCCCAATGCTTTTCAAAATTATCTTGTGTCTCCAGACTTTTACTTAATCTACACATAGCCTTCTCTAGATTTCAGAACCCTTCTAAATGCTGGATCAAGAACCACAGGCATTAAATGTCGTCCAACATCCAGCACTAGTATGGTGAATTCTGTAGTCTATTGGTATTTAGGGAGCAGGAGAGTCATGGCTGATTCTGTGCTTCTCTCCCATTAACCTAGAATATGGAGGAACAATTATAGAGATCTGCTGTAGTTTCTTGAGTGAGCCTATAATCTGTTTATTATAAATCTATTGATTTCATTAACAAGCACTTCAATGTTAATTTTTACAAAATATATTGTAAATCTCAATAGTAACAAAATCATCGGTGAAAATAATTCCAGAAATGTGTTATGTATGTATGTCAGTATTTTTCCAGCAGGATTTTGTGTGCTCTGTGCAGCATTCGGTTCCTGATGAAGCCACTATACCACATGCCATAACTCTTAAGGGGCTATCACAATGTGACATGATTTCTTCAGTTTCACTGAACAACGAGTCAGATCAATAATAGGTAAAATCAAAAGGTAGGAATAAATTGGATCCACAGGCATCTAGAATGACTTAAGTAATTGTATTTTCATACACTTAGGAGAAAAGTATCAATGCAGAATTTGAAGTTGAGAAGCAAGAGTCAGATGTTTCATTGCCCATCAGTGCCTTTTAAAAATGTGGCAAAACTTTGTCTAGTGGACTTTGAATAGGAAGGAACCATGGGCAATGCTGTTTTTAGTGTGAGACGAATGTGTTAAAATATCTTGAATAGAAGAAATCACATACAAATTGTTTAATGTTCTTTGTCTCATAAATGCATGCCAGGCAATTACTAAGCTGTAGGTTTTTCTATAACGAAAGATATAATCTGTTATTATGACTTGGTCCTATTAAAGGTATAATTTACTTGTGATTTTACAAATAAGTTTCCTGAAGCTGGTTACTATAAAGTAGATAACATGAATAAATGACCTCCCTTCACAAGAGAACATATTTCTCAAGGAGGCAAGGATATGTGTCCAAATGAATAGTCAATAAAGGCAAGTGCAATCGTACAGTGATTGGCGTAGTGAAACAAACATCTGAAATTCGCTGGCTCAAGGAATAAATGACCTCACAGAGCAAAGTGTATCATAAACCTACACTATTAACCTTACTTCAAAGTTAAAAAGTACATGATGGTGTCTGTGAATTATCAGAAAGAATAGGCATGTGTTTACAATTATTATACATATGTCTATTTCTGGCATTTGTGGGGAGTTTGTCACTGTGCACTTATGCATGTTACTATGAATGTAATGAGGTGTAGAAATGCTAACCATGATTCTAGTTTTTCTTGGATTTATTCATACTATTTCAGCACAACATTGTCTGTACACAATCAACAATATAAGTTTCTTATACTATTAATATAATTTCTCTCTCTCCTTTATCTCTTCAGAATGTCTATGGGACCAAAAGCCCAGGCAAATATGACTTAATTTACATTCTGACTTTAACTGTCTAAAGTAGCATTACATGTACATGCATAAAAATATTCCATATTTTAGAAGATAATAACAATTGTTAGAATCTATTTTAGCATTTTCCTTCACACAGCGTCTTAGCAAAGGTTTTTTTTTTCTTTACCATTACTAAAAATGTATGACCCAAAATGATTAATATTCAGAAATTGTTTCCTTTCAAAATATAGATTACATAAGTTTAAACTTCAAATATTTATCTTTTAAAATATTTGAATGATAATCATTTTAATAATCTATATTCTGTAGAATGAATATAAGATAATATCATATTTAAATAATTTTGAACAAATAGGTAAAATTTGAAATTTTATTTCTCAAGTTAGACAATTATTGGTATGACATAACCCTGGAAATAGAAATTATTAATATGTTTTAATGTTTATTACTGTAAAACAGTTATATCTTGCTTCTGGCTAAGAACTTAGTCAATTTCAAACCATATTTATATGTGTTTTTATTTCTCAGTGTTTAAAGACAATTTTTCTCTATCTTTCAAATGACTTTCAAGATCCCTTAATAAAATTATGCTTTCAAAAAATAATTTGATTGAAAATTTCCTGTTTGTAAGTGCATCCTGTATCTAATTTTTTAAAGATAGCATAATTTATAAAGCTAAAAGATTGAATATAATGTAGCTCATTACAATCCTTTAAATTCAAGTTGTGAATGAATTTGCAATTGACTCATAAATAAATGGATTGTCTGTGGAATTATGTTTGAGTTTCAGATATCTCTCAGAGTAGTTGTATTCTTACCAAATTATTTGAAGACAAATTATGAAAATGAGATTTGTCTTAATTTTTTAAAAAATAAATAAGTCTCATTTAGAAGGTATTTTTTCATTAAATCTGGAAATCATAAATATGCTACCTTTATCTTTATAAATGTCTTCAGTTCACTTTTTAGTATTAGGCATATCTATTTGGAAGTCCTTCAATTTTGCAGATGTAAATATTTCAGTATTTTTTTTTCCACACATAAATTTTTGAAAATAATGTATCAATGCATTTTTCTATCACAAGCCATCCAGAATTGATATACTCAAGTAATGCAATAGCAATGTGAATCATATATTACTTCTAATTATAATACAAAAAATTAGCATTAAAAGAACGTAATGTTAATGTAAATTTAAAATTTTCCAAGTTTAATCAACAGTGCCACCAGGTGGTTACATTAATGCAGAAAAAGGACAATTGTTGAAAGTGTTTTAATAGTTTTAAAATATAAAATTGTTGCTTATATTTCACAACAGAATAACAAAATGGATTGTATATGTCTAGTTCAATCTAATGAAAAGTATTTTAAAACTTTAACTAACTTCACTTTCTGTATATTGTTATAATTAATTACCCAGCTTCATAAAGATCTGGAGAACCATATTATACTAATTTTTTGCATGCAATCCCTTCATTTGTAAGCACAATTTAAAAAAATTATACCAGTTTAAATAATACATAGATGCTAACAGTTCAAAAAGTTTAAATGAGAAATGTATAGAATGTTAAAATGATGTAATATAAATTAGTTTCTTTCAGTGAGATTTTTCTAAAACTACCTAAATAAACATTCGTGACCTTTTCATTTTGATGACAGTATGGCTTTCTCAAATCAATAGATAACATATATTTTATCCAATTCACAATGGTTTATAAGTCATACTTAATACAACATTTAAATGTATTTACATAATTAAATGTAGGTATTATTTTTTCCTTGATGTTTCATTTTCGGTACTACTACATTCTTAGGTCTTTGGTAACACTTCCAATGATCCTCCATCATCTTACCTACTGGAATAGTGATCCAATTAATTGCTGAATTGGGGTTGAGAAAGGAAATGATCTTGTATATTTCTCTTTTTCAATTTTCTGATTGGGGTCTCTCTTAGCTGCACAAAGTCAGCATCCTACATTTCTTCCAGTTAGAAGTAAGCTTGGCTATATAAAGGTATGGTATTTCAACTCCATAGATTACTAGATCATCATGATTGCCTGATTAAAGAAATGAGGAAATACACAAGACCATAAAGGAAAGCAAGAGTCTATATACCAATATTTTCAATAACAAAGACACTATTTTTGTGTGTATCTCCTCACACTTTTACTTATGTCTCAATTAAATTACCACTTGATTGAGAAAGGAGGTATTTTTATTGGTCTTCTTCAAAAATCAGCAAATTAAAATCACTGATGGCAAGTTTTAATGACTGATTAAGCTCAAATAACTTACTAAACTAGGAACAAATAAAAATATCTTTACATATGAAGAAGCTATTATATTTTTGGCAAATTCAATAAAAATGCAACAAACATCATAGCATAATATTGTATCATTTTTTTCTATATTTTAGGTACTCAATGACAAAATAATCAAATAGCATGAACAGATATTTTTTTGAAATATATTTTATTGATTTTGGAGAGGAAGGGAGAGAGATAGAAACATCAATGATGAGAATCACTGATCAGTCACCTCCTGCATATTCCCACTAGGGATGGAGCCCACAACCTGCCATGACCTGGTATTGAACTGTGACCTCCTGGTTCATAGGTTGATGCTCAACCATTGAGCAACACTGGCTGGGCCAGAATTATTGATGAATTTCAGTTTTGGAAAAACTCTTAAAAAATGAGGTAATGTAAGTCAATTTTTGTTCATTGTGGAAATACTCATTTAAATTTTCAATGTCTTTCATATTGAAAAAGATGTGTTAATTATATACAAATCCATTGAAAAAGTAAAATTTTTAAACCAAGAAATATGAATATTGAACAACAGCATGCTTGAGAAAAAGTTTTTCCATAACTGCAACTTTAACTAGAAAAATATAAAACATTAAGCTTTTACCAGAGATTTAACAGACTAGATCTCTGGTGCCATGCTATCACCTCCCCATAAATGCAAAACAATTTATATCTCCTCCCATTAAAAATGTATTCCTGCATTTCTACCCTTTACAGATTAATAAATCTACTTTCCATCATTATTAGAATCTCTTGTTGCTGAAGCCCAAGAAGAAAACATTGAAAAAGATACAACACATGTATTTAATAAAGTTAGATGAATAAATTCAAATGTTGCTTTACCCATTAGTTATTAACAAATGATAAAATACATAATAAAATAACCTCTGGGATAACTGTAATGCCCCCTACAACCAGTAGCCTATTCCTTTGCGTTCACTTCTCCTTGAGTGTGTACGGATTTAGTAACTCACTTTTAATGAATACAACATGGCAAAAGTGATGGGACATTATTTCCAAGATGAGGTTAAAGAAAAGTGCAGTCACTGTGGAAAACAGTATGGAGTTTTCTCAAAAAATTAAAAATATAACTCCCATTTGACACAGTGATCCCACTTCTAGGACTATATCCCCAGAAATCAGAAACATCAATCAGAAAGGACATATGCACCCCTATGTTCATAGCAGCACAATTTACAATAGCTAAGATTTGGAAACAACCTATATGCCCATCAGCAGATAAGTGGATTAAAAAACTGTGGTACATTTACACAATGGAATACTGTGCTGCAGTAAAAAAGAAAGAATTCTTGCAACAGCATGGATGGACCTGGAAAGCGTTATGCTAAGCGAAATAAGCCAGTTAAAGAAAGAAAAATATCACACGATCTGACTCATTTGTGGAATATAATGAACAACATAAATTGATGAACAAAAACAGATCCAGAGACATATCCAGAAGCATTGAACAGTCTATCAGTCTTCAGAGGGAAGGCAGGGGAGGGTGGGGATAGGGGGTAAGAGATCAGTCAAAGTACTTTATGCATATAAGCATAACCAATGGACACAGACAGTAGAGGGATGAGGGCATGTGCTGAGGGGTGGGGATGGCCAATGGGGAAAAGGAGACATATGTAATACTATATGTAATACTTTAAACAGTTTTGTTTTGTTTTGTTTTGTTTTTTTAAAGAGAGAGAAGAAAGTGCACACACACAAAAGAAAGAAAAGAAAGGCAATAGCTTTGTTGAGATCTATTTGAGGAAGGCTACATGTCATGTTGTAAGTTCTACCTTGGAGAATCATATGTGACAAGAAACTGTCTCTGTTCAATAGCCAGCAAGAGCCTTTGACCCCTCCAACAGCCACATGAGTGTGTTTGGAAATGGATTCTCTCCCAGTTGAGATGAATGTATCCCAAGCAACAGATGGACTATAGTTGTGAGTAACTGACTCAGAGGCACTCAGCTAAGTGCCTCAGATGCCTCACCCCAGAAGCTGAGATAATAAGTATTTGCTGCTATATATTGAATATTTTGGGATAATTGACAACTTAATAGTTGGTAATACATCCATATGCCGATGACTGACAACATGAAGCCACCATGTCCCCACATTTGCCACATGAATTGGCCACGCTTCTGGCTTCCTCCTGAAGTAGCCTAGTGGGTCCAGTAAACACAGATCAGAACTGCAGGAGTGATAAGAATGATATGGCAGACCTTGACAAGTGAGAATGAGAAGGGGAGAATCAAGATGCAAATGTTAAATTTTGTTTCAATCCTTCCACCAACACCCAAAAGGATGATTCCAAGAGGAGATAGTCCACTGGTACCATCTCTAAAAGTCCCCAAAACGGAGCAATTAGCTGTGTTTTTGAGAACCATGGCTAGCTGGGTAATTTACTTCCTAGTATTTGTCCTCTCTCTCTCTTTCACCTTTTGCATTTTCTTCAGTCTAGCTTCTGATGGCATTACACTCCCCAATAATACTGGAGCCTATAAGCTTTTGCTTCAATTATGCTTTCTCGGGAAGTCTTCCTGCAGCTAATATATTTCTCAGTTATACTCCTAAAAATAGCAGTACATGTAGAAATTTACCAAAATATAATTTTAATTATCTTTAGGCTTTCTAAAAATTATATTTAACTCATATATTTAACATATTTTAGCTACAGGAGAGATTTGAGGAGTATGCCATTTCTGATTTTTTTTTGCCAAATATTCAAGAGTGCAGATCTGAAAATTTAGAGTTATATAACAATGCTGGTGTGCAGTTATCATGAATTTGTCACAATTGTTTCAGAAAAAAAAACAACCCCAATATAGCCTGAATGCTAAGTTTAAGAGTTAAAAAAAATTATGTTCCAGATGGTTGCCTATGTTTACATCATATACTAGAATATCTAAAATTTGAGGATGAGGTATTTAATACATATTGAGCCAAATTCTGGGTTTAACTTAAGGTTGAAAATGAGTAAGGATTGATAGCATCTCTGATGTGCGACACGTTTATATGAGAATATCCATTATTGCTTTTCTTTATTTCTGTACTCTATATTGGTCACATCTATCATAAGATTAGAGTCTCTAAATAATGTGAAGTGTTACCTTAAAAAAAATTCAGTAACAAAAGCAACCACACTTCAAGTTTCAGAATAGAAAGGAATGTTAGATAAAATAAATTTAATTTCTCTTCAGCAGCCACTAAATTACATTGAGTCATGAAAATTTATTGGCCAAATACGAATTAGAGGAGAGTCAAAGGAGAAAGAGGATGGATGACCTGAAAACTTAAATCTGTGCCAGATGCAGTATAATGGATATGAAATATCTACAGTCTTGACCTACAGGAGGTTTTGAGTTCAGTGAGTAATAAATTATAACTAGTAGAAATAATTTGTAAGAAAACTCAGAAAAAATGAATTAAGCAAATTAACATGTTGAATATGTGAATAATTCAGAGGAAATAGTGTTAAGGAGGTTATTATTCTAAATTGAATCATGGTTGTAATAACGCTAATATGCAAATAGACTGAATAACTGAACAACCAGTCGCTATGATGTGTGCTGACCACCAGGGGGCACGTGTGGAATATGGTGGGCATCGGCCACAAAGGGATGGTGGAGCAGGTGAGCAGGGGTGCCAGACCAAGACAGGGCTCCAGTTGCTGTCATCTGGTCCTGTCAAGCACTTGCACCTGCTGCCAGTGTTGGAGCCACCACTCCACCTGCTGCCAGCACCAGAGCTGCCGCTTGCACCCACTGCCAGCACCCAGCACCAGCTCTGATCACTTGGCACTGTCAGTGGGTATGAGTAGCAGCTGCCAGCCCTGATTGCCCCTCAGGGCTTCTCCACCTCCCACTGCTTCTGAGGGGAGATTGGGGCCAGCAGCTGCCTCTTGCACCTGCTGCTGTTGATAGCTCCACTCACACCCACTGCTGGCACCCAGTGCCAGTCCCAATTGCTTGGTGCCATCAGTGGGTGCAAGCAGCAGCTATGGGCCCCCATCACCCTCAAGGGTTTCTCCACCTCTCTGTGCTCCTGAGGGGTGATCAGGACAGCATTCGCTACTTGCACCTCCTGACACGGTGGCCTGCTTGCACCTGCTGCTGGTGCCAGCCCAATTGTTTCATGCTATCAGTGGTTGTGAGCAGGGATGGCACATAGGAGCAATGGCAGCTGGAGTGGGGCTGCTGGCAGACAGGGACTGGGGTTGGGGTGGGAGGGGCTAAGTGGGGGTGCAGAAGATAGGCCAAGACCTGCACCTGTGCCCACTGCAGCCCGGTGGCCCACAGTTCCCTTAAAGGTGCCTGAATTCATGCACTGGGTCCCTAGTGTGTGTGTGTGTGTGTGTGTGTGTGTGTGTGTGTGTGTGTGTGTTTATTTATATAAAATAATTCTACTGCAATGTTTATTCAAGAATAACCAAAAGCAGGGTGGCATGGAACAGATTGACATACCTCAATGTGGGGTTGGGAGGACAAAAAGAGGTAAATCAAATAATTTATATACATATATGCATGGACATAGGCAATAGGGTGGTGAAGACTTGGGGGAGGGCAAAGGGGAAAATAAGGAAAATGGGAGATATATATAATACTGCCAACAATAAAAATATATTAAAAACTAAATTAGTACTCTTTTACACTCTTAAAAAAGGATTAAATATTCCAAACTGCAATTTATTATTTAATCTGGTAGTTAGCTACCTTTCCATAATTCCTTAAAGAGTAAACTATATTCTGAACCATTAATAGTCATTCCTAAAATACTGGCTTTCAAAAAACTCATTCTCATTATATGGCCACTATCAATTATTTGGGAAAAAAACTTAAATCTGCCTACTTATTGTAAAAAATAAATTAATTCTTTCTTCAGTGAAATTTGGTACTATCTTGAAAAACAATTCTGACATTGCTGATTCAAGTTGTAAAAATTATTTGAATTTCCAATTGATAATATTCTCTATTCACTTACTAGTAAACATTAATTATTGAATTTATTTTTCAATGTTTTTATTGGTTTAAGAGAGGAAGGCAGAGGGAGAGATAGAAACATCAATGATGGGAGAGAATCATTGATCCGCTGCCTCCTGCATGACCCTCCCTGGGGATCCAGGCCATAACCCAGGCATGTGCCCTGTTCGGGAATGGAATCATGACTTCCTGATTCATAGGTCGACACTCAACCACTGAGCCATGCCCATTTAATTTATTTTTTAAAATTTTTATAATCAACTTCAAATTAGATTTGTATTACATCAATGTTCTATTACAAAAATTTTTAATTTATAACGGCATTTTCATGTAATGTGGGTCATTGGCAAAAATAATAACCCTTCTGGCTTTATAAAATTAAAGGGTTCCAAACCATTAACATACAAAATTAATAATAAACCATGTAACATAGACCCTTGAGGGAGACCAGATGTTCCAGCCTAATTAGAGAAGACCTGACCCTAGATGATAGTATATTTCAATCACCTTTTTAAATACGCGTGAAGACAATCTAGAGAGCTTGAAAAAGGCCAACAGTGACACGCCTAGAAATAAGAAAGCCTCACTGAAATGTCAAAACTGTACAAAGGTTAAGGGGAAAAAAAAACATGCAACCATAAATATAGAAACCAATATCCCTTTTTGGTCCTTATAAAAATATAGATTTCAGTTTTCTGTAATATTATTGAATAATAGAAATAAAAAAGTACATGCCAAAATGTTAGCAATGAAAGGAGAAAAGTATTGTAGAATAACATCTAACCTTAAATGATCTAATATAATCTTAAAATCTAAAGGGATATAAAGAGAGCCTATAAAATATTTAAAAATCAAAATATTATTAAATTAAAAATATTAAATAATTAAGAATATTATCAAGCCCAATTAAAAATAAGAATATATTGCGCTGGCTGCTGTGGTTCAGTGGATAGAGCATTGGTCCCTGCATTAAAGGGTTGCAGGTTCGATTCTTGGTCAAGGGCACATCCTTGGTTTGCAGGTTCCAGCCCTAGCCTCTGTTGGGATATATGCAGGACATAATCAATGTGTATACCATATTTTCCGGCGTATAAGACAACTTTTGAAATGAAAAAAAGTCAACCGAAAATCAAGGGTCGTCTTATATGCTGAGTATATCCCGAAAAACATCTCGATATGCCACTAAATGAATTTTCCAACTCGATCGCACCAATCACTGCAAGGCTGCTCAGACCGCCTCTCTAACTCAGCCAATCCAAGCAGGCTTTTTATGCATGCAAATTATACATGTTCTATACCCGAAGCTACACTGTGTTCTAGTAAAAAGCCTGCTCAGATTGGCCAGAGTCATTAAAAAAAGAACTGGTGTTGCCTCGGAAGTGGGGGGTAGTCTTATACAGCGGATATAGGCCTAAACCTATGTTTTAACTGTAAAATTAGGGGTCGTCTTATACGCCGGAAAATACGGTATGTCACTTAGATGTTTCCCTCTCTCTAAAAAAAGGAGCATATTTAAATGTTATAAATACACATCTTGACACATTAAAAAATTCTATTCATTAAAATTTGATGATAAAAATGCCAAATTTTTGCATTTAGACTTTGATAGAAGGTTTCCAACTTTATCAAAAGAAAGGACAAATCAACCCTAAATATTACTTAAAGAAAATTATTCAAGATGACTGAAGATTTAATGCACATTTTATTATTTTAGTGTAGTTTTTATTTATCACTAGAAGCCCAGTGTATGAAATTCACGCACAGGTAGTGTCCTAGGCCTGATTGGTGATCAGGGCTAATTGGGACCATCCTTTCCCCAGCTGCCAGCTGCTGGCTGGGCCTGCCTTAATTCCGCAACTGCCCTCGTGAGGTCAGCACATGTCATAGTTGAGCAGTCAAACTCCAGATCAGTGGAACTCCAAGTCCTTTGAACTCCTGAGGGAACAATTTGCATATTAGCCTTTTATTATATTTGGATTTTAGGATTGCATATTAGGATTTTGAATAGGCTTGATTACAGATAAATTTACTGAGATTTTTAGGACTAGAGTCATAACTGACTTAATAGTTCCTGAAAGTAATCTTTACAAATAAGTCTTTCACTGCAAATGTAAAAACTTGAATGTAACGTAAGTGGCTTTAATAATCTACTGAGAAATAATGGATCTTTGAACAATTTATTTTAGAAAAGTTTATTCTAAAAATTGGAAAAATTTATTATTATAAAATTGGATCATTAACTTATTCTATACTAAAATACAAATAATTGTATCCAAATTAAATGCAAAAAGTAGAAATCATAAAACAAAAAGAAATAAAGTTGACTACACTTTTTAAAAATAATTCCTGTATGCCTAAATACACTATGAATAAAATTAAAGGTAAGTTCCAAACTGGAAGGTGATATTTGGAAAGTGTATATCAAATAACATTGATAAAGAACTCCTTTAAAATATTAAGAAAAGGCAAGCATTTCAATAAAAAATAAATAGACAATTAAAGTAGGAGCAAACACAAGGGTTCAAAGACTTATCAAATAATTTTGTTGTTTTTAGTAAATGTATACTTAGTCCATTTTTCTTTAGAGTAAGTCTAGTTTCTACAAATCTCCATACATAAGACCTTTTCTACAGTTTATACTTAAGAGTAAAATTGCTTTGTTATAAAGTGCAAATATTTTGAAAGTTCTTGCATGTTATATGTGTTCTTTCCAAATTGGCCATATCCTACATTTATTTATTTTTCATATCATTACAATTATTGCATATTATCAGGCTATATAATTTTAATCAAAGATTGTGAACATATTTTTTCTACTTTATTCTGTTATTGTCATAAAAATCAATACATTTTCAAAGATTGAACCAAACTGCATCCTTAGGGCAAGCATTCTTGGACATTTTTTATTTACTAACTTATTTTATATGTTGGATTTTATTTGCCCATTCTTTGCTTAGGATTTTGTATTTATAAACATTAAAGTTATTGATATATAATTTGTTTTTTGTAATATCCTCAGGAGTCCTTCTTTGCATTTCCATCCGTAGTGTTCTTTGAGGTTCTTGAATATCTTATTTTTTAATATCAGATTTAGGAAATTCTTATTCATCAATTCTTCAAATATTTTAATCTCATTTGCTAGCGCTCTCTCTGGATATTAGACATTTTTGTTAGGTCCTATATTTCTACACTCTAAGTTTAATATAAGAGGGATCAATTAGAATTTTTGAAAGAAAATTTTCAAGACAATCTTCTAGTTTCACATGTTTATGGTGATAACCAAGTATAGGCACTGTTTCAATCCAATCCCAAGGAAATCACAGGTGACCAAAGAAGTATAAGGGTGCTTTAAAACTTTCAGTAGAATATAATTGACAATGGTGGGATATTTAACATACTGGTGAATAATAAATAAAGAACAATATTATTTGTAAAAATGAGATATATGGATATTAAATCATAGGTCGCCTTTCAATACTGAGTTTTTCAAATGATTTTACCACTTTGTTTTTAAACAAGTATAGATGTGTTTTCACTCAGCTCTGATTATCTGATTCAATCTGAAATTAATTTCATGCAATGAATCTGTAGTCTGTCTACTATATGGATGTTTTAGAAAATATCAAAGCATCTAGAGTTTAGCCTGCTAAAGTTTTCCTGAAGCAGAACAAGCAGCATAAACACATTATATAAAAAGCATGTTTCTTGGAAACAAAGTTATCACTCCCTCATGTTGCAATTGCTATTCTAGTTTAACTGCTAATCTGCCTAGCTCTAGTCTTGGCCCCTCTCCAAAGACCTCCGAGATTAAACTCTTAGAGTAGGGGTGTTGAACTCAATCAGAGAAGGGGCCAAAATCTAAAATCCAGCCTAAATCGCGGGCCGAATGGTTTACTGAACAGTCATAAACTGTCATTGTGATGGAAATGCAGCGGAGTGCAGTGATGACAGCGCGGTGCCACATTGCAAGGCCTGGCGGGACGTATTTGGCCCGCGGGCCTTGTGTTTGACACATGTGTCTTAGAGGGTCATTTTTAACACTTAACTTCTACCTAAGGCATACAGGGTTTTTGTTTTCTTTCATAATTCATAAAGTGAACATTAGCTTGTTGGCATTTACTGTTTTTGCCAACACATATCACTATTGGCCCATGTATGCCATAATACTTTTAACAAAATAATTTCAGTGGCTTAGTATAATTATAGAAGTTTGTCCTTGGGCAGATGGCTGAGAGATCATATTATTTCTGCCAGTGTTAATATTTTTAATAACTATCTTAAAACTATATTATCATTAGACTAAATTTTAAAAATTACCCAGAAGAATGGCACATAATTGTACTACCCTCTATGGTATGTCAAATCGGTACAGAAGTGTAGATATACTAGTAAAAGGTGTATGTTAAAAGTGAGACACAAATCCAAAAGAAGAAACCAATATAAAGACTACAGTATTTTGGTGTAAAGATCTTAGAAACAACAAATAATTTTATAGATTCACCCTCCCTGTGACATAAACCTAAATGAAATGATGACTCTGAAGAAAGAGTGAGAATTGAGGGCAGTGCAAAATTGCAGCTAGATCATTATGAATAAGTCGAGTTGAACAAAGTGATTTTCTGTGGAAATTTGTTATTTGGTAAGACTGTGAGAGAGTGATGGAGGTAGACATACTGAATTTTATTGAAGAGGGGAAAAAGCTTGCGGGCTTAAAACAAATATCTACATCTATAACCATAAAACAAAATTACATTTACTTGACTAGAAATAAGTTTCCTAAACTTGAATTAGGAATAGCTATCCAAGTGATTCCCAAAAAGGAAAGATGATCATGCTATATTCCTGGTATAAGTATAAATATCTTTATGTCATCTCTTTAATCAATATTAATGATCATATTTTAAAATTATTTTTAAGATAATTATAATCTACCAAAGCATAAGTAATTACCTCAATACATTCAGGCTTAAACAGCAAAACAATTTAATTTCTTTAAAAAATATATTTTATTATCTTTTTACAGAGATGAAGGGAGAGGGATAAAGAGAAACATCAATAAGAGAGAAACATCTATCAGCTCCTTTCCGCACATCCCCCACTGGGATGTGCCTGAAACCAAGGTACATGCCCTTGACCGGAATCGAACCTGGGACCCTTCACTCTACAGGCTGATGCACTACCCACTGAGCCAAGCCAGTTAGGGCAACAATTTAACATTTTTAAGGTTAAGGCTGACACTGCAATTAGGTTAAGTGTTAGTCTTGGTTTGGTGACATAAGCCTTCGCTCAAGTGACTCCAATTTGGGCCTGATGTCTCTTTTTTAACAATTGTCCCCATTAAGATCAGACTCTCAGTTTAACTGAGAGGTGGGATCAAAATTAAGGCATTAGTGCCATTCCTATTGTTTTTGCTAACCTATATGGTATTCATAGGATGTGACATTTTGTTGTTGTTGTTAAATGTCTTGATATCCACAGATCACAGCTTCAGGTTCAAATTTTTTAGCTGATCATTCTTGTTCCTATATTGGGGGTCCAGTCTTAGAGAGATCACTCACTTGGTGGTATGCAGCTGAGAACATTCATTTAAAGTTTTTGAGAACAGACTGTGCACAGGGGGACTATTATGGTTATTATAAGCAGGATAATTCCCAATGTCGGAGTGTGCTTTGAAGCCTTGGCCCCTAAAATGCAAATAATCACAAATCAAGTAAGTGCAACAAAGACACAATTGATGGAATTACTTTCTTAAGCTAAGTGGCTTGTCTAGTAACCTTGTGTAGCTGACTTGCAACTCCTTCAGAAATGTTAGTCCTGGTACAGAAAGTAGTGTTGATCATAGCACAGATACCTCCTACTCAGCTAAAAGAAAATCAAAGGTGATCCTATTATTCCCACCAACCTGGCTACTAACTTTGAAGACTTTGTTTAAGATCTTATCCAGAGTCCTTGCAAAAGTGCTCAGGTATGGTCACTTACCCAGTGACCAGTGGCCTCCCACCTTAGTTTTTATTATAAATCCACGAATATCAGGACATAATCTGCGGGAAGCCATCCACTGTCCATACTATCATGAGAGTGCACCAAAGGATGCCGAAGGCCGATGGACCTTGGACTATTAGCAGGAGTAATACCATGCACCATTGTGCTGTTGAGATTGTGGTGGCTCAAAGCAATTTCCTGACCTAATAGCATCACAGTAAATGTTTACTGAATCTTACTGATCTTTACTGACCTTTGAGACAGTCTATCTGCTACCTGTTTGCCGTACTTTACTGAGGGCAACATGTGTATAAAAATTGAATAAAAAGCAGATAAGGCCAGGTTTAAGGGAGCCTCTCCAAGAGAGAGGTCTCCACCTGCCCTTCCCCATGCCTTCTAAATTCATATTTCTGGTATAGTGTTTTTACTTGTGTGTCAGCCCCTTCTTCAAATCCTGAACCCCCGCCCCCAAAATTGTAGAATTCCACTTTCAACATCTTCTAAGGATCTCTCTCAGTTTAGGACTTCTTAAAATTATGCCATTTAGTCTGGCCTTAGATCAAGGATACCTGAACAGACTCACCTGTAGCTTTGGGTATTCTTATTTTGAAAGGTAACTGATCAGTACTCTTTTTGGATTGGAAAGGCAATTTCAAAAAGGGATTACTGTAATGTGTACTCAATTAAAGAAGGATGGAGTGTATCAATAAAAGCTATTTCAATCTGACAATCTTTTATTTCAGGTACCTCTGTGTCTTTTATGTTTTTCACTAGCCTTTTATATCCAATCATTCAATGAAGCTATTTTGAATTTTTGAAGTCTTTTGAAGGTTTACTTTAAATAATTACCTCATTCTGTTAGCTTGACTTGGGGGCCAGTGCTTTTAAATGCTCTTCTTAAATGACCTTCTTTAATTGGAACCATTCCTACAATGGTCATTGTAATTCTAGGCTGCACATCCCCGAGTCAGGTAATTCATTCATTAATTCAACTCATATTTAGTGAATGCTTGGTAATTTTGGGGGACTTGGAAAAAAAAAATTCCTACCCTTATAACTTGGAATTCTAGTGGAAGGATGTAGGTGTTAGTCATGTTATTGGGGGGTAAAAAGCAGGTGCATATACATTGTCAGTTTTTCTTGGAATTCTTTGGGCTCACACATTACATAATGCCTAATCATAACATTTTCCATATCATATTATTGTCACTTTATCTATCCTCTCCCCTTACCCAACGGCATGCTGGAATGAGTTCAGGGACAAAGATTTTGATTTACCCTCACGTTTGAGACAAGGTGTGTGGCTAGTACGTGGGAAGTCCGTAATTGGTGTTTTTGATGATTGGATTAAAAACAAGAAACTTTTTTTGGAAGATAATCACTCATACTTAAACTAAACTTTGCATGATATTTTTCCTCTACATTCCTTTTTTTAAAATATATATATATATTATTGATTTTTTTACAGAGAGGAAGGGAGAGGGACAGAGAGCTAGAAACATCGATGAGAGAGAAACATCGACCAGCTGCCTCCTGCACACCTCTTATTGAGAATGTTCCCGCAACCAATGTGCATGCCCTTTACCAGAATCGAACCTGGGACCCTTCAGTTCACAGACCTATGCTCTATCCACTGAGCCAAACTGATTTTGGCTTGTATTCCCTTCATTTTGGATCAGGTTTTAAGGCCAGATGAGTGTGGCAGCAATGTTCACTGTAAGGAGCACCAAGGCCACGGCATTAACGAAGATGAGACAGGCGTAATGGATCCAGGCCTTGAGGAAGTCGAAGGAAGAAGAATCCAGTGCTGTGGGAATGTGCAGGGCACAAAGATAGGGACATGCATTGAATACAAGCTGTGAGAAATGAGGCAGAGCAAGGACCGGGGAAAAGAACTTTCACAGCACCTTTGTGATAACGTCCTTCTGTCTTGATTTACCTTAATCCTCAAGCAGTTTATCCTCTGAAGAAGCTGATTATAAACAATTTTGTCTCTTGACATTTATTTCTAAAAGTCATTTCTAACTGAAATTATTAAAGCAGCATTCTTTTCATGCAGGTTGTAAAGCTTCATATCATTAGTACTTGGGTTTTGTTACTGATTAGTTTCAGAAATATATCCTGGAAAACATTAAATGCTAGAAGAACTTAGATAATTGCTCATTACACATATATTTCCCAATACTTTCTCCTAAGGCCAAAAACAAGATAAAATATGCTCAGGGTGATGCAAACTAATTAAGTTCCTTATAATACACATTTCCTCTCCTATAGTCCTTCCATTGTAACGGTAACATTTCTTGTTGTTGTTAAGGCTATAAATAGAATTTACATTTCATTTCCTAAAATTATAGATTTTAATTATCAATTTAATTTTATTTTAAAATAAGTTACTCTTTAATCTCTTGAGCATATAAAATTTCTGCATACTGGTAATAAAAGTGAATTTAGAATTATGTAAGTTAATATGCCAGCATTTTTCTTTATGCATAAATATTAAAAATTAAACAACTTATTTTGAAGAAACTTGGATCAAGGGGGCTTTTAATTTCCTATGACAAAAATTGGTTTTAATTCTATCCAATAAAAGAAAAAGAAGAGAATCATAGATGTGATGTAGCCAGTTAATAAATATATATGAAAAACAACCAAACAAGAACATTTGGTAACTAGAAGTGAAAATTAATATGATAAAATACGGAAAATTAAATAAGGAAAAGGTAAAGAATGCAAGAAAAAAGAAAGAATCTTGCTACAATTATTAATGAGCTCTATTAATATCAACATGTGAGCAATTTCTCACCCTTGAAATTATGCTATTCGACTCTCAGGATCATTCTGTCTCTTATTTAAAAAATTGTAAATTTGCTTGGTTAACATAAATCATTCACTTACTTCTCAAAATGTTCCTTCTCTCTTTGCTGAGTCCTATTTTTTCACCAGGCCTATCAAGTTAGTTTTCCTGCATCACTCTACTCCTCTGCTCATCCTCCATAATTTCTAGGTATTATCATTTCAGTCTTTCATCACAACCAATCCAGGAGCAGTTCTAAAGTAAGTCTGCATCAGCTCTGACATGATCTGAACATAACATACCTCAGTGCACACATACTCACACCTGCAAATTTTAGGTCAGGCATTCTACTACTTCCTTGGGATTCCTCCTTATGACTCATGTCAATCTAATATTTTTTTTTTTCTGATTGAAAAACAAAAACAAAACACAAAAAACACAAAATACTTAACCCCCTTTTCTCAATTAATCCTTCACCCATTTTTACCTTTTGATGTGTCTCCATTACTTTTAAAATAAACTTAGATATTGTGTGTTTTTGTAAATATAGTTTTATTGATTTCAGAGATGAACAGAGAGGGAGAGAGATAGAAGTATCAATGATAAGAGAGAATCATTGATTGGCTGCCTCCTGCATATCCCACACTGGGGATGGAATTGAACCATGACCTCCTGATTCATAGGTCAACACTCAGGCACTGAGCCACGCTGGTCAGGCTAAACTCAGATATTGTTAACATAGTATATAAAGATTCACGAAAAATCCCTGGCTTCTTTTCCAATCTCAGTTCCTATCATTTCTCTCTTCCACCCTGTAACTAGTTAACAGTTCTCTTGGGAAAAAGAACATATGTTCTTTTAGCAAAATTTATAAATGTATCTCTTCAGAGATCCACATGTAGTTTATGTAACCATTGATGTTCAACAATTTATCATTTTAAGAACTGTAAATTAATTAAATCCTGCACTTTGAACCTACTTAGTGATTCAAATGCTAATGAAACAGCACACTTAGAAAGCAATCAAGGGTATCAGGGGAATTAAATGTGTGTCTCTGTTAGCATGGATTAGTGATATTATTTATTTTCTTTTATTGGAGACTGCAAAAACAAACAAACAAAAAAACACCACCACCAACAAAAAACAAACAAACTATAAATCATGAATTCTCTTTTAACATAGATTCTGGTTCAAGACATTAATATTTTAGAAAATATGGTATAAGAAGTACTTTGCATTTAACTACAAATGATTTTTAAGGAGCCATTTATAAACTTACAATCTCAAAATAGTAAATATTTTTTTCTAAACATTTACATATAAAATATGTAAAACAGTATTTCTATCCTAAAGGGTTACTGCTTATCGATTGCTTTTCTAACATAACATCTATCAAAAATATAAAATATTGTTTTTTTAATAAAAACATCCTTCAGTTTATAACTTGATCAACTATAATCCCAAGCATTAGCAATAAAGTGGAATAAAAGTACAACGAAGCTTTAATAACAACATGATTATTTTATCTCTCAAATGTATTTTAAATATTATATGGCATTTACCTTTAATGTCAATAAAATTATCTAAAAATATGGCAGAATATTATTAAATAAAAATATGGGCTTGCCTCAGATGGTGAATACCCCAATGAAATGGTTTGTTTCTTTATAAAGTGTTTTTATGTTTCTTATTTTATTCCAGTTTGAATATTCTATAATTTTTTTCATCTTCTTAAATACATTTTCACATTTAGCATGT
This sequence comes from Pipistrellus kuhlii, assembly GCF_014108245.1. NCBI lineage: Eukaryota > Metazoa > Chordata > Mammalia > Chiroptera > Vespertilionidae > Pipistrellus > Pipistrellus kuhlii. The sequence goes on from NW_023425515.1 coordinate 11,631,488, forward strand.
TATTTAAATTAGTGAAAGGGCCTTGGTTCTTTTCACTTATTATTATTATTTTTTAATACCCATGAGACAATATTGGTGTACTAATGCTCCCCAGATAAGGCAAAAAGAGATATACTTCATTTATAACAGCTAAACAATCCATAACTACTGGCAACTGTTTTTTTGTTTTGTTTTGTTTTGTTTTTTTTGTTTTTGTTTTTCATTCTTTTCCAGTACCAACTCCCAAGAGTAATATAAATAAGTAATATTTGACGAAACCAATTTGGCTCAGTGGTAGAGCGTCGATCTGCGGACTGAAAGGTCCTGGGTTCGATTCCGGTCAAGGGCATGTACATTGGTTGTGGGCACATCCTCTGTAGGGGGTGTGCAGGAAGCAGCTGGTCCATGATTCTCTCTCATTGCATTTCTAACTCTCTATCTCTCTCCTTCCTCTCTGTAGAAAATCAATAAAATATATTAAAAAAATAAATAAGCAATATTTGTTATATGTAACAAGACTTTAAAAATGTATCTTCTAAAATATTATGAATGTTTGAAAGGATAAATTTGTGTAAAGCAAAGCAGCCACAAGATCTTCAGAAGTCTTTACTTCCTAATGTTAATCCAAAATGTGCACTAAATCACTGCAGAGTATATACTCAGATCTGAGCACTCATTTTGCATTTAGAGAAATCTTTAACATTTAAAACTTTGCTGACCAGAACTTGAAGACTGTGTTTATACTCAATAAAAATTTTTGAACAAAACACATGCTTACTGTCTTTATAGCTGACAAAAATAAAGAAAATAACGTGACTTTATTAATAATTTAAAATACTGAAGTATATTAATATTGAACAACATGTAAACTTCTTAGCATTATGAATATAATAATATATAAATGACCTAATTTTTCATTATATCTGGTATTTAAAAATATAAAAAGATGAAATTTACAATATAGGCTTATTATATTAAAGTTTATATTTTCACAATGACAACTTTTGCTGCAAATATGTTCTTTTTAAATTGAATTTTTATTTAACAAATTGTGGAAGAGAGAAAATTAGGTAAAAAAATAAAGTTTATAATATTTCTTTAAGATATTTGGTACATTTTAAAAGTTAATACTAATTCATTTTTATGTTACTGATAGAGAACTATAAAAATAATTTGAGAACTATTAAAAATATTTATTATTAAATTTATTTTATATACATTTAGTATATAATCACAAATAAATGCTGAGTTGTAACTAAGTTTTGGAAAAATAATTTCCTTTAAAAGTTTTGTGAAAATAAAACAATGAAATATTTCCAGAATTACAATATTAAGAATAAGAACTTGAAGTTAAATTTTTATATTTATTTATTATTCTCCCAGTATGTTTTTTGTTTGTTTGTTTGTTTTGTTTTTGTGTGTGTGTGTTTTAATATATTTTTATTGATTTTTTTACAGAGAGGAAGGGAGAGGAAGAAGGATAGAGAACTAGAAACATCTATCAGCTGCTACCTGCACACCCCCTACTGGGGATGTGCCTGCCACCAAGGTACATGCCCTTGATGGGAATTGAACCTGGGACCCTCAGGCTGATGCTCTCTCCACTAAGCCAAACCAGTTAGGGCCCAGTATGTTTTTTAAAGCAAATGTGTATGCTATAATTTCCCCAAATTTGGCAATGTTGTGTGCCTTTAAGCTGGTTCTTGTGTCATATTATGACCATATTGATAACTGAATATTTCTTTCGTGGCACAATTTCTAAAGGAAGGTGTAGTATATTAGAGTTTCAAAGACATATATCCACTATACTCTGTACAAAAGGCCTGTATGTATCATCTTATTTAATGATCCAGCTGTGAAGTCTTTTTGGTAAAGAAATAGAAGTGTTCAGGAGATAAACAGTATAACATATTTCAGAAAATAAAAAAATATTATTAAGAAATTAAACTATACTTACAATTTATATAACATAAAAATGGGAAAGTGTTTATTTTTATCTTTTTAATATATTTTTATTGATTTCAGGGATAAGGAGAGAAGGAGAGAGAGAGATAGAAACATAAATGATGAGAAAGAATCACCGATTGGCTGCCTCTTGCACATTTCCTACTGGAGAGTAAGCCTGAAAACCTGAGCATATGCCATGACCAGGAATCTCACCATGGCCTCCTTGTTCATAGGTCAAAGCTCATCCACTAAACCACAAAAACACAGCAAACAAGGCATTTAATATCTATTCTAATAAATCTATACCAATAAAAGAGTGATATGCAAATTGGTCATGACATCCTTACAATCACAACCGAACAGCAAGCTGTGGGGAGAGACCAGGCCGGCAGGGTGGGTAGTGAGGGATAACCAAACAACTGACCAGCAGGCTGAGTGAGGTGATCAGCCCAGCAGGGGGACAATGAGGGATGACCAAGCTGGCAGAGGGGGGCAGAAAGGGATGACCAGGCTGGCAGGGGCCACAGTTAGGTGTAATCAGGCTGGCAGGCAGAGATGGTTAGGGGTGATCAGGCTAGCAGGGGGCCAGTTAGGGGCAATCAGGCAGGCAGCCAGGTGAGCATTTAGGAGCCAGCAGCCCCAGGGATCGGGCAGAAACTGGCAGTCGGGCATCCCCTGAGGGGTCCGGGTCTGGAGTGGGTCCATGCTGGGCTGAGGGGACTTCCCCACCCCCTTTGCACAATTTTCATGACTGGGCTTCTACTAAATATATAATTAAGTATAAGTAAAATTTGAAATACTGTATAAATTAAATAGTTAAGTCTGTGTCATACTATATATTGTGGAGAAATAAAAGTAGGCTTTGATGTCAGGAATCTGAGTTTAACTTTAAAGCTCTTTAATCCTGATGGGCATTTTAAATCTATTGACCCAAGATTCATTGAGTTTGTACAAAACTTCCGACACAGCTCTGTACACAAAGAGGAGAGCAATATACAAAATGGGTGATGACCTAGATTAAGAGAGTTTACATGTTAATAGGCAAATGGCAACATATAAATAAATGCAAGATAACACATTTTCAAGGGAGATAAATGCTATGAAAGAAATAGAATATTCACTTAGGACTAATTAAATAGAGGTTGTTTAGTTTCACAAAGTAACAGAAGAGATAAAAATGGTGGACAGATTAGAACTAGGTAATAGGTTTCATTTAGTTGACTAAAAAAAAAATGGGATTTGGGATAGGTTTTTTTGTTTTGTTTTGTTTTGTTTTATGGTTTGTGGGTTTCCAGGAATACATTACCAGTCATTTTATTTATTGAAATAGAGAAAATTATAAAGTCTTCATATTTTGCTATTTTTAACTTGAAAATGCCATTAAACACTCAGATGAGTTACCAAGACAGTGGTTCGCAGTAAGTCTAGAGTTCATCCTCACTGAAAATATAAGCATGTAAATCTTCAGTCAACATAGAAGTAAAAATATCTAAACTCAACTCACCATGTTGTAGAGAATTCACATTTTAGATGCCTAATTTTCTGTAAACAAAGAGCACTGTTTGAAAACTAGGGATATAGAAAGCAACAACTGTAATTTGTTGATGAGTTCTAAAACAGCATAAATGTTGCTGTATTCCAGAGATGCAATAGAAACACACAGTGGTGGGAGCTATTGAGGATGAAGTCTTGTATGCTTTAGACTATATTTCCTAACACAAGAAGTGGGTTAAGTGGACTAAAAATGGTTCCAAAGTGATAACATGTCTGAACCTGTATTACCCATTGAGCCAAACTTCTTGATCTGCCTGGAAAATTTGTTCTTTTAAACTCTGTAATTATTGAAGTCATTTCATAAAATAAGCTGAAAACAAATGCTGCTAAATTCCATGAATATTGAGGAATAGAGACTTTGCTGCATACGTTTTCAAAAGAGAAATTTAGCCATACCATCCACTTGATTTGGACTTGAATATGAAAATAAAAAAATTAAACACACACACACACACACACACACACACACACACACACACACTCCTATTTAATAAAAGCCTAATATGCTAAATGTCTGGTCGTCTGGTTGTTCTTTCAACCAATTAAAGTGAAATGTGCTAATGATATGCTAAGGATGCTCAACCACTCACCATGATGTGCACTGACCACCAGGGGGAAGACTCTCAATACAGGGGCTGCCCCCTGGTGGTCAGTGCACAATGCCAGGCTTACAGCTGGTGAGAGCAGTAGTGGTGGCTGGAGCCTCTCCCTCCTCTGTGGCAATGTTAAAGATGTCTGACGGACAGCTTAGGCCTGCTCCCATGGGCCATTAGTTAGACATGCCCTGAGGGCTCTCAGACTGAGCAAGGGTGCAGGCCAGGCCAAGGGACCCCCCTACAAGTGCACAAATTTTGTGCACTGGGCCGCTAGTAAGAAAAATAAAAAGAAATATTTGAAAGAATGAAAAAGAAAAAGTGAAGAAAATAACTAATCTATAATTGGGATGTGAATTTATTTCAAATAAAATTTATTTTAATGTTTGATAAAAATTTTAGATTAATAATATGATAAACATAGCTCAGTGGTTGGGCATTGACCTATGAACCAGGAGGTCATGGTTTGATTCCTGCTCAGGGTACATACTCAAGTTACGGGCCAATCCTCAGTTTGGGGCATCTATGTAATTAAAATAGAAAATGTTTAACTTGGTAAAGGGAATTGTTTTTAAGAAATAATTTAAAGTGTCAATACTTCGTTATAATTTGCATTGTCTTGAAATAATTTCTGCTTCCTCAGTTTCTTTTTATAATCCCCAAAGCAATAGCATCCTTCAAAATTATACTTGAAAATATTCACTATTTCTCTAGGTTATTTTCTCATATGCTAGATTTATTATTTTAAAGGGTGTAATTATTTAAATCATTTATTCCATAAAATAAGATAATAAAATGCAAAGATTATCTTAATCTGAATTAGATTTACGCAACCACTTTCTAAAGGCATTTTAGAAATTGTTGATTAATATGAAATAAACTCTTTAATTATTAATATTGGCCTCGTTTAAAATATCAGTGCATTCAATCCAGGTTGATAGCCATAAGTGAGTAGATGGTGCCTTTTTTAAAGTGAGTCACTGCTATCTTTGAATTAGAATATTTTTCAAATGCACTCTAGTGACCTTAAATGCTCACTGAAAAATATGAGCAATTTAATCATTTGTAAGAGAAAGTCCATTACAATGCCAGGATAGAAGCCACAGAGAACTTTATGTGAGGATAATGCATGTCTTAAATTGAACATGAACATCTTGAAAGTAAGTGCAGTCAATGGAGCGATTATGTAATGGTTTCGGTTGAAATGATAATCAGGTCTCCATTTACATTCCCTAAAGGCTAGCATAAAATATGCACAGTATGTACCAGTGTCCTTAATTGGTCCCAAGAAGTCACTTGCTATTCTGTCTCCATCTGAATTACATGCTGTTATGAAGATATCTTCCTTGGTTTATTATAACAGTATCAGCTAATATATGTATAGACAGGGGGAACATCATTCTTTAACCATTTTATGAAATTAAAAAGAAAGAACTATTTAATCCTATTGTTCTAATTAAAGGACTAAAGCAGAACTTAGTTAACATCATTTTTTAGGCACCTTATGTGCTTTCCCTGTGAATTTAGATTTGGATTTTGTTCTACCAGTCAGAAAGAACATCTTTCCTTCCTAACTAGAACTCTTGTATCCAACATTTGATAAAACTACATATTGTTGTTTATTTACTTCCCAGCTTACCTTAGTGCCCCAAATAGGGCCTCGAGATACTAGACTTTTGATTAATATGTATTAATTTAATAAGAAAGGTTAAATTATCTTAGATAGTAAATTAACTCAGAATAATATGACTTGTTTGTCATATCAAAAATAAAGAATTTCCCCCTAGTCATACACATACAGAGACATGCAGGTTGTAAAAATTAGTATTATATTTAGAAATTGTTTCTAGAAATGAGGCATTTTCATCAGTCAAATGGTAGAGCTACTTCAAATATTCTACTGATTTTCTGATAACATATGAAAACATAATAGAAAGTTATCCTTTTAGCTATGTTTGATATATTGCTAACAAGATACAAAAAACAAAGTTACAGTGTTTTCAAAGAAATTCTTAATTGTTTAAAGTATTGCATATGTCTCCTTTATCCCCCATTGACCTCTCCCAAGCCACCTCCAACCCCCAGCACATGCCATCATTCCCCTACTGTCCATGTCCATGGGCTATGCTTATATGCATGCAAACAAGTTCTTCCTCTGACCTCTTACACCCACCCCCTTCCCTTGCCTTCCCTAGGTTGGATGCTTCTCTGTCTCTGGATCTGTTTTTGTTCATCAGTTAATATTGTTTATTATATTCCACAAATGAGTAAGGTCATATGATATTTTTCTTTCTCCAACTGGTTTATTTCACTTAGCATAATGCTCTCCAGGTCCACCTATGCTGTTGCAAATGGCAAAAGTTCCTTCTTTTTGTAGCAGTGTAGTATTCTATTGTGTAAATGTATCAAAATTTTTTAATCCACTCACCTGCTGATGGGCACGTAGGCTGTTTCCAAATGCTAGCTATTGTAGATTATGCTGCTATGAACATAGGGGTGCATATATCCTTTTTGATCGGTGTTTCTAGTTTCTTAGGATATATTCCTAGGAGTGAGAGTATTGGGTCAAATGGAAGTTCCATTTTTAGTATTTTGAGGAAACTCCATACTGTTCTCCACAGTAGCGGCACCAGTCTGCATTCCCACTAGCAGTGCACGAGGGTTCCTTTTTCTCCGCATCCTCGCCAGCATTTCTCTTTTGTTGATTTATTGATGATAGCCATTCTGACAGGTGTGAGATGGTACTTCCTTGTCCTTTTGATTTTCAAGGGGTCGTGGTGGAGCAGGCAGCAGTTGCTCTGAATTACACAGTGGTCCACAGTGGGGGTTCTTTGGATTGCTCCGGGTCACCCCAGCAGCAAATCCCCAGGCTGGGGTTGGAATGAGTGCCTGGTGACTCTGGGTCAGTCTAGCAGCTCAGTTTGGGGGTAGGGCACAGGGTTCCTGCTGGCTTGCACTCACTGTGGGATCATGGAGGTGGATCCTAGAATGATGGATCCAGCGGGCTGGTGAGGAGGCCTCGTGTGGGAGCTCAGCCTGGTGGTGTGCCCTTTGCTAGGCGTCCTCTGCCCTTCCTTATAGAAAACTGTCTCCTCAGCTGTGTCTAATATGTTATTTCAGGGTGGATGTCTATGATTTAGCTGCTTTTCTGGCGTGTCCCTAGGAAGAGGTGTAGGATGCTGCTGCCTCTCCAGCTGCCATTTTTCTATGTACAGTATTTTTTAAGAGTACTTAAAAACCAGCTCAGCTGATAATGTTGACATGGATTTAAAAATAAAAAGCTCTCATTCTCAACTGACCCTTGATTACCTCTTTCATAGGACTGTTCTCTATCGTTTTCATTAAGCAGTTATTTTTACACTGTTCGGAAAGAGTTAACTTGTAACTTACAAGCAAGATCAAAGCCAAGAAATCTTAGAATCATCAATTTTATTCTCTAAAATATTTATGGATTGATGGCATTCTTTCCTTCCTTAGGGCTCAGGTAAGAACACATTCTTCTTATTTGACAAAATAGACATAATTGTCATACGGCTGCTAAAACATACATGTCTTTGCTCTTAGCATAACCATACTAGGTAAAGCTTCTTCATCTACCTGCCATTCCAGCTTTCAGGTTTCCCCTCCTGCTCATTCCTTGAGTAATACCACCTTTATTTTTGAAGACTGAGTTTCTATATGGAAGGACAGACAGTTCTCATTATTTGCAGTAATTTTGTATTCTGTAAAGTCCCCAGGAACACTGAATTAGCCAGTACTGAACCACGACTTGTAGGGAAAATGCAGGCTTGGATGTTTGTGATCCTCTGATCATATTTTTTTATTTTATGTTTTTATCAGCTGATCCATATGTACCCTTGTTTTATGTGTGTTGTTTTTCAAAGACACCCTGTTTAAAATATGTTGCTGCTTCATTAGCATTGAATTCACAGCCAAAGGCTGTATAACTCCTGCCTGAAGTAAGCGCTCTCACACAGGTATTTTCTCTGTAAGACGCATGACAGCCTTCTTGCGCTTAGAATCAATGAACAGCATTAGAGCTCCGTGCCTTGGGGTGGTGATGGGCATTTTAAACAGCAGGTTTCCCCCACAGAAAGCACAAAAACGTGGAAAAGGGGGTACTAAATAGGTGGCTGAAAGGACACTTGTTTACAGCTTGAAAGCTGAAAGCTGAACTAAGGGGAGCATCATGTCACCTTATGTCCGACCTCACTGGGCATGTGCCCATTGGAGAATCACACTTTTCACTCTGTGCATGTCCACACGTGACCAGAGAAAGCATCAGGGAACATTGATTTGGGGATTACAAATACATTTTAGAAGTAGGAAAGCCACAATTTGTGGATATAAAATTCATGAATAATGAGGTTCAACATAGACAGATATATAGATGTAGATATAGATATATAATATACTGGCATTCCAAATTAACTGTAACACTGCAGTGTCATGAAATAAAATTCTAAACTTGTATTTTTTAAAAGATATACAATCCCAGAAAAGATATTAAAAACTCTCATACATTTCTGTGAGACTTAATTGAAAAAATTTCCTGAGAAGTGATTTGGCAACATATTTCAACAACTTTAAAATGTTTTAAATAAAATTTTAAGTCATTATTTTTTGGAAAACCAATCCTACCAAATTACATAAATTGTGAACAGATTAATATACTAGTACAGATATATTCATTGTATACTGTGAAAAATTTGGACATAAAATGCTCAACCACAAGATAATGCTTACAGTATAAATTAGATTTATTTATGTAAAAATACTGAGTAAATATAATAAATTGTTTGAGAGGAATACATTTATTACTATGGGAATCTTCTGATATAAAATAAGATAAAGTAACATGGATATCAATATTATATATCAAGTTATGTCATTTGTGTAAATATTTCATACAATGAAATCCAAAATATATAAGAATATGTTATCTTTACTCTTAATTTGTTTTTAGTATGAATATACATTCCTTTCCTAATTGGACAAAATTAGTGGATAGAAAATAATATGAAATTGCTTCTAGATGAGTGATATTTACACATTGCTGTAGAACCCTTGCTGACAATAAAGTATTTTTGATGGTAGTACCGTGTTTCCCCGAAAATAAGACATCCTCCGAAAATAAGACCTAGAGCATGGAAAGATAAGACATCCTCTGAAAATAAGACCTACTGCAACTTTGGGAGAAAAAATTAATATAAGACACCGTCTTATTTTCCGGAAAACAGGGTAGATGTCAAGATATGTGCTCACCAAAATGCAAGGATCTGAGTGTGGGACCACTTATGGAACTGACACAGTAAATAAAATGTGGAAAGGGTAGCACATGAGAATATTTCTTCTCAACCTTTATCTCATCCATACTATAACTACGGAATTTCAAAATACATTCACAGAACCACAATATGGTGAAGATGTACAAATGTTTTAAAAATGAATTCTTACTGTCTAAATAAAAAGATATATTAGCATTTCTGGTTTCTGTGTATACTAAAATCCTGAAAAGCATAGTGATTTTAGGTAGGATACTTAACAAAAGATAAATATGACATATTGTATGTGAAAGAAAATGTTCATTTTACTGAAGAAGCTCAAACATTAGTAATGGGGAATCCAGAAAAGAATCACAGAATCACCTTTGAATTGATATAGTTCAATGGGTATATTTACTTTAATTTTTGCATTAAATGGGCACAATTCACAAACCTGTTGGCTGAAAATATACCAGTAACAGTCTTTTAAATGATAGTAACAAGACCTTACAGAAAGAATGGAATTTTTATATTTTTAGAATTTCTATATGTTATAGGTAAAAAGACATATTTACTTGGCATTTTATTGTAAGCTTTAACAAGTTACGGTTTGTTCAAATGCTTTGCACATAGTAGATGGGCATTTAATATTTTATTTCTGTGACTGTCGTGCCAGGGACAAAACATGTTTCCCTCTATTGGAAATTGATTCCTTGAGGAAATGTCTATGCCTGCAGTCATGAAACTAATTAATGCTGAATTCCACTCCTACAGCAAAGTTTGCTATTATAGAGCAGAATGGGATGCTGTCAGAAAGTACACAGAAGTTTTTAAGAATTTTCTTCTCAAAAAATGCTGAAGGAGGAAAAAATGTACATCAAAAGTCAGAGTTAAAATAGAATTGACAATTTAAGTAAAAAAAATTTTAAAGAACATATCAGTTTTTATTTGAATATTTCTAATTATTTCTATATACTTCTATATATTTTTAATTTTTTGATGTCCTTCAAATGTTTTGCAGACATTGAAAACTTAGCACTGCAAAACAGCAGTATACTTTTGAAATAAAAAAGGTTTGGGACATAACTAATTTTAAAAACAACAAATCTGTTGGAAGAAAATAAAACTGGAAGTTTATTCTTTGAATTCGCTCTGGATTATTTTTCTATATTGTGTTAATTTTTTAAATATCCTTTTTTTAAATTTGAAAATATGTTAAAATACCAGTTGAGAATAAACTTTACTTCAAAAATCATTTTAATGTATAAGCAGATCAAAATTAGTAAACGAATACAAATTTGTAAACTAATGCAAGATTGTTGACTTTAGTAAAAAAAAACATTAATTATCATAATTCCTGTACCAAACTTGATGTCTAGAGTAATCATTCTCTGTGATTTTAATCAACCATATACTCCATTGAGAAATACTACTGACAACTCCAAAGTTATCTTATCCAACATTCTCAGTTTTTAAAATATTATTAGTGTCTTATAAGAAATACTAGAGGCCCCTTGCAGTAAGATTCCTGCAATAGAGCTTCCTGCTGAGGTTTTCGCTGCCATGCTTGCTTCCCACATTCTCCATAGCCTCATTCCTTTCCCCTGAAAAAATATGGGTCCTACTTCTGATCTTGTATCCCCTTTTTTCTTTATGCTGTTTCCACTGGTCTGTCTTCTGTGTCTCATATCACTCATAGTTTATGTATCTGTATCCCATATCAGCTCTTGTCAGACAGTACTGGTTGCATTTATAGGGAGTTTGATTTTTTTATGACCTATACATTAACATCACTAGAGTCTTGTTCATTTTCCTACTACTCACATCTAGACAATGGAGTTTAGATGCTTCACTCATCAGTACATCACTGTCTTCTAAAAGTGACTATTATGAATTTTTGATGCAGGTTTGGGATGAGCCTACTTGATTTTACATAATAGGAGAACAACGTGATGTTGAGTGCTTTTGAAATATATTTTGTGCTCATTAGTGAAAAGCTTCTTCCTACAGTATCTTTCCATCTCATACCATCAAATATGACTTCTCACACTTTGGCTTCTGTTGTTAAACCAGCATACCACTTGCAGCTTCTCCAGAGCCTTGCTGCCTAACCCTTTATGCACTTTTTACAGCTGAAATACATTGAATGGGAATGTTAATGCTTTAGCAACTCCCGGGGCTTCTGTGAGCAGAGTCTTTTGCCAAGTGCAGAGCCCTATATTTGCCATTCTTATACCCTGTCTGTGTCATTAAATATAATTGGAATGTGTGTTCCTCACTTGGATAAAAATAAACCACCTTCAAAAAACTTTAAGAGAAAAGAGGGGAGATCTTGAAAACAATAGACAGGATGTAACAAGTCTCAATGTTCTAACTGTAACAAATGCAATGTTGGTTCTTTCACTTACATTTTTAAGAAGACAGAGGGCTTAGTTGAGAATAAAAAGAAAAAGTAAGTATACATTTGCACTATGGTTAGCTTAAGCATGCCTTTCCTATTCATCTCATTGAATCCTGGACATTTTTTTAAATGTAGGTTTGTAAACAGTCATTGCTCTAGACCACCCTCCCGTCTATAGATAGTATTTAAGTTCAAGAGCCTTTAATCTTCATAGATGCAGCACTTGTCTAATAACAGCCTGCTCTGCAATATTGGTTCTATGAAAACATTTATGACTATGTGTAGATAATTTTTAAAAAAAAATATTTTTATTGATTTCAGAGAGGAAGGGAAAGTGTAAAAGAGATAGAAATATCAATAATGAGAGAGAAGCATAGATTAGCTGCCACCTGCTTGCCTCATACTGGAGATTGAGCTTGCAACCCTGTCATGTGCTCAGACTGGGAATGAAACCATGACTTCCTAGCTCATAGATCAATGTTCAACCACTGAGCCATGCTGGCTGAACTGTAGACACATCCTAGTTTACAAAAATGTACATGTTAAGATTTTCATTAGTCAATGAGCAGAAGCTGCCATGTGTTCATTGTAACCTACGTGCATCTTTTGGACTCAGGGATAGAACCAGACTTCCCAGCATCTCTTATGTATACATGTGCCCATGCCTGATTACCTGGCAGGATTATCTGGCCCCTTCTTCATTCTTTTAATTTGGTATGAATAAACTTGGAGTCCTAGCATAGGACAGACACAAAGAGCACTACTGACCAAGAATTTCCATTTTTACAGATTATGAGTGAGCCACTGAAGTGTTTTATGTAATACATTTTCAGTTGTAACAATTATACACCTAATATGGAGTACAACAATACTGCAATCAATTCCTAAAATATGGGATATTATTTATTGTTAGGGCACAGAGAAACTTGACTGTGGGTACTTTAGATCTAAGGGAAATGGCTTAGAAATTAGTGATTGTGGTTTTTTTTAATTTATGTAAGAGAAATAAGTTTAAGAAATAATTGATTAACCCTAGCCCACTTGGCTCAGTGGATAGAGCATCAGCCTGCAGAATGAAGGGTTCTATGGTTAAGGGCACATGCCTGGGTTGTGGGCTCAACCCACAGTGGGGGGCATGCAGGAGGCAGCAGCTGATATTCTCTCTCATCATTGATGTTTCTATCTCTCTCTCCTTCTCCCTTCCTTCTCTGAAATCAATAAAGAAATATATATATATATATATATAGAGAGAGAGAGAGAGAGAGAGAGAGAGAGATGATTGACTAGATTTATAGCATAAATGAGAGGGCATGAAGAGCATCTATATATTTTAATAACAAAATCTTATGGAAAAGGGAATGCTTTTAGATACCAAAGAGTGAGAGAATGTTGAATGGGATCCGGAGAAGGAAAGACCACAAAGACATAGTTGTATGGCAAAGATCAGACTAATAGTGCACCCATCCTAAAAGCAATATCACATGCACCTTTAAGTTAGCTGCCATAAAAATCAGAGACCATGAGATGCAATTTAAAAAATAAAGCAGCCTTGTCAATTATGCCTAAGAAAATTTGTAGATATATTACTAGCAAATGGGACTTAGCCGCAAAAAATCAGAAACCTACTAATCAGAAAAAAGTTCATGTCTGAAAATTGCACAAACTTAATTTATAAATGTGTTTGGTTCTTAAACACCCCAAAATCCAGTACAGATGCAGCCACAGATGGAAACGAACAGAAACCAAACCAAAGAAACAAATAAACAAATAGCAATAATAAGATTTGCGAGCAAAAAGAAGCCATTAGGCTTTTTTCCAAACACTTCAATGTGAAGACAGTAAAAGAAAATTGTCCTGCAGGGAACAAGTGGCCTAAAACATTTACAAATTAGATTGGGGAAGGTCAGCTAGAGTCAGTTTTATTTCCACATTTTCTCACTGCCCAACATGTTAGCAGGTGTGAGGAACTTAGGTTGCATTAGATGTGGCAAGGTTTAGTAACTGCAAGACTAAGGCTCCACTGGAGCAGATGTAGGTTTGTCAGTTTGAGTTTAACAAGAGAAGTGCAGACGAACAGTTATTAGAGTCAGCGCAAAATTTTCCACCCTTCAGCCTCTTGTGCACGAATATTTGATGAGCAGAAAAGTTGACTGTAGTGGACCGAAATATTTTTTTACCCTAAATTTATTTCCTTCCCTTTCTAGATAAAGAACCATAATACATTTCCAGCCTCTCTCAGCTATATAGGGACATAGGACATAAACCGAGTCAATATGTGCCACCTTATGGTCTGGTCCACAGACACCTCCTATTAGCAAGCCTCCTTCGTCTTTCCATTGCTGGTTTGATGCAGCTTGACCAGGGTTCTCAGAACCCAGATGGTAGGACAGTGGGATCCTGAGGGTAAGAAGAGCCCAGGGTACCTAAATCATGCTTGGAAAACCACTTCCTGCTCATCAGAAACACTCACTTAGAGTCTAGATGAGAAAGATAGAAACCTCTATTGAGTTATACTATTGAGATTTCATAGATCATGTTTGAGCTGGTAGCTCTTGAATAGCTGCTTAATACAAGTACTATGTTCTGGCCCAGTAATCTGGGTTTTCTGTTCTGGTCAGTTGTATCTTCTGTTCTGCCTAACCATTCGTTGATATGCAGTAGCTTTGGAAAGTATTATATTACACAAGAGGCCCGATGCAAGAAGATTCATGAAAGAATGGGCCTTCCTTCCCCTGGTTGCTGGCATCACCTTCGCTCTGGCTGGAGCCTCCTTTCCACTCCATCCCTGGAACACCTTTCTACCTTCCCATACTTCTCAGAGGCCCCCACCAGCTGGGGTTGGGCAAAACACCTGTGTCGTCACCATCTTTTTTTTTGGGGGGGGGTTAATTTGCATACTCACTCCTGATTGGCTGGTGAGTGTCATGAAGGTATGGTCAATTAGCATATTTCTCTTTTATTAGTGTAGATTGAGTTGGGCAAAAAAGAAACCCCATGACTGAAATGCTTGCAACAGAGCATTTCTTTCCATCAGGAAGAATCATGGGTACTATGCTTTTTCTTATGTGAGCATGCCCCTTCCTGCAAGATTTTATAAGACCATGAAACCAAGCTACTTTGTAGGAACCCACTGGTGACAGTGTGTTTTTCCTTCAATAAGAAATATTCCCATTGAAGATTCAGTTCATAATGCCTCTAATTTTTCTCTGGGGAAAAAAAATTGGCAGCCAAGTCAGCCCATATAGAAGGTAAAGGTCAATGGAAAAGAATATCTGCACTCCAATTTTTCTAACCTAATTTTTGACCACTGTCTCTCCCCTCCACTATTCCAGCCATGGTTCATTCTGTTTCGTTTTCAAATATGCCAAAGTCACTTCAACTGCAGCATTTTTGCATAATTTTCTCTGCATGAAGTACAAAGATAAGTTACTTATTTTCATTGTAGATATCATACCATTCTGTTAATGGGCTAGCATACATATTTGAATGACCGTAAAATAAAGACATGTATAAAATGTTACACTTAATATAGAAAGTGTATTTATTGTTTTCAATTGGACAAAAGCAATAGCTTAATATTAACCAAATTTATTTTAATTCTATTGAAAGTAATGAGTTAACATATTATAAAATAAAATGGAGTTTTATTCAGTTATGTAAAATTTGAATGTTTTTATCAAAATATGTACTACAAGAGGTCCTGTGCACAAAATTCGTGCATGCAGGGGGGAAGGTGGGAGGGAGAGGTGTCCCTTAGCCCAGCCTGCACCGTCTCCAATCTGAGACCCCTTTAAAGATATCCAACTACCCATTTAGGCCTGATCCTGGTGGAATTGGGCCTAAACATGCAGGCAGACATCCCTCTCACAATCCAGGACTGCTGGCTCCCAACAGCTCACCTGCCTGACCCTAACTGCTTCTACCTGCCAGTCTGATCACCCCCTAACCACTCCCCTGCCAGCCTGATTAATGTCTCACTGCTCCCCTGCCAGTTCCATTGCCCCCAACTGCTCTCCTCTGAAGGCCTGGTCACCCCCAACTACCCTCCCTTACAGGCCTGGTCCTTCAAAACTGTCCTTCCTTACTGGCCTGATTGCTCACAATTGCCCTCCCCTGTTGGTCATCTTGTGGCAGTTATCTTGTGTCCACATGGGGGCAGCCATCTTGTTTGTTGGAGTGATGGTCAATTTGAATATCACCTCTTTATTATATAGGATAATAAATTTAGAGGATGAAAAGTGATTTTAAAAATATAATTTTCTTGCCCTAACTGGTTTGGCTCAGAGGATAGAGCATTGGCCTGTGGACTGAAGGATCCCAGGTTCAATTCCGGTTAAGGACATGTACCTTGGTTGCAGGCCCATCCCAAGTGGAAGTATGCAGGAGGCAGCTGATCAATGTTTCTTTTTCATAGATGTTTCTAACTCTCTATCCCTCTCCCTTCTTCTCTGTTAAAAATCAATAAAATGTTTAAAAAAATAAAAAACCAAAAGTATCCTTTTCTTATAAATATTCACAAGTATTAAAATTGAAGCCAAATATCAATTATAATAAATGATAATCAAAATATTAAATCACATTTTTAAATAAAGCTTAATTATTTGATTTAATCTGTTAATTTATACTAGATATTTTCTAGAAAACAAAACTATTGCTATGTCCTTAACATTTACTATCTGGCTGCTATTCTGAAGGATTAGCATCTTGCTGCATGTGTTATTTCTAGAATGCTTACAACTTTGAATAGCCTGAAATTTACCATACTGGCCTTGTCCCTCACTGCAGTGTGCACCTTGATGCATAGTGGGCTAATGCACAAGTTTCTCTTCTAGGTCCTCAGAGTATCTTTTAACAACTCACATATGAAAAAAATTACAAACTCATAAAATACAAAATTTTGATGCTATGTTAGAATTTGTTCACATAGTTTGCATACTTTTGTATGAAAATGCTTAGAAAAGTGACCCCACACAGCTCTCTTTAATAGGAACACGATCCAGTACTCTGAACCTCAGCCTTCATGCTTTCTGAACTTGCCCAGGTAATCACTTTAAACTCTCGTTCGGTTTTGCTTACATTATGCGCTGTGGTTCATGTTTTACTCAGATCAGTGTTTCTAACAGATGCTTTTAAAATGCCAATGCAGTTTTCAGCTGCAATCACTGAGTCAGGATTTAAATCCAACATCTGGCACTCTATGTCAGCACCTGAGGAAAAGAACACTTTTAGCGATGTACTTGTCTGGCCCAATAAACATGTTCATTTGGACCTGTCATTGTTAGATGCCGTGATTTATTACAGCTCATGCTTCTTCAACCTACTCTGCCGGCCACGGATCTATAGAACATTTAGACCAAGAGCGGTACTGGTTTTCCAATATTGTCTTATCTGATATCCAGACATTGGGATAGTAGGCCTAGAGAACAGGACTTGAGGAATGAAATAGAGAATGTTTTAAGAACAGTAGTCATGTGGGGACACAGAGAAAGAACAGCAGTCAAGTCAGAGAGCCAATAGCTACACTGGCTACACGTGAACTTCTGGTTTGGTTGTTTTCCTATAGACTAAATCACTGGAGCTTACCAGACAGGATAATAAACAAGTTTCAGCAGCAATATACATGTAAATGTATATAGTTGAGGTGTTTTTTTTGTTTTGTTTTTTGTTTAATAATTTTCAGAAGCAACTGAAATAAGAAAACCACTACTTTCCAGGACATAAAATGAGGAAATGACTACTGGTAGTGATAGAACAGAATGCATTCAAACAGATGAGGATATCAAGATAAATAAAATGAAATACATTAGAATTGCCTAGTCAAGAATAGGCTATCGACATACTTTTTTTGTTTTTGAAAATGCACTATATTTAAGATAATTATAAATGATATTTTGACATAATAAAAAAGGGTTATACAAAAATATAATTTACTAGCTCAATAGGTTAGACAATGAAAATGTACCTTTAATGGTGAAGATTGTTACAAATCACATGATTTTATAGGTGATTTTCTTATTAGCACAATTTGTTTCCTACTATTTAAAATATAGCATGCTTATTCGTCTTATTGCTTCTTGATTTGAAGGTGGTCTTTAAAAAAAATTATTTCAGAAGCTAAATGTTCTTCTTAGTAAATATTTTCTACAGCAGTATATCTTAAAACTAGTAATATGTCTATAATGATTATGCTTCCAGATTTACCAATAAAGGAAATTTGTCACATATGTTGAAAAAGAGTTTCTTATGCAAAATATATACTAGATTACAAAGAGTGATGGACATAAAATTCAAATATAAGCATTGAGTTGGCAGAATTTATATTAACACATTCACAAAGTTGCTAACATATATCATGACTTTGTGGTATGGTCAATGAAAAAGAAAATATGCTTTTATTTCTAAATAGTTGTATATACCAAATAAACAAAAGGTTGGTATAATGGCCTGAAAGTATTAGGTAATTTGCACACAGCTCATATAATGTTAATTATTAATAGATAGCCAAATATCTTTGCTTTTTAACAGCATGAGTGGGGCTTTGAGGAGGGCAATGGAGGGATAAGGACACATATGTAATACCTTAATCAATAAAAAAATATATTTTTAAATAAAAGAAGAACCACAAAGCATTCATATGCTTACTCAGCAATAGTCTTCTTCTGACATATTTTTTTTAATATATCTTATTGATTTTGTACAGAGAGGAAGGGAGAGAAATAGAGAGTTAGAAACATCAATGAGAGTCATCGATCAGCTGCCTCTTGCACACCCCCTACTGGGGATATGCCAGCAACCAAGGTACATGCCCTTGACAGGAATCGAACCTGGGACCTTTCAGTCCACAAGCCGACGCTCTATCCATTGAGCCAAACTGGTTTCAGCTTCTTCTGACATATTGATTTAGCCATGCTTGCTTAGATTTGTTTCCTCCACTTTACACAGTTTTCATCTGATGTGTGTGTGTGTGTGTGTTATGTGTGAATGTAAATAAATATGTACTTAGATATATTTTAACATACATGCATGCCGCTGGAACCCTGATTTTATCAATGCTTGCTTTAGTAGTAAAATAATATTTTTAGTACTCCCTGGTCCCAATTCCTCTTATTTAAATCATTCTATAGTCTTAATATAATGATATTACTTTAATCAGCGATTATCCATTAAAAGTTATTAAAGGATATAGTGCCCCATCTTTTGATGGTGAGGCTTGGCTAAAATTTTGTATTTAGAGAAATCCTACAAGGTTATCTGCAGTGCCAGAGAGTTTCTTAATTGTATTGAATGCCTTTAATGCCAGAAATCAGTAAAGAAAAGCAAGGAGTTGTTTAAAGGATTTAGTTACTCTATGGTCCTAAAGAAATCCATTCCTATGCAAAGCCATGCATTCCTCAGAGAGCAATGCATTCAAAATTAACCTTTTCAAAACAACCGTTTATAAACTGTGCTGATTTGAACACTAAAATGTTAAGTTTCAATTTCTGACTTTAATGTTCCCTTCTATAATTAAATTTATAAACTACAGATCATGATGAATTACTTTTTAAAAAAAATCAATGGAAGTATTATTAGGTTATGCAGCTAAAGGCAAGTGTCAACAAGTACAGAAAATATTTTGTATTTCTATGACTTACAAGGACTAACAGTTTAAAAATATATAAAGGGGATAAATGGGATTGCAGGAGACTTGTTGTGGGGTGGTAAACACACATACAAATATATAGATGAATTGTAGAATTGTATACCGAAACCTATATAATTTTATTAACCAAAGTCACCCCGGTAAATTTAATTATACATAAATTAGGTAAATGCAATTATATTTCTTAAAGAATATAATAGAGAGAATATGAGGTCATTGAAGTATAAATATATACTTTGGGGAATGTATTTATATTTCCTTCCAAGAAGGTAAATACATTTCTGTTAGGGTGAGAATATGTTGATATGATCAGAATAAACTATAAATAACACTGATTCATTTCTGAGCATTTTTTAAAAATATATATTTTTATTGATTTTTTACAGAGAGGAAGGGAGAGAGATAGAGAGCTAGAATCTGTCGATGAGGTGAGAAACACCTACCGGGGATGTGCCCACAACCAACATACATGCCCCTGACCGGAATCGAACCTTTCAGTCCGCAGACCGACGCTCTACCACTGAGCCAAACCGGTTTCGGCCATTTCTGAGCATTTTAAAGTAGCTTTGGATTCACATGTGTCAAACACAAGGCCCGCGGGCCAAATCCGTCCCGCCAGGCCTTGCAATGTGGCCCGCACCGCGCTGTCATCACTGCACTCCACTGCGTTTCCATCACAATGACAGTTTATGACTGTTCAGTAAACCATTCGGCCAGCGATTTAGGCTGGATTTTAGATTTTGGCCCCTTCTCTGATTGAGTTCGACACCCCTACTAGATCTACTTGATTACAACAGAAAGTAATTCAGAATTTGAAGCCTGGTTTAAACCACGTGGAATAACAGGTGCCTCACCTGTAATGATGAAAACGATCTAAAAATTTCAAAAGAAGCAGACTGGGCCATTTCACATTTTCTCGTTAAAACTCCACTGTTGTCCCTTTAATGCAGCTGTGTTTGCTTACTACAAGTTCTTATCATTTATTGCTTGCATAATAGTTAGAATTTGGAGAAAAAAATAAGTCAAAGCAAAAGATATATGATGAGGATCAAGAAAAGAGAAATAGTTCACTATTTTTTTTTTCAGTTTCCTCAACTCTGTTATTTGATTTCTCTTAACCTGTATTAAAATTTACTCTGCAAAGAAGAGACACATTTCTTTTTCTTATTGCCATATATTCTTACTTCTAAAATGCACATTTTTTTTTCACATTTAACATTTTGAAATCAGGATGATAGTGCATAATATCTGTTATATACCAATTCAGCTAATAATCCATTCTATTAATGTTAATGACTAAGTAGTAGAATATTTATGAGATTCATACTAATGTAATAAAATGGCATTATTAATTGTCAATACCTATCTAATAAAGAGGGAATATGCTAATTGACTGCCACACCCTCAAAGATGGTGCTCACAGCCACAAGATGGCACCACCCTCAGGGCCTACCAGGAGTCCCCCAGTCCCCTCAGCCCCCCAGCCACTCAGGGCGGGCCCAAAGGTGTAGGTTTATTTTTGTTGTTGTTGTTAATCCCCACCCACGGATATTTTTCCATTGATTTTTATAGAGAGTGGAAGGGAGAGGGAGAGACAGAGAGAAGCACATGGATTCTTGCCTCCTGAATGCACCCCAATCAGGGCCAGGGTACCTGCAATCAAGGAATGTGTCCTTGACTAGAATCAAACCCAGGACCCTTCAGTCTATGGGCTAACGCTCTATCCACTGAGCCAAACCAGTTAGGGTAAGATTTATTTTTTTTTAATGTCTATAATATATTTACTCAAAAATCAATTTTAAAAAATTCTCCAACTTACTATTTTAGTGTAAGTTTATATGCCAGTGTCCTAACATAATATTACCGGGAAGGAGTAAACACAATTTTAGAGTGAAAATGTCTGGTTAGATTTCTTACTAGATTTGTTAAATAATGTTATTATTAATTTGTTAATTTTGCTCTTATTTTTTTATTGTTCCTGTGTATCACTGGTTTAAAACTAAAGACAAGCCCTTTTTACATGATAACATAACATTAGTCCTAATCTGTTCACATATTGTGTTTCACTTAGTAGTTACATCTTGGTTTTCTTTCCCTTAAATGAATCATTTTAATCTTATTAATTCAATGCATACTGATGCTCTGGATTTGCTCCTCATACTCAATTATCTTCACCTTTTTCTTAATAAAATTGTATGGTATTGAATGTTGAACTTAGTTGTCCTATGTTTAGCTCACTCAGTCTTCTGGTTTCGTAGGATATCCTATGGAGATTGTTTGTAAGCACCAGTGTCATCAAAAGAGAAACCCTGCTGCCTACACTGGGCAGAGGCAGCTGACCTGCTCCAGGATTCCCCTTGCATTGGTTTTCT
Organism: Pipistrellus kuhlii; assembly: GCF_014108245.1. Taxonomy (NCBI): domain Eukaryota; kingdom Metazoa; phylum Chordata; class Mammalia; order Chiroptera; family Vespertilionidae; genus Pipistrellus; species Pipistrellus kuhlii. Next base: position 11,653,240 of record NW_023425515.1, read on the forward strand.
AGGGCTGCATTAACAAAGTACCACAAACTGAGTGGCTTAAACAACAGAGCTCTATTGTCTCACAGTGCATGGTGTCACAGGAGCAAGCTCCCTCGAAAGGCCCCAGGGAAACACGTGTTCCAGGCCTCTCCCCTGGCTTCTCCTTGTTGGCTGGCATTGCTTGACATTTTTCTTGGCTTGTAGAACATCACCCCCATCTGCCATCATGTTCACGTGGTGGTCGCCCTGCGTGGGTTCTGTCAATGCCACCAGCCATATTGGATCAAGGTCCACACTGATGACCTCATCTTAATTGATTAATTAATTGCATTTGCAATGACTCTATTTTCCAATGAGGTCATATTCCAAGTACTTGGGAGTTAGGATTTCAAAACATGCATTTTGAAAGGACACACTTCAACACATGATGCTTTTCCAGAAAGGTGTCTAATCCTATGTAATAAAAGCCTAATATGCTAAGTGTTCGGTTGTCTGTTCAGCCAATCAAAGCATAATATGCGAATGACATGCTAAGGCTGCTCAACCACTCGCTAAGATGTGCACTGACCACTAGGGGGCAGGCAGTTGACCGGTTGACCTGTCGCTATGACATGCACTGCCTACCAGAGGGCTGACTAATAGGTTAGCTTGCTGCTGGGGTATGGCCAATTGGGACTGAGTGAGAAGGGCTGGACATGCCCTATGGAACTTTACCATGGTTCCTCCCTGGCTGGTCAAAATACCATGTCTCTCCCCAACCCAGTCCCTTGGCCTGGCCTGCACCTTCTTGCAATATGGGACTACTTGAGGAACGTTGGAGAGCCAGTTTTGGCCCAATCCCACAGGCCAGGCCAGGAACCTCACCAGTGTATGAATTCTTGCTCCAGACCTCTAGTAAAGAAATAAAGGCTGTGACACTTTATAGATTCAAAGCCACATTGCATTTTTTGGCATCCTTAGAAATTGTTTTGTCTATAAAATGTTCTTGGTTTTATCCAACTTAAGACAAAGGCTCCATTATCTTCTTCTGAAATAAAATCATTATAAAGCACAAATACATTATAATAAAAATTATTCCTGATTACATTAATTTCTGAGTGTTGTTCTTAGGCCCACTTTTTGGTGGTTTGGAGGTTGAGGAGCAGGGAGAAGACTGTGGCATTGGGAACAGCACAGATTATTAATGAGAAAAGATTTTTAAAATTTTCTGTATGTGTCAAAGTATTATTTTGATTTTGTTAGAACATAATTTTATTGTTGAAAATTCTTGGTATTGCTAACATGTTTTAGGCATTTCTGGTTACTTTCTATTGTAAGTCAACACTACTTTCTAGCTCTTCTGAAAGTTAAAATTTCATATGCTCACTACCTGAAAGAAAAGCAAATAAATCCTTAATTAAAAGATTTCATCCTGTATTTTTTTGTTATCTTTCGTAACAGAAGCTTTAGAAAAGGAAAGGGTTGTATTATTTTTTCAGTTCAAATTGCAAAGCACAATTTTAGTACTTAATTTATAATGTGTTTTTCTTATAAATTATAGAAACAATACTCTAGTTCTCTCATAGAGGATGTTTTTTCTTCTGAACACATTGTGCCCTAAAAACACTTCTGTGGGACATCTCACTGGCTGCTATGAGTGTTCTATAGATTGAAAAGGTCATGCTCAAGCATCTCTTTCATTACACAGCCCATTAATCAGGAAATCACTGCCTACTTCTATTTGAAAGCTTTTAATGTTAGAACTTTTTTTGTGTGGTTGGGAACTTGTGTTTTGTGTTGTTGTTTTTTCTTCCTTATAGTCTTTTCAGTTCTTAATAGCCCCAATAGAATTACTTGACATCTTTGATAGGTGTAATTGTTAACCGAATTGTGTTGCTAAATTATTATGTTAAAAAAAACAACAACTCTGGAGTCTGGTCATTGCCTATGCTTATCAATCCATACTTATCTCTGCCACATCTATGTGCTATCTGAAGATAGCAATGAACAAGGGTAAACTGCTGAGCAGCTGGCATATCACCTATCATAAATGTATTTTGTTCTAAAGGTAGTAACTGTTATTGCTGGAAAAACTATTGCTACTTTACTTAACTGGCTCAAATCATCTCCCTAAAACTGATATAAAATTATCTTTTTACCTTAAGCCACTTTTTTTTTTCTTTTTAAATCATTGGCTCACTTCCTTTTCCTCTTTCATGAATCAAGATACGACCTTAGGTGGTAGACCAATCACTTTCATAATATGAATGAGTTAATGGCAGCTACCTTGGAGAGAGGAAGTTATTGTTTCTTTTATACCTATGAGAATATTATGTGAAATATAAAGAAGACACAAATCCTACTCTGAGACAATTCAAGCAGAATGCATCTTTGCATATTAATTCTATTGCCTTGATTCTTGCATCTAATTCTCCTCTTTAGTCCGATGCTTTATCATTAGCTTAATTTATTAGTCTATAATGTTGCATATAAATTCATTTATAAAATAATTCTGCCCTTTCAAGTAGCTTAATTGTATTTATTGCATTAACTGCATTATTACTTAGGTTGAAAAAAGACTAAAAGTTACAAAATCATTGTATTCATTTCCATTATGTTGAAAAGGCTAAATAAAATTCCCATTATTATACCTAATAAAATATATTTAATTCCACTGTACCTGGCACTGGTTTACATAACATTATAATTTCCAAAATAGAAGGTTACAAATGGATGCTATTCAGATAGTTTAACTTTTATTTTAGTCACTCTCTGAATAACCTACCATCTTTAAAAACTATGCTCTTTTATGCTTTGGATTGAGATGTTTAAGGGACTTTTCTTTTGCATCATTTACTAAGTTTCTATCATCTTATCTGGTTTATACCATGAAAGTTTCTGAAAACATATCATGGTTTTATTACAATTCAAACTTTTTTTGTGATAAATTTAAGTGTGATATTCCCTGTTTCCCCGAAAATAAGAGTGTCTTATATTAATTTTTTCTCCCAAAGTTGCGGTAGGTCTTATTTTCAGGGGATGTCTTATCTTTCCATGTGCTAGGTCTTATTTTCAGAGGATGTCTTATTTTTGGAGAAACACGGTAGTTAGTTCAAATTAAAATAAAAACAGTGACTCTAGCCTTAGCTCAAAACTGATAAAGGGTCCAAATGTTACCACACATATTCAACTAAATATTATGGATATAAACACACATAATAATCTGGCCACTCAGTGTATAGCCTACATAATAAAAGGCTAATATGCAAATTGTCCCCTCGACCAGGAGTTCAACCAGCAGGCAGGCAGGCCAACCGCACATGCTCCCTCCCCCTGGTCAGGCTGGCCAGACCTCACCCATGCATTAATTCATGCACCGAGCCTCTAATACACACACACACACACACACACACACACACACACACACACACTGAGTAGCCAGATTATTATGCATTTAGAGATCATAATAATCTGGCCACTTAGTGTATAGTCAATTAAAATATAAGATTAAGACTTGATGGAAGATGTCAATGAATAAAACTCATATCAAAATATGTCCAAGCCCAGCTGGTGTGGCTCAGTGGTTGAATGTTAACCTAGGAACCAGGAGGTCCCTGTCTGATTCCCTGACAAGGCAGAAGCTCGGGTTGTGGGACTATTCCCAGTGTGGAGCATGCAGGAGGCAGCCAATCAATGACTCTCTCATCATTGATATTTCTATCTCTCTCTCCCTGTCCCTTCCTCTCTGAAATAAAAACATATTAAAAAAATACATGTCTACAATTGCCCAGCATGTTGATGAACCTCAGCACCTGGAGAATGGTCCAGTGGTTTTGGATTGATATTTTTGAGCCAGTGGATGCCTACCAAACTTCTGAAGGGGTGTGGTGATGCTGATATTGCAAGGATCAAAATAAATTAGAGATTAAAACCAGATTGGAAGCCATTGACAGAAACAAAAGCAAAGAAGCAGGAAAGTCCTTACCTTTCTTCCTGATTCCCAGCCTCCCTCTGTTATCCTCTATTAGTGTAATATAACAAGAAACCAGCTGGCATGGGGGCAGGGGAAATGTAGTTTGCAGATTCTCATCCCAAGCCTCACAAAGTAGGACATACATCATTAGGTTAAGAGTTGAAAGAAAACAGCTTAGCAACTGGTAGAGTAATAATAAGCCAGGAGCTTTGTTGATGAATCAGCCACCACTACCTTCTGTTTTTGTCAGTGCACTTGTTCTTGTCAAACTTGTCGCTATCCTTCTGGCAGTGAGGCAAGAACAAGCAAGTTTTGAGCTCTGGCCATGGGTCTCAATGGCCATTTGCCCCATTTCCTCGCTGACAGTGTCTGTAGCTGACTCTTAACTCCTAATCCAGCTCCAACTTTGGAGCTCAAGGCAATTTTTGTTTTTCCAAATCAATCTTTAAAATTGAAGACAATTTAGTTAACATTTCAACCAGGTTCATTTTTAATGGAAAACTTGATATAACTAGAAAAATAAAACAAAATAAAAATTGAACTTTTTCAATGGTGAGGATGATCTAGAACTTACTATACTAAAATTTTGTGAAATAACAATCCCACCCAAAATTGCTTAACAAATAAAAAAATTAACAAGCAATGAATATTACAGTTCTAAATGAAGGGACCACTTCAGTATCATAATGAGGATGGTGCAGATTCATGTTTTGTTGTTGTTTTGTGTGTTTTTTGTTTTTTTTTTTAATAATTTGCCCTTTTTATAAAAAATTTGGATTATATAAGATTAAAGTGAGAAAGGTTTGATTCAAATCTGTATTATGTATTCAAAAGTTGTCAATTATTAATCATCTGACTTTGGGGAAATTCATGTAACTACCCAAAATCTGAGTTTTCTCACCCCAAAAAATGGAAATTATAAGAGTAACTTAGTGTTGTTTGTAGGCTAAATGCTGTTTCACATGTCATGGGACATAAGATATAACATATCAAATTTTTAAATCCTTACCTGAGAAAATTTTCCCATTGATTTTTACAGAGGGTGGAAGAGAGAGGGAAAGACAGAGAGTAACATCAATGTGAGAGACCAGGTTCAAGGCCAGGGAGGAACCTGAAACCGAGGTACATGCCTTGACTGGAATTGAACCCAGGACCCTTCGGGCTGCAGCCTGATGCTCTATGCACTGAGCCAAACCTGCTAGGACTAACACATCAATCTTCACACACAAAAGGGTATCATTAAAAATATCTCAAACTGACTAATTATATAAAGAAAAATATTTTAGGTTAAGTAAATAAATTCAATAGATTGGCTAGATTTTAAGAAATTAGGAGTTTTTCTTTGTGATTTTCTGAGCTTCCCATTCTTCATCTTTTATTTAATCCCTTATTTTAGCAAAATGTCTTCAATAGTTCTGAGATCACATACATACTCATCATAATGCAGAATAAAAAGAGAGCTTTTCTTAAAAAAAAAAAAAAAAGTCTTGGGATAGTCTCTGATTGAGTCATTCCAACTGACATGCTCAGACCTTACCCAACAGAGTCAAACAAGAGACTGATCGGCTAAGTATCTTAGAGGAAGCTTGAGTTTTAACTTAGGTCTTATCAAGATTGTCTCTCCAACCTTCATAGCTATCTCTTGCTAGATTGGCCTCTTGATTTCTTAGGTAGAATCTCCTCAAATTAGTGATACAGCTACCAATGGCCAGGGCTCCATATTATTATGTCCCAATTTTGAAAAGAGAGAGAGTTGATTGCTCACAACCAATTTTTGAGAGCACGGGACCTCATTCTTATTTAACAAACTATTACATCTGAAATAATTACATGGTAATGGGGATAATAGTATGTTTCTGATTGACCTGGACCAATCACAGACCAATTCTGGATTTATGGGTGAAATTCACTAATAAATAAAGTTTAGAGGTCCAGAAATGGAGGCTGGAGGGACAACCAAAATAACCATTGTGACCTTGTAGGAACAGTGATTACAAAAGTGATCAATTAACTTGCCCAAAGGCGACCTATCATGAGTAAGAGATAAATTCTATTTTATTTTACATGAAAATCATCATAAAAGCAAAACCTTATCATTGATTTTTTTAATTTACTCATTTATTTCTGCTTATTTAAACAATATTGTGAGTCAGAATAAAGAAGTAGAAATATATTTAATTCTCTTTGTGTTGGATGTATTTTATTAATATAAAAACTGTGATCAAATCCTAATAATATGAGGTCCCACTCAAAAATGAGCTTATAATACAAGCTAGAAAATCATATAAGAAGAGAATGAACAGGAAGGAGTAATATACCTATAAGTAAAATTACTGGACCAGCACATACACATACATTTAGCTCTAGTGGATGTAGTTGATCAGAATTCCAAAATTAGTAAATCTAAATTTACCCTTCTACTATCTTTGCATGACATTAGGTAGGCACAATGTGTATAGATTAGTCTTGAACATGTAAATAAAGAGAGAGGCAAAAAGATACATACAAAAGCAAGGGTAAATAATGAAGCAATATCTCAACACAAGCATGTGATCACTTGTTTTTTATTACAATCTTTTTTTCTCTTTTAAGTGAGACTTACAATATTCTATGACATATTGCAAACATGCATAAATTATCCTTGATTGTATAGAAAGACTGACTAATATGAATATAGACCAATTTTTTAAAAAATTTTGAAATAAATGAATACCTTACAAAATTACTTCCATGAATTATTAAGCCAGGTACTACTTAGCCCTATCAATTAGCAGACCTAGAATATCTCAGTAAGATTTATTTGAATTTAAGAAAGTCAATGAGAAATAAATTAATAAAAACTAATCAAGCTTATATTAAATCTTTAATCATCTGGCATTTCTCCCTTATTTAAGGTAATATTTCTGACTGCTGCAGTACTGTCATGTATTAAATTTAGATACCACCTCACATAAAGTTTAAAAGAAAAATGTGCATACTTTCAACATTATAATCTTGAAAATTAGAAATTTGAATGCAACAAAGCTTATCATTTTAAATATTTTTGCATTGTTTATTATTCAACTCTAGAGAATAATACTGATTATGATATCCTTTTCTTAATATTTACTACAATTTATTTGGTATTTATATGTATAAATTACTTAACTATGACTCTGAAATGTTATTATAATAGGAATACTTAAAATGTAATAGTCTTCAGTAATGTACATGTACAATTATGTAACTGCTGTTATATAATATACTATGTATTAACAAGTTTGGGATATACATTTTACCTCCACAATGAAACATGTAACCAATGGTATAGTTTATTTGTTCTATTTTGTATCACATTTAATTTTACATACATGTACAATATAATAAATTACTTAGAGTAAATATTTTGGTTATTAAAATGAATATCTGTAGGCATATCTACTAATGATTACATTTATTTTATTATATATTGATATTTTCTTATTTCAAACTAAATAAGTACATTGTTAAATTATATTAATATGTAATAATATTTGCATATATATATATAAATTTAAAGTATACATATAAAATATTAAGGTTGAAGAATGAAAAAATTATCAAGAAACAGAAGAGATGTCTAACTGTGCAGGTTACTTTGAGAAATGTTTAAATTCTAACCACTGACATTAAGAATAGCAAAAGCTAAATATGCTTGCTGAGAATGGTTTTTTTTGAAGGGTATTAATTACCTTTTATTTTATAATAAAATCTGTCTTTTTTATAATAAAATACTACTTTTGTGATTTCAGTGTATCCAACCTTTCTGAACCTATATATACGTTATAAAAAAATTCAGGAATATCCCCTTTCTTTTTTAGTCTAGATTGAGAAGAAAAATAGCCAGATAAATTTATTTATGAAAGTATAGAGTATATGGAGTCATTGTTTAATTGTAAGTTTTACTTGTAGCAATGCTTGTATCATGGCATACATTCTAAAGGTTTAAGCCACATTTTGTCTAACTTAGCAGTAAATTTTGATGTATTCAGATAGAAAAGTAAAATTAGAACAAATAGGATCTCAACTACTGAAGCCAATCAGGAGGTTCTGATATGCCAAACTCCACATTAAGTTGTAATGATTAAGATTCTGAAGCTACAGTTTAGGTTCTTACAAGGGTATTTCTTGGATCTCACACATCTAGAGGAAATAATGAACAACATAAACTGATGAACAAAAACAGATCCAGAGAAAGAGAAGCAGCAATAAGACTCTCGAACCTCAGAGGGAAAGTAGGGGTGGGTGGGGGTAAGGGGAAGAGATCAACCAAAGGACTTGTGTGCATGTATATGGGCCTAGCCAGTGGCCATGGACAACAGGGGGGTGGGGACATATGTAGGGAGGGTTTTGGGATGGGAATGGGGGGATGAGGACAATTATGTGATACCTTAATCAATAAAATTAAAAATAAAAATAAAAATGAGAGACTGGGTTCTTTAAGACAGGTTGCTCATAGAGGACTGTGGAACTATTTGATTTTTTTTTTGCAAAATATAGGTATCAATATTGCACAGACACTTATTAAAATAAGATTTTTTTTCCTCATAGGATCTCCTTTCATCCTTGCAGAGGCATATGTATGTGCAGCCTGTAACACGTTGTTTAAATGCTGCCAAATGCTTGAGCTTGCCTTTATCACTTATGTGTTTGTGCTTTTCTCATTAGATTTAACTTACTGTTGAAAAACCAAAGGGAATATGGTGGCATATGGCAAGCAGTAGATGCAGATAATATGCTGTTTTGCTATTTCCAAGAGCGGTGATACACACTATATTCATCTGCTTAGATTCAAGTCCCAGCCTCCCTTAATGTTACAGCATATGAATTATTTGGCATCAATTCATATCTGTCTCTTTTCCCAAATCACAACTCTACCTTATTTTTTTTTCTATGTACTGACAGTTTTACAAACCATTTTGCTACTGAGATCCCATCATGGACAAGTACAAAGTATTAGGATATTATAACCATGCATAGAAGTCATGAAGACTATTTTTGCACCTTACATAAAATAGATAAATGAAAATTTCAATAAGGTATTAAAATGGGCTTATACAGTGATCTTACTTTGTGGGGGTGGGAAACCCCCAAATGACATTAAAAAGCCAAAAATCATAGGCCACAGCAAATACCTCTACTACATGTGTATGCTCTATTCATTATGCTTCATCAATAGTTTTGGAAATTTTTCTTAACAAGCTTCCTCTTGCTTCATTAAATGACTTCAAAAGCATATATGAATAAGCATACCTTTTCTTAAAAGTCTGCTCTAGAAAACATAATAATTAATATCAGTTATCTATAACTTAATGCTATTAATTCTCTCCTTGGGTGTTCAGATATGTAAAATTATGACACTGAAAGCAATGATCCTTAACATAATCAGACTCATATAAATTAAGACATTGGCCATATTAATGCACATAATGAGCCACATCTGGAAAATAAACAAACAATAATGCTAATGATTAGAACTGAAGATGTCCCTTTTAGCACACACATTTGTTCATTCTATCAAAACTCAATGATAAGTTTGTTCTTGTTACTTCTTATGCATGATATGGTGATGTATTTGATGTCTTGAAGAAAATAAATGTCCAGAGAAAGAAAAAAACAGGTATGAAGATTACTTATGGTTCACAAGTGCAGTGTATGCAACAATAAATATGTGAGCAAAGGGCGAAGGTCACAGAAGACAACAACAAGCATAGAGACAGGAGGGCTTCAAAGAAGAGGGAACGGTTGATATTCATGTTTATTTATCTGCTTTCATTGAGTGTAAAATTAATGCATTTTTTACCCAATATTGATTGATCTTTTAGTGTTACAAAGCAGGAGTAAAGAGGGAATGTGAAAGGTGAGATTTAAAAGACTCCTGTCAGGAGAAACTAAGATGGCTGCATAGGGTAGACACCTGAATGCAGCCTACCACAACAAATTTGAATTTAGAACTGAAAAACAGGGGAAACATTGCCCTGAAGCACCGGATGGCTGGCTGAGAGGAGGCTCTACCATCTGGGAAGGAGAGAGAAGGCACGCTGAACCTCAGTGAGGTACAGAGAACTGTGCGAGCGAAAAGGCGGCCACCCGACTTTTGCTGCCAGCTTGCTTGTGGAGCACGGAGAGGGTGGGCTGAGTTCACTACTGGCTTACTCCCTGCTCTCAGAGAGGGCTGACAGCTAATGCGTGGCTGGCTTTCTTGTTCGGGAGGAAAACAGAACCACCCTATTGCTCTGATAGATGGCCCCAAACAGGGAGAGGCCAGACTGTCAGGCAATGGGCAGAGATCTCTTGGAGGTGTGTGAAGCCAGGGGCCATTACTGCAGGACTCAGAAATCAGACCCTCATAGGGAGGGGCTGAATAAAGCTTGTCTGCACCACCTGAGACTCTGCCCCATCCAAGTGGAGCACAGAAGCCCTTCCAGTGGCTAGCTTTTTTGTTCGCAGTGAATAGGACTCTCCTAGGGAGTGAAAGACAAGAATCTAAAGCTTGCCTGTGCCGAAGAGGTGTGCGCGCCTGCAACCAATTGTGCGGGATTCAACAAAGCTTGTCTGTGCCACCCCGAGACTCCGCCCCATCCAAGCGGAAACCCTCCTAGCTGAGACACTTCTGATCCTCATAGCCAATTGGCTTAGAGATCAACGCTTCCCAGTGATACCAACAACAAGCAAGGCTTAACAACAAGACTGCATACACAGCCCACAAAGGGCTACACCAAGACTGTCCACCTCAGGTAACTGGGAGGCTGACTCACTGAACCATATAGGACACCTTAGCACACAAAGCCACCCTACCAACTCAGGAAGCTGTGAAAATGCCTAGACAAGGAAACAGATCACAAACAAAAGAAATGGAGGACAAGAAGAACTGAATATAGAGTTCAAAACCACGCTTATAAGGTTTTTCAAGAATTTCCTAGAAAAGGCCAATAAAATAACCAAGACCTATGAGGATATGGAAAGAGATCAACTAGAAATAAAGATTACATTGTCTGAAATAAAAAATATTATACAGAGCCCTAAAAACAGAATGGAAGATCGCAAGAATCAAGTCAAAGATTTGGGTCACAAAGAGCCAGAGGACACTCCTCCACAGAAGCAAGAAGATAAGAGAATCCAGAAAATTGAAGATAGTGTAAGAAACCTCTGGGAGAATTTCAAATGAACCAACATCAGAATTATGGGGGTCCCATAAGAAGAGAGAGAACAAGATACCGAAAGAATATTGGAAGAAATAGTGAAAGAAAACTTCCCCCACCTGGGGAAAGAAATCGACTTACAAGTCCAGGAAGAGCACAGAACCCCAAACAAAAGGAATCCAAAGAGAACCACACCAAGAAACATCATAATCAAAATCCCAAGAGCAAAAGACAAAGAGAGAATATTAAAAGCAGCAAGAGAAAAGCAGGTAGTTACCTATAAAGGAGCACCCATACGATTGTCAGCTGATTTCTCAACAGAAACCATGCAGGCCAGACGGGAATGGCAAGAAATATTCAAGGAGATGAATAGCAAGAACCTACAGCCAAAAATACTCTACCCAGCAAAGCTATCACTCAGAATCGAAGGCCAGATAAAGAGCTTCACAAATAAAAAAAAGCTAAAGGAATTCATCACTGCCAAACCAGAAGAATTATATGAATTGCTGAAAGGGCTTCTTTAGGAAGAGGAAGAAGATAATAGATAAAAATTATGATCAACAAATACATAACTATCAACAAGTGAAACTGAAAGCCAAGGGAATTAAAAAAAAATCTGATGAACAATATTAACTGGTGAATATAATAGAATCAGAGGTATGGAAAGGGAGTGGACTGACTATTCTCTGGGAAAAAGGGAGTGAGGGGTACGGGAAGAGCCTGAACAAAAACTGTGCACCTATGATGAGGACAATGGCGGTGGGAAAAGGGCAGAGGGTGGAGTGGGAACCTGGTGGAGGGGAGCAATGGAGGGGGAAAAAATGAGGAACATTGTGATAATATGAACAATAAAGATTTATTAAAACAAATAAATAAATAAAAATAACAGACTCCTGTCAGCCCCAAGAAACAGAATAGCTGATTTTGTTAATATATACAATATATGCAAAAGCAGAGGTGTCAAGATTCGTACATCAGCTCATTTGGGCAAGCCTTAGGTCAGCTTACTCTATACCTTGGTCCCTTCTTCACAAGAGCAAAAGACAAAGAGAGAATATTAAAAGCAGCAAGACAAAAAGTTAATTACCTACAAGGGAGCATCCATAAGATTGTCAGCTCATTTCTCAACAGAAACTATGCAGGTCAGACTGGAGTGGCAAGAAATATTCAAAGTGATGAACAGCAAGAACCTACAACCGAGATTACTCTATACAACAAAGCTATCATTCAGCAATGAAGGTCAGATAAAAAGCTTCACAGATAAGAAAAAATTAAAGGAGTTCATCACCACCAAACCAGTATTATATGAAATGCTGAAAGGTATTCTTTAAGAAGAGGAGGAAGAAGAAAAAGATAAAGATAAAAATTATGAAGAACAAAAATTTGTCCAGCAACAAGTGAATCTAAAAATCAAGTGAATAAAAAATCTGATGAACAGAATAAACTGGTGAATATAATAAGATCAGGAGCATAGATAGGGAGTGGATTGACAATTCTTGGGGGGAATGGGTGCAGGGAGTGCAGAAAGAGACTGGACAAAAAGCGTACACCTATGGACAGTAGAGGGGGAGGTAAGAGCAGAGAGTGGGTTGGGAACCGAGTGAGGGGAGATATGAAGGAAAAAAAGAGGAACAATTGTAATCTGATCAATAAAGATTTATTAAATAAAAAATAAATAAGTAAAAATAAAAATAAAATATGTAATGATGAAAAGTAAAAAAAGACAAATTCTTATCTACCCTATGTGTTACCAATATTTATTCCTACTTTACACTATTTAGTTGACTCAAAAATTCCAGTCAGAGTATAGATTGCCAGAATTGTGGGCTCAATTCCCAGTAGGGGACCTGTAGGAGGCAGATAATCAATGTTTTCTTTCATCAAAGTTTCTGTTTCTCTCTAAAATATTAATAAAAAATATAAAAAAGAATAAAATATATACTTTATCATTTTTCTGCATGATAATAACAGGAAACATATGTTTTTAATGCCTGTAAATTAAAAATTAAATTTTAAAGTTAAACCTGAGAATTTATCTTCAGAATTATACAAAATGCCATGAAAATATTACTAATGCAATATATAGTGATTGAATATTGGCATAGGGTGGAAAAGAATTAAGAAACATAGGATTCTGGAGATTTCAGATAAATGTATGTTAAAAATTCAGCTTTTAATATTTATATAGTAGAAGTCAGAAGAGTTTCTCTGGCACATAGGGAGCAAGTTTTTGTTGTAGCATTTAAAAAATATAGACATCGCATCTCCGATTTTAGTTTTAACAAAAATTAGAGACCTAGACATCATCTGTGGGTCTTGAAACTGGAAATTGAGCTCTCATTAACAATTACAAATTGTGGTTCCGGGCACATCCCCAGTTGGTTGCAGGCACAACCCCAATAGGGGGTGTGCAAGAGGCAGATGGTTGATGTTTCTCATCTACATTTCTAGCTCTCTATCTCTCTCCCTTCTTCTCTGTAAAAAATCAATAAAATATATATATATATATAAAAAAATTACAAATTGTATAAAATCATCAGATGACACTCGCATTTCTCTAAATAATATGGTTTATGCAACTGCTTGTTCTTTTGCATCAACTCTTGCACCCTGCACATTTTCCTTGTGATGTTATATATATGTATAGGAAGGGAGAGGGAGAAAGGAGATAGAAACATCAATGCTGAGAGAAAATCATTGATCTGCTGCCTACTGCACACACCACACTGCCGATTGAGCCCACGACCCACACATGTGCCCTGACTGGGAATCAAACCTTGACCTCCTGGTTCATAGGTCAATGCTCAACTACTGAACCATGCTGGCCAGGTATGATGCTACTTTTAACAGATAATACTCTGAAAAGGCTTTCAAACATGCTGTAATAATTAGAATCCCATTGGTATCCGGTTGAAATGCATCACAGAGTTTTCCAGAAAATTCTGACACTAGAAAACTGAAAATTATCTATTTAGTAGTGGGAAAATCCCTGTATAGGTAATATCATTGGTATTTGAGATGCAAAGAAAAAAATATTTAATATAAGAAATCACATTCTGAATGAGTATTTTAATATGGAAAATAAAAGGTAAATACTTAGGGGCAAGGAGAAAATGCCACCTTAGGTATAAACTATGAATTTAAACCACTTTTAAAAGAAAAAAATAATTTGAAGCAATAGACCTCTGAAGAATAATAATTATATTATCACTTTAAAAATCCTGAAATATGTTATCACTAAAAAAAATTATGAAAGTGACTTCTCTGGAGTTCTGAGAATGGAATAGAATAATAAAGTATCTTAATAATAAAGTGTCTTAGCATCCTCAAAGTCTTTCCCAAGCCTCTAATTTTATAAATACTTCATTAGCTTTAGTCATATTAAAAAAAAACTGGGATAAAATTAAAAAATCATTTCATGGTCATAGATGTTAGATTGTTTTTACCCATAGTACCTTGCCTTTCAGACAATTTCAGAACATTTGTTAATAAGACAATCACATTGAAGAAGTACTTCGTGATTACACAAACAAAACATATTTAAAATTGAACTCCAAATATTTAACTGAGCTACAAAATTTTACATGAGTTTTATTTAAAATACAATCCTTGAATGCCTTTGAATTCAATATAGAAAAAGTAAGCAGTATATATGATTATTATTCATTTTTACTGAAATTCTTATTTGTTCAGAAATAGGCTTCTTTTAATAATACTTCAGCAAACATTGTAACACTGTACAATTAGACAAAACCTTTCACATATGTTTGCACATGCTATTTCATTTAATTGATCTCCTAACCTGCATTCTAAAAAAGCTCTCTCTGTGAGTCCAGCTGAAAAGGGTTAAGAGCCACCAGAGCAGACTGATAGGGGCTTTCCCCACTTTCAAAAGAATGGCTTCATTTTCTTTTATAGTGTTTTAAATATAATTCATAAGATTTTATTTGTAAAAAGTCCAAATGCATACAAAAACTATTGGGTATCACCTCTTTAAAGCGATCTGTTCAGTTACCCAAATTGACTGATAAATGCAAATATGTAAGTACACTTGTAATTATGGGAATTGTAACCTCTTCAAATAAAAATTTTACATTTTGTATAGTAGTAACATCTTTGTTTTATATAGCATGTATTAACTGCACAAAATTAACCAACTTGAAAACCACTGTACATGGATTATGAACATTTGGACTAAAATAAACAAGATGCCCTAAATTTTTGTTTTTAATTTTTACTAAACGTATTCAAAGATGACACCATATTTGGTTGTAGATTTTCCAAGTTAGTGGCTGTATGTTTTTATTACTACTATTGTAATATTTATTTATTTATTTATTTATTTATTTTTTAAATCAATCTTTATTGTTCATATTATTACACAGGTTCCTCGTTTCTTCCCCCCTCCACCAGGTTCCCACCCCACCCTCTGCCCCCTCATCCTCATCCATTGGTGCACAGTTTATGTTCAGTCTCTTCCTCCCTCCCTTTCCCCGATAGTAAATCCCTTTTCAGATAGCAAATCTGTTACTTAGCATTTTCTCATATCAATAATACCTCCACATGCCCAATGATACACTTCACACAAAAGACATTTCCTAATAGGACAACCAGCCTCATCCAGGCCCCACCCAAGGCACTCACAGATCAACACCCCAGGACTATACTAACTCAACACATCCAGATATAAGCCTTCATCACTTGATTCAGCAGACCCTCAAGTTCCCGCAAAAGTTTCCAGCCATGTCTGAGAGGCAGCCGTGGGGCAGGGGCTGCTCCGGGTCTGGTCACTGCCACTCCCGACCTAGTTGCTCTGGACTTGGCTGTTAGTGCTACAGGCCTGGCCACACCTGACCCAGCTGCTCTGGGCCCGGTTGCTTCGGGCCCGGCCGTTCCGGGCCTGGCTGCTCCCAGCCTGTCAGCCGCTGCTCCGGGCCTGGGCGCACCAGGCCCGGTTGCTCCGGGCCTGGCCGCTCCCAGCCTGGCAGCCGCTGCTCCTAGCCTGGCTGCTCCCAGCCTGGAAGCCACTACTCTGGGCCTGGCAGCACCAGACTCGGCTGCTCCGGGCCTGGCCGCTCCCAGCCTGGCAGTCGCTGCTCCGGGCCTGGCCGCACCAGACCCGGCTGCTCTGGGCCCAGTTGCCCCAGGCCCGGCTGCTCCGAGCCTGGCCGCACCTGGGCTGGATGCTTTGGGCTTGGCTTCTGCTGTTCTGGGCCTGGCTGCTCCCAACCCGGCTGCTCTGGGCCCGGCTTCTTCGGGCCCGGCCACTCCGGGTCTGGGTGTTCCTGGACTGGCCACCCTGGGCTTGGCCGCCTCTGCCTCAAACCTGGCTGCCCCTGCCCCAGGTCTGGCTGCTCCAGTGCTGGCCGTTGATGCTCTGGTTCTGGCCGCTGCTGCTCTGGGGCCTGGCCGCTGCTGCTCCGGGTCCGGCTGCCACTGCCTTGTGCCTGGCCACTCTAGGTCTGGTCGCCGCTGTTCCAACATTCTGTCCCTTTTTCTTTCTTTCTTACTTTCTTTTTTTTTTTTTTTTTTTAAAAACGCATTTATGTTGCAATGTTGGCTGGTGAGTTGAGTTCTGACTTAGTCTTTGATTTTTCAAGATATTCTTTGTATTCTTTCTTAAGTAATTTTACTATCATTTGCTCTCACTTGATTTCTTCACATTGAGAACTTCTATGGTTTCTTCCTCCTTGTCCTGGAATCTCAGCAGGTTGGCCTGTGGCACCCCTTTGTTCTCCATGGGCTCCTGCGCTGCTTCAGCCTGTCGCCGGGGTTGGCGCCGCCCAGGAAGCATCCCCGGTCCTTGGCTCTGTTGCCTGTGCTCAGAGGTCGAGGGCTCAGGGGCACACCCCCCCCCCCCCCGGGGGCCCTGTCGCCCGGCTCCTTGCTGGCACCCGGCTGGCCGGTGTCCAGCTGGGGCTCCTGCTCCTCGTCACGATCCTCCAGTCTGGAGCTTTCTTTCTCTCTCCCGCTAGGGGAGTCCAGGATCAGAGTCAACAGACTGTCCTCTGCGCGCAGTGTGCTCGACTCCGGGGGCTCAGCCTTTCGCCGTGCTCCCAGGACTCCACCTCACAGCCCCGTCTCCCCCTGCCCAGCCTGGGTCCCCAGGGACTGGCCCAGACTGGGAGTTCGGGGCGGTCCTGTCTGAGGGTCAGCGCCGCCGGAGGCTTTGTTTCTTCTGGCTAAGGTAACCCAGCATCAGAGTCTACATTCAGTCCTCTGCGCACAAAGCACACGACTCCGGGGCCCCCGCCTTTCGCGCCGTCCCCGGGATTTCGCCTCACAGCCCCGTCTCCCCGTGCCCGGGCCTGGGTCCCCAGGGACTGGCCCAGACCGGGAGTTCAGGGCGCTCCTTTCTGAGGCTCAGCGCCGCTGGAGGCTTTGTTTCTTCTGGCTAAGGTAACCCAGCATCAGAGTCTACATTCAGTCCTCTGCGCACAAAGCGCGCGACTCCGGGGGCCCCCGCCTTTCATTTTTCCCCTGGGATTCGGCCTCCCAGCCCCGTCTCCCCCTGCAGGAGCCTGGGTCCCCAGAATCTGGCCCATAATGGGGCTCACCGCTGCCGGTTCGGGGGTTCAGCCCAGGCTGGGGGTTTCATTTCCTTCCTGCTAGGGAACGCCAGGCAGCATCCAGCCCTCTCCTCCTCTCCGGCTGCGACCTCTCGGTGCCCGCATACGTGCGAGCGTGCAGCATGTCTCCATACCTTAGGCTCTTTTTTCAGCTCCTCTGACTTTCCCTCTGGCTTTCTCCCACCTTCCTATTGTAGAGTTTTCAGTCAGTCGACCACCTGTAGGTCTGGGCAATGTCCACTCTACATTTTAGTTGTATTCCATTGAAATTGTTGTGAGCTGCTGTGGTTAGGTGTCTACCCGAGCAGCCATCTTGGATCCTCTCCTATTACTACTATTGTAATATTTAAAAAAAAATACAAGTTATTTGGGATAGGCTTATCTTCTATAGTTACATTTATGAAGATAAAACTATCTTCATTCATTTGAAACATTATAAATGTCTGATAAAATTATTAGGATGGCTTTCAATAACTAAAGAAAAGCCACAAACTGTTCCATTTCCTAGTCAATCAATGAGAAATGTTCCTGAACAAGTCAGATGACCTTTGAAAATATTATCCTCTTTGTAATTATACCAATATTAATAAAGTCAGACAATATTAGGGTTAAATATTAAATAAAACACTGTAAAAATTAATAAAATGCATTCATATTTTGGAACAGAAATATATTTCTTAATGTAACTTTTAAAATTCAGGTATTTTAGTTCTCTAATACAGAGAACTGTACCTTTACTTGTGGTAAATAAATAACAAAAACATAAAGCATATATGTACATACATAAAAATTATGAAACTTTTTTTTAAATAAATAAATGGGAGATGGTGAGGTAACCATGAAACAGCATACATCGAGTTTGATGTAACCTGAGGACTGCCTATATAGAGGAATGGTAAAGGGTAAGATACAAGAAATAACAAATGTTGGATAGAATGTGGGGAAAAAGAAGTCTCATTCCCTGGCAGTGGAAATGTAAATTGGTACAGCCACTATGGAAAACAGTATGGAGATCCCTCAGAAAATTGAGACTAAAGTTACCATGTGACTAAGTAACCCTTCATATAGGAATGTACTAGGTATGTACCTAAAATGTTTGAAAATGTTTATTAATTAACTGAAGCATTATCCACAGTGTCCATGACATGGAAACATCTAAAATGTTCTTCTACAGATGATTGGGTAAAGAAGATGAAATACTTACATATACAGTAGTATAATGGAATACTATCCTATCTAATAAAGAGGAAATATGCTAATTGACCCTCATGCTGTCCCAAAGGTGGTGGCACTCACAGCTAATAAGAAGAAAATATGCTAATTGACTGACATGTCCTCAAAGATGGCAGCTTGCACAGCCACAAGATGGCAGCAATCAGTGCCCTAACTGGGACTGCCAGTTACGCTAGGACTGCCCCCAGGGATCCTGGCCACTCCATGCACTTGCCTCCAGAGTACTCCAGTGTCCTCAGTTCCCCATCTGTCCAGGGCCAGCTCTGGGTGCAGGCAGCATGTATGGTGGCTGCTCAGTTGTCCTGGGCCAGCCAAGGCTTGTCCTGCCGGCAGTGGCAGCAGCAGAGGTGTGATAACATGTCACCTACCCCTGATCACCAGTTTGCCCTGAGGGCTCCTGGACCATGAGAGGGGGCAGACTGGGCAGAGCCAACCCCCACTTCCAGTGGATGTATTTTCATGCACCAGGCCTCTAGTCAGCTATAAACAAGAATGAAATGCTGTCATTTGTGACAAAATGGATGGAGCTTGAAAGTATCATACTGAGTGAAATAATTAAAATGGAAAAGGATAAGAACAATATGATATCACTCATTTGAGGGATATAAAAACAGAAAGTAATAAACGAGCAAACAAATTAACTTATAGGCACAGACAGCAGTGTGGTGGTTATTAGAGGGGAGGATGGTGGAGGAGGATGAAGAGTGAAAAGGGGTTCGAGAATATGATGATGGAAGGAGATAAGAATTTGTTGGTTAATGCACAATGCATTATAGAATTATACAGCTGAAACTTATATAATGCTTTTAATGAATGATACCCAATAAATTTAACTTTTAAAAAGGATACAATAACAAAAGAGAAAGGGGATAAGGAGTTATTTATAAAGAAAACAATTTTAACCTATAAATATATATTTTAGAGGTATAATTATAATATGATATTTTGAATTGTGGTAAAGGAATCAGCATTTCTTTTAGTTTTAATGACTGAGCACAAATTCCCAGAGAGATAAAGTAAGAGCAATGCAACTTAAGGGAAGTGTGACATATTCTTCCCTTCATTTGTCTTGACAGGAATGTAGTCTAAAACATGTTTTCAGTCATTACACCCTAGGAAAGAAATATTGAGGCAGAGAATATTTGATGCTACTTATTTCTAGCCATACTTTTATCACAAATACAGGTATTTGAGGTTAAATAGAGAAGGATACTATTTTTGTGATTTATAAACTTAATTTTGGTAAAAAGAAAATGAAAGATAAGTTCTGTGGGGAAAAAAAATACCTCGTTAAGAATTCCATATTTATTGTTTTCCAAAAATAGGGAATGGATTGTATTTTATGAAAATATTTCCACCAGGTGATTATTTGTGTGTGTGTGTGTGTGTGTGTGTGTGTGTGTGTGTATGTGTGTGTGGGCAGGGTGGGGGTGATAAATGACACATGCAAATTATCTAAAGGATTAGCTATTTGCCGCCCTATTAAATATTATATTGTTCTATACAGAGATGAAAATAGATGGCTAATCAAGCTATAATACTTAACATGTGTTGAGATTTTAAAAGATAAACACACATGTCTATTTAGTGCTAAATGGGGCTTTGAGCACAAGTCTGCTGTATTCCATAGTTCATATCAGTTATTATATCTCTAACTAAATTGTCTCTTATAAATTTACTTACGTTGATCATCAGTCTTTAGAATTTTGTTCTTAGAGACCTACAGATAAAGAATTAGAAATAATAAGTAGCTCTGCAATAAGGGTAAGGAAAAGGAAAAGTAATATTGGACAGCAAAGTAAACAAAAGGACAGATTGACAATAATTCTAAAATGGATTTGTGTACTATACACCTTCACAAGCCTATGTGGTGGAGGGGGAGTCCAAGTCTGTATGTATGTGTGTACATATATTTTTGAAATATATTGATGAGGAGCTTTAAAATACATGATTATTTTTGCTAATTGCATGAATGACGGAATCAACAATTCAACAATGACATTCCATTTAGATCACAAGGTGAGAGCATCTGAAAGACAAAAAGCCCATCAGAATACAAATTGCTTCTGTCTTCAGAGTTCAAATGTAAGCACCCTTTGCAAGAGAAGGTTAAGGGATATCAACTCCGATTGAGTTGGCATTCATTTAAAGGAGGCATGAAAGGAAACCAGATCCTCACCATTATGACATGGATTAGGCTTGAACTCTTGTAATTACTTGCTTAGCAATTGAAGAGAACAAGTGTAGCTAGTTGTATGAGCCCACCAAGCTCGAATTCCTAGATACAGATCACTTGATTTTATTTTGGTCACAGTGTTATTTTGTGCCTCTGATGAAATGGAGAAAATTATATCAAGATGGTTAACTCCTTTTCAACAAAACATTAACCTTTCAAATTCCTTCTGATAAAAATTTTTTGGGAAAAAAAGTACTAATGAAATACATGATTCTATGAAAATTTCTATCTGAACAAAGCAGCTGATTATATGTAAGGAACATTAGTAACATAGTATTTCCAGAGATGTATAAAATATTCTTAAGTATAAATATGGAATTTAAATAAAAATAGTCATCATTACTTCTTTCTACCTATGTTGTCTAAAAATGTAAAATTTAAGAAATGCTGCCTTATTTAATTCCAAATAACATGCCAAATTTATTTTGCTGAAAAAAAAAAAAGCTAAATCTAGAGGCCCCAGAGGCCAGTTGTATGCATAAATTCATGTTAATGTATGTGAGAAATAATGGTAAAAATGAATAATAAAGATAAATCATATACAGCAAAATTAAAGTTAAAAATATTCAATGTGTGATAGCTAATTTCACAAAAACATTTTCTCCTGACTGTTTCATTGAAACTAGGACTTTTACCATTTGTTATGACATTGCCTTTTTATATAAATCCTTGCCTTTGTGTTCAGTTCAACAGAGAAATGGTTTGTTTATCAGAATTCATATACAACTTACAAGTAGATGCATTTTATATATTTATATCAATGCATCAATGTTGTATTCTATATGCATAGATGATTTATTATAAATACAATATAGGCTTTATTATGTCTAAAGTTGGAATGAGATACATACTAAAGAATATGAATATAAATTTTAGTTATTTACAATAATTAAGAATTTATTTCATATAACATATACATAGAAAATAATTGTAATGGCATTTAAATAACTGACTTTTAGAAAGCAGGCAAGGTGCTTTTACAAAGTTTACCACAAAGAGTAGTTATGTGAGTCTTTGTAAGGTAGAGATTTTCCTTATATTCTAATATAAATAATATAAATGGCCCCCAAACTCTAACTTAATCAATGTTTCATCCTATATAATAATAGAGGAAAATGCTAATTATCCGTTAATCCTTGATGTAATGACCGGTTTAGCAGGCTGCGTGTGCAGTAGGCTTGGGTGGTAGGGCTGAGGCAGACAAGGGATGTGAGCCTGCAGTGCCTCCTCTGGAATTGGGGAGCTAATTAGGGATGGACTCTGGTCCTCCTCCAACAGCCCTCTCCAGCAGGCATGGGGCTGCTGAGACCCAGGCCAAGCCTCTGGCCACAGATCCATTAGTAGAGACCGACTCCACCAGGCCACCCAGAGGCCATGGGGCTGGGCCACCGGGTGCCCGAACCTGGTGCCCACTCAAGATGCGAAACAGAGAGATGGTGAGGGAGGAAATCCAGAGAATGGGATGTGGGGCTTCAAGACCTACTCCCTTTGGGCTTTGTCCTTCTTGGTGTGACTGAGGTGTGGCTCCCGGGTGAAACAGTCAGCCAAGAGGAGGGTGGCCCAAGGGGTGCAGAGGGCACCTAGGTGGGATGCACCAGAGTGGGCTTGGGCCAGGGCAGGGGGCCAGCAGATGGGAATATGCCTCGCCTGTGGAGAATGAGGTTCTGCAGTGGCCCCAAGACATGGGTCAGCCCAACAGGAAACAAGGTGATGACTGCCAGCATGAAAGGATGCCCAGATGGAGGGACATGGACCTACAGCCCTGAGACAGAGGTTGAGGGACATTGCCACCACAGTAGAGGGGCGCTGTACTGCCAGGTACCCCACTGCAGCTAAGCTCCCTATCCCAACTGGGCCTCGCCCCATAGCCTGCGCACTTAAGAGGCAGCAACTCCTCTTCCTTCTGTGGCTCAAAAGCAAGCCCATACCCACCCCACCCCACCCCCAGTTCCTGCCCTGCCGCTGCCCCGTGGCAGTGCACACCTGTATGATGAGTGAGGAGCCTACCATCTGCTCCCCAGAATGGGGGGGGAGGCAGTAAAGAATGGGGGCTGAGTGCAGGGGAGCATCCACGATGAAGAGGTGCTTGAGAATGAGGCTTGGAAGCCTGACGAAGTTTGTTCTGTTTGCCCCACAGCTGTGCCTTGGAAGGGTGAAGAGTGCAGCTGTGAGGGCTCCCTAAGCGCTGAGTCCAGTTCTGCAGCCAACCGGAAGTGGCCTCAGTTTCCTGCTCTGTAAAATGGATGAAGCGTGTCCCAGTGCCTTCGCTGAGCTTTGAAGGCCAATTGAATTACTATATAAAGAAAATGAGGGAAGATGTGAGAAAAAAAAAAAGGAAGGGCGAGCAACACAAAAGAAAGATTAGAAGGAACCTATAAACTTACTGCATTTAAATGTGGTCAGTAGTGTTGTAATGACATTATTGATACCAGATGGGTACTGGAAATATCGGGGAACACTTTGTAAAGTACGTGATTGTCTAACCACCGTTCTGTAACTAATACAAAACCTGAAACTAATACAAAATAATATTGAATGTAAAGAAATGAACATAGGAGTAAAGTTTTTACAAATTTCGAAGTTTAAATAAAGGCTTAAAAAGGAAGGAAGCAGGAGAAGAAAAATAGTGTTTGTCATTTTACCACTTTATTGTCTTTTCAGTACATGAAACAGACAGTTGACTTTATATGGTGCTTTTATACTTTTTAAGTCATTATCTCATTTTAATTTCAGGGTATCTTAAAGACAAGATAATTATTCCCTCCACTATTCAAATAAAGGAAATCTTGGTGTCTGGCCACAATGATTCGTTTGTCAAGCCCTTATTGTAAAGCAAGGTTAGTGAAATTTTCTGTGAAGGGTCATATCTATACTAATAAAAGCCTTGTGGGTGATCAGGCCAGCAGGGGAGGGTAGTTGAGGGCAATCAGCCAGGCAGGAAAGATGTTAGGCATCAATCAGGCTGTCAGGGGAGTGGTTAGGGAGTGATCAGGCATGCAGGCAGGCTAGTGGTAGGAGCCAGTGGTCCTGATTGTAAGAGGGATGTCTGATTGCCATTTAGGTCTGATCCCTGGGGCCTTAACTGGCAGTCAGACATCCCCTGAGGGGTCTGTGATTGTAGGGTGCAGGCTGAACTGAGGGGCACCACCCCCCATGCATGAATTGTGTATACCGGGCCACTGGTAGATAATAATAACAGAATATTTGTGTGACTAGAAATTCTGTTTCTTTCTGCAATACATTGCTTCCCCTATAAATATTTGTTGCAGAATTTACCACAAAGGAAACAGACAATGGGTACTCAGAAGATTCAGAAAAAAGAAAAAGAAAACTTTATTTAAAGAAGCACTGCTGGCTTAGGGGATTCGAAGATCTAAAACCTAAACAGCCAATACAATGAGATCACACCTTATTTTTATTCCTAAATTATTTGTTTCCTGACTTCTGAGCTTTTGTAGCTGGGCCTTTGTAGCCCTACCCAGGTTAGTTAGAATGGGGAAATAAGATTACAGCTAAAGGCCTGGTGTAGGTGGTGCCAATGACCTCCTCTCAGGCTAAGCTGTTAAATTCTAGGTTTGTGGCCCCTGTAAACTGGGAGTATTTAGGAAAACAGATTATTGCCTAAGGAAGGGCAGCGACTTAATTATAGGCTAACAAAAAAATGTGCACTAGGAAACCAGTCACTGGCCATTGGCACAGATTAAGATTGCTAGCCCCCTTCTCCCAGCACCCCCCCCCAT
This sequence comes from Pipistrellus kuhlii, assembly GCF_014108245.1. Classification (NCBI taxonomy): domain Eukaryota; kingdom Metazoa; phylum Chordata; class Mammalia; order Chiroptera; family Vespertilionidae; genus Pipistrellus; species Pipistrellus kuhlii. The sequence goes on from NW_023425515.1 coordinate 11,678,109, forward strand.
ATATTTCTCCTCAATTTATACAAGAAAAAATATAATGAGTTTTAAAAAGAAACTTTGTTTTCCGATGTATAAAAGTGAACTTGAAATTAAAAATTAATTCCATTCAATGTAGCTTCAAAAAAATATGAGTATATTCATCAAAAAGTACAAAACTTTCATGGCAAGCATTATAAAATACTACTGAAAGAAATTAAAGGAACTCTAAGTAAATGGAGAGATATTTCATGTATATGGATTGAAAACTCAATGTTGTTAAGCCAGCAATTTTCTCCAAATTGATCTATAAATTCAACCCAATTTTTATAACATTTTCAGCATAGTTTTTTTTTTTTTTTGAGAAATGTTATCCTAAAATTTATATGGACATGAAAAGGATCTATTTATACACAAAACTATATTTAAAGAAAATGAAAGTAGAGGACTTATACTTCCCATTTTTAAAATTTTTATAAAGCTATTGTCATAGCTTTGACTGGGCTAAAGCCAAACATATAGATCAGTGAAACAGAACTGACAGTCCAGAAACAATTTCTTATATGTCTGATCAATTGATATTTGACATAGGTGTCAAGGCAAATCAATGGAGAAAGAATAACCTTTCATCAAATGGGGCTGGAACAACATGCAAAAAAATAATAATAATAATTTATACCCTCAGCACACACTACATGCCAACATTTATTTAAAATTGATAGTAGAGCTAAATATAAGAGCTGAAACTGTAAAACTGCTAAAAGAAACACTAGAAGAAAAAAAAAATATTTGAGTCCTAGCCAGTTTTGCTCAGAGGATAGAGCATCAGGCAGTGGATAGAAGAGTCCCAGGTTCGATTCCAGTCAAAGGCTGGTACCTTGGCTTCAGGCTGCTCCTTGACCCAGTCCCTGGTCAAGGCTTGTGCAGGAGGCAACCAGTTGTGTTTCTCTCACATCTGTCTATCTCTCTTTTCCACTCATTCAAAAATCAATGGTAAAAATATCCTCAGGTGAGTATTAAAAAGAAAGAAAGAAAGAAAGAAAATATTTGAAACTTGTGTTAGGCAAAGAATTCTTAGCTATGGTACCAAAGCAGGATCTATAAAATTATAAGCACAACAAAAAAGATAAGGGAGGCTTTACTAGTAGATGTAAGTAATGATATTAAAAGATAAACCACAAAATGGGAGAAAAGTAATTGTAATCATATACATGAGAAATAGCTTATATTCAGAATATGAAAAAGAATATTACAAATCAATATGAAGAAAATGTTCAACTAAAGTAGGTAGACATTTGAATAGAGTTTTCTCCAAATAGTATCTAAGAATAGTCCACCAGCACATGAAAAGATACTCAACATCACCAGTCTTTAGGGAAATCTTATATAATAAAGAGGTAATATACAAATTAACCCTCATGCTCTCACAAGATGGCTGCCTAAGACCAGGCTGGCAGGGGGGTTAGTGAGGGATGATGACCAAACGATTGAATAAACAGGCTGCATGGGTCAACCAGGTCAGCAGGGGGATTAGGAGAGATGACCAAATGACTGAACAGCAGGCTGTGCAGGGTGACCAGCTGACAGGAGGGCCAAGAAAGGTGACCAAGCCAGCAAGGAGGGGGGGCAGTTGAGGATGACCAGGCTGGCAGAGGGGACAGTTGGGGACAACAAGGTCAGCAGGAGGGGCAGTAAGAGATGACCAGGCCAGTGGAGGGGCAGTTAGGGGAAATCAGGCTGGCAGGAGAGGTGCAATTGGGGTTGACCAGGCCAACAGAGAGGGGAAGTTGGGGGTAACCAGACCGGCAGGATGGGCAGTAAGGGGTGACCAGGTTGTCAGGGAAACATTTAGGGGCAACCAGGCAGGCAGGCAGGTGCATAATTAGGAGCCAGCAGTCCAAGGTTGTGAGAGAGATTGGGCCTAAACTGGCAGTTGGACATCTCTCATAGGGTCCCGGATTGGAGAAGGTGCAGGCTGGGCTGAGAAAAACCTACCCCATCCCTGTGCATGAATTTCATGCTTCAGGCCTCTAGTGTAAAATATAACCACAACCAACGAGGTGTTATTTCACACTTATTGAAATAACTTTAATAAAGTAGAAAGAAAAGAACAAGTGTAGCGAAGGAGGTGAAGAAACCCTCATACAGTGATTACAGGCGTGTAAAATAATACAGAGCTTTGGAAAAACTTTACAGTTTCTAAAGAATTAATCCAAAATGTACCATAAGACCTACTGATTCTACTCCTAGGTATTTTTCACGGGAAAATGAAAAAGACTTATATAGAACCCTCCACAGCAGCATTATGTCTAATAGATAAAGAAGAGTTGATAGGTTACACATTGAGTTCCTCTCATGTCTTCTATATCAGAAAATGGAATTATGTAGTTTGGGGATATGAACTTCTTATGTCTTATTTTTATTATGACAAGAATGTTTTGCTGTATTTTTATGTAATTTATAGAATAAATTAGTAATTAGAATCTAGTAAAATAAAAAAATATATATACTATTTCTCCACTCCTTGGCCGTGTCCTTGAGTTCAAGGCTCTTGGAAACAAAGAAATGCTAGGAATGTTGAAGAATAAATGTCATATATCTGAGGCTCTGTTATTTGATGAAGCACATTTTTATGCTCCCATATAGAGGGACTGGATGTACTTTGATTGTATTGAATCATTCGAACTAGCCTTGCTTTTTATTTAGTTGTTTTCTAATGTAAAAAAGTGTTTCCCTTTGTGTTTGATCTGTAAAGAAGTTTTCTAAAGAGGGAAATAAATAGGCTGACCTACTATATTTGTCAATGTGATAAAAAAAAAACCTTATGGCTTGAAGAAATGTAGTCATTAAAGTAACAGAAAATGGTTCTTCTCATTCACTGTTGTTTCTGGAAAGATTGATCAAATGGTCAGTGGTTACCTAGAGAGGCAAAAATAAAAAAGCTGTTAACATCTGATTATTATCCAATGCTGTATATAAGCACATATATAAGTGGAAATATATAAATAGTGCATTACATAATTGCTTTTGACATGTGCACACGTAAGATATTGACTTTTAGCATTCATATAAAAAACATTTACTTTAAATCACTAGCATTTTTTAATAGGTAGAGAGCAAAATGTGTACAATTTGGTTATTTCTGAGTTTGTTTTATGGCTAAGTTTACTTGGGTCATTTCTGATATTGTTTTAAATAGCTTAATTTACTGTTAATATTAGTGTTGCTTTAATGTGTATTGTGTATATGAATTTTTCAGGAACATTTGAAAAATATATTTATATATATATATATATATTCATTTTATTGACATGTATTAATCTTTATTATATTATTGTTAGATCATTTAGGTTCTCTATAGCTTTTGGTTGTGTCTGGTATTTCTGTAATAAACTGACCAAATTGGGGTTTTGTCGAGTTATTTGTAAATTTTAATTTTTTATATTCTTAATAACATGGAAATAAAAACTCCCTATGAGAGTTTTACAATTTTATATTATTGCATGGAGGCTTTATTGTTAGAATAAGTGATTTGTTTAACAGATAACATACTTCTTCTCAAACTGCAGTCAGTGAAAAAAAATCCTCCTTAATGCTACATACTAAACAGGATATAAAATAAGACTCATTAACTAAGCTGAGCTGAGATGGGGAGATAAAGATAATGTTAGTATCACTTGTTTTTATTTTACCGGTAATCTGTTGTGTTTCATAGCAAATTAGGAGACTCTCTATAATCTATAGTTATTAAGATTTTCACATTAAGCCCTAGTCAGTTTGGCTCAGTGGATAGAGCATTAGCCGAAAGGTCCCTGGTTTGATTTTGTTCAAAGGCACATGCCTAGGTTGCAGGCTTGATCCCCAGTGTGGGGCATGCAGGACACAGCCATTCAATGGTTCTCTCTCATCAGTGATGTTTCTATCTCTCTCTTCCCTCTCCCTTCCTCTCTGAAATCAATAACAAATATATTTTTTAAAAATTATTATTAAGGAAAGCTAGATGTTTGGTTCCTAGAATTATCTGAATTATTTTTGCAATATGCTATAGTTTCAAATGATCTCAAAATTAATTTTTCAAAATATATTATGAAAAAAATCAGCAGGGATTTTATTATAGTCTTGATCAGTCATGTTCAGCCTCTATTTCTCTAATCTCTGTGTTTCGTAAAGGAATTTAGGGAGCATCTGTGTCTTTTACTACCTTTACTTTTCTATGTGATGTGATCTGTATTAGATTTGCAATCCTGGCCATTCCCCTTCCATCTGAAATATTTCGGGGGCAGAAACAAAATACAAATAGGTCAGCCTTTCTCTTCTCTTTTTTCCCTTGGGCACCAATTCTCATCGGTAAGTATGCACTCTGCACTGCTCCTAAGTGCTGTAAGACTTACATGGTCTGCCCCCATGTGGAAAGGCCTTTGATGTACTAGTGTTGCTTGTGACAGAATGAGTAAGTTTGTCCATTATGAGATGTAAACCATCCTAATAATGAAAACCCATTTCTGCTGTTCATAGAAGTCAATTTCTCCACTAACAACCTTTTCAAATAATAAGCAAAATCATTCGCTCTCAATTGCTATTCCTTTCAATTTCTCACCTGGTTGTAAATTCAAGCTAGGGAAAAATAAATTAGTCTTATTCAACATCCACTATAACATGCTGTTTATGAGAGTGGACTCTGGTGATATATTTCCCAGCTTCTAATCTTAGCTCTGAGTATCTGACCTTAGGCATAACCTTGATTTTATATTTTCAAAATGTGATTTACTTTTATTATATATACTTTGGTTAGGATTAAATCTACCTGTGTATTTATCTATCCATCTAGCACACAGAAAATACTATATAAATAGATATTTGCTATTAGTGCTTATTGGGCCCTCTGAGATCCAGTAGAGTACCAGGTGCTAAAGAAAGGCAAATCTGGTAGAACTCCATGTTTCCTACCAAAATAAATTTATACCATATATAAAAATTTTGCTTTCCTCTGTTGATATTCTGTATATGTTTTACATTGAAACTAAAGGAATATATTGTTTAAATAGGGAAATAAATTGATAAGATAATTAGTTATTAACATTTCTTTTGTGTAACAATTTAAATGCTTTCTTTGAGGAAATTGAGCCTGAAGAAAAAATATATATGGTTTGATATTATGTAGTTACTGGAACAGGTGAAACAACTATTGAATTCAGGTTTCCTGATTCTATAGGCAGGAAGGCATTATTATATATTAGAGTAAATAAAATATTAGCATAGTAATAAAGAGCTCAAGACTCAGACATCTTGGGCTGAAACCTTGTTCTGATTGACAATTATGTGAGATCTTTAGCTTCATGTGCCTCTATTTTCTTATTCATACAGCCTACAGTATACCTGGCTCATATCTGTAAAATGTGTATGTGTGAAATACAGTGAGAGAGTGAATATGCATATATATATATATATATGAATATTTATGTACATACAGAACTTTGTGTGTTTGTGTCTGTGTACATTTGTATACCATATTGCCAGGGAATAACTTTATGCTAGAATGTAAGAGTTAAGAACATAAAAATATTTTGAATCAGAAATAATAAAATGTCATGATTATTCTGATTATTATATAAGTGCAATACTCTTTTTTTAAATTATATTTTTAGTGAGGAAGGGAGAGGGTGAGATAGATAAAAACAGAATGATGAGAGAGAATCAATGAATGGCTGCCTCTTACATGCCCCACACTGGGTATTAAGCCTGCAATCTGGGCATGTGCCCTGAACAGGAATTAAACCGTAACCTCCTGGTTCATAGGTTGATGCTCAACCTCTAAGCCATCCTGGCTGGGCTATACTCCTGATGTTTTAAATACTATGACAGTATTTACAAAGATTGAACAAAACTGAGTTATTTATATGAATAATACCTCCCCTGACTAATCATTTTAAATCCATCCGATTATTGCCATGGGACATGTTGTAATTAAATCTGGCTTAAAAGTTTACTAGTATATTTAACATCTACTTACATAGTTAGGTTCAGTGTGGAATACAAGTCTCAAAAAATATCGAAAATACTACTTGAAAGAGAGTAGCCTAATGAAGCCTTTATGAAGTTCCTATAATTATGAGTTGGAAGCACAATATGAATTTTCTAATGACTTTTCAGACATAACTTAAACTGATAGGTATATAGCACTGAAATGGATGTACTGTCATGGGTATTCTCATGACTGTCACTTCCAGGAGATTATGACCCTGAAGGTTTTTAATCATTAGGTGAAAAGGGACAAGAAAAACCTTGTCTTTCACCTTGACAATAAAATAGTGATTAAAAACTGATTATCTGACTATGACCACAGAATCAATCATTTCTTAACACACACTCTCAGCAAAATTGAAATTAACATTGAAAAAGAGAAGGATGAACATAGCTTGATGATTACTGTTGGACAGGAAAGATCCATAGGCTATGCCATATTTTTTGTTGTTGTTTGTTTTTGTTTTTTTGTAATTTACTCTCATATATGCTAGGACTCATAATGTAATCCTTATTGCTAAATTGTGAGGATAAGGCTTCTATTATACTAACACTAGAGGCCTGGTGCATGAATTCCTGCTCCAGTGGAATCCCTCAGCTTGGCATATGGGATCGGGCCAAAACTGGCTCTCCAACATCCCCCAAGGGGTCCTATATTGCTGGAGGAAGGACATGGGAGGTTGGACAGCCAGGAAGGGACTGCAAGAAGGCTCCAGGGCATGACCTCAGCAGCAAGCTAACCTACCAGTCAGAGAGACTGCCCCTTGGTGGTCAGTGCACATTATAGTGAGCAGTTGAGAGGCCTTAGCATACCTTTAACATATTATGCTTTGATTGGTTGAACGGATGACTGGATGACTGGACACTTAGTATATTAGGTTATTATATAGGATTTACTGCTTAAATCATCTAAAATCTCAATGTCACAAATATCTGGCCTATGCCTTAGTACCGGGAAGTTCTGACATTTCAGATGGAAAGGTCTCTGCCAAGGGGCAATTCAAGGATTTCTGCTTTTTAAATTGTGTGCCTGTGCCATTCTTTAGTTCTACCTGAAGCGCAGGAAGACTGGGGGGAAGAAATCCCCAAATCACTAGAGGTATAAACTTCTATTTATACCAATGGCTGGAACTAATCAGTCTCCAATTTCATTGCAAGAGAGTTTTGGAAATGTAGTCTTCCTACAATTCCTGTGCGATCTTCTTGCAAGAACAAGAAAATGGGGTTAGTGGGTATCTGACCACTTTTTCCTCATTGTACAATGAGAATTGGTGTGGGAAATATTTTTATTATTGGTTATGCTATTAAGTTATGTTTGAAGATGTTGGTATCACTATCTATCAAAATTATATATCCTCATGCCAGTATATTTTATTTTTCTTGTTTGTTTTTATAAGATTGAAATTATATCTTCTCAGATTACAGTGGCATGAAATTAAAAATCAACTACAATAAAAACACTCAAAAACATTTAAAGACATGGAGGCTAAATAGCATGTTATTAAACAATGAATGAATTACCAATGAGATAAAGGAAGAAATCAAAAACTTCCTGGAAATAAATGAAAATGAACACTCAACAATCCAAAATGTATGGGGCACAGTGAAAGCAGTCTCAAGAGGAAAGTCCATAGCATTACAGCCTACCTCAAAAAACATGTAACCCTACAACTTAAAAAATTAGAAAGAAAACAGTAAGAAAAGCCAAGAGTAAGTAGAAGAAAGAAAATAATAAAGATCAGAGCAGAAATAAATGACATAGAGACTAAAAACAAACAAACAAAAAAATACAAAAGATCAATGAAACCAAGAGCTGGTTCTTTGAAAAGATAAACAAGATTGACAAAACTTTAGCCAGACTCATCAAGAAACAAAAGAGACAGGACCCACATAAATAAAATCAGAAATGAAAGCAGCGCAATAACTGACACCACAGAAATACACAGAATTATAAGCAAATATGAACAACTATATGCCCACAAATTAGACAACCTGGGCAAAATGGACAAATTCCTAGAAAAATACAACCTTCTAAAAGTGAATCAGGAAGAATCAGAAAATCTGAACAGACTTATTATTTTATTGTTTTAAATGATTAAAGCATATTGAGAATTTATATTTCAGAAAAACCAACTTTTCTATGACTCAAGGCCTTATATTGCTAGATATCATCTTAGTTTTCAGTATTAATTTCTTATTTTTTCCCTAGGAATCTTAATAATCTTCTGAACCTGTTACTTTCAATAACATTTTTAAAAATAATTATATCTCCTGGCAACACTCTTTGATCACACTTAAGAAAGAGTATTTTCTTTCTTAAAAAATATTTTTATGCTCCTGCTTGCATTTTAGTGTTCCCACTAAAATTTTATTTAATAATTATAAAATATGCCAAATATTAAAATATGTCCAATGTTTTCTTTACCCATAACTTACATGTGCTATTAAACAATTAATTCTGCTGTCAAATATTCTTAATTATAGAAGGTTTTCTTATCATTCAGGCAGACCATCATTTTCTTAGGCTTTAAAAAATAGTTCATGCAAATTGCCATATTTTTCATTTCTCTATAAGAAAATTTCAATCTATTTTGACAGGAGGTTATTAGATAACAACTACTTTCCAAGTAATTTCACACGTGTTCTTTGTACTTCAAATAAAGCATCTGCTGAGAACACTGTTCTTGTGAAAAAGGCTTAAAATTATGTTACATCAGTCATAAAGCACTTGGTATGAGCATTTGGAAGCTGTTTGAATCCCAAAAGAACTCTTTAAGATTTTTATCAAATTTAATATTAACAATAGCCAGGAGGCAAGTTTTATAAGTTCAATAGAAATATGTTCAATGATTCTTGGTAAACTGTTTTTTCCCCTCTAATATATACAAAATGTCTTTCTATATTTTCTTTCTGACAGTGAAATAAGGTTTTTTGTTTTGTTTTATTATTTAAAATTCTTTATTTAATTTGTTTTTAACAATGAAGTCAGCCTGGTAGGCGTTGCTCAGTGGTTGAGCTTCAATTTATGAACCATGAGGTTGTGATTTGATTCCTGGTCAGGGCACATACCCGGGTTGCGGATTGGATCCCATGTGGGGCATGCAGGAGGCAGCTGATGGATGATTCTCTCTTATCACTGATGTTTCTATTTCTCTTGCCCTCTCCTCTCTAAAATCAATAAAAATATTTTAAAAATGAAAAAACAAAAAATGAAGTCAAATTTTTATAGGCTTTGCTGTGTATGGGCCATCTTTGCATTTACATTAATCTTTTATGTAGCAATCAAGATGCAATTAAGTTCTTAGCATTTTGTTCTGAAGTATTGACTATTTCCTTAATTCGTTATAACTTTATTCTTTTACTGTATTTGATTGTTTAGACTGATATATTAATGTAGAGGTGATTGACTCAAAATGGTTCTCATATAAAAATCTGAATGATGGAAACATTCTACAGGAAATACACTAACTGGACCCAAGTTCCAAAGGAGGAATGCCAGAGCAGGTTTCTATTTAATTGGAAGTAGGATTGGGTGCTTGGGATAGAGAACTGTAAGTTATATGGCATACCAGCCTCTCATTCATTCAGCAAACATCTAGCATCTTATGCAACACAGCACAAAGCAAAGAGCAGTATTCCGGGAATTTTATCATTGCAAAGCATGCCACAAACATTGCACCCCTGGATTCTAATCTAGAAGACTAAAGTTCAAGTTAGAAGAAAAATAGGAGATCAATTGGAAAAAGTTGCAACTTTTGTGGGAAAGGAAAAGAGATGGTGGCATCCAGAATGAGAAATCCCAATGGGAAAGTCCCCAACCAGAAAGTGATATTCAATGATATCGCAAAAATATCATCATATCCAAGCAGATAAATGTTTAAGATGTCACACTGGAAAATGCTTTTTTTTATTATTATTATTCAGGGGAGGGAGGTCAGAAGGACTATAAAATGTTGTAATATATAAAAACTGTGTTCATCAACTCTGTTATCCTCTGTTATTTTTTCTGACTTCAAATACAATTTTAAAAACATAGTATAGAAGAGTTCTTAATACTCAGTGATGATGCATACTTAAAGGAATCCCACTTTGAATATTCTTCTTACACAGCCCACAAGGATCCCTGAATTGGCAACATACAGCCAGTGCATGCACACTGTCTATACCCACTGGAGTGCAGGTCCAGTGCTGGAAATGGACAAACTGTTCTGATAGGCTAATTACACCAGTGCCAAACTGAAAGATGCACAGGAAATGTAAACATAGGTTAATATTGAACTACTATGGAACTCAGGGTTTTTAAATCCTGTTTTATTTTTTTCCCCTTTCTTCATCTTATTTTCTAATGTTCTCTCTTTGTCTGCCTTTCTCCCACAAAGTGACTTAGCATGGATGAGTTTGCTATAATCTTCCCAATGGAAAACACATATAACTTCTCAGTTAATATTATAAATGCAGCCCTGTGATAGCTACTGATTGGAGGAAAATACTTAGTTGGTTTTTCCATGTATTTCATTTATTTATTCCTAAATTGGACATGTAAAAGTAGACCTTGTTGCCAGGCTGGTGAGGCTCAGGGGTTGAGTATCAATTGATATATCAGAAGGTCTCAGTTTGATTCCCAGTCAGGTACATACCCCGTGTGGGTCATGCAGGAGGCAGCTAACTGATGATTCTCTCTCATCATTGATGTTTTTAGCCCCCTCTCCCTCTCCCTTCCTCTTTCTCTGAAATCAACAAAAATAAATAAATGAATTAATTAATAATAAAACTAGATTTTGTTAATGATTAAATTAGAAGTTTCTAAGTTGAGGAACTGTAATCAGGACTGTGCAGTACAACCTGTTCTTATTTTATTTCATTTATTTTTTTCCCATTATCATTTCTTCTGTAAAGTCTACATTATTGGTATTCAGAATTTCTGCTTATTATTCACAGGAAGACAGTTTTATGGAGATATTAAAGTCGTGAGTAAACTTTTAAATTTTAAATAATTTATATGTATTTAAGTGTACAGTAAACAACAATTTTATATAGGAAGGGCATAATAAATGTCATTTACAATATGGAAATACTGTAGATTGGTTCTGAAAATATAAATCATCATTTGAAAAAGAATACCTAGTGATTGAGTCCAGTGAAACTTAAAAAGTAACATGTTAATGTGCATAATGACATTCTATTTCATCATAAAAAACAGATATGTAGATACAAAATTAATATTTGGTAACAAAGTAAAGCCAATGGCCTATGATAGACACAAATGCATGTATTAAAAACAATCATTTTATGCTCATATTTATTGCTCTTGAGAATTGTTAACATATAGATTTAACTTGAAATTCTATTTGTTCAAAAAAACAAAAAAAAACAAAAAACAAACAAACAAAAAACAACAAAAAACACAACTCCCTTGTAAGTTAAAGAACCACAGACATCATGTGAGTATTTATTAAATATGGTGAAATAGGAAGTACCCAAATCCCAAATAATTGAGACATCATAAGGCATTTAACTTGTCTTACTCAGCTCCCAAAAGATAATAAGCAAATTTACAAGATGAATCTTCTGTTGTTACATTGGAGACTAATATTGTCTCATAAGGTAGATTGATTGCAAAAATGTCTCTAATTTTTTTTTAACCACTCTATACTGATGACTTTTTGAAATATGGCTTTGAAGCAATTCTTATTAAAAGGTGGAACTTTTACGTGTCTTAAATTTACATTGGTTTTTTCACTTGATTTAAACAATATAATTTTAAAGGTTTTTTTGTTTTGTTTTGTTTTGTTTTAATTGATTTTTAAAGAGAAAGGTACAGATAGAGGGAGAGAGAAAAACATCAATGTGAGAGTGGAATAGCAATCTGCTGCCTCCTGCATGCTCCCCTACCTGCTATCCAGCCACAACCATTTGGTGCATGGAATGACACTACACCCACAGAGCCATACCAGCCAGGGCTTAACCAAAAGAATGTGATATGACTGGGCATCAGAAGGCCTTGTACATTTCTACTCAATGCACGGCAAATTGCCCCATTACCTTGAAATCAAGCTCAGTCTTACTTCAAAGAGTTTGAGAACCATTTGGAGAGAGACAAGCTGCCCTAGTTGACAACTATAAATTATCTGTCATTAGCCATCTTTTTCCAACACTAAATTTTGTCTTTTTTTGTATGATTGTGTTATAGATTATTGGTATCAACTCTATAACTTTTAAAAGTTCAAAGCCAATTGAGATGACTATAGACTTTCATTGTGCACAGCCCTGACAAGAAAATCATTCAGAAGAGAAAAAAAAATCTATGGTAATCAAAGATACCCAAGGAGATACTTTTCGCCATATGCAACCTCTGTAGGGGGCAGATTCTTCCTTTGGCTTGCTAATGATATGTTTCAGTCATTGAGCACTGAGATCTCCCCATTTTGGGTCTACTGCCCAAAGGCAATTGAACAATCCTAATCGTTTTTGTTATATCTGCGTATTTTGCCAGCAGTCGAACTATGCCAACAATCCATTTTATGTTGTTATACCTAAAGGGAGTGATAAACAAACAAGTCATTTTATTTAATTGCTTTGCAGGTTCATTTAATCAACAAAAGCTTATAGAGTATCCCTCTCCGCTATACAATGTATGTCTATTCCATGCCCTCTGACCTTTGAACCCAGCTATGCAGCATCCACACAATATCAGCTCCTGTTCGAGTGCAAAGCAGGAGCTTCTATGTTCAAATAGATAATATTGTTCAGTAAATTTTTACACAATAAAAGCATGCATAGGCCAATGCTAAAAAGTATTGAGATAGTAGTTGGATTTCTTCAACAAATTTAGAAACTTTCGTTTCATAAACTGTTTCAACATTGCAAAGTAAACATTAGCAGGCTTAGATATAGAAATTAGTTTAAAGATCATCAAATTAAATAGAAAAAAGAAACCTATTTTCACAAATAGAAATGAGCACTATTTTCATGAGACGCATTACATGGACAAATAATCAAAGAAGCAGCCAGCTTCTACATTAATTTTCCTTCCTGATTGGAGACACAATGATGAAATACATTAACTGGCACTCTGAATTATACACAGGTCAGGAAGTCACTTTTGGTTTCCTGTACAACCTCCCTACCAGGTTACAGGAAATGTCAGAAGAAACATTAACATGACATTTTATAAATTTACATCTAAAATTAAATTCAGACTGACATGAAACCCTGGTGTATGAAGAAATAATGCTTCTTAGAATAATTGTTCCACAAGAATCATCAGCTTTAGTAGTACCAAAATTTATAGTTCAAAATTATTTATCAGAATTTATTTGAATATTGTCATGATCCATAAAATACACTTAGCAACTCTAGTAACAGTTGCATCATCAGGAATATCCTTCTCAAATTAAAAATCACCAAATATTGCCTGCCACCTTCCATTTGCTAAGAAACACTGATGTCGCTTTGAATTATATCAGTTGAATTGCTAAATGTATAAATTTAGATGACTTGATAAATGAATTTTCAGAACAGTCATAAAAATCTTACTATCAAGGTAACCCATTAATCAAATGTTGTTATTATTATAGTACTTGGGCCCAGTGCATGAATTCATGCACCTTGAAGAAGTGTGGGTCAAAAGGCTGCAGTGGGCACAGGAGTTATTGAGCATTTATAGGGTAACCTCTGCCTGGCTCCTCCTGCCATGGTTCCCCCAACCCTGTCCCCTGTCTGCCAGCAGCCCCACTCCTGCTGCAGCCATTCCCATACACTGACAGCACTGGCACCACTCGTATCCACTTACAGTGCAGAAAGATTTGGGCTGGCTCCAGCAGTGGGTCCAAGCAGTGGCTACTGCCCCAATCTCCCTTCAGGAGCAGGGCGAGGAGGAGAGGCCCTCAGGGGTGATTGGGGCCAGCAGCCACTGCTCACATCTGTTGATGGTACCAAGCAATTGGGACTGGCACCTGGGCAGCAGCAGTGGGTTTGAGCTGTGGCTCTGGTGTAAGCAGCAGGTGTGAGCAGGGCCAGCATCAGAGGTGGGTGTGAGTGACAGTTCCAGTGCCAGTAGCAGGTACAAGTATGGCTGGTGCCAGCAGCAGGTGGGAGCAAGCAGCAGTACTGCAGCACAGGGGAGCAAAGAATTTTCTATAACCACTAGAAGCTCCCCAATGAGAGCAACCAGTGCCCCTCCTTGGTCTGGCACCCCCGCTCACCTGCTCTACCATCCCATGTGTCCAACACCCGCCATATTCCACCCATGCCCCCTGGTGGTCAGCACAGGTCATAGCAACAGGTTGTTCAGTTCAGTTGTTCAGAGGTTCGGTCTATTTGCATATTAGCCTTTTATTATATAGAACAGGCAATAATTATTTTTCAGTTAGTAAGTTTGAGTTTTATTCATGTAGCACTATCACCTCCATTTTTTTGATAAATAATAACATAGTTTTTAAGGAAAGGCTTTATCTCTTCCTAGCTTTAATGAAATTTTTAAAAATTGAGCAATAGGCCCTGCATTTCTATTTTGCACTGAGACATGTGAGTTATGTAGCAAACCCTGGCTGGAGTAATATATTAGAATGTGTTTAAAAAGAAAGAGGTAAAGAAGCAGCGGTAGGCATTATAACTGACTATTTTATGAGTTGTATTTTTTTCTATTCCAGATAGCACAGAAATGGTCAATGCAATGAATAAGAGAAATGAAGAAGGCAACTCATCACAAGAGTGTGTGGCCAGAGGGGGCATGTTACTATAAGATGAAAATTAGCAGACTGGGTTTGTGGTCTTTAGAAAATGACCCAGTGGAAAGGGAGAAATCAGTATTATAAAACAGAGAGAGGAGTGCAGTCATGAAATATATAGAGGGCATGATAGGAAGGAATCCAGGCCACAAATCAATGAGAACCAGTCTTTGAAAGGCTCAGGGGCGCTTCATTTTTTGTTCCAGAAGAGAAGGGAGAGATCGTTGAAAACAGGCAGATGAGTTGGCAAGTTAGTAATAGGTAGATGAGAAAAAGAATGGCTACATTTCCCTGTGAGATAATGCATAAATGGGTAACTCTGGAAACCAGAGCAGTGAGCCTGTCGATGGAGAAGCATTGTAGTGAAGGGCTACATTATTTTGTCCAGTATATATTTTTATTGATTTTGGAGAGGAAAGGAGAGGGAAAGAGACAGCAACATCAATGATGAGAGGGAGAGAGAGAGCAAAATCATTGATCAGCTGCCTCCTGTAAGGGAGGATCCAGCCCACAACCCAAACATGTGTCTTCACCAAGAATCAAACCATGACCTTCTGGTTTATAGTTTGGTGCTCAAACACTACAAGTTACAGTCTTTCTTTTCTTGATAGTGTGTTGGAGATGGATGTTTGACACTATTAAAGGTATGAAATACTTACAGTGGGAAATGGACAATGGGGATATTGATCATTTATAGGAATATTGGGTAATCTCGCCTTCATCATACATTGTTATAGGACATGGATTTTATTTACACATCTCTGTGCAGTTGTACTATTTTGTTTTGTTCTATTCTGTTTTACTCTGTTTTGTTTTTCCATCCGTGTCCTGAAGCCTAGGATAGGAATACAAACACTGGGCAATTATAATTCTTTGTTGTTGGTGTTATTTTAAGACACTTCATGAAATGAGCCATAGTTATAAATTGATGTTCACAAATGATTTTATTTATTTTTTTAATATAATTTTATTGATTTTTTACAGAGAGGAAGGTAGAGAGACAGAGAGCTAGCTAGAAACAATGATGAGAGAGAAACATCGACCAGCTGCCTCTTGCACCCCCCCCCCCCAATCGGGGATGTGCCCGCAACCAACGTACATGCCCCTGACCAAAATCAAACCCGGACCCTTCAGTCCACAGACCGACGCTCTACCACTGAGCCAAACCGGTTTCAGCAGATGTTCACAAATGATTTTAAAGAGTGGTTGAAATTATGGTCAAGTATGAAAAGATATGAGAGGTTAATTAATTGAGAAAAATGTAAAGTTCAAGCTAAAAACTAGTAATATCTTTCTATACTGCGTTTGTTCAAAAAAAAAAAAAACTGAGTCTCTGCTCTGGTCTTTTACAATAAGAAATATAGACTTTTGAGACTAGATTTTGGTGAGGTTTGACTTATCACCATGTCACATTCTTCAATAGCAGCATTATCTATAATAATAAAAGCATAACATGCTAATTAGACCAGAGGTCCTTCCGGATGACTTTCTGGACGAGGTGGGGCTGTGGAGGAAGCCTGGGTCCCAGGTGCCTGAGAGAAGCTGATGCTGGCAGCTGGAAGAATGAAGGCTTATTCTTACATGAATGTTGTGCATCAGGCCTCAAGTCAGTAATAAAGTTATTATTTTTTTCCTTTTTTTGCTACTACTTTCTAACAGTTTTTTAATTGACTCAAAATTACAGTGAGGCCTGCTCAAATCTCTAAAGCCTCTTATTATTATTTTTAAGTGTTTTTTTTTTCTTACACATTTTTTTCATTTTTTAAATTATAGCTTATATTTAATATTATTCTGTATTAGTTTTATGTGTATAATAGACATTGCTTTTTAAATTTTTCTACTGTTCTTTAATTTCCAAAGATCATTTTTATTTATAGCTTTCTACTTTTATTTTAATTATTGATATAATACATTTTTTATTTGAATATCAGTGTGTGTTTTTTTTCTTTCTTTACAGACTTTCTTCAAGTCCAAGCATTTTCCTTTTTACTTCTGATTTTTGTCTGTTTTATTTGTTTTACCATTGGCTTTCATGGCAGAGATTTTCCTAAAATGAGTGGTGATGCTTGCTACTCTGCTATATTTAGGGACAAGTCACTAAAAAATGATTGGAAAAATGGGTGCTGCTTTAACGCTATGATCTTCACTATGTTGTGATTGGGTAGGTAATAAAGTCTTTAAATGGAGAATCTTAGATACCTGCATCTTTCCCGTTGTGTGAATCATTTTCTGCAAATACTAGTGGCAAGATGCTAAACTCTTTTTTTGGATTTATATTGAATACAACAGACTACCAGTTCTTGGAAGCTTAAATGAAATGGAATACGGCCTTCAACATTCAGAAGCAAAGGCAGTGCCTACACTCTGACCTGTGTTGGCCTGTGGTCCCCAGTGTCCAATTTGCCATGAGCTTCTAGGACTTGTCCTTGCGGAAATAAGTCTTTGCTCCAACCATCTCTCAGTGTAGGAAGTATGTATCAGCGTGGCTAATGGGGGAAGAGAATCATCTAACTCTTCTTTACTCATACTTTCAGTAATTTCTTCTGCTTTAATGCTTCAGCCCCATCCTGCTCTCCTTGTCTTGAGCATTCCCTGGTGGTCCCAAGGCTAAGGCTTTAAGTTCTGTAGTGACAAGCTGCTTGCTTTTCGTTGGCTTTCCTCACTCAAGAAATTAACCTTTGCTTTTCTCAACTGTGCTAATAACTTCTCTTTTGTAGATGGACCAGTGCAAGTCTGTTATGGTATTCTCTCCCATTCTCTTTGTTCTTTTAAAACAACCCCCCCCACTTTTAAACTTACTATTTAAGAGAAGATGGAGAGAAAAAAAAAATTTGTTCAAACTTACATGTTTAACTAAAAATTTCCTTTGCTGATTAGCAAATTCTTCTAATAATAATTGTGATGGCTATAAAATGAGGTAATGTATAACTTCTACATAAACTTTCATTCACATATTAAAAAATCTCACTGGTCAGAAAGTTAAATGCACTGACATGGCTACGATTTCCCAAATAGGAAAATAAATCTATTTTCAGAAAGTTTTCCTAAAGGGTGAAATCCTTTATAATACATAGCACTGTAAAAAGATTTTAGAAACTTTCCAGCATTATTACTACTCATTTGCCTACTCACATTGTACTTATTACTTATCTTATTATGATAATTATCTCAAAGTAGTGCTATCTCTTATTCAGGCTTACATTTTTCTCTATTTTAAAATCTCTTACTGGATAATTATCTTACCTTGCCCACCAATAAAACCCTAGCATCTAGTAAACTTTTGTTATATATTATACAATAATAATTTATTGAATAAATAGCCTTTGTCTCTCCTTTCTGTTTCCTAATTAATTTAGCTTGTTGAACCTTTTCAAGAAATCATACTTAATTATTAATATGGTAGAGAAGATTAAGTCTATGCACAATTTATAAACTAAACATTAAATTACTTAATCAGAATATACTACCTCAACTGAGATGTGCTGGAGTTTTATGGTAAAAAGGCATCGAGTAACACTATATAGAGTTTAGATTAAAATATTGGCATTTTATTTATATTTTGTTCCTGCACTGTGCTAGATGCTACTCACCTGAGCTCTTTGAAAGAAAAACAAAAGCTATGGTAAAGGGAACTGAGAGGTTTCAAACAATTTTGTTGACATGGAATTTTGTGTACATGTATAGATTGTAGCAACCAGTGTGTTCTTAAAATTCATCTTGACATTTTTTTTCTTTTTTTAAAAATTATATTTTTATTGACTTCAGAGAGGAAGTTTAGAGGGAGAGAGATAGAAGCATCAATGATGAGAGAGATTCACTGATGGGCTGCCTCCTACACACCCCACACTGGTGACTGTGCCTGTTATTCAGTTATGTGCCTTGACCAGGAATCCAACTATGACCTCCTGTTTCATAGATCGATGCTCAACCACTGAGCACAACTGTGTGGACATCTTGACCCTATTTTTTGACTGATACAGAAAGCACACTCCTAATGTCCATAGAAATTTAGATCGCTTCTAAATTTCAGTATCTTGAAACACACACTCTGACATCAACATCTTTACTCTTAATGTAAGAATGCTTTTTAAATGCTTATTGAATAATTTTTGTTTTAATGTAACCGATGGCATTACTTTTAGTTACCTTAAACCTAAGAGTGACTTGGAACTGAAAGAAAACAGTCACAAAAGACAACATTTTGCATGAATACATTTCTATGCAATGTCCCCAAAAAGCAAATCCATTGCAGCAAGTAAATTAGTGGTTGTCTACATGATAGGAGGGTGAGAATGGAGGGGTGAGGAGGGACTGTTAGCTAATGTGCATGGGTTTGCTTTTAAAACAAAAAATGTTTTAAAAATAGAATGTAATGATAGTTGTACAACTCTAGATAGACGGATATTGATTAACTTGTGAACTTTATAGTATGTGAATTATATCTCAATAAAGAAGTCTAAAGAGAGAGTGACTCACAGCTGAAATTTCTAATTATGTTGCTACACATTTATGTTTCCATTAAGGTGAAGAATAATTGCTGCTGTGTGGTTTGTTGTTCCTTTATCCATTGATTTGATGCTACCATTAATTAAAGTGAATCCTGCAATGTATGATACTGTCAAACACATAATTGCTACTTCTCAACCTGCAATTGTTTTTAAAGTAAGAATAAATCAATTTGCTTATTTATTTAAATCTTGTTTATTAAAAATCTACTTATTGATTCTTTTAGTTTTTTAATCATTTCAGGAAGCTGACAGAGACCTATTAAAAATAAATTTCACTCATATGTGGAATCTAATGAATAAAATAAATAGATCCAGAGACATAGAAGTATGGGGAAAACTGATGAATTTTAGAGAGAAGACAAGTGTTGGGTGGATGGAGTAATTAACCAAGGGGGGGGGGATATGCATATGCATAGATGCATAGTCCATGGTCAAAGACAATACCTTGATGAAGGTCTGGGAGGGGCTGGTGGATGGGGAGGTCAATCAAAAAAAAAAAGAAAGAAAGAAAGAAAGAAACAAATAAACAAAGGGACTTCTGTAATACTTTAAATAATAAAGATAAATTTAAAAAATTTAAATTTATCTGCTGTTAAAACTCACTGAAATAGTGGGTATGGCTATATTTCTGTCAGCACCTATTCTACTTAAAGTAAGATAATTTATGGGCTCTTTTTATATCAAGGCTTCTTTACACTATTCTTATCTCAAGTTTCTCCACATTTGAGCCACATAGATGTCTTACTTCTTTCAAGTACTCTTTTGTATTTCTTCCCTATGAAATTATCCTTTTCCCAATTTCAAGCAGATTCTGGAAGAAGAATGTTACTTTTAACACATATTTTTAATGCAAAAATATTTAT
Organism: Pipistrellus kuhlii; assembly: GCF_014108245.1. Classification (NCBI taxonomy): domain Eukaryota; kingdom Metazoa; phylum Chordata; class Mammalia; order Chiroptera; family Vespertilionidae; genus Pipistrellus; species Pipistrellus kuhlii. The sequence continues at coordinate 11,698,203 of NW_023425515.1, forward strand.
TTTAATTTCTCAATAAGTTTTATATCTGTGATACTATAAATTGTGAAAAGTGTAAGTGCTGTAAAAAGATGGTAATATATAGAAAGTACAGACATATTTAAATATATTACTTTTAAAAGAAAATTATACAGAGATTTATCTGTACAAATATGGTGCACAAAGCAAGACATATCACAGCATACTTCTCTTTGGATGAGCTATCTACTGCGTTAACCAATTCTTTATAGAGCTAGAAATTTGCTGATGACATCTTCTGAAAGCATTCATGGTTTTGAAATCTAACTGTGGGGTATTGACTAGAGTTCATTGTCTCACAAAATAGAAGAATGACATCCAGGACAAAAATGATTAATGGAATAGTCTGAGGAGGATAGATTTTAGTTCTTTGAATGTCTGATAAAACTCCACTGTGAAGCCTTCTGGCCCTGGGCTTTTGTTTGCTGGAAGCTCTTTGATGACTGCTTCAATTTCCTCCATAGTTATTGACTTATTGAGATTTTTAGATTCTTCCTGATTAGGTTTTGGAAGGTTGTTTTTTCCTAGGAATATGTCCATTTCCTCTAGGCTGTCTAGTTTGTTGGAATAGAGTCATTCATAATATATTTTTTTTACAATCTTTTGTATTTCTGTGGGGTCTGTTGTTATTTTGCCTCTTTCATTTCTGATTTTGTTTATTTGGGTCCTCTCTCTTTGCTTCATAGTGAGCCTGGCTAGAGGTTTATCAATCTTGTTTATTCTTTCAAAAAAACAGAGCCATATGAAAACATGCTCAAAGTCACTAATCATCTAAGAGATGCAAATCAAAATGACAATGCAGTACCATCTCACACCTATCAAAATGGCTATCATCAACAAATCAATAAATGACAAGTGCTGGCAAGGATGCGGAGAAAAAGGAACCCTCGTGCACTGCTAGTGGGAATGCAGACTGGTGCAGCCACTGTGGAGAACAGTAATGAGTTTTCTCAGAAAATTAAAAATGGAACTCCCATTTGTCCCAGTGATCACACTTCTAGGACTATATCCCAAGAAACTAGAAACACCAATCAGAAAGGATATATGCACACCTATGTTCACAGCATCACACTTTATAATAGCTAAGATTTGGAAACAGACTAAGTGCCCATCAGCAGATGAGTGTATTAAAAAACTGTGGTACATCTACACAATGGAATATTATACTGCTGTAAGAAGAAAGGAACTCCTACCATTTGCAACAGCATGGATGGACCTGGAGAGCATTGTGCTAAGCGAAATAAGTCAGTCAGAGAACAATAAATATCACATGGTCTCACTCATTTGTGGAATATAATGAACAACATAAACTAGGGGTGTCGAACTCAATCAGAGAAGGGGCCAAAATCTAAAATCCAGCCTAAATCGCGGACCGAATGGTTTACTGAACAGTCATAAACTGTCATTGTGATGGAAACGCAGCGGAGTGCAGTGATGACAGCGAGGTGCGGGCCACATTGCAAGGCCTGGCGGGACGGATTTGGCCCGCGGGCCTTGTGTTTGACACATGTGACATAAACTGATGAATAAAAACAGATCCAGAGACAGAGAAGCATCAATCAGATGCTCAAACCTAAAAGGGAAGGTAGGGGAAGGTGGGGGTAAAGGGGAAAAGATCAACCAAAGGACTTGTATGCATGCATATAAGTATAACCAATGGAAACAGACACCAGGGAGTGAGGACATAAGTGAGGGGTGGGGGGAGGGAAGCAATGGAGGGATAAGGACACATATGTAACACCTTAATCAATAAAGAAAAAATTCAAAGGCAAAAAAATTTAAAAACAACGGTTAATGGAACCAAAGTTTATTGAGAGAAGCTAGTCCTGGAAAAGGAGAAGCTAAAGTCTCAGGAGCAGGCCAGTGTCCAGAGCTTCCTTCCCATGTTACAGTCAGGAGCAGTTCAGTAGCCAAGCTAATTAAAATCTATTGGTCTGTGTGTGGACCACAGGAACCAACATCAGGAACCCACTGCATGCTGAGGAGAAGAGAGAGGGTGAGAGAAAGCACAGGCCTTTTAATTTAGAGGGTGGAGACAGCCTTGCTAGCTCCTGATTGTTCTCAATAACATCCTTGGGATTGGGGTATAAGCCTTATTGCCTTCTGATTGGTTAACTAAAAGCAGCCTGTCTGAGCAACATTCATACATTTTAAAGCTCATGTCTCCCACCAGGGACCTTCTTTTCCTGCTTGTCCCCCCGTACCTCCCCCTCCCCCCCCCCCCCCCCCCCCCCCCCCCACACACACACACACACACACACACACACACACACACACACACGATCCCTGTCCTTGTCTACTTAGCCTCCCTCTGTCTGTTCGGTTTTAACAGGCCTAAGACACAAACCCCTCAATCTTTCTGTGGAATTAAAAAGGCTTCCTAAAAATAAAAACTCATCCATGTACTTGCTCAAAACAGGAAACTATGAGGCTGCTTGTAACAAACCAGAATATTAAACTACAATCTCACTCAAAATTTTATCTTCCAGAAAGACATATAGATTGTAGTACACAGGAAGATTATAATCACACTAGAGGCCTGGTGCATGAAATTTGTGTGCAGTGAGGTCCCTAGGCCTGGCTGGGGATCAGGGCTAATCAGGGCCTGGCCAATTGGGGCCAAAAGCCTCCACCAGATCATGAGAGGAGGTAACAGTCACCAGGCTGGGCACAGAAGGAACTAATGCCAGATGCTGACGCTGCCTTTGGGGGCCCTGCCCCCATGTGGTTCCCCACCTCCCCGCTTCTCCTTCCCTTGCTGTTGTGCTGCCACTGAGGCCTGCTGGCCAGGGGAGGGGCCAAGGGAGGTTTTGATTCCCCAGTTTGAAATGTGTAGGATGCATCTAATCCATGGTTCTCTATCTTCATTAATGTTTCTATCTCTATTTCCCTCTCCAAAATCAAATATATATTTTTAAAACGCAAGTTTTTTAAAGGAAGAAAGGCAGGGCAAGGGAGCTATTGGGGGGGAAAAAAAACCAACAAAACAAGCCAGAGGGACATAGCTCACATTCATCTCAAATAGGATAACATAAGGTGGTCCTCAGGGCGTGACAGGTGAGGAGTGGTAGTGTGTGGAGCAGGGCACTGCGGGCTGAGGAACGGGCTGTAATGAGTTGAAATATCTGTGACAGTGACACTGAGCGCCTGTTGGGTCCATGGCCGGGATCATTCTTCCCCAAGAGGTTCTGATTCCAGACCGGAGGAGAAACATGGAGTTAGTGGGCCTTTCTTGGCCTAGAAGGTGATGCAGGTGGCAGGACTGGGCTGCCCTGCTTCCCTACAATTGTAAACACTCAGTATAACTGGACATGGATGTCAGTCACATGGACAAATCAATGCCTGGCCAGCCCTGGTGGCTGTGTCCTGCCATTCTCTGGCTGTGCTAAAGCGCTATTGGCCAGGGAGGCTGAAGCCATGCCCCCAAGCGCACGTAGTATATGAAGGGCAGGGCAGTAAGCTGGAAGCTGGAAGCTATAACAGAAGCTAGAAGCTGGAAGCTGGAAGCTGGAAGCTAGAAGCTGGAAGCTGAAGCTGAAGCTGACCCAGAACAGTCCAGCAGTACTGCATCCACCATGGAGCAGGGCGGGGAGCAGCTGTCAGAGGGACTGCACTTCCTGCATGTCACCAGTGAGTCACCATGAGACATGGGACTGAGGGGCAGCAGAATGGTAGTGCTTGGTCCTCGCAGTGCACCAGCTGGGCCAGGTTGAGCCTGGGGAGGTCTTTCCCTCTTGGAGCCATTCTTCCCAGGGTGGCAGTGTCCAGATACTTTTTTTTTTAATTAATTATTATTTTTTTTTTTTATTGGAAAGCAAGCTCTGGGCTTGCAGTTCCTGGGATCCTTGGGCCATAGTGTGAGCCTCCAGGCCTCACTGAGCCTCCCTCCTCCTGCATTGATCATCTTCCCCCTAGTGGTCAGTATGCTTTATAGCAACCGGTCATTCCAGTGTTCTGGTCCTTTTGCTGTAACTTTTGCTTAGGCTTTTACATACATAGATTCATAAAATTGGTGATTATTGAAACTGTATCAATACCTGAGTCATACAACAAAGAACCCTACAATTTTAAAACAAAAGTCCTTTGTTTCAAAACACAATTAAAGGTATTTATTTTAGCTTCAAAAACACTCATTTCTTTTCTGGGAGTTAAAAAAAATAATTTAATTGGCTAATGTCTGCATAGCATCTATATATAATATATATAGTTGATGAGAGCAGGACTGAGGAAGGATGGTGAAGCAAGTGAGAAGGTGGCACCAGGCCAAAGTGTGTTGCCCCTCTGGTTGCTGGTTGCCCCACAGATAGGCCTTGATCATCGTCCAGACCTAGGAACCCTACCCATGCACTAATTTCATGCACCGGGCCTCTAGTCTTATTTATAAGTCTTTCCAAGTGGCCTTATTGTCTTACCCATGCTCTTCTTTTTGTCCTCAAGTTTGTACTTGTGTCTTCTTTCAGATATACTGGTATAATACTTGTTTCTTTCACTTCTTTTTTATACTCCTAAAAAGAGGCCCCACATTCTCTTTGATACAACTTTATCCTTTTTAATGTTTCACATATCAACAAATTAAAAGTAAATGCATAACTCTCTAAAGTTTATAGTTGGTGCAAGGATGGACAAGTTGATATTAAATCAGGTTCTAAAATTCTTGGAAAATTGAGAGCTTGATCTGCAAATAGAAGTGAATAAAATTTGGAAAGTGACATATACATGAAACATCAGCTGAAATAAAGGAGATTTTCATCACGGTGTGTGGTCAATAAGTTAGAGGAAAATGGGAAGCAAGAGAATAAATCCTATGAGATATAAAGTTTCAGCAATAAAACAGCCTTCAATAAAGAGTAGTACAAAAATTGATGGAGCCAAATAGTTGAAAATAAAATATACATTTACAAGTCATATATCAACTTGCAACATTTAATTGTCTTCAAATCTATCATTGCATTCAAATGAAGATTTATCTTTCATTTCACTTAAGATGAATGCAGGAATCAGTTTAAATAGGAAGAAGTCAATAAAGCATTATTCTTGTGTGTCTAAATAACAGAAGGCTTATCTAGATATTACACTTTTGTGTCAAGAAGTTCCTTGGTGTCTTACCTCAGATCCAACATGGTTGACTCTGATATGATTATGGCAGGTTTTTTGTTTGCTTGATTGTTTTCAGGGTCATACAGATGACACTCTCATCTAAAATACAGAACTTGGCCCTGGCCAGTGTTCTCAATGGTTAGAGTATCGGCCTGCACACTGCAAGGTCTGGGCTTTATTCCTGGCCCTGGTTGGGGTGCATGCATGAGGCAACCAATCATTGGGTCTCTTTCACGTTGAGGTTTCTCTCTTTCTCTTCTCTTTTTCTCTCCCACTCCCCCCCTCTTTTCCACTCTCTCTAAAAAGCAATGGAAAAAGTTTCCTCAGTAATGAATAAACTCCAATGGCACAACGAAGGCAATTCAAATTGTTTTGAATAAATGGTAACTTAAAAATACATGCTCAGTTGAAACCAGTTTGGCTCAGTGGATAGAGCGTTGGCCTGCAGACTGAAGAGAACCAGGTTTGATTCCAGTCAAGGGCATGTACATTGGTTGCGGGCACATCCCCGGTAGGAGATGTGCAGGAGTCAACTGGTCGATGTTTCTCTCTCATCGATGTTTCTAGCTCTCTATCCCTCTCCCTTCCTCTCTGTAAAAAATCAATAAAATATATTTTAAAAAAATACGTGCTCAATAATATTTGTAATTGAAAAGATAGAAAAATGAACCACAATTAAAATTGCTTTTTGACACCTAATATTACATAGTTAATGCATATAGACAGTGTTTATAATAAGTATGAAAGTTTACATCTAGATTTAATATAATTTTTAGGGATCAAAGACATGTTATTCTATGTATATTATAATAAAAATGAAAAATACTAGTTAAAAATAGGAAAAAGGTACATTAGTTATATAAGATGATAAAAATAACAATAATTTTCACTTTGTTATTAAATTTTGTTTATTTCCATCCTAATTTTTAAAATTCTACACGTTAAGAAGGTAATAATTTTGAAATGAAGATGATAGTTTGGAATGGAACTACTTGTATGTATAAATAAGTTTATGGCAGAGAATGAGATGTTTATATTTTAGTTTAGAATATTTAGCATATACTTTAACATAATTTTTACTAGTGAGTCTTATTTCTTTTGGTAATTATCTTTTTTAGTCCATTTACTCAGAGAAATAAAATTCATAACTTGATAATTTCTGATTTATTTTATTTTTGTTAAGGTTAAGTGTATGGCTATTTATAGAGGCTATGTGCTGTCTGTGGAGCTATTTAATTTAAGCCCATAAATTAATGGCTTAGTAATCAATATCTACCTAATGCCCTGTTTAAATTGTACATATTTCATTAAATTTGCATTAGTTCAGCTCTCTTAGTGATCTTGACCAGTATTGAAAAAGAAGTCATCCTGGCTAATGAATGATTTATTGCAAAGGTAGTTTACGAAGAAAACACTCAATTGCCAATTTGCCAGGTTGCAAAAAGATGAAATAATATTGATGCCACTTATTTTTTTAATTCATATAAATCCATCAATTTCCAGTCACATATTTATAAAACTACCAACCTCTCTACTTATATTTTGTTTTCCTCTATTTCCTCTCCTTTTGGTTCACTAGATATTTGTGTATTCAGGAAACATTTCCAATGATTTCCCCTTTTAATGTCTATATTTAATGTCTTTTAATGTCAGTCTCTATTATTTGCCCACACCCACCTTAGCCAACAAATGCTTTCCAATATGTGAGACACAGACATTATTAGCATCTTTCCTTCACAAAGCTATTAGTGCTCGAAGTTATGACTGTGAGCCCTTTAGAAGAGAATTCTTGAGTTTGAACCCTAATTCTGATGTTTTTGAGCTATGTGATCTTAAGAAGATGACTTAACTTCCCTGTTTCTTTACCTTGATGAGAACAACAATATCTAGTTTATAAGGTTTGCAGATAGCATGAAAATAAAAACCAATATGATTTCGTTTGTAAATCAAGTCCAGTTTCAATAAAGTTGGCCTGACAATTTCATTCCAATTTTCATTTATACATCAACCTGTTTCTATTTGACTTTTACACCATTATGCTAATGAGATTGATTTTATAAAATCCCTGTATAACTAAAAAGTTTTGAAAACTTTGCAATTGCAATTTTATACTTTGGCATATATTTTATGGAAATAATTTAATAAGAAAATTAAAAGGCTATATTATCAGAAACTTGTTTAGTTACAACAAATTATCAACCAAACTTTATGATATTTTTAAAAAATCATAAAAATTGTAAATTCCAAGAATAGAGTAATTAAATAAATTATCAAATATATGTATTGTGCATAAGTGAGTTAAAGTTTATTTTTAAATTGCCAGTGTGCATCATATATACTGGCTGGCCGGTCAGTTGGATGGTTGGATAGAGAGTCAGTAACTTAGCCTTTCATACATATATAAATTAATCTTTACCTAATACATTTTGTAAGAATTAAAAAAATCAACTTGAATTCTTTATTTAGAATTTAGAATATATAAAAAAATTTTCAGCCCTAACTGGTTTGGCTCAGCAAATAGAGCACCAGCCTGCAGACTGAAGGGTCCCAGGTTCAAATCAGGTCAAGGGAAGGGACCTTGGTTGCTGGCACATCCCAGTAGGGCGTGTGCAGGAGGCAGCTGATTGATGTTTCTCTCTAATTGAAGTGTCTAACTCTCTATCCTTCCCCCTTCCTCTCTGTATTTTTAAAAATTCTATGTTTAAAAACATTTTCATAATCAAGTGCTATTTTCTGTTTTCCAGTGCTGTATAAGTTGTCAAGAACTTTGTCCTTGATACTTATCTCTTCATAATGATCATCCTAAATTGAAAAAAAAAAATTATTTTGAAGAGGTCAGGGAAAGCAAAAGTACAAAAGGCCTCCTGATGTAAATTATTTCTAAATCTTCAACACCATAATGCCATTCAAGTTTTAAAACTGTGTTTCAGCCAAAGCCGATTTGGCTCAGTGGTAGAGCATCAGTCTATGGATTGAAAGATCCCAGATTCGATTCCAGTCAATGGCATGTATATTGGTTGCAGGCACATCCCCGGTAGGGAGTGTGCAAGAGACAGCTGGTCGATGTTTCTCTCTCATCGATGTTCCTAGCTCTCTATCTCTCTCCCTTCCTTTCTGTAAAAAATCAATAAAATATATTAAAAAACAAAGAAACTCTGTTTCGATGCCTGTAATATATTGTAAAGAGGTCACCTTCACCCTAGCCAGTTTGGCTCAGTGAATAGAGCATCAGCCTGTAGACCCAAAGGTCCGGGGTTCAATTCCAGTCAAGGGCACATACCTCAGTTGCAGGCTCCTCCCCAGACCCTGGTTTCTCTCACATTGACATTTCTCTCTGTTTTTCCCTCTCTCTTCTACCCTCTGAAAGTCAATGGAAAATATACTTTAGTGAGGATTTTTTTTTAATTTTTTTAAAAATAGCTCCACTTAGAAATTCCAAATGGCTCATCATAATCTTTTTCCTCAAGTCAATTATCTCTTTTGGATTCCTTCCTTTTATTTTATATTTCTGTCTATAAAGAATTCTTAGATATCAGGCTCTTGTTTTGGTTTAACAAATTCATCTTCCTAGCCTCCCATTCAATTTGGCTGCCATCTACTATAGATTGAATTGCATTTTCTACAAAAGACATAAATTGACCTCTAAGCCCCAGTATGTCTGTATTGACATTGACTAGGCCTCTGAGAGGCAATTGGGTTTAGATAGGTCATGAGGGTGAGGCCATCATGATGGGATTAGTGGCTTTATAATAAAAGAAACAGTTTGCTTTCTCTGACATGGGAAGACAGTGAGAAGGCAGGGGACCAGGAAGAGGATTGTTGGCCAGCACCTTGATCTTAGATTTGCCAGTCTCCCAAATATCTATTGGTTAAGCCTCCTAAATAGCATTTTGTTATAGCAACCTGAGCAGACTAAAATACCCTGTTTTAGTATTTTTTTCCAACACACTTACAGCAGATTCATCCTTCTCTCTTCTTTACCCTAAGCCATTTACCCAAAAATCATTTGATCCTGAATTCACATTTCAGGCTTTGCCTCTTGGAATTCCAAAATAAGAAACACAATATCATTTTTATCATTCACAAGTCTTTACGTCAGTTAAATGGTTCTTTCAGTCCTAGCTAGCTCAGTATTATACCTGCTGATTGTGGCTGGACTCTCCCATGTTGGGTTTGGTTTTGTCAGCTGCTCTTGATGCTCAGCTCTTCCACCTGTGTTCTCTCCTATCTTTCTAATGGGCTAACCTAGACATGGCTTTGGAAGACCATGAAGAGGTAAGGGAAAGCAAAAGTACAAAAGGCCTCTTGAAGTCAGAATTCATCTTTCATCTTCTCTGACACACTCAGTTAGAGAAAGCAAGCTTCAAGCCAGCCTCCACGTTACTTCTGATCATAAAGCAGGTGAGGTTTGGTGTTTAGAATGTTTCTGTCCTTATTTAGCCTATTCTCTTGTTCAAGAATTATTTAAAAGGTGTGAAAGCCGAGACCAGTTTGGCTCAATGGATAAAGCATCGGCTTGGGGACTGAAGGGTCCCAGGTTCGATTTCGGTCAAGGGCATGTACCTTGGTTGCGGGCATATCCCCAGTAGGGGGTGTGCAAGAGGCAGCTGATTGATGACTCTCTCTCATCGATGTTTCTAACTCTCTGTCTCTCTCCCTTCCTCTCTGTACAAAATCAATAAAATATATTTAAAAAAAAAAAAGTGTGAAAAAGTGACAGGGTGGAGGGGGAATCTTCTTGGAGAAGAAACCCAGAGCTTGATGGTTTTTTGCATGCTTATCCCTCTTACTACTTTGGGCAACTCTTTCTCAGAGGACAGAACTATTAATTAGTGCACTGAATTTATTTGTCCATTAATCAGACATTCATTAAACTCCCATATGTCCCAGTCATTCTAGTGGGCACTGTAGAGTTTTAAATTTCAATTAATTTCCCCTTGTATATTTTTTTCTCCCTTTTTTTTGAATTCACATCTAATTTACTTTTCAAGATGCCACATTCATTTTATTGTCAAGCTTTTTGAAGTTATAATATAAATCTCACTCCCATCAGTCCAGGCTGTGTTACAGGTATATTTTGAAGCAGACCCTTTTAAGTTCAACATCATATTAACTGACAAGGTAGAGGCAGCAGTAATTAGAGCATGAAATATATACTGCAGGTCACCTTACATCTCTGATGTAAATCACAGTTCCAAACACTAACCAAGGCATGTTTTGACAAGGAGTCCTCAGCTAATTTTCTTACCATTGGACAACTTACCCCTTAGTTTTTTAGTAAAAGTTTTAGATATTGGAAATGTATAAACATTAAAATCCCATCTGGGCATAGATATGCATTTTTGTTTTTAATGTAAAATTTTTCTCTCTGCTCTACATACTAATTTATGAAAAACTCTCTTTGATTTGAGTTCTTTGGTTATGTTCTGAATAAAGATAAAGAAGAATCATGCTTCCTTAATTTGCATACCTGAAATAGAACTTGGAAAGCCCTAGTAATACATTATATCTGCATACACTTTCAGTGTCATATTGCACTATTAATAGGCCCCCACAAGACTTATTTGAATTTCTAGAAGGATGGATATTTTTGTGCTAATTAAGGAGTGCATAGACATTTTAAATTAAGTGCTTAGATGTAGATATTTGTCCAGTAGAAAAGGTAGCACCAAAGTTAATGGTTTTACTGCCCTTTAGGATATGAAGCAGTATTTGGCTAATTTAGGGATCTTATTTTAATATTCTACTTAGGTGTCTTTCAAAAAAGACTATGCAAATATTTACTCTTCATATGTTCTAGGAATCAGCCTTCCCATCTTATTGGTCACCTCATTAGTTAATGAGTTGAATAAAATCTGTGACATGTATTCATTCTATATTAATATGAGGATCATGTACTTAGAATTTGAAAATAATACTTTATAAGAATTTTAAGAGTGACTGAACAATTCAAAATATTTTAAAATTTAATAATTATAATAATTGTTATTCAATAAAATTGATAATTAAAAATTAGATTATTTCAGGCTTTTAACGTTTAAAACGCTGTTGTAAAGAAAAAATCAGTCTCCCTGTTTCATCTTTTATTTAAGCTTATTTAAGATCAGCTAAAGTATCATTTTTGGTTACTACAATAGTACTTAATACAGGCAGCATTTCCTAATTCACTAGTAATATATTTTTTAGTGTATGTGTCTGTTTACAAATATCTATTTTAATATGCTCTTACAGTTCAGAACAAAAGAGACCTGGAAAAGAGAAGATATCTGACTGCAGGGATCTGATTGCCTCTGGGAAGTGAAGGGAAAGTGTAGCCCTGAATGTCAAGTGCTGCCGGCCACAGCTCTTCAGAGCAGTATTTCTTGTCCTGTCAGCTGAGTTCAACAAAGTAGAAAACTTATGGTCTACCCTGAGGTTCCACTTGTAAAGGATGTTTACTTGTAAGGCCATTTGACTTCACTCAGTGCACTGAAGAGCCATTCTTTGACCTCCTGACAAGAGGGACAGAATGAAATGTTGCATTCAGAGGGCCCAGTGCTCTGTCAGAGACATGGGCCAAGTCCTCTTTAATTATTCAAAGAAATCCCACCATTACCATCTTTATAGCCATTGAACCCAGAAAGAAGATAATTACCTAGAGAATGAAAAACCAATTGTTGTGCATTGACATCTTAATTAAAAATAAATGTTGGGGTTTATTTTATAAGTTTACAAACTGTACATTTGCTAATATTTTTTGATATTGTAATATAGTATTTTACACATTTCTATTACAAATGTCTCTAAAATGGAGATTCCTATTACAATTTTTTAAGTATTAGAACCTGATAGACAGGATTTTGCCATTCTAAGGGGTACATAATACAATGGGATTAGTGTCCTTTTATAGGATACCCTGGAGAGTTCCTTTGTCCCTTTTGTCATCTGAGGACACTGGAAGAAGATATGTTCAATGGGTTCTCACTAGACACCACATCTGCTGTTGTATTAATCCTAACCTTCCAGCCTCCTAACTGTGAGAAATAGTTTCCTGCTGTTCATAAGCAACCCAGACCCTGGTAATCTGTGACAGAAGTCTGAAAGTACTAATAGGACTATCTATACATTTGTTTACATTGCTTGCACTCAGAAAAGGCTCCCTGTATTTAATTAATTCATTCACTCATTCATTCACTCATTCTTGTTTATTTGTTTTACAAAGTATTGAGTAGTCACTAATTAAACATTTATTGAAAGAATAAATGAATCCTGGTTCATTGAACCATCTGTTTGTTGTTTTTTAATTGAGAATAGGAAACAGACCTGAAGGGAAGTCACCTTTGCTTTAATTACCTAATGATTGCCTTAGGGTCAGGATGAAAGATTTGGAAGCTCAATTTGTAAAGAAGAGTAAAGAAAATCAAGTAGTGTTTATTAGCTTATAAATATAATGAATGCTAGGTAGAGCTACTGAGATTTTCTGTCTTACCAAAATTTGTAGAATATAAACTTAAGAGCTTGTTGGCAATACTAGATATGTTGAATTTTTTATTATTTAGGCATTTTTATATATTTTTGTACATATATACATACTATATAGAAAAATGTATAGCTAGAAAATTATATAGAATATATATAATAATATATATATTATACACACACACACACACATATATATATATATATATATATATATATATATATATATATATGTGAGATCTTATATATGAATACTTAGGAATTAAGTTCAATAAATGCTAAATTGCATTTTTCCAGGCTAGAAAGAAAAGTTAAATAAATTTCAGCATATTTGCTACAATTAGATGTCTCATTTACTTATTAAAAATGTGATAATGATAATGATATTGGTATACATTGGATTTTGTGTGTGCGTAGCATTATATTCTTAGTAAAAAATTAAAAAAGAAAAATAGCCTATGTGAATGTTTGACTCAGATGTCATTCCTGAATATTTAAGTGTGGTTGCAGGAATCACTGAACCCATAGAGCTTAGCATTATTCCCTGTTTTGAAATACTGTTTGCAAAATTAAAACACACTTCACAATAATATATATAAATGTATAATAAATAAAATATACAGTATAATGCATATTATATATTTGTTTGTTTATATAAAAACATTATATATGTGCCTCCCTCCATCCGTCAATATATTTATATCAAAGTTCATGTTTACTAACATTCTATTACGTCTTATTCTCTTCATTAAAACATGTTGAGTTCTCAGTTTTTGTTACTTTTTGTTTGGTGGTAGTCTTTTTATTTCCAAATATTTTCCTTAAGTGTGATAATTGAGGAATACACTTTTGCATTCTTGCATATGACACCATGAGTAAATTTGCAATACTGGGTGAAATCCTTTTCTTTCTGTAGTTTACAAGTGCTGTTCTATGTTTAACTGCTGGTAATGCAAAGATGTTGATAACTTATCCTTACATATGGAGAACTGTTAAATTATTATTTTTATAATTAGAGACCATGCGTTTGATCAAGACAAATTTTCTTTCTTATCAGTGAGCACTCTCACTATAAAGACAATTCTTTTGGGGTTAAGAGGGTTTTCTTCAATCAATTGTTTTGTTATTTCTGATCATCCATCTATCCCCCTTTTTTTTTCTTGAAACTCCTATTTGTTTCCTACTAAGTTTTCTGAGCTCATTTATCAAGTTACTAATTTCATACTCAGGTTCCTTTCATTTAATCTAATTTCTGAATATATTTTACCAAGAGCTTAAAACAAATCAGATGTCTATCTGTCTCTTCCAGCAGTTCTATTTTTCTAGCTACAGGTTTCAAGTTTCTATCTCCTTCTGAGGCCTATCAGGTAAGCTGCAATTTTACTGTGCCAATGAATCGAGAATTCAATTTTAATGTTTGAACATCTTTTATAACCAGATGATGTCAAAAGCAGATCAGACTCTTTCTCTGGGGAGCTGTGGAGTAAGGACAAGTTGTTACCATTCTACTGAGATAAATAGACACATTCTTTCTACTTTCTCAGATTTGTTTACTCCCTGCTTTTCTAGCATGAAAGAATCAGTTCACTTATTGTTTCCAATCCAGACCAGAACTATTTAGCCCACACCCTTAGAGAAAATTCAACCTTCAACCTTTACTTCACCAAGAGCACTAAAGGGAAAATCAGTATCTGATTTCCATGAGGAAAAACATAAAAAAATATGGATGATGAATATGAGTGGATAAATTTGAAAGCAGGTTGTTGGAAATGGACCTCAGGAGGGTAAGACTGAAAATAACAGAAATTTGGAGGTTATTGCATTTGCTTAGTAATAAAGATTGTAATATTGAAATTATGTCAAAAAGAAGAAGAGGAAAAAGAGGAGTAGGAGGAGAAATAGAAGGAGGAGGAGGAAGAGGAGGAGGACGAGGAGGACGAGGAGGAGAAGGAGTAGGAGGAGAGGAGATAACTTGATTTTTGTGCGGATCAATTTGGCCACATGATAAAGATTTCTAGCTGATTGGTAAATAAGACTGGAAAGAGATAGCTGGGTTGGAAATACAGATTTTTAATTATCACGTTATAGATGTTAGGTGAAGCTATGAGAGTAAAGAATTTTTCAGGTAAACTATACACAGTAATATGTTAGTAATCTGCACTAGAAATCATGATGATAAGCAAGCCTAAAGTTGGATGAAGAAAATTATTATTATGAAAGAAATAGTTTTTTTTAAAGATAAAGAGATTACTGTTTACTAATATCCAGTTTCCTCTTCTCCATGACACAGGAGAGAATTATTCCCTGTTTCCTATGACTCTGGAATGCTCAACAGACTTGGCTTGATTAATGAAACATGAATAATAGAAATATGGTGCTTCCAAGTGAAAATGCATGATCGCCCAACTCCCTTCACCTTCAAACTTTGTTCTGCTCATCACAGAAGTATTTGTTGAGATAAAGCCTAGGTTACTGTCTACATGTACAGCTGAATGAATGATGTTGTTTCAATGAAATTTGTGATGCTACCCAACTCTTATTCCATGAAAATAAATATTAGTATTCATTAGGAAATGCATAGTGATGTTAGCAGGGCAGTTTTGGTGATCTGGTAAGGTAAGTCAAACTTCAGTGCATCTAGGAGTTTAATAGATATAATATGGTGGACATAATGTAGGTCATTTGATACTGTGTGAACTTTAGGAGGACAGGAAAGGAACTGGAAACTATATTAAGGGACATACTTAATGGTTATCAGTGAAAGTGGAGTTCTTGGGGTGTCACAAGGAAAACAATTTGCCGAGGCCCCTCCATGTGATAATGAGGTTTGGTAGACAGCTTTATTGGTGACATGAAATTAAGAGGTTCCTTTCTTCCAAGGTCCACCTTACCATGGAAGAAATCCATCTTGTCTTTAATGGCACCATAATGAAGGCCACTTTCCATTGTTTCTGCTCTATAGTAAAGCATAGTCCAGTCCAGAATCCTGTGTGCAGAGTCCAAGTCCGCATGGCCATGAGCCATACTCCTGCTTAAGCCCCGTGGCTATAGAGGCAGAAGGGGAAAACTTACAGGTGAGTGTGGGTCATAGAGCAAGAGCCTGCGAGAGGAAGAAAAGAGAATTCCTTGTCTGGAGATTTTAACTTTCCAAGATTTTGCACATTCATTGTTACAAGGCTAGACTGACAGAGTAACTCCTCTTCTATATCACTCCATCCTCTCTGTGCATGAGCCCATCTCTCCCTTCTCTCCCAAACCAGTACCAAATGGGGGAACAAGGGGTTTCATGGACTAAGAGGGGTGCTAATACCTTGGGGGAACAAGGTTGTGTGAAGCTATATAGCTTCGTAGTGAAGCTTCCCAGGTAACCATGTTTACAATGTCTGACTTTGCTTTCTTTTATTAAATATTAATAAACTAGCAATCAACAGCAACAACACATTAATAAACTATCTAATTACAGTGATAACAAAAACACAATGTAATCTGGCAGGGGTAAATAAACAGAAGAAACTTCAGAAATATATACACCTCATAATCCAGAAAGAACATTTGAGAACTATTTTGTCAGAAAGAGAATGAGAATACAAAGGCATGCATGGGAGAGAAAGACAAAAGATTTTTTTACACAAAAAATATACAATTTTCTGAGTGCTTATTACTGATCTAAAAAAATATTTTATTTCCTGTGGACACCAGTCTGATATAAAGAAAAAGCAAACCCATTTTTGATTTTTCAAGTAAAAAATTTACAATGCAAATGAAATTCAGAACCTCTTTAGGCTTTTTAAGTAAAAGTGAGAATGATGATTGGAAAAATGTAGAACCCTGGAAATTTGTATGAATTCTGATACATATGATTACTTATATCATCACTTCAAATCCTCTTTAACTGTGTGTTTAAGAAGAAAAAACGCTTTTGCAATTATTGATTTTTAGCATTCCTTTGCTTTGAGAGTTAATAACCTTTTTTGATGCAGATGCCTTTTAAGGAGATGCTGATTGTTTTTATGTTTCATGTCTTCCAAACCTAGATAAACGACCAGCATACACTCAGAAGAATCAAGATGAATTATGACCTGAGAGGAGATAAAATAAAAATCAAATGATTGGCCAGATTTGTGTCAACTTATATCAACCAAGACCTTGGAATACATGAGGAAAAGGATTATACATATGGTATTTTAGGAAAAATCGTAACATTAGATGGGTTTAAATAAGTAATATGAATGGTAGCTTGAACACTGATAAGTATCTATCATAGTGGATAACTAAAATCTTCCTCATAGTTGACCTAAATTAAATGAAGTTGAGATGTTGGAACTTAGTTGGCACATAATATGGTGGAGGGGAGGTGGGGAGAGGGGAGGAATGGAAATGATTAGGAAGAGAAGCCATCTGCAGATGATTATTCATGGGTTATTTTATTATTATATTTCTTCATGAATTTCTCCCTAGTTCTTCCTTCAATTTATCTGACACCTGGGAAACATACATGTAGTGTATATTTGCTCAACTTCATGATAAAAGGCTCTGGTTTCTGTAAATACCCCAATCACCAATATCAGGAGCAACAAGAAATAGCAGGATTCTCATTCTGTTATCCAGTGGTTCCAGCATTATTATTATCTTCTCTTCCTACAATAGCCTCTAGCATTAGAAATAGGACACCATTGCCAAAACCGGTTTGGCTCAGTGAATATAGCATTGGCCTGCGGACTGAAAGGTCCTGGGTTCGATTCTGGTCAAGGGCATGTACCTTGGTTGCAGGTACATTCCCAGTGGGGGGTGTGCACGAGGCAGCTGATCAATGTTTCTCTCTCATCGATGTTTCTGTCTATCCCTCTCTCTTCCTCTCTGTAAAAAATCAATAAAATATATATTTAAGAAAAAAGCAATAGGACACCATTGCTAAGACTATTTAGTCTATTTTCTATAATAAATATCCCTCTATTCTGCTCCTCTTATTTAACCCTGACTAAAACAAAGGGAAATCAATATTTTTTCCTAAATATGTATAATAGAATAATACAAACAAATCTAGGTAGAGTTAAGAAACTAGGTGAGACATCAAATTAAAGAATCAAGGGTGTAATTTAATTGCCAGATTTGAACCACCATGACAAAGACTCTGGGGCTCCTGGAATAAAGGAGAAACTGGGTTCCTTTCAATTAGATTCTAGTAACAAAACTGCATATATGTAATGGAAATAATCTTCACAGTTTTTTTCCCCAAAGGGACCTGTGAACATTATCAAGGTAACTTGTTTGGGAGAAAGAGAAATGTCCAGAATTGTTAAATCTTACTTAATGCACAGCTCTGAACTGACGTGCATTTTTGATCATCTGAAAGGCCACTGCACTCTTCTACTCAGAATGGGGGATTTCAGAGGTCAGTTGAAGACAAAAAAAAACATTGGCCTGGATCCATCTCTTAGTGAATGTAGTAAATCTGCAAAAACACTCTGTAGTTATCTCCCAAAATTCCAAATGCACAGTTGAAATATGCATAATTCATAGTTGGCAAAATCCCCACATTTGTTTTCCAGCCCATGGGGTAAAGACTGTTACTGTATAAAGGAAAAATGTAGGTCTATATCCCATTATATCCAGAAAGGACAAATAAAAATAAAAAATATAATCTCTGATACAGCCCTAAAGAATTATGACACTATCAAATACTTGAGAGGTTAATGAATCACCACTTAACATGCCACTTTGGCTATGAAGAAATATCAGTGCTGGAGAATGAAAGGCAATTACTGTAAACTTCTTAGAAACTGCCTTCAATTGCAGCTATTGTTTAAGATGGGATCTACTTACTGGCACAAGTTGTATGAAGAGCAATAGCTGGTTTTAAGCTATTAATATTGCAAATGGATTTCATCTATGTATTCATTTAAGAATCATCATGGTGTTTGCTTAATTGTGGTATATAAGATAGCATATATTTACTCTATTACCTCAGAAATACATCAGGTCTGTTCTATGTCACAGTTCAGCACGCAGAATAGTAGAATATTTTAGCATCCCTCTGAATATTCTACTATCATAGAAATTGGATCTGGTGATCCAGATACATATAGATCCAAGTGGTGGGAAATTAGTTCTATGAAAGTTCAGAATGGATAAATACTATGCATGAAGTCAATGAGAAGGCATCTATTAGGTAAGGCCTATCCCCTGAGTGATCAATCTCCAACTGCAAAGGCCAAGGCTAAATGCCTGGTTATGATGTCATTTCCCAAGAGAACCAGCCTGATACTAGTGGCATATCAGTATTTCTCTATTGGACTGCGACCAGCAAGGCTAGAGAGTGGACACAAGTCCTGAGTAAGGGCGATGAGGGATTGAGAAAATGAAAGAGACAGACACAGAAACAATATGGAAAGCTGGGACTGTGTAGGACAGCTGTCCTCCGATGGAAAGTGACCCTGAGCTGGTGCAGCATGTTTATTTTATACAGTATAATTCCAGGAAGTTTTACTAGAGTTTAAAACAAAGGGAATTATGTAAAATCATGGCTAAAGATCAAGCTATAATCAAGGTTGAAGATCAAGCTGCAATTTTTCATTCTTGTGGCTTCTTTGTAATCATAACTCCTGAATAAGCCTGGATAATTGTGTCCATTCCTTAAGCTTGTTTGAACTTCCATAATGAAATCCACCCCCTGGCACCTGAGCTAAGGGTCAGGCTAACAACATACCTGCCTCTGGCATGGTATGTTTTCCAGGACATGGCTCTGCCAATGGCACTAGACTCAGCTGACAATAATTGAAGAAATGCTCATGCGCCTTCCCAGGCACTCTACAATGGCAGTTGAATTATGTTGACTCTCTCCAGTCAGACAAGGGAGAAGGATAGAAACAATATATTAGCCTTATGAAAATAATGACTCAGTTATAGAATGTTTTTGCCAGCCCAAAATTCTTTCAGCATCACCTTTATTAGATGTATTGATTACTTTGTTCAACATCATCGTATTCACATAACACTGCTCTTGAACAAGCAAATTAATTTACAGCCAAAGAAGCAAGATAATGGATTACAATCGTAAAATGTATTAGCCTCACCCTGTACACCATCCCTAGAAGTACCTATACTAATAATATTGATGGCCTACTAAAGACTCAGTTACAAGGCTGGTTGGGTGGAAATAACTTGTCATGCTAAAATGATGACTCTGTAGCTGAAGGAGTATACAATAAAATATTGGAGTACATGTCAAAGTTTTGGATTCTATTCTTGGTTTTATTCTTAATTATTTAGATGGAGCTAGGAAAATTAGTATAATTTCTTATATTTTTAAAAGTTAAATGTTGGCATAGCGTGTTTAGGAACAACAGAAGTATCCCAGGTATACCAGAAAGATTCAGTGGTTAAAAGCTTACAATAAATGTGTTAAATCTATTTAGTTTTAAATAGGGTCTGCCTTAAAAATTATTTGAGATCCTCTTTGTGGATATTAAGTGGCTATGTGTTTATTACATTTTGAACACAGATTTTCACATTTCACTTTTTTTTTAAAAAAAATGTATCTTTATTATTGAAAGTAGTTCATCTATCCCTTCCCATCCCACCCCACCCCTTGACCATTTCACATTTGATTTAGAACCATTATATTTTTTCTCCTTTTGCTTCAAGGAAATTGTGGCTTCCCTTGAGCATTATTCTGATTTAAAAACAATGTTACTAGGGCTCACATGTTAACCTTTTCTTAGTTTGCTTTTACTTATTTTTAATATATTTTTATTTATTTCAGAGAGGAAGGGAAAGGGATAGATAGATAGAAACATCAATGATGACAAGAGACTGACTCATTGATCAGCTGCCTCCTACATGCTTCACACTGAGGATGGAGCCCACAACCCAGTGCTCAGACCAGGAATCCAATGGTGATCTCCTGGTTCATAGGTGGAAGCTCAACCACTGCGCTATTGAGGCTTGGAAAATATTAAAGAACATTTTAATGGCTATAGATCATTTTATTTGATAATTTTGGGGAATTCTCTCTAACCATGACCTTTAAGGTTAAAATATGTAAAGATATTCAAATGTGTTTTTCAATAGACTTCCTAATTGGTTTAGGCTAACATTATAATCACATAATTGTTAGGTTTGTAATTGATTCTTAATTGCTCAGATGTGTACTACTTTTATTATTAATGATTAAACAATATTAATAAATCACATGTTGTTACAGTTTAAAATCCTTATAATTCCATAATCTGTGCTTCATTAGATTTTTTGTAAAATGCTTATAGGATAGATAAGGTTTTGCCATGCCATTTTGTCAATACCAGTGGTGAAGACCGGCAAAAAACATAGTTTTATCAGTCATGTTGGCAATTATTGAATGTCAATAAACATGAATCTAAGTAACCAAATCAGTTGATTCAATCCTGACTAGCCCTAGAATTCAGATTCCTTTGTCACTTCCATTGGACCACACTCACTGAAGCCTAGGAAACATGTTTCCACTGTGTTGGCAGCACAAATCTCATTGGCTGAGGAAATATGAAATAATTATTGATCGATTTGGGAGATGGAAATTTTAGGTTTCAGAAAAATGATACTTAGCATTGAAAGAAGATTATCATGCACCATAGAGGACTCAATTACATTTAGAGGGAAAAAAACCCTTGTTCAGATGATGTATTACAAAATGGTACACTTGAAAATTACATAATTTCATTAGCCAATGTCAATCCAATAAATTCAATAAAGAAATTTAAGTGCCCCCCAAAAAAAGAAAAGAAAATACCCCTTGTAGTATTAGCCAGAGGCCAGGAGCATAAAAAAACAATTAAGTACTAAAAAGCAGTGATCTAAGCCCCCAACCCAAAACCTGTCATTTTTAATATTGCAAAGATTAAACAGATTTCTTAACTTTGTTTTTTACTTCATTGTCATATTTCAAAATTTGGTAAAAATCCTAATTCAATTCTAAAATATTTAAGTCAGATATTGTGTTTTTTGTTTTTTTTTTAATTCTTTATTGTTGAAAGTATTGCATATGTCTCTTTGTTCCCCCATTGACCTCTCCCAGGTCACTCCCACCCCCAAGCACATGCCCTCACACCCCTACCGTCTGAGTCCATTGATTAAGCTCATATGTATTCATACAAGTCCTTTGGTTGATCTCTTACACACCCAGCCTTCCCTCTTAAGTTGAAGAGTCTATTCAATGCTTCTGGCTCTATTTTTGTTCATCAGTTTATATTCATTATATTCCACAAATGAGTGAGATAATGTGATATTTATCTTTCTCTGACTAGTTTATTTCACTTAGCATAATGGTCTCCAGGTCCATCCATGCTGTTGCAAATGGTAAGAGTTCCTTCTTTTTTACAATAGCATAGTATTCCATTGTGTTGATGTATCACAGTTTTTTAATCCACAGATATTGTCTTAACTCTGAAGAGACAAAGAAGAATAAATGTCATCCTGACCTTAAGAAACTTACAGGATAGAACAAAAATAACAAGTAACTGGAAAGAATTAATTGCCTATTATACAGACACATTATATTTCTTGTATAAATCAATGATTTTGCCCATTTTTATTACTGGTAAAATTTCACTAATTTTTTTTAACTCCCTAACTCAAATAATTTATGGTGCTTTATTATAAAACTGTATGGACTTGGATACCAAAACAATCAAGTAGACAATGGTAATAACTAAAAGTGTGTATGCTGTCACATAAACAAATGTTGTTTCAGCCATGTGCATGCTATTTTAGAAGTTGATGAAGGAGAGAGGTTAATCAAAGAACATATATGCATATATGCATAATCCATGGACACAGGTAATAGTAGGGTGAAGGCCTGAGATGGGGGATTGGTATAGGGAAAAGTGGGGGCAATGGGGAGAGAAAAAGAGAGGTATCTGTAATACTTTCAACAATAAAGTTATGTTTACAAAAACATAATAATAATAATATTAAATTTGTAATAAGTTAATAGATCAGCAAGGCATTTTAAAGAAACTTAGTGATTGGCAGCTCGACTTCAACTTTTGCTTGACCTCACTGTTAGACAACTTCAACATCCTGGTCCAATAAACATTAGTTTCCCAGTTGACTCTCTGATCTTATGATTGGGTCAATCATAAATGATTGAATAAATATCAGTGTTGATATTCAATTACAGTACAATCTGTAAGAGGTAAAAAGAAATCTGAGAGATGCTTTGTAGAAGTAAACCATTATAAAAAGATTTATCCATTAATAAATAAAAGATTTTAGTTTCTAATATCATCTATAATAGAACACTTTATTAATTAGTGAACAAAATTTTATTATTTTCAGCCTAATAGGCATATACATTCACTTCTGGAAAAATCTCATTTGTTCCAAAACATCAAGTATGGTGAAAATAAGTAGCTTGATTGGTATCATCATTTTTTCCCACTGCCATTTTTGTTATTAGTAAAAGCTTTTAAAAACATAATAAATTCTGGTGAATATTTTGCTGCTACCACTACCAAGATAGCATTATTCTCTAAACTGACCTTTGGTTTATTGCACTCTAAAATGTAGTTCTCAATGAAATTAAATGTCAAAAAAAATCTATAATGTACTTCTTAAATTCAATACCATCTAATCATTAAATCCTATCAAATAGGAAACTGAATTCAAATCCTTAATTTTACAGAATTTTATCACAAAATTATATGAAAACCTAAAGAAGCTATTATATTAAAGCAAAATTGAGCTTCAACTTTTCAAATATACTTTTATTGTCCATAAAACTTTCAATTAACTTTATTGCAACTCCATTATATAGTTCAAATTATTATTTTTATTATAAGTGTTCAAATAGTTTTGACTGAAAAATTAACATGTTCAAAATTCTGTCAAAATTTAAAATAAGCCCTAACTGGTTTGATTCAGTGAATAGAGCATCAGCCTGCAGAAAGGTCCCAGGTTCAATTCCAATCAAGGGTATGTACCTTGGTTGCGGGCATATCCCCAGTAGAAGGTGTGCAAGAGGCAGCTGATGTTTCTGACTCTGTCCTTTTCCCTTCCTCTCTGTAAAAAAATGGATAAAATATGTTTTAAAATTTTTTGAAGTAAAATATACCCTAGATGGTTTGGCTCAATGAATAGAGAATTGGCCTGCAGACCCAAGGGACCAGAATACAATTTAGGTCAAGGTCATGTACCTATGTTGCAGTCTTCTCCCTGGCCTGGGTCCTGGTCAAGGTGCATGCAGGAGCAACAAATAGATGTGTTTCTCTCACATTGATATTTCTCTCTGTCTTTCCCTCTCTCTTCCACTCTCTTTTAAAAAACACAAAACAAACAAACAAACAAAAATAACTCAATTGAAAAATATCCTTGGGTGAGGATTAAAAAACAAAAACAAAAACAAAACAAAATTCAAATCAAATCTCAAAAACTCACAAAAGTAAAATAAAAGTTAATAGGGAACTTTAGATGTTGATATCTAGAAATGCTATGAACCAGAACTCAAAGATACTAGTATTTTTATAAATAAGAAACATTGTCTTTGTACTTAAGAATGCATAACTTTTACTCCTCTTTTGACCATCAAGAGTAGCAACAATTGAAACCTTTTATTCCAGGGACTCATTAAATTATTTAACATTTAAATTTAAAAAATATTTATGCAAATTAGGGTTTTTTAATTTTAATTTATATATTTTTAAATAATAACAACATAAAAACTAAATTCAAAGATCAAAGTAAAACAACATACAATAAAATTTTGATTTATTGGAAAAATTAGAAAATATTATGATGAAATCTGTCTTTATAAAAATATGTAAGAACACATATATATGTCTCTATTTAAAAAACTATACATTTAAATCTTATTTTTAAATCCTGAAATCATCATCTTTTGGGGAACAAAAAACTTTTGTTACAGTTTTCTAAAATAACTAAAGAATGCTTTTAGGTAAAATAGGTTAACTAAACTATAGAAAGTTAAAATAGAAAATGTTAAATTTAAAAAATCATAAAATAAAATGTTAAAATAAAATTAATCAAATCATAAAACATTCATTATTTTTCCTGACTTGAAAGGCTATTGAAATGCTATATGCTTGCATATTTTATAATATACCTGATGTATATTTAGGACTGATAAACACACTTTTGCCATGGTATTAATCCTTATGCATTGAAAGCCAAGGGCATCGTGTAGTGCAGGTACCAGAAATGGAGTTTTCTCATTGACGTGTCTCAGTGTATCTTCCATCAAAGCTATCTGATGGAAGCTTCTTAGCAGCTGTTGAGAGCCTCAGTAGACATGCAGTTAATTTTTTTATTCAACTAGTGTCCTATAATATTAGAATAAGATTTGCTCTCTTAATATCTTCATTGTCTTTGATAAGCTAAAACAAACAGGACATTGTTCATGCTGGGGCAAGGATGAACTGATTCAAGCCACAAAGTTCAGTTTAGTACGGCAAAAGTCATTTGTTAGCCATATTTCCACTATCTGATTGAAGAACCTAAGACAGGTACCGACTAGTCAAAAATAATCAAGAGAGAGGTTTTACTGTTGTTTTCACTAGACTAATAATAAATGGTTTAGATGAGCTATGCCATACATTATTTTCTTTCCTAATATTACCACAGATTTTCAAAGATGTGTACCTAAACTTCTGCTTATTCACTACCCCATTGATATGACACTATGGTTCTCTCGGATATTTATACTTGATTCTGATTGTACCAAGCCAAAAGCATGCACAAAATAAAGCAAAAGATGTCCCATAATTGTTACTACCTAAAAATGCCTTGTAAATTCATATATACCAAGAATAATGTAATTCTCTTTCATTTTCTAAATCCCTCCCTCCTGCTAGTATCACAATATTCAAGGCAGGTATGTGCCAACTTTTCCTAGGAACACCTGGTCGATCCTTCACTGCCAGATGGAGCTGCTGATGCAGAACAAAGCAGGGAATGGTTGTAATAAATATGTCTGTGGGGGATATTGGTGATAATGTTATTGGTTGAGTCTGCCTTGAGTGAAAATTGTAGCAATCCATAGCCTCCATTTATCTGTCTGCAAGTAGCAAATTATTTAGCAGTGTCAGGAGGCAGGGTTACACAGTGAAAGATCACTGATCTGTAAATTGGTAGATTGTACAATCTGCGCTACTTACTTTGCTTCTTGGGCGTCCACTTTTCCATCTCTAAAATCAGTGATTTAGAAACGGGAGAGAATTAACTTGTTTCTTATAGTTTATTAAGTTTCATACTTCAAAGTCACAATGTGAACACTACATTTAAGTGTTAGAAAAAGAATAAACTTTTTAAGTAAAAAAATGTACTTTTATACAACACCTTCATTTTAACAGTTATATTACTTTAAAAAAAATAATTTTAATTGATTTTTTTTTTTTTTTTTTTTTTTTAGAGAGACAGAGGAAGGGAGAGGGAGAGAGAGAGAGAAACATAAATGTGAGAGCAAAATACCAATCAGCTGCCTCCTGCATGTCCCCTACCAGGCATCTAGTCTGCAACCCACGCATGTGCCCTGACCAGGAATCTAACTGGCAATATTTCAGTGGGCAGGAGGACACCCATCCAACTGAGCCACACCTGCCAGAGAAAGTTATATCTATAATAATAAAAGGGTAAAATGCTAATTAGACCAGAGGTCCTTCCAGAAGTCCCTGACAAAGCCAGGGTGGAGGGAAGCCAGCCCTGGTTCCAGTTTCGGATGCTAGGGAAGGAAGGCATACTCTTGCACGAATTTTCGTGCATCTGGCCTCGAGTTACTTTAAAAAATGTGATAGATACTGATGTATTTTTGAATTTACTTTTCAACATCAACCATGTTATTATAATCATGTTACTATGGCATGAGTTGTGCTCTTAGTAAGCCCAATTAACTGGTAAGTTTAGGGTCAAGGGGTAGCCAAAGAGCACCCGTGCAATGGAGGGGGAAGAGGGAAAACATAGATGGATAGATGCAAAAGTAAGTGGAAGCCTCCTGACAAATGTAAGCTTAGCAGGCTTCCACTGGCCTTGAGGGGATGGGGGTAGGGGGAGTGGTGTTAGCCAGAGAATTTAATACAATAGAAGGACATTTCAAATGATAACAAGTAGATGTAGAGTGTAATTAAATTACAAGAGCCTTTGTCAAATAACCAAAAGTTAATAGAAGAAATAGGAAATGTCACATAAGAGACAAAAAAATTAAGTGAACAGAGGAACAAGCAAACTCAAAGAGCAAAGCTAACACCTTATCAGTGGGTATTAGTGTACTTTCTATTTCAGCTCAAATATCTAGAGAGCTCAGAAGTCATTACTCCCATCATTAAAACAAGAAATGGTTGTACAAACTGAAAATCAATGATGATTCCTGGACCTGTCAGAGAACCAATGTTGCAAGAAAAAATGCTATCTAAAAATCTGGAGAGACAAGCACATACAGAGAATTAGAGCCATAAACTGGAGGGAAAGTAGTCAGATTAATACATTTCTGGGTGCTGAGTGTGGACAAGTTTGAGAATGTTAAACTACTGAAGACATCAATTTTACGAAAGGGGGCATACTATTATGGCGTCCTCTCTAGGCACCTACAGTAAAAACATGAGAAAGATCTAGTGGTTCTGGCAAGGAAAGGGGAAGAGAAGTAGTTCTGAAACATACCAAGTCTTCTTCATAGTGAAGGCCTGCTCTCCAGGGAAAACAATTAACCGGAAGCTAACCTACCTTCACTCGAGAGCCCTCTAGATTTTCTGCCTCACCTAAGGGGGGAAAAAAATGCTAAGAAACATTGTGAAAGTCACACCCCAGAGAAATAGACCCATTGAAATAATGAGATGCATTCATAAAATTCTAGATTGTATCCTCTACTCTACCACTTAGCCCCACACCAGCAGGAATCCTGTGGATTAGAGCTGCAAGAGTTGAAAGAGAAGACTCTCTTTGAATAGTTTTTAGAGAAGCCTGAGATCAATAGGAGACAAATTATATGCCATTAAAAGTCAATTATTTTGCTTTAGCTGGTTTGGCTCAGCGTAGGCCTGCAGACAGAAGGGTCCCAGGTTTGATTCATGTCAAAGACGCATACCAGGTTACAGGATTGATCCCCAGTAGCAGGCATGCAGGGGATCAATGATTCCCCCCATCATTGATGTTTCTATCTTTTTCTCCCTCTCCCTTCCTCTCTGAAATCAATTATACACACACACACACACACACACACACACACACACACACACACACACAGAGGTACATAATGATACTATAAATAGAATTTTTTTTTTAAGAATTTCATTAGAAACTTTAGTATTTTCTTGTAAAAATGCAACTGATTTTTGTATATGGATCCTTTATTTTGAAACCTTGCTGAAATCCTTTATTAGTTCTACTAGTTTTTGTGGATTTCTTACAATTTTGCATATAGAGGGTCACATCGCCTGCAATTAGAGCTTTAATTGTTTTCCACTCTGGATGTTTTATTTTCTTTTTTTCATATCTAATTGTCTGGGATACTATCCCTAGAACAATGTTAAATGGAAGTGTGAGAACAGATTATATTTGTCTAGATCCTCTTCGGGAGAAAGCATTCAGTCTTTCACCATTAATTAGTTGAATGTTTCATAGATGCCCTTTATTAGGTTTAGAGACTTCCATTTTACTCCCATTCTCTTGAGTGCTTTATGATTAAAAGGATGTTGGATTAACCCAAAATGCTTAGCAAAATTTGGGAGAATACTATAAATACGTAGTTCGTATAATTATAAGTGAAATATATGCAATCTTAGAAAGCAAACAATAGAAGGCAACATGATTTTTATTTGTTTTCATAGCCTCCACCTCCTAAACATGGAATCAATACGTCATTTACTTCTTGAAATTTTTCCAGAGGTTGAAATAAAATCTTAATTCTTTTGATACATATTTTATTATTTTTGCATGTCTTGAACATTATGACAGAAGTTCAGATTAAGAAACCTCTCTTTAATAACTGGTTTGAATGTCAAGAATTAGAACTTTACTAGCTTGAAGCTTATTTTAGAGACAGTTCATAAAGAGTTTCACAAATCATTTTCTTAGTTTTAACAAAACCTTGAAGGCTTAAATTTAATTGAAAATCTTAGTTTCATTTCAGGCTTCAGAGATCAAATCTTCTGAGAAAAGAAGGATAATTTAAAGACAATTACCCTCTTTGGAGTATAATATAAAATCATACTTATTTTCAAATTAAGGATTTCCATAATAAGATCACCTCTAGATTAGTGGCTGGTAAATAGTACATTGCCAACATAAATACCTGTGGGTCCCTTTAAAGCAGCTATAAGTTAATCAGTTCCCTACCACATGCTGGCTCTCTAATGAAGAATAATACTTTGCCTAAAGTTAAAGAGCCTCAATGATCTGATTCTTTATATTGATTCTAACTATAGATAACATTTATCTCTATATCACAGCTATAAGTGACACATCATTCTTATACTTGTCAGAAGGCTGACACGCTAGCCTCAGTTCTCTTACTTTATTGGCTGTTCTAACTTGTGATTTGTTTCTTTACCCATGTGGTCTCATTATCTCCAAATCTTGTAAGGGTAATACTTCTGTCATGTGCTCCTATACAAATTTGTAATGCTCTTTCTCTTCAGATAGTTTAAAGATAAACTAGAATTATTTATATTATAACAGTTGGTAAGGATACAGAGATATATATGTTTAAAATTGGCATGTTTATGCCTGATACATAAACTATACAATTCAGAAAAGACAAATGATTATAGACTAATTCCACTGTGCTATGGTTGCTTTTATGTGTCCAGATACATGGCCAAATATTATTTGGGGTGTTTCTATAAGAGTCATTTGGGATAAGATTTACAATTAAATCATTGGATTTTTGAATAAGGCAAATTGTCCTCCTTAATGTGGATTGGCCTGTTCCAATCAGTGAAATTTTCTCAATTCATCTCTCTCTCTCTCTAATACATATGTGTTTTGTTTCCCTGGAGAATCTGACTAATATATGCATGCAGCAAAATCATATTTTAAAATTTATAAAAATTCCATTTGTAATATTGGAGTTTTATTATTTAAAATAGTATTACATTTTACACCTTAAGTTTTGTATTTATGATATATGATAGATGACATTCACTTTCTCAAATTCTTAGGTGATGGCTCTTAATCAAAACAGGTCAGTCATCTTCATCCGGGAACATAGTTCCACCTCTTCTCTCAAGTTTTAACAGGATCAATCAGTCAAAGTAGCACTCTCTCTTCCCTTCTGAATACCTTGAAATATATCTTCAGAAAAGGAATTTTCCCACTCCCTTACCAAGTTTCTTCCATGATGTGGGACACCAGTCATTAAAAACATGACTATTGTCACCCATTTGTATCAGTTCATCGGCAAAGTATTATTTGAGACCAACTCTCAATCAATCTGTCCCCAAAGTAACTTCTGCCAGAACTAAAATATTGAATTTAGTGACCCTTGCTCATTTATTCTTTGGGGAGAGATTCCTTCTATTTTCAACTAACATTCCCATTATCTTATCCCATCTTATCCTTACAGCACTAAATCTTTTATATCCTGTAGGCTTCCAGTATCTACTACCCTCCATAACTTTTTCCTCTGAGGTGTGAAACCCCGGATTCATTATCAATGAACTTGCCCAGTCTCTTGTTACCTTTTCCACAAAGCTTTACCTCCTATCTGCCTTGACTAAATCTTGCTTCTTCCGTGAGAACACATTCTCCTGTGGTCATCCACTATGAAATTACTCCCATCAAACAACACCTCCAGAGCCAGAAGAGGATTTTGATGTTCCCTCTCTCATCATTTCTTTTGCTGGATCTCTTGCTATATGCACATGCTTTTGTGAGTTTCAGGCGATTTGGCTGTAAGCCCCAGTGTTTTATCGAATCCAGTTAGTACTCTTTGTTCCATGACATCTTTCAGATAGACATTAGAAATATGTGTCAAATGCCTGTGATAAGTTAAGGACAGTTAAACATCCATTTGGGGCAGGTCTATCAAAAAACTATTCTGAAAACTCATAGAATTCTTAAACTGCAAAACCAATCATACTTGTCTTTCTTGTAGAAATGAATTAAAACATGAGACAACAAATAACAACAAAAGCAGATGAGGATTTATTTGTAGGAAAAAAAATAGACCCAATACCCGAGCAGGCAACTCATTCAGCCCAAACCAAACCAAGTGCCCCACAGTTTGAAAGT
The DNA here is from genome assembly GCF_014108245.1 of Pipistrellus kuhlii. Taxonomy (NCBI): domain Eukaryota; kingdom Metazoa; phylum Chordata; class Mammalia; order Chiroptera; family Vespertilionidae; genus Pipistrellus; species Pipistrellus kuhlii. Next base: position 11,728,983 of record NW_023425515.1, read on the forward strand.
TCAAAGGATTTAGCTGAAACCAGTTTGGCTCAGGGGTAGAGCATTGGTCTGCAGACTGAAAGGTCCCAGGTCAAGGGCCTGTACATTGGTTGTGGGCACATCCCCGGTAGGGGTTGTGCAAGAGGCAGCTGGTGATGTTTCTCTCTCATCGACTGACTTTTCTAGCTCTCTATCTCTCTCCCTTCCTCTCTGTAATAAAAATCAATAAAATATATTAAAAAAAGAAAGAAAGGAAGGAAGAAAGAAAGAAAGAAAGGAAGGAAGGAAGGAAGGAAGGAAGGAAGGAAGGAAGGAAGGAAGGAAGGAAGAAAGAAAGAAAGAAAGAAAGAAAGAAAGAAAGAAAGAAAGAAAGAAAGAAAGAAAGAAAGAAAGAAAGAAAGAAAGAAAGTTCAGAGGATTTATAGCCTGAGGCTTGAATGCAGGTATGCAAGGAGCAAGCCACTCCCTTCCTGATTAAGATAGGGGAGGGTGGGGGTACTAGGGAGAGATCAACCAAAGGACTTGTATGCATGCATATATGCCTAACCAATGGACACAGACAACAGGAGGGTGAAGGGTAGATGGATGGGATAATGGGGGGAGAAGGACACATATGGAATAACTTAATCAATAAAGAAATTTTTAAAAATGTGTTTTTAAGATATAAAGTTCCTTCATCTAGACACTATGCCATTGGTTAGGCCACATCCCAGAGGGACTCTGAATCTTTCCTCCTCTCACAGGAGCCTGCCACCTTTATTGCCTAATTTTAGTTTGTCATGTCTCACACACACTTCCTCCAGACAGCAGTTACCTCTCCCAACCTATATCTGCCGAGCTGCCTACTCTAACAAACAAACTGCATTTTTATGCATCTTAAGCTTATTTTATTCTTGAATAATATTTCTACCCTTATACCCTCATCATAGAAGTACTGCTGATGTCAAATGCCCTATAGAATACCCCATTTTCCAAATTCTCGAATTGTTCTGTCATTTAACCAATTCTTTTAATTACATTAATTCTGTGAACTTTTATTTTACATATAGAAGCTTCATTTAAGTTTGGCTTCATACTATATTTTGTATGTGACAATACATACTTCATAGTTCATCCAAGCATGGGAACATGCTCTCTGCTGTTCCACTTTAAGTGATGCTAACATGCGCACATGGGTTCAAGTAGGAAGAGTCTGATCTCTACGCAGTAATTCAAATTTTTGATTCTACAATCTTCATGTAACCTGAGGGGTGTAATTGGGCATAATGTAAATATGCAGAGTCCCACACTAATACACCCAAAGTGCTCTTGATAAAATTTTCAGTTTTGCCGAAACCGGTTTGGCTCAGTGGATAGAGCTTCAGCTTGTGGATTCAAGGGTCCCGCGGTTCGATTCCGGTCAAGGGCATGTACCTTGGTTGCTGGCACATCCCCAGTAGGGGGTGTGAAAGAGGCAGCTGATCGATGTTTCTCTCTCATGTATGTTTCTAACTCTCTATCCCTCTCTCTTCCTCTCTGTAAAAAATCAATACAATATATTTAAAAAAATAAAGATTTCCAGTCTTCTTGAACAGAAGTCAAGACTTATCTCAGCTATTACTTACCTAAATCATGGCAAAGCAAATTCCTCACTTGGCTTTCAGCATACTATTCTTGCTTGATTTATCATTTCCCTTTTTGGACTCTCTGCAGATACTTTGAGGGTATCTCCAGTTCTTAATCCCCCATTGGTGTATACTAAAAGTTAGCTCTGGAGTTTTGTTTTGTTTTTTTGTTTTTGTTTTTGTGTGTGTGTGTGTGTGTGTGTATTGTTACTGTTGTTGTTGTTTTGTTATTGTTTTTTTTTCCTTTAAACTACAACAGTGACTGTCAATTGGAGGCAAGTGTGATCTCAAGAGACATTTGGCAATATCTGGTGACATTTTAAGCTGCCACAATTAGCAGTTGCTACTGACATATTCTGAATAGAGGCCAGGGATGCTGGTGAACATCTTACGAAGCACAGGACCCCTTCCAAAACCAAAAGTTATCCAGCCAGCTTTATCAATACTGCCAAGGCTGGGAAATCCTGATCTATTAATAGAATTGCTCCCTTAGTGATATCATTTATTCCCAAAGCTTTAATATTATTTAAAAAAAAAAAAAAAAAAGAGGGGGTGTGTGTGTCTCTCAGCCAGGTCTGTGCTCTTTCATAGTCCAGGAGCCCTCTGGGGATGTCTGACTGTGGCTGAAAGGGGTAAATAGACACTCAATGCAGGAACTGCCCCCTGGTGGTCAGTGTGCTCCGACAGGGGGAACACTGCTCAGCCAGAAGCTGGGCTCATGTTGGCGAGTTCAAAGGTGGCAGCAGCTTCTCCTCCCTTTTCAGCTGCACTAAGGATGTCCAACTGACGGCCCCACAGACATCCCCAAGGGCTCCTCGACTGTGAGGGGTACAGGCTGGGCTGAGGGACCACACCCTCCAAGACACAAATATGATGTACCAGGCCTCTAGTGTGGGATATAATGAACAACATAAATTGTGTTGAGCATCTGCCTCCTGGTGGACAGTGTGCATCATAGTGACTGGTCATTCCATGTTGGGTCAATTTCCATATTATTCTTATATTATATAGGATATGACTCCAAAAATTAATTTTTTCTTGGATTCTGACACATACATCTACTGCCTACTTTCCATCTTGATTTAGATGACTAATAAATATTTCAAGCTCAAAATGTACAAAATAAATTCTTGACTCCCTCTAAACACATCTCACTCCAAATCTCAATTTTAGTAAAAACCCATATATTTTAAAGCCAAGAAAAGGAAAAAAAAGAATCATTCTTTATTATCTTTCACTCTAATCCACTAGTATTTAGTCAACATTTTCTATTAGTTCAATCCAACATCAAAATAGTTTTTATCACTATCTGGTCCAAGCTACCCTATCATCTCTTATTTAGATTATAGGAGTGGTCACCACCTGAATTTCATGCTCTGGCCTTAAATATTTTAATTTCAGTGTCTCTTTCTGTGTAAAGATCTCAGATTTGCCTGGTAGGTTTAAATTCTTCTTAGCTTCCCATACATTCTGCCATACTCATTTATTTCATTTATAATGTAACACAGGCATGGCATCTTATAGGTTCATTCTTTCTTAAGAGAGTGTTATATTAATTTATCTGGATGTAGTAGAGTTCCCAGTATATAATTAGAGGTTATTAAGTTAGTATTTTTTTAATAAAGATCATGAATGCAAACTGTGCATTCTAAAAAAAAAAAAATCTATAACATAAAATTAAACTTTTAAGTCAAAATAAGACATTTTTTTTAGAAAGTGAAGCATTAAAAATAACATATATTAAGTTATTACACTTGATGAAATTATGGCAAGTTAAATTCAGTAATATATCTATATTTTTAAAAAATACATAGTATAGATAACCCTATATATTGTTTTAATTTACTTTAACAGACTCTTATCAGTAACATAATATTTTAGAGACGTTGGATATTTATAAACACACTAAATAACATAAAATTATAAAGGTTTATTTGTGCTTACTAGTTAAAGCTGATCATGTGTAACTTTAATTAAAATGGGAAAATGTGTTTTCCTAATGCTGCAGAGTAATTGGAAAGATAAAAAAAGAGTTTGATAATGCAATGTGTTTCTTTTTTCTTACTCAGAGATAAATGCAAAATATTATAAATCATATTTTAATAAGTTTTATTCATTTTAATACAAAATACAGCCTCAGTGCTTCTTGCGTTCCCCAAATACTATTGAGACTTACATTGTATTGAATGTATTATATTCTTATATCAGTAATTATTTCTATCACCACTATAATAGCTAGTCTAATTAATGATTAGTTTATTGCCAAACTCAATTTATAATTTTAAAAAAATGCAGCTTCAATTTCCCATGATCATTCATATAAATCGTATCCCATTTGACATCTGTGCCTCCAGCAAACTGCTAATGTCTCAACTTTATTTATACAAACATATTTAGATTTATAGATTTGATTAAAGAAACATTCTAAAAGATTGATTATAGTTAAAAGTCAGTTTAGAGAAAAATAATATTTAAAGATACTATGTTGAAATGGTTTATGCAAAATAAACAGATATTTCATCTAAATTTAGTAAACTGACATGGTTACTTACCATTATTTTATTCTTTCAAGCATTATATTTCTTCAGTGAATGTGCAAATACTAAGAATATTAATTTGGGGGTTTGAGGTACATGACTTAGCAAATATAAAAATTTTATTTTTACTTTCTCTTATCTGAGAAAGCATCAGGTAATAAATGTATTGCTCATGGAATTAAGTGAAACTAAATTTCATTACATGACCCATTAATTTTCTAGTGCTGTTGTAACAAACAAAAAAAATACACACACAAAAACAAACACACAAAAAAACATGAACTAGGAGGCTTAAAACAACAGAAATCTGCTCCCTCCTATTTCAGGAGGCCGGAAGTTGAAGTCAAAGTGTCTGTAGTGATGGTTCCTTCTGAGGGCTACGAGGGAGAATCCACTTTTCTCTTCTAACTTCCGTGGGTTTCCAGTTATTCTTGGCATCCCGTGGCTTATAGATCACCATAATTTCTGCCTTGTCTCCACAGGGCTGCTTTTCTGGGTGCCTGGTGTTCTCAAGGCTTCCTCTCTCTAAGGTCAACAATCATTTGGACTTAGGGCCCATTCTAATCCAGTATAACCTCATCTTAAATTATTACAATTGTAAAGATCTTGTTTTGTAAAACGGTCACATTTTGTGGTTCCATGTAAACATGAATTTTTGGAGACCCAATTAAATATGTTGAGAAAGATGAAACCAATTTGGCTCAGTGGCTTAGAGCAGTGTTTCCCAACCTTCTCTCATGATGAGAATCACCTGGTGGAGTTGTTAAAACAGATTCCTGAATCCCAACTAAGAAGTGCTAAACTAGAATTTTTGGGAACATATAGGTAAAATTGTATACTTAACTAGTGCTCTAAGACAGATTTTATATACAGAGCACTAAGTTAGGTATGCAATTTTACCTATATGTTCTCAAAAATTCTAGTTTAGCACTTCTTAGTTGGGATTCAGGAATCTGTGTTTTAACAACTCCACCAGGTGATTCTCATCATGAGAGAAGGTTGGGAAACACTGGCTTAGACTTAGAGCATCGGCCTGTGGACTGAAAGATCCCAGGTTTGATTCTGGTCAAGGGCATGTACCTTGGTGTGCAAGAGGCAGCTGATGGATAATTCTCTCTCATCGATGTTTCTAACTCCCTATCCCTCTCTCTTCCTCTCTGTAAAAAATCAATAAAATATATTTTTTAAAAAATAAAATAAAATAAATATGTTGAGACACTGTTTAACCCAGAAGAGTTCACTCTCTGCACCCTCCCAAAATTCACATCTGGCCCACATGCAAAATGTAATCCCGCCATCACCCAATATCTTCACCCATTCTACCATGAATTCTAAATCTAAATTTGCATCTGCCCCTGGATTTATCCTTTCTTTTCCTTGAAGAAAGCCAAGTAGTTTTTCATCTCATTTCCTGCCTATAAGATGACAGAAGTCCAAGAGCATGCATTCACTTTACTCTCTCTCTGTTACCTTCAATAGAAACTTGTTTTTGTTTTGTTTTGTATTTTGATGTAATAATTTAAATTAAGAATTTCTAAATCATCAAGCTCTAGTTCCTTTTTGCTTGACAGTTTCTTCCTCAATTGATTTATTTCCTCTCTCGTTTTACCATAGCAGCCAGGAGTAAACACGAATTAAGAGGCTTAAAACATCTCTGCTAACCTGCTTGGAAATCTCCTGCAGAACCATGCAAACCCAATGCTTACAAGTACTACTTTCCACCAAAAGCTAAACAAAAAAATTTTTTTTCTGCTACTTATTAACAAGGATCCCTTTCCTTCAATCCCTATTGATATGCTTGTCATTTCTATGTGAGATCTCAACAGAACCACCTTTATCATTTACATCTCTACCAACATTCTGTCTTTGATGATATATGTATTTCTGAAGACTTAAAGCTTTCTCTACAACACTCCTCAGTTTTTCCTGGTGACCAGCCCCCATCCAGGATCTATTGAGGACCCTGCCCAGAGCCTCCTCTTTCAAATAAAAGACACTCATATATCCCAAGAAATTATAAGTATTTAAGGACCCCTGTGACAGGAACTTGGATCAAAGATCAAATATCAAAACAAGATGCTCCTAGCATTCTTTTTTTTTTTAATATATATTGAAATATATTATTGATTTTTCTTACAGAGAGGAAAGAGAGAGATAGAGAGCTAGAAAAGTCAATGAGAGAGAAACATTGACCAGCTGCCTCTTGCACACCCCCTACCGGGGATGTGCCTACAACCAATGTACATGCCCTTGACCAGAATCAAACCTGGGACCTTTCAGTCCGCAGACCAAGACTCTACCGCTGAGCCAAACCAGTTTCGGCAGCTCCTAGCATTCTTATCACTTAGCCAATGACAAGGAATTGGGGAACTTTATCCTTGGAACTGGGGGCAGAGACCAATATATATTTTCAGTTAACTCACGTCACATCTAAAAATACCTTCACATTGCATCTATACCTAGATCAGTGGTTGATCAAATAACTGGATACTATATTCTATTGAGGTTAACATGTAGAATTAACCATTATATGCAATAGACAAAGTTTATGGGTTTTAATGTATATAAGAAAGATTTATTATAAAATTAGTCATTATTCAAATATGTTTTTGAGAAAAACATGTTTCATATGTTACTCATATTGAGGCAAGTATAAAATGTTATAAAATCAATGCTAACTACACAAAATATATTTATTCATTATTGTGTTTAAAATTAAAGTTGTTTAAAACACCACATTCTTTTGTCATCTAAACTAAAACTTTGCATACATATTTTTTTAACCAGTTTACTTAATAGTTACATATTTTTAACTCAGTTTACTTAATATAGCTTAAGAATTTTAGAGAGTGCATTTGTCCTTGACTTTTATGTTGTTTATGGCCTCAGTTTCTGTCTTGCTAAAATAATATTTCCTTTGTTTTAGAATTCTAGCTAGCTCTAACATATTTCAATTATTATGGTTACAAAATACATTTATGAGAAGCTGAAGTTCCATGGCAAACACTAAAAGATGGAAAACTATTTTAACTGCTTACTCTACACACATATTCTAACTATATTCTATAAGTATTCTGTGCGGGGTGGGGAAATTGAATAATATTTTCTAGACCTATCTAAATTTCTGGAAGTTTTAAGTTAAAATTGAGTTAGAAAAACATTTAGAAATAGGAAGTTATTCTCTAACTATAACCTCTCCTTTCACAAATTTAAGTACAGTCATTATTTTATTTAAGACATATTTATTAATTTGCAGATATGTTATAAAAATTAACAGTTTAGTGTAACTAAGTTTATGCATGTATTCAAAGGATATGTACTGTTTGAAACATTTTAATGTTGAAAACATTTTACAAAGTGCAAATAAACTCACAATTAATGGGTTTTCTTTTGACCTTGATAATTTTCTAATTACCGTACCTGAATTGGTTATCCAGAAAATAAATAATAATCATTTTATGGGGCAGTTGCCTCCATGCATTTCACAAACTGCTTACCATTTGGCAAGTAAAATAGATGTTACATTTCAAATTATACAATTGGAAAAGAAACACAAACATAATAAATAAACATAAGGAATCACTAGACTGCTGGATAAATACTGAAGAAGTCTCATTATTACTTTCGTTCCTTGTGAGTGGCTCTGATAGTATTATAATGTTTACATCAATATTTTGCTGTTAGTAACTTCCATATATTTATGTTGTCTCCTCATCAGAGTAACAAAAATATTCATGAACAACAAGCATTTATTAAATCCCTCCAGTCCTCCAGATGGTGTTAACTCTTATAGCTGTAAAAAGAGGCTTTTGTGTTTAGAAGAGAGGCATTCATCACGGTGATGGTGAATAGTGATATTAAAATATTTCTTCTAATTAATTTCCTTTCAATGTGCACAAATTCATGCACCAGGCCACTAGTATCCTATATAATAAAGTGGTGATATGCAAATTGACCATTATTCCAATACACAAGATGGCTGCCCCATGTGGTCACAGATGGCTGCCCTAATGTGGACACAACATTGTCACCACAATATGGCTGGCAGGAGGGCAGTTTGGAGCAACCAAGCCTACAGAGGAGGACAGTTGGGCCATCAGGGGAGCAGTTTGACATCAATCAAACTGGCAGGGTAGTGGTTAGGGGGTGATCAGGCTGGTGGGCAGAAGCTGTTAGGGTCAATTAGGCAGGCAGGCAGGCAAACAGTTCAGAGCCAGCAGACTTGGATTGTAAGAGAAATGTCTGACTGCCTGTTTGGGATTGGGCCTAAATGGACAGTCAGGCATCCCTTGAGGGTTCCAAGATCAGAGAAGGTGCAGGCTGGGCTGAAAGACACCCTTCTGTGCACAAATTTTGTGCACCAGGATATAATATAATATAATATAATATAATATAATATAATATAATATAATATAATATAATTATATTATATTATATTATATTATATTATATTATATTATATTATATTATATTATATACATATTATATAATATAATACACACATATATATATATAATATTTTATATATATATATAAAATATTATACAATATATGATCTATCTTATCACCTTACACCTTTTCTTTAAACACATCTTCCCACTTTTTTCTTTCCTGTGAATGCTTTCCCCAGTGCTTGCTAAATTCTTATTGTAAGCTAGTACTTCCAACACTGACAGCCATTTCTGAGAACTCCATGTAACAGCCTTATTATTCAATGACACTCTTTCTATCCTGGCCCCCTTCCCCATTCCTGAGAAACTTACTGAAGCATTCACCTGGGTAGTTAGGGGAGTACTTGGGAAAGGTGGGGGATGGTCAATGGCTTAGGTAGTCATTGTTCTTCTCTTCACTATTATTGCTGGACCTTCTTCTACTTCTTGCATTTAAATGATCCCATATAAGACCCATGTTCTAAGCTATCGGGCATTCTATTTTTTTCTCCCCCCACCAAAGTATAGTTTATTGATTTTTAGAGGGAAATAAAGGAGAAGAGAGAAACAGCAATGTGCGAGCATAACATTCATCTCACATTCATCAGATGCCTCCTGCTCAGTTTTACTTGGGATTGAGCCTGAAATCCAGGCATGTGCCCTAACTGGGAACGAAACCAACAACTGCATTGATTTGACCACTTTGGAAACTTTTGACTTATCTTACTTCAACGATTATCCTAAGTCATTTTAATAAGGTAACAAACTCTACCTGGTAACTATCAAATAATGATAGGCAATAGTAGGCACTATAAAAATATAAAAGTAAAGAAAGCAGGGCATTATTCAAGGAAATAAAAGCTAATGATTGATCAAAAAATAATAAAGTGAATGTAAGAAATTGGTAACAGATAGTGAAAGGGATAAGAACCCAAACAAAGGTGAGGCAGCTAAGTTTTTGTAGCCCTAAGACTACAGTGGAGCAGCTAGGATGATCACAACACAAGAGCTAATGTATTAGTTTTCTATTATCAGTGTAACAAATTTCCAAAAAAAATGTAGTGACTTAAATAAAAGGCCCACTTACTCCTTTTCTGATTCTGGAGAAAGAAGTCTACAATTACTTTCATTAGGCCTACCTAGGTCAAGGTTATAGAAGCACCATATTCCCCCAGAGTCTCTCAAGTCAAAATTTATCTCCCTGCCTTTTCCAGCTCCAGAGCTGCAGCCTTGTATCATATGGTTGGCAACCTCTCCCTTCATTTCTAAAGCATTAGCTAGCATCTTGCTTCACTTATCACATAGCCTATTATTATTATTATTATTATTTTATTTTTTTTTTTAGTAAAATCACCCTCTGCTTACCTTTCACAAGAACATGTATGATTACATTTATCCTCCACCCAAATACATCAGGATTATCTCCCCTTTCCCAGATTAACTTCACTGTGTGGGCAGACTCCCTTTTGCCACATAGGTAACATTTACAGAAATCTAAGATTTTAAGGCCTGGATATTTTAAGTGGCCATTTTTTATCCTATCACAGTCTTTCTTTTGAGTCTCAAAGACTCACATCGATCCCACATGCATAATACATTCACCCAATTCCAATAGTCCCAAGCATCTCAACTCATTACAGTGTTTCTCAAGTACAAAATCTCATCTCAATATTATCATTTTAAAACCCCTCAATCTCATTAGCTGTCATCTATATTAGATATGAGAAATCCTTAGTATTATCCCTCCTAGAACAAAGTTTATCTCTATTTATGAACCTGTGAAGCTAGAAAACATTGTATCTGCTCCCCAGATACAATGATGGTACAGGCATAAGGTAGCAGTTAGGAACACTCCCATTAAAGAAGAAAAAAAAATTTGAAGGAAAAGTCACTAGACCCAAGCAATTTTGAAATCCAACTGAATAGACTCCATTAGCTTTGAAGGCCTTGGGATAATTCTCTGTGGATCTTGAGTCCATCTTTCAGATCCTCAGGACTACTCTCTGAGTCCAGCATTCCTTCCTCTAGACCCAAGCCTTTGTTCCTGAGTTACCCTTCCTTTTTCTGCTAGAGTGAACATGTCTGTTGCAACTGTTGAAACTCAAGTCTGTTTCTTGCCTGTAAAAATGTTGTATGATAGCTGTAACTATGCAAAACCCTAATTTCTTTCATCTGGTCTTTACTTTTGATTTTTTTTCTTTTGGACTCAAACTGTCCTCACCCAGTACCCTCTCTCTCCCTTGCCTACTCAGTAAGTCCTCAGAGAAATGAGGTCCTGGTCAGCATCCAGTAGTCTTAGGGACAAGTTCTTGGTTCCCTTGATTCAGAGACAGTGTTTAATCAAACTAAAGAAAGATAGCATCTTGGTCTCTGCTATGTTTTAGCTCAGGCCCCAGGAAAGTGAACGATCCCAGAGAATAAATAAATCTTTGCAAAATCAGATAGAACAGCTCTATGACTGACATTTAGGACCACAAGCAATGATCGGTTCTCCCCTGTTCTAGCACCAACAAATCAGTAGAGGTCATGACCCTAACTCCTTTAGTCATCATGATGAATGATTTCCCCCTATATAATCCAACCCCTGGGAGCTACAGGGAGCTACATATTTGAGCATTGGCTCACCTGTGACTCCAGGTATAGAACCATCCTCTTAACTAATAAAACCTTACTTTCTTGACTGCAAACTCCTGTTCATGTTTTCCTGAGCTTTGATACAATGCAGGCAAACAAAACCCTTCAGGCCAGTAGGCTAGCCTACCTCCTTTTGTTTTTTGTCTTTCTGTTCTTTTTCATAAAAGCTGCAGAGTTCCTACTGATATAACATTCTCAGACAATTTGTGGGTCTTGCGAGTATGTCATGGGAATTGACTCCATTAAATAGGAGTGCCTTCCTATATATTTCCTGGATAATATCATCTCTATATCTGGTTCTTCTTTTAGATTGTTGAGAGTATCAAAGAATGTTTATCGTGATTAAGCCATAAATACCTATTGACTTTCTTAGTCTATTGAATGGCTCCTACAACAAAGGAGATCTTAGAAAATAATTATTAAACTCCTGATGTGGCTTTTTCTACCCTACCTCACCTTCACTATTCATTACTTCTTAACTAAAATTAAAGGTGGGTATTAGTCTCAGGCAGATACATATTGATACTATCTACTTTTCTATGTAATTCATTTCAGAGAAAAGGTAAATAATGATATTGTTTACAGAAGTGAATGCAATCATCCCTCTCCTTATATCAATGCTGTTAGACATTGTCTCCACCCTTGATGCTCTGATCATGGTCATGTGACTTGTTTTAGCCAATGGATACCACAGCACATTTCATGCAAGCAGGGACTAGAAAAAAGCTTACACATTGGGGTCTATCTTTACTCACTGCTCTTTTGAACCCTTAGGCTATGATGTGAAGAAACCAGAGATATCATACTGTTTAATATGCACATGGTGCCAAAGTGAGCCATCCAAGATGAGGTCTTTCCACCAACCAGCCTGTCAACTATTATACATTATACATGTGAGGGTAGTTGTTAAGCTCCTTCAGCTACCAGCTGACCTCTAAACTGACCATAGACACAAAAGAAAACTCAGTAGAGATGTGAACCAAATCATTGCCTACTCAACAAACAGAATAATTAGCTAAATAAGTCACTACATTTTGGGTAATGGATTGTAGAGCAAAAACACAGATGATAAATAATATAGTACAAAGCATATTTAAATTGATATGCTATATGGATATAATTATCTGCTATTTATCTTTCTACATCTTCTATATCTTAGAACCTTGGTTGGCAAAGTGTGGCTCGTAAGCCACATGTGGCTCTTTGGCCCCTTGCGTGTGGCTCTTCTACAAAATTCCATGTCCTGGGGGAGTCTATATATTTTTGAAGAAGTGGTATTAGAAGAAGTTTACATTTAAAAAATTTGGCTCTCAAAAGAAATTTCAATTGTTTACTGTTGATATTTGGCTCTGTTGACTAATGAGTTTGCCAACCACTTTCATAGAAGAAAATATATGAAAAAATGTCATTTAATTTATAAGACTTTTTAAAAAAGCACCTCAGCGTTATTTCCAATAAGTGAAATATATTATAAGTCTTTCAATACTATTATTTCTTTATCAGGTGAGAACATATGCTTTTTGTAGTAGCTAAAAAAAATTATTAGAACAGGACAGAACCTTATGCTATTTTGTTTTTATTGCATTTGTTATAATGACATGTTGAAGTAAAAGTAAAAGAATTATTTGGACACTGTTCAACTTTTTAAATTTCAATCCTGGGTAAAAATATTTATAATGAGACAAGATGCAGGCATACTTAAATGTAATAAATCATACAATTTTAAAATATTTTTAAAAACAGTTGTGATTTCCTCCATTTTTTACCTAAAATAAACAAAACAAAATAAAACAAACAAACAAAAACAAGAACAATTTTCTCTCAAATAAATAAGAGCAGTAAACTATTTTTATTTCTTTTTGTTCTTATATTTTTTCATCATTTCAATCTTCCACATTTTTAGAACTTATATATACAATCCATAACCTTATAAAGTTGAGCCATGACTCTTTATTCCACAGTTTGGAGATATATCAAAGCAGTAGTTTTACAACCACTTTATCAAATGATTTGAAGCTATCGCAAAGTGAACTAGATACACCCTGATATACTACTATGTTTTTCTTTAAACCAGGACATTTTGTTCAATAAGTAATTATAAAAGTCTAAATAAGTCTGTGAGTGAATGCAAAGAACACCTGAACATGTGCATAAGACAATCTAAATTGTCATATTTTACAGATGAGATTTGGGAATGAATTGTCAGTCACTGGAAAATTAATTTTTCTTTATATTTTGTTGATCTGGAGAATTTCCCCAGACTCGTATTGTCTTGTGAGGCCACTCCATCACTGGCAAAAACTTCATCTTTTTACTTTTTTTTTTCTTTAATTAATTATTAGAAACTAGAGGCCCAGTGCACAGATTTGTACACCAGTGAGGTCCCTCAGCATGACCTACGAGGATTGGGCCGAAACTGGCAGTCAACACTGCCTGCTACTGCTGCCTGCCACTTCAACTCATCCTGACTCTGCTGCACCTGCCATTGCCACCACAGCACAGTGGGCTTGCTACCACTCTGCTGTGGTCTCCAGGCTGAGGCTGCCAGCCGTGAGTCCTGCATCTGTTGCCCATAGATCAGCTGAGCAATGCTCCCACTGTGAGAGTGCACTGACCACCAGGAAACAGCTCAAGCATTGAGTGTCTGCCCTCTAGTGGTCAGTGTGCATCATAACAACTGGTTGACTGTTCATTTGGTCATTAGGTCATTCAATTGCTTAGGGTTTTATAGATGATGATAGATGATAGGTAGATAGATAGATGCTAGATAATTCAGCAATTACATTGGAGACATTTTCTTTAAAAATAAAATCTGATTTTCCTATGCCTATAATGTTTGAATGGCTTCCTTTTGCATTTAAGATAAGAATAAATGACATGGTCACATATGATCTGGTCCTTGACTATTTCACATGTTTTTTAAAATCCCTTTTTGTTCTTTAAAGACAGATTTTATGTGTTTATTTTTGTTGCATTGATTCTTTCTTGCTCTCTAAAATACAGCTTTAAAAAAGTATCATAATATAACACACAAAATGAAAAGCTTCTCATTGGAATCACAGGTTTTATCAAGAAATAGATGATCTCAAACTAAAATGACAATAAATAGATATCAAGATCAAGATGATAGATATGTTTGCATTTTCTGGCAAAGATTTATAAAGCAGCCTAAATAAAAATACTTCACCAAGACATTATAAATTTACTTGAATCAAATAAAATTAGAGTGTTTAAATATTTAGAGGATGTAAAGAAGACTTAATGGAAATATTAAATTAAAAATTAAAATAAATTATAACTAAAAATATAATAACTAAATTGCAAAACTCAATGGCAGTTTAATGCAACATAGTTATGAAAAAAGAACTATGTATTTAAGAAATGACATTAATATAACCACTAATGTAATTATCTTCATTTATAACATAAACATATAAATATTTTAAAAAATTTGCAATCTGTATTATTAAATTAAGTGATAAGTATTAAAAATGCTGTTTCCATTCATGATTAGATTTATTTTTGTGCCAGGAATATTTATTCAAATTAACAAAATAATAAATATAAGAGTGGTGTGATGTAGAGGAAAGGGAAAGGAATTCTGACACCTTTGAACTGCTCTCAGCATGAGATTCATGTTCACTTCAAAGAAATTTTATGCTTAGATATGCTCTGCATGGTGTCCAACAAGAGAGTAACAGCTGGCCATCCACAAAGGCTGAAATTTACAATCAATCGAGTAACACACAACTCTGGTAGAAATGTAGGTAATATGCAAAGGAAATCCTGATTGAAGTTTTCTTTATAGTTTCAGAATTATTGTTAATGTTCTTTTCATTATTCTAATTTTCCTCAACTAGACTTTAAAAATAATTTCATAATTATATTTTTACTTACTGTACAAACTGTAGGAAAGTAACACAGAGAAAACATCAAAATATTTATTTATTACCTATCAAATACAAAAATGCATAAAAATAAAAACAAATTAGACACATTTTGTCAAAGCCTAAAAAGAAACTTCACCTTTTTATCTATACACATCTCTAAGGTTCTGGGTGTTTATGAAAAGTTTGAGCTCTAGCCTTAAAGAATATTAAAAATGTTATATTTTTCCTTCAATAGATAATTAGCTCAATTTCCTATTACTCAAAATGTCTGGGTAGACCACATGACAATACAACTTGTTTTCTGTTTTCTATTCAGTTGGTTGTGTTGGTGCTGTCAATATTTGCTTTAGCAAAGTACTAGCATACGGAGGAACACAGGGGACCCCTTTGTAGCTCCAATCCCTAAACAGAGGCCTTGTGTATAAAAGACCCTCAACACCCATTGGTTGTTGCCGGTGTGACTAATCAAATCCACATTTCCATACTGTCAATACAGCTCCGTGCAAAGTACAAAATTGAATTAATCTCATATAAAAAACATTTTTCCACATAGGTAAGATATACCATCATTTTAAGACTGAGCATGTACAGTGAAATGTGACTATTTTGTAACCACCAAAAACTTTCAAGCATCCTCTTTACACTTGTAGAACGAACCACCTGAATATATGCCTTCCTAATGAGAGGGCAAATAAATTACTTTCTGGCCTTCTCTTGATACTAGACCACTGGCATGTGACTTAAGTTCTCCTATAAGGTCAGTGAGTGGATTTTAAGTCAGAAGTTAAGAGTGGAATTTATTCTGAGAAGGATGGGGTCAGGCACATTAGTTCCTCCAGGCAGCAGTAGCAGAGGCAGAAGTGATTCCATTTCATCCCAAGCATGAGTGTTGCTTTTCAGTAGCTGCAGCAAAGATGTCTTTGTGGTGGCAGTGGAGTATCATGCTTGAGGCCTCATGGAAATAGGGTATGCTACAAAATATTCTTCCAAATATTTATTTTTCTGCTAACACACTGGATCAGGTCTTGTTTCTTACAACATTTGCACTGCTCTGATAGGGCAGAAAGAGTTGAGGTATGCTTGTGCCTGGCAAATGTAATGTTCAGAGACTGATTTTATTTTTGAACTTTCATAGCCAGGTAGGAGTAAAATCGGAATTAGAGTCCATGTCTTTCAAATTCTATTGTGCTATGAAACAAATAGACACATTTAAAAAAAATCCAGTTGCTTTTTCACCTGGCTGGCATGGCTCCGTGGTTGAGCATCGACCTATGAATCTGGAGGGCAGAATTCCATTCCTGCTCAGGGCACATGCCCAAGTTGCTGGATTAATCCCAAGTAGGGGGTGTGCAGAAGGCAAACATTCAATGATTCTCTCTCATCATTGATGTTTCTCTCTCCCCTCTCCCTTCTTCTCTGAAATCAATAAAACATTAAAAAATTAAAATCCAGATGCTTTTAAATATCTAAATATCTGGATATCTTACTTAACACTCCAAATAAAAATTTACAACTCTATGACTTTGCTTATTTTGTATTATCAGCAAAATTAAAATTGATGAAAAAATGAATTTTCTCTGTGATCTTAAATCAACAGAGAAAGAAACCTATATCTTAGTAATTATGCCAGTGAAAGTTTCTTAGATTTCAAGTCATTAGCTACAGAAAGAACCACTAGGTTTTTCTAACTATCAATTCAGTATACAGCCATAGGGTGGGAAAGTGGGGAGGGAAACTATCTACTTTCTATCACTCTCTGAGCCTTTTAAAAACTGATATAGTGAAACGATCCCCCCAAAAGTATTTCCTTTGGGTCTGCAGTTACTATGCTTTTAAGCCATTATTTCTTTAAAGCAAAGTGATAAACTACAGCAAATTATTTATAGTCTCAGCTATTTCTTCTCTATAATATATGACTTGTTTCTCTGACCTGAAGGCCGACTGTCTTGGGTCTTTTTAAAGCAATGGGTGAATGAATTTTTGAGCTAAGAATCATATTATGGTATGCATCTTTCTCTTTGAATATGTTTCATTCAGCTCTCAGCTCTCTAATTCAGGAAATATTTGATTAGAAACACTTTAGAAATTCTCAAAGGTTAGAGATAGATATATGAAGAAAAATGATCTTAAAGATAGCTGAAGACTAAGCCACATATCAAAACAACATTTGCACTGCTCTGAAAAGCAAAATGGCTGCTCACACTCTCTAGACCAAGTAATATAACTCACAGGAGAAAAATGATTAAAGAAATCACATATATCATTGGCCTAGCACTCCAAAATGTCCTTTTAGGATTGCCCCAGGAGTATATGTTATAGGAATTTATTATTGAGATACAAGTCACACAAAAATATAAATGTTTGCTTCTTAAATTTAAAAAGTATAATTCATAATATATATACATTTATATTATTCATAGTTATTATTTAATTTTTAATTATTTTTAAAAAATATTTATCACTGCTATAATGTTCAAATTGCTGACATCTAATGCATCTACATGAAATGATAGAGACAAAGATCCATCAGTTATAGATCTTATACTTTAGTTAAGGAAAGAAAAGAAATGAAGAGAGATTGTAATTACTATGATAAATTCTTAGAGAGAGGGGGGAAAAAAAAAAAAACCACCACATATGTGGGTACCTAATATAGGCTATTGTATTCAAGAAAAGCTTCAAATTAGATATAATGTTTGAACCACGATCTGAGTCCCGAGTCACATTTAGCTTAATGAACAAATGAAAAAAAAAATAGTTGCAGAAAAAGGGTGATTTGGATTACAATCTGACTTAAGGTATGACTTTGAAATTTGGCAATTGATTTTGTAACATGTGGAGTCACATAGTTTTCCTCAATTCTTACTTATTTCCTACTGAAAGCCACACTGAAAATGAGCTTCAGAAATCTGAATGCAGTTCCCTTTGATATTGTGTTTTGTTGAACACTAAGCTGTGTGTCTGTGTGCGCATGCACCCTTGTGTGTGTGTGTGTGTGTGTGTGTGTGTGTGTGTGATGAAACTAGGAAAAAAATAATAGAAAAGCTTTAAGTTAAACAATTCCCAGATGTCACAGAGGCCACAGAGAATTTGGATTGTTATCCTTATTTATTATACTAGAGGCCTGGTGCATGAAATTTGTACACAGGTAGGGTGAATAGGCCTGGCCAGCAATCAGGGCCAATCATGGCCTTCCAGCTGCTGGCCAGTGTCTTCCTTCAGTGGCTCCTGGCTGCTGGTCTGGGTCTTCCTTTTTTCCATACTCCCCCCCCCCCCCCCCCACCCGATGATCAGCTCACATCATAGCAAGCACATATATAGATTGGGCATTCAGTAGGAACAGTCACACCTTGATAGAAATGCAAAACTATATTCAGAGTAAAGTCTACTTGAAGCAATCACAAATCATGCATGAAGCAAATCCTCACCAGAAAAGTATGTTGTAAAACTTTAAAGGAGTAAAACAATCCAGACACTTTCCAATGTATTCTGTGAGCACACCACATTTACAGAACCAAATTCTCCCAGCGAAAATTGGTGCAGCCAAAAAAGGTTTGGCCCAGTGGATAGAGTGTCAGCCTGCAGACTAAAAGGTCCCAGGGATGATTCTGGTCAAGGGCATGTACCTTGGTTGCAGGCAATCCCCATTAGGGGGTGTGCAGGAGGCAGCTGATCAATGTTTCTCTTTCATCAATGTTTCTAACTATCTCCCTCCCTTCCTCTCTGTAAAAAAATCAATAAAATATATTTTAAAAAATTTGGTGTAGATTCCATGTCACATATGCCCCGTGGGAATATGAAGATTATTTAATAATATCATAATATGGATCTGAGGGATGCAAGGTTTGTTCAACATTTAAAATTCAATCACGCTTTTATTCATATTTTGAACAAATAAAAATAAAAAGTCATAAGATCATTTTAATACATTTACACATGATAAAATTTCTTAGCAAACTAGGAATAGAAGGAAATATCCTATTTTTTTAACCTATTAAAAAAAAGTTGACATTAAAAACCTACAGCTGAGACCACATATAATTATAAAAGGCAGAATGCCTTTCTATTAAGTCAAGGATATCTGCTCTCATAATTTTTTAACATTATAATGGACTATTCACCCCCTCTTATAAGACAATAAGTAAAAAGAAAAATTTATAGATTTAAAAAAAAAAGATGTGCCTTAATTCAGAACTAACTGATAGTGTACATAGAAAATCCATAGGGACCTGCCAAAAAAAGATAAAAACTAACTAACTAACTAACTAACTAACTAAATAAATAAATAAATAAATAAATAAATAAATAATAAATCCAAGGTATGAATTTCCCAATGTTGCAGACTCATAAGACACTAGGTTAATTACAAAATATCAATTTTATGTGTAATGTACTTGCTTGAAACTTAGAACGCTCTGAAGATTAAAGATATTAGCTAAACAAATACAGAACAAGCTTGTGAAAGTAGCTATGCAGGAAAATGCAAGGGTCCTATGAAAATGCATCAGCAAAATAAAATAAATAAAGAATGTGAGGCATTTTCACAAGTCTGACAGTCACAATTAAGTGTGTCAAAATCACACACGAGAACTGTATAACTTAGTACATGACAAAGCTAGAGAGGCTAAAATTTTGCTTCCAAAAAATAAAATAATTTCATTGCAAGTTGTGAACAAGAAAGCCATCAGTGGACCAACCAAAATTACAGTATTGTCAAATTATGTAACATAGCCACAATTGAAAATTACATTTTTATAATAATTACAGGAAAAACACTAGTCAATTTTTAACACATTTTCCTACCACAAAATGTATAATGAAAGTATTTTGAAAATTCAATATCAAGTAGTTTGTCAGGTGTTTTTATACTACACAGAATAAATCTTATTGCCAGACAAAAGAAAATATGCTAGTTCTTTTGTATTTTGACTTTTTAAGTTTGTTCCAGGAGTACCACTGACATCAACTTCTGACTAGAGAAAATAAAATAAACTCTCCAAAGAGCTGAGCCTGTTGAAGCAGATGAAAAAACATCTCCCTTGGATGTTCCAATAATGGATGCTGCATACATAAGTAAAACTCAAGAGAAACTTCATTTCTTTTCAGATTTCAATTATTTTTTCTTGTTTAAGCCCATGCTGGATTTTAGTCATCCTAAACCAAAAAATTTATTTGGTTCTATAAATAATACAGTTTTTATATATGTGACACTGAATTTCTTTTCATCATAATGAGGTGCATTCTGGTAGAAAAATAAATGAATGAAGAATACTCATGACTTAGTTGCTATGGAAACTAACAATATCTTTTCCTCATGATTAGACATTGAAGTAACTGCTTTTCTTTTTCTATTTTTATTTTATTTTGTTTATTTTATTTTATTTTTTAGTGCAGAAGAATTTATTCTGATTTTTTTTTAGACTTCTAAACTAATAATCTATAGGACTTTTCTTTGGCATTAAATTTCATTTGCTCTATTCCAGGAGTCTCTCTATGAGTTACTATCAGTTACGTATTAAATAAACTCGAAACTTTTTTGAGAAGTCAGTGTATGAAGAATAAAAACTCTGAGTTATTACTTAATCCCAAAGTTGATCTAAAAACTGCAGTTTTAAGAAAAAGATGACATGAGAAATTCTGCCTTCAGAGAAGTATTTTCTGCTTATCTACACTAATAAAAGAGAAAGATGCAAATTTACTGTACCCTCCAGCTAATCAGAAGTGAGCATGCAAATTAAGGCAACAAAGATGGCAGGTTAATTTGCATGTGCAAGTGACCAAGGGTGGGGTGGGATGCTTGCATCGTCACCATAGCGACGACACAGGTGTTCCACCCCACCCCAGCCTTTCCAGTCTTCTGGTCAGCGTGGGAAGATAGAAAGGCAGTTCCAGGCCCAGAGTGAAGGCAAAAAGGCAGCTGCAGCAGGAGCAAAGGCAGTGAGAGCAGCCTACGGAAGGAAGTCCCATTCTTGCACATATCTTTGTGCATTGGGCTTCTAGTTGTATATACTCAGTGTGTATGTGAAGTTGCATATTGATGGAAATATATAGACACATGGTGTATGTGAAACCAGTAATGTACCTTGTCATATACATTGTATATGTACTATATATAAACAAGTGTCTCTGACAAGGTGCATTACTGAAAATATGCAATTTTTACAAAGAAGTCTGCTATGTCAGTATATTCGTGCATCACCTAACGATGGGGATACATTCTGAGAACTGTGTCATTAGCTGATTATGTCATTGTGCTAACATAAAAGAGTGCACGTACACAAATCTCGATGGTATGGCCTACTACATATGTAGGCTATAACTTTAGCATATTGGTATGAGGATAGAAACCCATACAGCCTGTTCCTTCACCAAATACTGTAGACAAACGTAATGTGTTGTGCTATGACATTAGGGTAGCTATGATGTCACCAGGGAGTAGCATTTTTTCAGTTCCATTATAATTTCACTAGAGGCCTGGTGCACAAATTCATGCACAGATGGGGTGATCTGGGTTGACTGTGGGGGCTGGCCTGCTGTGGAGAGGGACTGTGGGAAGTTGGCCCCAGTAGCAAGATAACCAACAGTTGATTCCACAAGAAATTGGACTCCCTCCTCCCTTCTGTCTGGGTCCGGTGTGCAGGTGAAGCAGATTCAGGACTGTCAGGGCCCCACCAGCTAGGTGTGGGTCAGTGCGCATCATAGTTACTGGCCAGTTGTCCAGTTGTTCCTGTCGTTTGGTTGTAATGGTCATTTAGGCTTTTATATATATAGATGGGACCACCATCACATATGTGGTCCATAGTTGAACAAAATGTCATGATGCCATGCATGACTATAATTTCAAGATCTCTGGACAGCAATATAAAAATCCCCTACCTGCCCCACTTGTGTGGCTCAATGATTGAGCATTGACCTATGAACCAGAAGGTCAAGGTTTGATTCCTGGTCAGGGCACAGGCCTAGGTTGCAGGCTCATTACCCAGTGTGAGGTGTGCAGGAGGCAGCCAATCAGTGATTCTCTCTCATCACTGAGATTTCTATCTCTCTCACCTTCCTCTCTAAAAACAATAAAAATATATTTTAAAAAACAATGAAGACAGCTTAAATTTATAAATATTATTCACATCTGCTATCTATAACATAAAAAGCAATATGCTAAGTGTTCATCTGACTTGTAGCTAAGATGTGCACTGACCACCAGGGAGCAGATTCACTTCGCAGGAGCTGCTGAGCTGCAATGACTTGGCAGCGGCAGTTCTTGGGTGATGCATCCCGAAATCAGAGAGAAGGGAGCAGATTCCTAACAAGGCTGCAGGATTCCACCTTTGGCCACGGGTTATGTTATTGCTGGGGCATTGTTAGTCCTGAATCTGGTTACTGCATACTTGCTTTTGCATTCCACACCCTGTACAACAGCAACTTTGCAGCATTCCCTCTTGCTCTCTAAGACCACTTGGGGCTGTCTGAAACCCAGTTTGGGCCCGGTATCTGCAGGCCAGACCTAGGGCCCCACCTGCTGGAGGGACCCCGCTTACACCACAGACACCTTTCAAGCCATGGCACCAACCAAGGTATGGCAGATCAGGGAAGGACTGCAGGAGGTTGGCTCCAGGGTATGTCTGGCCCATCTTGCCCAGTCCCAACTCACAGGCCACCTTCTAATTAATTTCCTTTTAATGTGCAGGAATCCGTGCACTGGGTCACCAGTCTAAATATAAATTTCTTTCTTTATTTTAGTGATTTAGAAATGTTTTTGCTGTAATTTTGTGATTGAAATCCATATTTACATTTTGTGTACAATTTGGCCAATCAAGGACTTATATCTAACATTATTCTAAATAATGTAGGTGTCTCATGGAAGTTATATTTAGGTAATTTGTTTCTGTAGTAAACTTATTTTTAAATTTTTGAAATGTGATAAAAACTTTAATGGACATATTTTTAATCTCAGATGAAATCCTAATACATATTTGTCCACAGAGGTCTTGATCCTGTCATGGTACACAATTGACAATCAACATTTTATGAATAAATAAGTACATGCAAAAATGGATGAATGAACAAATGAGCTATGAGAACTTCAACATGACAATGAAAACAAGTGACATATTTTCTACTTCATTTTAATAAAATTATTAATACTGCTTTTACATTAATCTGAAAATGATATATTTTAAAATAACTTAGTTGATATTAAAATAATTCTCATCTTTATACTTAATTCTTGTTATTCTAAAAGTGTTGAGAGAGTCACCTTGAAAGTTTTTTTGGTTTGTACTTGCAGATACGAGGTTATCTCCTTTCTCAACATGATTTATCCTAATTATGTTTTAATTGGGTGCTTCAATAAGGTGTCACAGGAATGCACAGTTCTAAAAACTCAACTCATTAAAAATGTCATTAATTATAATGTCCTTCAAGACATTTTGAAGAACTTCCTCTTTTATTTAAACATGTGAAAAGTGAAAAAGAAAGTATAAAAAGTAACAAAACCTAGAAGAGAAAACATGACTGAGAGAATTACATTCATCACAAAAACTTCAGAAGTAAGGTGTGAGTTCCTACAATATTTAGACTTCATCCCTCCTTAGGACTGCTATCTTGATTTCTATTTATTTTTATATTTTTCTAAATGTTTTGGGTTGAAAAGCAACATGCTATACTTTAAAGACCGTTGTTCATGAAGACATAAACATTAGCATGAATCTCAGCTCCATGGTTTACTAGTGTATGAATGGTGTGATTATGCAGCCTCTTTGAGGCTTGCTTTCTTCTTGCATAAAATTTGGAAGCAAATGAAATAACTGTGTTAAAAGACCCATTGTTGTTCTTGCAAACAGTAAATTATTGATAAGCATCAATGTCACTGAGCCCAAAAAATGTTATATTTCAGTTGTTTTGATAACTTAGAGGAAAACATCCATTAAGAGTTTTGTTTCTTCTGGAGCTTAAAACAATACATTTATAAAGACAGTGAGATTCCAATATGACAACTTGACAAATATAACAAAAAAGACAAAGGAGTTTATTACTTAAATATGCAAAAATCAATAGTGCATTTGGAAAAAATAAACTGCACATAAAATGAATAATTCAAGATGATCCAAATATATACAAAATCTATTAATATACTTTTTTTACCTCAATAGATAATATAAAAGTATGCATACTTCATTATTTTAATAGATAACAAAAAGTTATACACTAAATGTTGTTTAATAAAGAGACCATATATCTATTTTACACAAATAAAAACATTTTCTTTAATGGTGAAACACACAGAACATGACAATAAAAATCAGAATTAAGTAAAAAATAAATGCACTGCTATATGCATGTTATTTAAATAATTTTAAAATACTGTATGAAAATGAAAAAAGAAATAAACAAAGTTATATGCATATGTATTAAAATTATATAGGTACTATATATGTATTAACAATAATACATTTTTCAGAGTGGTTGTATGTAAATATATTTACTACATATCTTTAAAAACTAAGATAGATATATATGTATATATATTTCATAAAATCCAATTTATGTTTTGCTTTTATAATTTCTATTTTATTTTATTAACTTTTATTCCTTTAATAAAAAATAACCAAATCTATAGCAATATAGGCAAAATAATTACATAGTAATATAGAAGATTATGAGTAAGTGGAAAAACATGATTTAGAATGGGAAGAATATGTGATGTTATGAAGATTTTCCCAGATGGTACATTTATTTATGTATAGTGCATTTATATTTCATATAATTCAAACAATAATTTAATATAATTTTATTGGAATATAAAAATGATTCAAAAGTCTTCTAAAAGATAAATCTTAGATTTATCAAAATGTAATAATCAGTAGAGAAGAAATTAGTGATACCATATTTCAAATGTATTATAAAGCTTTGTTGAAAAAGAAATACCATGATTTGGGCATAAGAAAATTGTGGATATATTCATGTACTATTTAGCTAGAAGCAGTCTCTAAAATAGGTAAGAATCCTAAGTCATCACAGGTGTACATAGGATTGATTTCCAATGATTTGATTATTGATGTTTATTTGGGGAATAACAATATCAGTTTTAAAGAGTATAAGTTATGTTTAAATGAAGTTATCTATTTGATATAGAGAAATTCTCATTCATGAAGCTTATTTTGACCTACTCTTCTCTCATGATATAATCTTTCAGAGGCTCATTAGCTCTCTTGCAAGCTGACCCCTGTCTGACCATTCCATGAACATTTCTCAAAGATGTTTACACAATGCCTAAAAATTTCATAGATGGCCTTCTTCTATGACTAGATATGTAATCATGAGCAAGTTACTAGAGTTCTTTTTGAAACATGTTATATTTGCAACCCTCCTAGAGCTTAGAATGCTTCAGAAATAAATATGATATTAAATAATACTTCATCACCAAAAGGGTATTAAAAGGAATATACCATGCACAATGGGAGAATATATCAATTTGGTCAAGTTAGTTCAGCATTCATTGAAAATTTCTCTGAATATGTTTAGGTGTTATAAGGTTATGTTATAAGAAAACATAACATTAAAGAAATAATCTACCAGAGACAGAGAAGCATCAATCAGATGCTCAAATCTCAGAGGGAAGGTAGGGGAGGGTGTGGATAAAGGGGAGAGATCAATCAAAGGACTTGTATGCATGCATTTAAGCATAACCAATGGACACAGGCACCAGGGAGGCAAGGGTTAGAATGGGAGTAGGAGGGCTATGGGGGAATAAGAGGATAAGAACCCATATGTAATACTTTAATCAATAAATAAAAAATAAATAAAATTTAAGAAAATTTACAAAGACTCCCCCCCCCCAAAAAAAAAAAAAAAGTAATCCATGCACAGAAAAAAGCAAGAACAAATTAGCAGGTAAGTGAGAGTATACTATGTTCAGAAACTAATAGATTTACAGCCGAGCAAAGAATGTGGTGTGCAAGACAATCATTGGGGAAAAAGTTGGTAAAGCAGGGTGGGTATAGAGAGCCTTATAAATCCATGTGGACTAGTATGTGCTCTTATGCTAAGGAGAATGGGTAAATATGAAAGTTTTTAAACAGTAAGGTAGTGTGCCAAATTTGCGTGAGCTCTCTCTCTCTCTCTCTCTCTCTCTCTCTCTCTCTCTCTCTCTCTCTCTCTCTCTCTTTCTCACTGCATATGGAATAATTCAATGAAACACAAGATTAGGAGCAAGCAAACCCATCTGGAAAGAACTGACTTTCTGAGAGTTAATGGTGGTTTGCCGTGGAATGAGGAGAAGCAAACATTTCAGGAATTTAGATAGAGGAGGAAGATTTACTGTCTACCATCTTGACATAATAACTGGATATCGGGTAGTGTTGATAATCACCAATTTCAGTTTATGATCAACCTAATCTCCTCAAAAATCTATTTAGCAATTCCATGTAAATCTGATTTTACAAATAACTTAGTTTGTACCACCTGCCACAAAGACATACACACCCATGCACCCACGCGAACACATAATCTAAAACAAAACAAAAGAAATACTAACTCTTACTTTTCTTATAGCATGAGGTAAAAGCGATGACTATAGTCTATAGAAAGGTTGTGCCAAGAATCATGCAGTGGCCACTGCTGAACCTTAAAGGCAATCATACCTCCTTTCACTTTTCTTTTTCTGCTATTCTTACTATAGGTGCTTTATCATTTCACTGGGATTTCCAAGCACCCTAGCTCTCCCTTAACTTTTGATTATTTATTTGCTGATTCTTGATATTATTTTTTTTTCTGCCTAGTCTAACACCTGGCCCATTTTTTTTCAAGCATTGCTCCAATTTGGAAGGTATTAAAGTTACAGGCATTGGCTGCCTCAGAAGCCTTTCTTATCTCTGCTTCAGGAAAGCTACCTTACATATTTGTCACCCCAGAGGCCAAAAAGACTCATTGGAACTTGCATCATAGGCAGTGTTAAGTGCTTCGGCCATGTAAATAGTATGAGATTGCCCTCTGATTAATGAGTAAAGCAGACAAGTTCTCAATTATTCTGAATTAACCAGATGAAAGAACAGTGCAAGCAACCCTTGTGCTACAGAAATCTGCTCTCCCGTCTCTAGCTTGGCATCTAGTAGAGAGTTGCATCTCCTACACTGACATATAGCCTCCTTCCTAAAATGAAAAGAATATATTTGATATCACAGACATTATGAGAACATAATGTCTGATATCACAGACATTATGAGAATATAACAGAAATCAATATAAATGTTTTGTGAATAATCTAAAAACTTAATAACTAAGGCTTCATCGATACAGAAATTCATTATATTACTATGTCAAAATAGAGGCATTTAGTTTATAATTAGTTTTTTTCTCCCCTGCCATTTTTTCGGATGCATAATGGTTATTGTTCTCACTTTTCAGTTTCTTCATACATTCTTCCTGTTCTTTCCCCCATCATTCAATATATATATAATGACAAATGAGGATGGAAAATGTAATGACTATTCTTACATCATATAGTCAGTAGCTGAAGCTAAGCTAGATTCTTTGTATCTGCAGTCTAGTATAATTTTCCTGAAAGTTGTAAGAATATTAGAAATTATTGTATTTTTACATCATTTATGATTTATTTCCTGAACAGTGTTTACAACATAAGTAGAAGACTGTATAATATGGTGATCTGATTTAATATACATGGTTTACATTTATGAGCAAAGTTAATATTGCAGCTTACTTAGGTACCTATGACAGAGGATGGAGCTATGATGGAGAGATTATGTGAGCTTCCTCAAACATCCAAATATATTTAAAAAATGAAAATGAATGTTAAGTTGGATAACAACAACCTGCACTGATTTAGGGGTGTAAAAATTTAGAGTGGACAAAGTAAGAGCTTCAAAGTCTTACCATGTTTATTTGTTTATTTTTTAAACATATTAATTATTTTATTATTTAATACATTTTAGTGTAAGTTGTATACATTTGCATCTATCACATTCAATATTTTGTAGCTCTTAAGCAGCGATGTGCCTTCACAGTATACTTGAAATTAAAGAAAATACATCATCTTCTAGATCTTTTAATTTTTTTCTCAACTTTTGAAATGTCTATGCATTTAAGTATTCAATTATAACTCAGGGCAATAAAACAATAATTATATATTTTTTGTTTAGTAGTAAGAAGATATACTTTATGGTAATTAAAATTTCTAAAATTTTCAGCATTTATTTTATTTGGAGTAATTGTAAACTGCTTCAAGTGAGGTCTGAAAACATTTCAAATGTAGTGTATAAGTCATCTTGCACTAAAATGTCAGTTTCCATAACTGGAAAATACATCACTCTGGGGGTTATACTATCATTGGCTTTAATTTGATCCATTTAATTAAATCAAATGGTGTTATAATCCTCAAGAGGGAAACTACTCTACTTAGAATAAATCCATTAGAGATACTTGAAATATGAATATTTTTATAGTGTGAATTAAGAGCCTGGTTAAAAATGCAGTGTACAAAAGAAGTGAACATCAAGAATGATTAGAAATGTTATATTTTATGGTTTTGTTAACCAGGAAAGTGACAAGAAAGTAAGCCAAGTAAATAGCCATAAGAAAATATAATAAATGTCATATTAGAAAGCCATATAAAGTATTGCAGAGTGATTTTATGTAGATCAAAATGTGTCTAGATGGAACAAAATTGCTATTGAAAGCTACTATATGTCTTAAAACGCTTGGTACCTGTATAACTTAAAAAAATACATCCTCAATTTCTCTGCTCATTTACTGATCACCTTCTGTGCACATGACTATGTTAAAACATCGTCTTTCTTACCTGGTATCTTTATCCATCTAATCATGTCTATCTGATATTTAGTTTTATAAAGTAGATTACTCCCCTTTTTTGGTGGTAGGTTCTGGGAGAGAGTCTTGAGGTTGGGCTGAGTATGAGGAGTTAATGGGAGCAGTGTTTCAAGAATAATTTGAAGGAATGGCATGGTCAGTCAGTCAAGGATCAAATTTACAAACAGCTTTTTATTTTAGTTGAAATTATAAGAGCAAAGACCAGGCAAAAGCCCATTATGGTTTAAGACAAAGTTTAAATCTGACATTTTGAAATATTTGGATTTTAATCCACTGGTAGAAAGAGTTAGCTACAAACAAGTACCAAGCCTGGTGACCAATATTGAAAAAGGGATATAAAAATAAAACATGATAAAACCAACATTCATAACAAATTCTGCTATCTAAAACAGGTATACCTTACTATCTATTCTCTCAGACTAGAGTGCCATAATGAAGAATTTCTGTTCACATTTTTATCAACTTAATTAGATGAAAGGTAATTTACCATGTTTATATAAAAAGCACACACATAATCTTTTGAACTTTTTTCAATGATGGTCTCTATTTCAATTGGTAGAATATTAGTTTGCTTGTATGCATTGGCAATCACATGTAGTTCATACCAAGTTCAGATTTATTTTTTAATTTTTTAATATTGCATTAACACGGATATTCTTCCATAACTGTTCACTTGTACCCTGAGGAAAACATTACTACTAGAGTAATGTGCTTATATGAAGTTCCTTTTGCCTTTAGTTTTACAAGCTCCACTCATTCCAAAGTTGCATAAGCCAGTACCTTTTTGCTCACCCTCTCCAAGCAAATGAGTTCATATATTCATAATATGGTAAGAATCTTTCATCATAATGGTATGCTTTAGAAGACAACTTGGCAGTTTCTTACAAAACTAAACATTGTCTTACCATAGTCAGCAATGATGTCCCTTTGTCTTTCCCCAACTCATTGGATTCTTATGTAACACTAGAGGCCCAGTGAACAAAATTTGTGCACAGAAGGAGGGGTTTCCCTCAGCCCAGCCTGCACCCACTCCAATCAGGGACACCTTGGGGGATGTCTGACTGCTGGTTTAGGCCTAATCCCTGTGTCAGACACCCCTCTCACAATCTGGGACTGCTGGCTCCTAACCACTCACCTGCCTGCCTGATTTCCCCTGATTCCTCTGCCTACCTGCCTGATTACCCTAACCTCTCTGCCTACCAGCCTAATTGTCCCTAAGTACCTCTGACTACCTGATCACCCCTGCTACTGCCTGCCTACCTGATCAAACCTAACTGCCCTCCCTTGCTGGCCTGATCTCGCCTCCAACTGGCCTCCCCTGCCATCCTGATCTTGACCCCAACTGTCCTTCCCCTGCTGGCCTGATTACCCCTAACTACCTCTGCCTGCCTGATCACCCCTAACTGCCTTCCTCTGCTGGCCAATTTGTTTCTCATTGGTCAGTTTCTATGCCAGTTAGCATCAAAAGCTCTGCCTCCTAGACAGCCATTAGCTCCTCACAGTTGACCCAGATTTGGTTCTGATTGGTCAGTTACTATGCCAGTCGCTATCTTTGGGCCTATTAACAAAGCCTGATCAGAAAGGTGGGGCTTATCAGCAGGCCTGGTAGAGGCATGGAGAGAAATGAAGGCACAGCTGTTGGTCAGGCCAGGAGAGAAAGAAAGGCAAGTTCTGATCAATGGCTGCCACAGAGGCTACAAATCAGACCTTGTATCTCTCTCTCCAGGCCTCACTCTGAGCCAGATCTGCAGCCCCTTAGGCAGTCAGTGCTGGGTCAGGAGTGGCAGCGGCCCAATCAGTGCTGGGTCACTATGGCAACCCAGCATTGACTTCCAGCCTGGTCAAGCCTTCTGTGGTAACAGTGATTATGATCCTGGCTCTTTTATACAGATATACACATATGTCTGCCTGGAAGTATTTATAGCAGCTTTATTCATAACCACCACAAAACTGGAAGCAACCAACTTTTGTCTAGAGTACTTTACTTGACAATGTGCACTTGAAAATGTTGACTATTCGTGCTTTATTGAAATTGCCTTCTGTTTTTTGTCCATATGTTGATCTTAAGTACTGCACATCCAGAAACAGTATTTAACCTACAAAAAACTGCTCCTGAACAAGGAAATGTATTAAATATGTATTTAACACCAGCCAATGACAAGTGGAAACTTAGCACAGCTGCCTAGTGAGGCAAGTGCATTCAGACAACTCTCACTCTGCAGCAGTTTTGCTCAGCCTCTGTTCTCTGAGTGTATTTTTTCTTTAAAAGACTTCATCAATGATGCTTCTTTTTTCCACAGACTCCAAGACTGGTGGCCTGATGGTTCTACTTCTTTGTATCCTGCTGGCCACAGCATCAACGACAGTACCACGGCTGGTACATCAAGTGGCTGATGGAGGCAGAGGAGGTTTCTTTTCCCTACATTTAAAGAAGATGCTTACTTTTTGACTCTTGGTAATATTGAAAAAGTGAAAAATAATAATTTAACTTAATACAATAAAATAACCCTTGTTTACTTCCCCATTAGACATTGCATTGGGCTTTTTGTCTTTATACTTGTATTCTTTGTGTTTGTTACAATGCATAAAGTAGCTAAAGTAATGAAGACTAAATGAGTGAATCAGTATATCTAGGAATTACAGAGTTTGGAGGAGATTTAAAGAGATCATTAAAGTGGATATCTATGCATAACCTCAAAACCTCTAAAATATTGGTTGTTAATCGGTGTCACCGTTAATATGAATGATACCATCAGTATATATATAAAAAAAGCAATGAAAAGAAAGGGTCAGACAAAATCAACTCGTGTGCATAGAATTACACGACTAGAGTTATGAACTTAAACCAAGTAAGTTTTAATCAACTAGCTTTTAAGATAGTGACTAGGAGTTGTGACACTCTGTTATTAGAACTAACTCTTGTTAATTAACATAAATTTTAAAAAAAAAACATACAATGTATCCTAAATAATATTTAGTAATGTCTGCCAAAGCCAGTTGTTTAGAAACAATATAAGACATTAAATCATAACTAAAAGTATGAATTCATGAAGTTCTATAAAGTATTCCATATTTTTTCTGATGAATGAGTTGTATTGCATCATATTGGGCATAGAGCTTGGCATTTTTGGTATAGCATATTATATACGCATGTCATTGCTAATAAAAGTCAACTGTCCTTTTACTTACAATCTGCATTAACAGCTCATCAATATAAACGAAAATGATTTATTAAAATATTACTGAGCAGAGACTGAGTGGCTCAGGGGATTGATTGGTAATGGGATATGTAGTCTTTTATTTCTAGGTCACTGATTTGAATTACATCTTGGCAGAGAGTGGAGGCTATTTGGTGCCATATGGTGTGAGGAATGGGGCGGTGATGTCAGTCTTATTTTCAGTAAGTGCTGTCCATTTAGGTTTCAATATTTCAAGGAAGCAGCACTTGACTCTGAAGTCTCCATGGACCCAAAATATTATTATATATACATGAGTAAAAAATGTTTATGAGAGAGATGAATGTTACCAAGAATAGAAAAGAGTATTATCCATTACAGCATTTTCAATATAAAAATATTTTTATGACTTCTGTGGGTAGTTTTGAAAAACATGAAAATAAATCTTTTTTAAAATGTATATTTTATTGATTATTTTACAGACAGGAAGGGAGAGGGATAGATAGTTAGAAACACTGATGAGAGAGAAACATTAATCAGCTGCCTCTTGCACACTCCCTACTGGATATGTGCAAGCAACCAAGGTACATGCCCTTGACCAGAATCAAACCTGGGTCCCTTGAGTCCACAAGCCAATGCTCTATCCTCTGAGCCAAACCATTTAGGGTGAAAGTAAATCTTTTAAGATAATGTAAATTAACATGAGTGGTTTTTTTAGGTTTTTAAATTCCTAATGACTTCAGGAAATACAACTAACTATTAGATTTTAAATTTACAATTGATTTTGTTTTACTATTAAAGTAATATTGAGTTCTTTTATAAAAGTAGAAATTTAAATCCTATGAGAATGAATCATAGTGTAAAGTAATAGAGTGTTATAACCGAGAAAGACTGACAAATTTTTTTAAGTAACATTATTTTATGGGTTAATGAAAGTGAGAAATAGAAAGTTAAAATGACTTCTTCAAAATCATCCAGTCCTGATCTATAACTGAACCCTAAGTTGCAGATCAATGTTCTTCTCTTACTCCTCATGTTGTCTTGTATTTAAGATGGAGTCCTAATACATAAGAGAAGTACTGTTTCTGATTCTTTTTAGTGCAAGATAAAGCAAGGAAAAATTAGGTCAAAAGGCCCAAAAAGAGTATTTGGAGATCATCTGATTATCTGTGAAGCAAATCTAAAATCTGCAATCAGATTGTTAGAATATGTGAACTCAGCCACACTGTTCAAAACAAACTCAACAAAAATCAATTCTATTTATATGTAGTAGCAACATAAATTTAGAAAACACTATTTTTAAAAACAACAGGTCAATAACAGCAAAAATAAATACAGGGAATAAATCAACTAAATGGCATATCACACCTCTACACAAAAAATCATAAATCTTTGAGATACATTGGGAAAGACCTAGAGAAATGAAAAATGTGTCATGTGTACCTGGATTGAAAGTTTAAATTTTGTATTGAAGCAGAAGCATTACTTGAGGAGATAAATAATTATTTATCTCCTCAAGTAATGCTTCTGCTTCAATACAATGTCAATCAAACTCCTATATATTTTAAGAGAAAATGTACTCATTTCTTTTAATACTTTATGGAAATGCAATAAATCAAGAATAGGAGACATGGAAAACCAGATTCTTTAAGACATGGTTTGATAAGGACAAAGAACACTTGCTTAAATTGAGTACTGGGCAGGTAATTTTCTTTTTTCTTAATGTATTTTATTGATTTTTTTTACAGAGAGGAAGGGAAAGGGAATAGAGTGTTAGAAACATTGATCAGCTGCCTCCTACACAATCCCTACTGGGTATATGCCCACAACCACAGTACATGCCCTTGACTGGAATTGAACCTGGGACCCTTGAGTCTGCAGGCCGACGCTTTGTTCACTGAGCCAAACCAGTTAGGGCTGGGCAGGTAATTTTCTTTGACTAATGAAATGTGAGCAGAAGTATATCTTTTGTTTGCCAAGGGGTAGAGGTAAAAAGTACTAATGTCTGCCACATACAATTCCAGGTTTTAGTTTGGATGATGGAGGGAGGGATGAAAGTGTATTCACAGCTTGACTTTTTAGATAGGTGGGCACAGTGATAAGTGATTTTTTTATTCTCATAGCAGAGCAAATATATTGACACTCATTGTGGTGAGCAGCTAGACAAAGGCAAAATGTCCATGCCAAGTGAATGTGGCTACAAAATAATCCTTAGAAATTAAACATTAAAATTAATCTATGAATAAGGATGACTTCCATTCATGAAAAGACTAAATTATGAATTACTGTATTGCCCTGAGTTTGGTAGTAATTTGGTAAAGATAACCTTTAAAATTCAGTTGCTATATATTTTTAAACATGTAATAACTTCAAAACAGTTTTTTCATTAATTCCAAATGCTATTATTTCATTTCTGTACAAAACTTACATTAAACTTAGTTTCCCATTAATATATTTGTGAGCAAGAATAACCTTTATTATAGTACAGAAATGCCTAATGAATATAGCCTTCCATCTTATATTAATAACACTTTCTATGTGTACTTATAGTGTCCAATTTAAAGAAAGCAATTTTCTCCTTTATTTAGATTTCTGAATGATGTACATATTAGAATAATGGGCAACACACTGAGATGCTAATAGCCTACATGCAGGGTTTTTCCCCTCCCCCCTGAATGGCTCTGCTATTTTTTAGATATAATTTAAACCATATCAAGGCTGTTCAAATATTTTTTCTTTGAAGACAATATTCACTTTAAAATATATTCTAATGAAAAATAAATTCAAATATATTTCAGATATGTTGGTGTCTATATCTTTAACTAGCTTTTGTATTATAAGTTAAATAACATATCATCTTCCAAGGCCATTGTCATTTACGGTATATTAATGCCATTTTACCTATAATTGTGTAGATACATTTTTATCTCTCCATTCATACTTAAAGTATAGGATGTCAACTTGGACATACTATTTTGTACAAAACAACAAAATGTATACATTTTTTTTTTCTTTTTAAAAATATTCTTATTGATTTCAGAGTGAAAGGGAGAGGAAGAGAGAGATGGAAACATCAAAGGGAGAGAATCATTGATTGGCTGCCTCCTGCAAGCCTCTACTGGGGATCAAACCCACAACCCAGGCATATGCCCTGCCTGGGAATCAAACCATGACCTCGTGGTTTATAGATCAACGTTCAATCACTGACCCATGCCAGCAAGGCAACAAAATTTATATTATTAAAAATGTTAGTAAATAAAAAGAATCATTCATGCCCAGTTTATAAATTTCAAATAATAATTCATTTAATCTGTTACTTCAGTTTTCCAATCTCTGTGATGTTCTCACAGTTGCATTCAGTACAAAGTTTATGACATTATCTTTAAGAAACAAAAGGTTGTTTACATGAAGTGTCTGCTTTTATTCACTCTCCTTCTATACATGTATAGTTTACCTTCAGATCAAATACAGCAGTATAAAATACATGTTTGGACAGGCATTTTAAAGCTGAAGTTGAAAATTATTTTTATTTTTATCTTAATAGTGTATGCACAATCAATAGAAATCAAGTATTGTGGAGTCAATAAATAAAGAAAACAATAACAGCTAGTCTGAAATATACAAATACCATATGATTTCACTCCTATGTGGTATCTATTGTAATAAACAAAATAAACTGATGAGCAAAATAAAACCAGAGGCAGGGGTACATGGAACAGAATGACAAATGTCAAAGAGAATGGAGGTAGATAAAAGGTGAAGAAATTAACCAAAGGACATATATGCATACCCCACAAATACAGACAACAACGTGTTGAAGGTCAGGGGAGTGGGAGGCAGGGGCTGGGAGGATGTAAGTAAAGGGAAGAGGGGACATGAAGGACATATAGTAAACAAAAACAAAAGTAATTTAAAAACTAGCAAATTTCTCAACTATACTTCTACTGTGTAAGCATGCATATTGTAAATACCCTATAAGCAAGCTGTTATTGAAAAGGCTTTTATTATCTAGTTGCTATGTTTTAGGAAGATTACCAAAGGACGAGTGAAAGCTTGACAAAACATCTTCATCTGTGTCAATAGTTTTACATCCTGTATGCCAACATTTAGACAACCTTTAAAAGTTTAGAACAAGGAACTCACTTACTTCTGGAATGTGAGAAATAATTAAAAGTGTCAAGAAGAGTAAGAGTTACATTCTAACATGCCTTTCTTTAAAAAAACAATCTGCACAAACGTATTTCCAGGATCTTTCTCTGGCTCCTCTGAGGTATAGGAGCTCAATAAAAGTCTCTGATGTCTTTACAAGATAATGCTCATAGATAGGCAGCGACATTTATGTAACGGGATAAATGAAGAAACAAACTACTCAAGGGTTCTATCTCCAAATGTCCATTAATACACACACACACACACACACACACACAGAGAGAGAGAGAGAGAGAGAGAGAGAGAGAGACACACACACACACACACAAGAAATAGTATCAGAAGCAAAGTTTTAGAATTGAGAGAATCACAGAATTCGGGAGGACTTTGTGAAAATCAGGATGTCAATAAGACTGGCAAGAAGTACACATCAATGGCTAATGAAAGCTGCCTCATATAATCTGCCATAATTCTTTAGTTCTAAGCAGCTAACAATTACCAAATGCCATGTTATTTTATAACCATAAAAAAAAGTCTTGCTATTAAGATCAAACAACCAATATTGCTTTTGATTGTAAGAACCAACCCACTCTCAAACACGGTACGATATGAAAATATACATGACTTAAAGCTGACTATTATAATACATCAAATTATGAGGAACCTAAATAAAATAGTATTTATTCGCATCTCACGGCTAGAAGATGGGAAGGCTGCACCTGTTTGCTCAGGGAACTAAAGGGAGGCAAATCCTTCCCCACGTTTATAATATCTACAAATGATTACCTAGCATCAGATCCCAGAGGGTGGTTTAAATTAACCTCTGACCTAAGCCTTAATTTAGCAATCTATGAGCCACACATAGAAGATATAAAATGAAATCTTTTGTCAGCAGATCAATCGCATCAGCATGGTCCATTACAGGAAAAGACAAAGAACTAAGCAAGAAGTCCTTGTCCTGAACTATTCCAGCTCCTCAAGTTTCCGTTTGCATCCATACACCAGCGCAATTAGGATCCTTCCAGTAACTTCCACCTTTATGTAAAAGCTTTTGCTGTCTTCTCAAACTCACTCAGCAGGTAAGTCCTCAGGCCATGGGCCTAAACATCAGGCAGCACAGTATTTGGAAGACTGGAATGGGTTTCACACCTTGCAGAGAAATAATATTTGTTGAGTTATTGAAAAGACAGGGCATCAAAGGCCAATATATCTCAAGCCCACTTCTGGTTATTTACTTAAATAAAATTCTACTAGCACCCTCACCCTTGTAGGGAATTTAAAAATCTGCCAGCTTTTCTACTATCATTCACAACCACCCTCAAGAGGCCCAAAAAGAGGCCATCTTCTCAGCCTGCTGCCAGGTGCTAAGTCGATTGTGTGGGTCTAGCTGTCATGGGTTCAACTGGGAGGAAAATGAAAACTTCATTTTAGGCCTGAACAACATCCTCTGATACACATTAGCAGAAACATTTCACAGGGGATAAAGGCACATGAGTGATTTGTAAACCTAATACCTGTGGAGCCATCCTTCACTGGTAAGAAGCAAAGAGAAGGATGAATAATTAGCACCACTATCACATTTATGGAAACCAACTAAGAATTTAAACAACGTTAATTTGATCATGTAATCATTGTGATGGCTCTAAACTCAAAGTGAATTGCTAAATCAAACAATTCAATATTTGTTAGTAGAAAAAGATATGCTTTTAGAAGCAATTTTGTTAGCATGTGATTTTTACCGGGTTTCCCCCCCAAAAAAAAGATGACATTGATATTAAAAGTTAAATAAGATTTAAATTAGTCTTCTTTACACAAAACATTTTTTTTTTCCGGTTGAATTGCAGAAACACTTGAATTATTCTTTTCACTTGGCATCTATTTTCATTGAAACAAGTAATATTGTGTGACAACAACATAACTTGAATCTTGAAAAATCTGGGCATTTTCATGTAAATTCTTAAGCACAGGAGAGAAACATATTTGTTTTCATTTTAATAGCTGCTTCACTGGAAGGCCTAATAAACAATCTTCTTTTCTATGATTTCTCTCCAAGATCCATGTCCTTCCCAGATCCTGAACTGTTTTTAGAAGGTAGAAATGTGATTTTTTTTGTTTTTTTTTTTTTTTTTTGCTTATGTGGGGTAGAGAATAGATCAAATGTCTTAGCAATAATGCATACAAAAATGTCAGAGAAGGTAGGTTGCCAGATAAAACACAGCACACCCAGTTAAGTTTGAATCTCAGGGAAACAACAGCACATTTTTTTGGAATAAGCATGTCTCACATATTCCATGGGACATACTTATGATAAAAGAAATTTATTTGTGAAATTCAAATTTAACTAAGCACTGAGTTGCTGTTGATTTTGCTAAATCTGACAACTTATATAGGGATAAACTGAAAGGTTATTTACTTCCTAGAGAAGGTAATCCTTGAAGGTTTCTGTGAAGGTTAATTTTGTGTGTCAACTTGACTATGTTAAAGGATAATCAGCTAGCTAGTAAATCATTATTCCTAGAAGCATATATGGGGTTGTGTCAAGAAGAGATTAGCATCTGAATCAGGGAGCAAAGTAAAGAAGATAGCCCTCGTCCATGCAGGTGGACATCACCCAATTTATTGAGAATCTGAATAGAACCAAAAGCAGAGAAAGAATGGATTTGCTCTCTGCCTGAGCTGAGACATTGATCTACTATCCTCAGATATCTGTACTGCTGGCTGATGGATCTTTCCACATGGACTGTCACTTAAAGTATTGACTCTTCTGGTTCTTAGTATTTTAGACTCAACCTGAATTATACCGTGAGCTTTCCTGGTTCTACAGCCTGCAGACTGTCAGTCATGGGACTTAATGGCCTCCAGAGTCACATGACTTAGGTTTTAGAAAATATCTTTTATTGGATCAGTTTCTCTGGAGAACCCTATAGTACCTCTATGTCCTTCCCTTGTGAATGATTTTCAGTTTTGTAATTTTAGAAATAAACCATTCTATTAGACTAATCTTGTTTCTCATCTTCAAAGTTATAAAAAGATTTGGGAAAGAAATAAAATAGGACATTAATTTTATATTGCAATGATTAGATTCCCATGACCTCTGCAGAGTGGGGACTTCCTGTCCATGAAATAGTAAGGTATCCTGGTTCTGTCACCTAGGAAAATAAAAGACTCTCCCAACATTCTTTTCAAATCCCCAAACTTGTGTGCTTGTGCCTTGGGTTTCAAAAAAGCTATCTTTGTTTGGGTGTAGCTCACACTGTTTAAAAAAAAAATTGTTTGAGCATTGGATTTCATTAATTTGAGAAACTTAACTGAAAATGTGTGAAGTCACATTAGATGTAATATATTGCACAATGTACAGTGTTTGATCTCCAGCCAGCCAGCACACTCATGGGTACTGAGGTGCATTCTGAACTGATGCTATGTGGAAAGTATTGTCCTTTTGTGTTTTCCTAAAATAGACCAACCTTTTCCTTTCCCATTAGGTTCAACAGTGGTTCTAGAAATATATTTTAAAATAAAAGCTTATCTATAATTATTAAAGAACAAAAGCAATAAATGCTTTATTAAATTCAATGCATAAAGTCTATACAGCAATTTGTCCTGTGACCTCAATTCTCTAACAGATCCAAGAAGAGTTGTTAATTTTTGAGTTTGTTTAGCTTTTTTCTTTTTTTATAAAAAAAAAATGTTTTTATTGATTTTGGAGAGGAAGGGAAAGGGAGAGAGAGATAGAAACAACAATGATGAGAAACATTGATGTGCTGCCTCCTGTATGTCCCTACTGAGAATCAATCTGCACCCCAGCCATGTGCCCTGACCAAGAATCAAACTGTTACCTCCTGGTTCATAGATTGATGTTCAACCATTGAGCCACATGTGGGGGGGGGGGGGGAAAGCGGGGGAGCGGGGGAGCAATTTTTTTAGCTTTTTATTTGTTGTTAGGATCAAGTAGACTTCTGCTGGAAAACAAATCAGTTTCACTAAAAGAGAAATGTTGACAGGAAGCCAGGAAGGCTGGTCAACAACCTTAATTGCTCTAACCACTCACCCTTTAGCAGCCTCCACCTTGTTTGTTTCAAGTAAGTTTCTGTTATTTCCTGCCTAAGGGCAACATGTAAATTTCTGTTTATCTTACCTAAGATGCTTTCCCCAAAGCCTCAATAAAAGGGGATGGCAGGGCCAGAGCAGTGAGTAGTTCTCCCGCTAGAGTTGGACTACCGCCTGGCCCCCCATATCGCCAAATTGAATTTTTTCAAGTTTCAAGTCTCTTCATTTGTGTGCGGCCCTTCTCCAGAACCCGAACCCTGAATTGGAACGCTTTCCACGCAGGTCGTGAGATTCCAATAGACTTCCAAATTCTTTACAAACCTGACCAGAAGCCTGTAGGAAATATTTCAATTACTTTTAAAAAAATGTTTTTAACTTATTGGTTTGAGTAAGAAAGAAGAGAGAGAGAGAGAGAGAGAGAGAGAGAGAGAGAGAGAGAGAGAGAGAGAGAGACATTGATTTGTTGTACTACTTATTTATACATTTATTGGTTGATTCTCGCATGTGCTCTGACTAGAAATCAAACCCACAACATTGACATGTTGGGTCGACTATCAATTACTTTTAAATGTTCATTGATATGTTTTATAAAACAAATGTATCCTTCCTGTTCCTCACAAAATAAGCTGCATGAATCATTAATGCTGTTTGTCACTTTGTCTATCTTAGACAGGGAATATGTTTTTCTTTAGTATTTCACGGAAAGCCACTTCCCTGTGGCAGTAGGAATTAGGTTTAATTTACAAACATTACTTAATTTTCCATTCATACTATGAAGTAAATACATGTTATAAGGACAGGCTTCTTAGGAAAATAATAGGCTAGGGATTGAGTGCATTGTTCAGCCTGAGATAGCTATTTATGGCATTTGATATTAAAGGATAATGACAGAATGGCACAATATTTCCTGGTGTTGAATTCTAATAGTATTACTGAATTTTAGCAAAACATAACCACAGGGTATTTTAGTAAGTATGGATGAATACAACATTTTATCAAAATGGTGTTTGTCACTTAATTAAAAAAGAGGACATCTGAAATACTTTCAATAATAAAAATAAACTAAAAAATAAAATAAGTAAAAGGTAGACTGGAAGCAAACTACATTTTAATTATAAAGAAAAAATGTATAGTTAGGATTTAAAATCATTTTTCTTATAGTTATATACACAATTTTAGGGTCTAGAATTCCTTTGTAGATATTCACAAGCAGCAACTACATTGACTGTCATCTATGCTGAGAAAATTGTAGTTGCTATTAACTAAATTTGCGTGGCCTTTGTTTTTCACAAATCTAAAAAATGCAAGATGGTTTGCTTATAAAGACGTGTCAGTCAATAAATGATTTTATTTGTGTAGTTTAAAACTTTCTAAAGGATGCCTAACAGTTTTTCCAATACAATGTGTGCCTTGCAACCTTATCCACACTATTGGTATTCTGTTTCTGAAGTTTTAAAAAATAATTCCCAAAAAAACTGTTGACAAACCACTGTTTAAAATGATTGCTTACTTGAACAAGTGCCTACCAAGCTATTTTCTATAAAGACTGCTCAGAGAAGCTTGTTCCACATAACTGTTTAAATCACAATAAGTATTTAAAAGAATAACAGAAAACATTAATTAGACCTCATTTAAAAGCTTCGAGACAGGCCAACACTAAAAGATGATAATAGTTTAAAATGGCTATGCAAATCTGTTTCTTTTGGTTTGACATAGGCACTTAGCGTGTCATCTAAAATTGTTCCAGTATAAAATGGTTAATGCATATAAAACCATGCATTCATTTATTCTGCAAATATATCCTGCTCTAATTAATTAAAAAGTACTTGATTAAAATATAAGTAAATATATATTTTATAAAGTAAAATTATAAAGGTGTCCAATGATTCTATAATTTTAGCCTGTTAGCAAAGTAGCCATTGCAAAAGACTTAAAATATAGCTTAAAAGTAGACATGAAATGGTTCTCACAGTTCTTATTCTTATTTTATGAACCCTCTCTTTTAAAAAGCCACAAGCATATTCAAATCACTTAAAAATGGTGACATGAAATATCTGGGGAGCTTTAAATGATAAAATGTTCATTTCTGATTTAGTGCATTAGTCTATAGGCACAAGATCAAAATAACAGTTCTTTATTTATGGCGGATTCAATTATATGAATGGGAGTGTCAAAAACTATGCAAATTCATATTAATTTGGTTGTAATATTTGAAAAAGTTGCTCCAGAAAAACAGGGATAAGTGATCCCTTCATCTTCAAAGTCAGAAAAAAAAAAAAAATCTCCTTCATGTGGAATCTTCCTTTTAAAGGCTAACCTGATAGATCCCTTTCTTTCTTTCTTTCTTTCTTTCTTTCTTTCTTTCTTTCTTTCTTTTTCTTTAAAATATATTTTATTGATTTTTTACAGAGAGGAAGGGAGGGGGATAGAGACTTAGAAACATCAATGAGAGAGAAACATCAATCAGCTGCCTCCTGCACACTTCCTACTGGGTATGTGCCTGCAACCAAGGTATATGCTCTTAACCAGAATCGAACCTGGGACCACTCAGTCTGCAGGCTGATGCTCTACCACTGAGCCAAACCAGTTAGGGCAATAGGTCCCTTTCTTAAAGTCACTATACCATATAACCTAGTCACTGATGTCATTAACTCACTAGAGACCTGGTGCACGAA
The DNA here is from genome assembly GCF_014108245.1 of Pipistrellus kuhlii. NCBI lineage: Eukaryota > Metazoa > Chordata > Mammalia > Chiroptera > Vespertilionidae > Pipistrellus > Pipistrellus kuhlii. The sequence goes on from NW_023425515.1 coordinate 11,771,946, forward strand.
AATCATGCTCTGGTGGGAGGGGTGTTCCTCAGCTGAACCTGTGCCCTCTTGCAGTCATTCTTGGACCCCTTAGGAGATGTCTGTCTGCCAGATTAGGCCCTATCCCCTGGAGATCGGGCCTAATCTGGCAGTTAGACCTCCCTCTCACAGTTCAGGGCTCTCACAGTCCATGACCCCTAACTCCTTACTGCCCTCCTGCAACAGAGGCAGGAAAGGCACCCACACTCCCGCTGTGTTCACTAGCCATGAGCCCAGCTTCTGGCTGAGCAGCATGCTCCCAGTGGGAGCACACTGACCACCAGGGAGCAGTTCCTATATTGAGCATCTGCCCCACAGTGGTCAGTGAATGACCAGTCATTCCACCAGTCATTTTGCCATCAGTCGATTTGCATATTAGGGTTTTATTATATAGGATGATATTGGAATATTCCAGTGATTATACAGGCAGTTTACACTACAGGGTGGGAGTCTCTGAGGAAATCTTAGAATTCTGCCAAACACACTAAATCAACAGTAAATTAAAAGGAAAATACTTAAAATAAAATATATATTGTGACTGGTCTACTACTCAACCACTTGACTGCTCAACCGTTAGACCACTTGACCATTTGACCGGTCACTATGATGCACACTGACCGCTAGGGGGCAGATGGTTAACACAGGAGCTGTCCCCTGGTGGTCAGTGCACCCCCATAGTGGGAGCACCACTTAGTTCACTGATGGGTGCCAGATGCCAGGCTCACGGTGAGTGAGCATAGATGTGGCACTGCAAGCTTCTCTGGCCTCTGCAGCAGCTCTACCAAGGGGCAGTGGAGGCAGGTGCTGGGGGCAGGATAAGTGGGAGTGGTGCAGCACCTGGGGCTTCGCACACTACTACATCTCTCAGGGGTTGTCAGACTGCCAGTTTCGGCCCAATCCAGGCATGCAGGAACAGAGCCGAAACTGCAGTCCAACATCCCCTGAGTAGTCCCAGATTGCGAGAGAGCAAAGGCTAAGCCGAAAGACCCCCACTGAGGCATGAATCCATGCACAGGCCTCTAGTATTAAACTAAAAATCATATCATGAACACACATGCACCCATATCACTTAAATAATTACATCAAAAAGTTGTTTTCCATTCTAACTGGTTTGGCTCAGTGGATAGAGCATCGGCCTGTGGATTGAAGGGTCCCAGGTTTGATTCCAATCATGGGCATGTACCTTGGTTGCGGGCATATCCCTGTGTAGGGATTGTGCAGGAAGCAGTGATAGATATTTTTCTCTCATCAATGTTTCTGACTCTCTATTCCTCTCCTTTCCTCTCTTTAAAAAACAATCAATAAAATATATTTAAAAAAAGAAAAACCCTACTGCTATCTGGAGTCAAATATAAGTGACTTATCTTTATACATTGTAATCAATTACATGCAATAGTGTCCTCTTCCATTAGAAAGAATTTTTTAAAATGTATCTCTCTATTGATATGCCATAATACACTTATTACCATACAAAGAGTTTTACTTTTTTCCATAGATTTTCATCATTTTTAATTCCCTACTATTACCAATGAAAAGACATCCAGGAATGATCTAGAAATGCAAGCAAGTCTTAATTATCATTTGATAAATAAAGTCATTTGAATGTTTTTAAGTAAGAAGTGTTTTACTAAAAGCATAAGAAGAATGCGGAATGATATAAAAGGATGCTTCTAATAATTACATACAAGGAGGAAACTTTTAGCAGAGCCCAAGTACAACTTAATTATTTCACAAGTGAGGAGAGACTTAATATTCTATAAGACAAGGGATAATCAATTTTCCCCCTTAGCGAGATAATTAGTTGTTCTTGCTTTTTAAAGTATAAGCGTATTGCAGAAAGGCAATTAATTGTTTTCTTTACCTGAAATTGCTTCTAATCACCTAGTTATGCCTAGCTGAGGAGAAGCCAAATAGAGGAAGAAATGGAAATTATAACACCCACATACATTAACATAACAGGAGCATAACACAGTGGAGCTTTTATTAAGATGTGTATTTCTTGTTTTTGTTTTTAATTAACTTTTACTTTAAACACTGGGTCTTTATTTCAAAATAATATCATTCATTAGACAAAGAAAAAGGGAAAATAAGGAAAGAGCCAATATAATTCAAATAAAGCCAACCAGAGGGGGTGGGGAGAATGGTGTTGTTTGAATATTTGTTCTTAGCATTAAACTTGACTTTTTAATGTGGATGTTATGTAAATAAGTGCATTATGTTTACTGTTTCAGATTTTGCTAAATATGAGATTATGGTTTTCTTTTCCAGAAAGTAGTGGCTATAGCATACACTTCGTTACAGACCTTACACTTATTAATATTATATATTTAAGTTAATTATATTAGGTCTTAGTAATGCCATCTACTGGAAATGTCAATCATAAAATGTGTTTATAGAAAGCTTTCAAATAATTATAGATAAAACACTATGATAATTTGCTCTGTAATAACTACACACATATAAATTATAAAATATCTATTGAATAATATAAATACATGTTTAGTATTCAGACTTTATGCATTCTCTTAATAATGAAATCTTTTCTTCAACTTGATATTGCCTTATAGCACATCTGACTTGTAGCAATTTGATCTTTATAGCAATAATCTTAACTAACATATATTTTAAAATCTATCTTAAATTTAGATCTCTAAAGAGATTTTTACCTTAATGCTCTCCACTTCATTTTTGTCTAATGGCTGTCAACCTTATTGGGGAGTTAGATGGGATCGGCCCTTTAGGGTAAAGATATTTTCCTGTTTCTGGTGAAAGTGGGAGTCTTGGAGTGCTATGGAGCAAGAATTCTCTGAGGCCTCCATGGGAGGATGAGATATTAGAGAAAGCTTTGTTCCTGTGGACTTTAACCCCTGGGTTTCCAAGGTCCCATTTCCTTCCCTTGGTCCAAGAAAAAGGTTCCATCTCATCTCCAGCAGGGCTAAGACCAAAGCCATCGCCCAGAGCTTCCACTCCACATTGGCACAGTCCAGTCCAGCATCAGGCTAGGTTTGCTGGTGTTTCCAGCTGCAGCTCATTGCCTGTGGGATCACCATGCAGCTTCTATGGACACTTGGCCATAGAGGAAAAACAGGTGAGGGCAAAGAAGCAGAAGCAAAGCCAAAGAGGAATCGGAGAGGAAGAACTCCTTTGCTGGTGGACTTGACCGTTCCAAAATTTGCCTGTTTACAGTGGCTCCACCCCCTGGCCAATGAGCTTTGTTCCCAGGTTAGACTGACAGGCAAGCATCTTCCCCACTTCACTGGACTTCACTGCGCATGACTCCAGCTTCCCCTTTGTTGGATAGCTTCCCCCAGTGATCTGCAGGGAACTGGCCTGTGGCTGCCTGCGGAGTGTTAAGTTGCATCTTCCTGAACTGCCCAGACTACCATGCCTGTAATGTCTGTGTCCCCTTTGCTCCTTTCCTCTTATTAATATTAAGAACTAACTATTTGCAATGCTAACACTTTAAATGTTGTTTTAAAAACATAATTAATGACACATTTTATAGAAATATCCATTCTCTGACAACAAATACTTTAATCATTATTTAATGTAATCCATCCTTAGTCATACAGAAATCCAAAAAAGTTCTGTTAGTTCAAGGAGCAAGTAGACGGACAAGATGAGAAAGAGTCTCAAAACCCTTTTCCAACAGACACACGCTCAGTAAATGAAATGCCACAAGTATGTATGATATTCAAGAACTAACTTTGAAAATAATTATTTCATGAGAATTTTTTTTTATCATGGTTATTACTCTCCTATGGAAAGTATCTCCAAAGGTAAAAGTTATGTTTTATTTAGAATCCTCTACCTGACAAAATCAATGCATGCTTTCCAGTAAATACAGTGATGGTATTCTTGCTTATGATGCTTGATGGGAAAACTAGCTGATGGGAGAAGAACAAAAAGAAGGAAGAGAAAGATGAGAAGGAGGAGGAAGAGGTGGAGGAGGAGGAGGAGGAATAGCAGGAGGAGGAGGGGGAGGAGGAGGAGGAATAAGAGCAGGAGGAAGATTAGAAATCTTCTATGAAAGTTAAGCTTTAAAAATATGTATAATGTTTTATTTTATCTGCTTTAAACATAAACTCAGGGCTTTATAATGTATGAAAGTATTGCAGACATTAACATCCTGGGAAAAGAGCCCAAAATAGCAAGTTAATCATTGTTCCAAAAGGCAGTGCATTCAATCAAAGAAAAAATATTATCTTCCCGTAACTCTGAAACAGTCATGGTTTGATCCCTCAGACATTTTTATCTAGCTTTATTTTAAAATGTTGATGATTTTACAAAAAAGGTAGGACTCAAGATCATTAAAAGGAAGATTTAATGGAAGTTGAAGTATCTTCTATAAATCAAGTGAGGCTTCTGCAGGAATATGTCACATTAGTTGAGACAGCTATAACATCAATATTTTGATTGTCAACTGAAAAATATTGGGCACTTCGGTTAGCATTTAAGACACTGTTGAAACAATGTGCTCTCTTCTAAAAGAATGGGTAGGAGGATGAGCTATAATTAGGAGCTGAAAAATACAATTTTTAGTTAAATTAAAAACTATATTTGTTACAAAAAGAACTTAATTTTAAAAGGTTAAAATTGGTTAAATAATAATTTTGTGGAACATTTTCTAGGACATACAGCAGTCAATAAATAGGCATTACAAGTGAAAATGTTATTGCCCATATTTGGATTCTCCAGAGTAGTTAGTAAATAAATAACATGAAAGGATCTTTCAGAATGATTCTGGGATATCTTCACCTGTATAGGAAAAGTGATTAAAAAAAAACAACCAAAAAAACACAAAAACAGTTCTGCCTGATATTTGTAAATGGTTAAAGCACTGAAGGATCACCAGTTCAATTTCTGGTCAAGGGCATGTACCTGGATTAGGGGTTCACTATCTGTTTGGAGTGCTTGTGGGAACCAATCAATTGATAACATAGATGTTTCTCTCTCTCTCCCTCTTCCTCCTTTTCACTCTCTCTGAAAAGCATTGGAAAAATTATCGGATGAGGATTAAAAGAAAAACCAAAAACATTTAGAACATAATGTATTTCAGAGCATAAGATTTTTGGACAAAAACTGCATTTTCACAAATTTGTGATAATTATGGTTATAATATGTGTTCTGAGATCTTCAAAGGGCAAAAGTTTACCCATAAATCCTCTTATTAAAGGCACAATTTAATATATTTATTTAGCCAGGAGAATACCATAGTATTCTTCATTTAACCCATTATATTGCTATAAAAACACATATGTGGATGTATATATTTATATTTGTACTAGAGGCCCAATGCAGTAATTCATGCATGCGTGGGGTCTGGCTGGCCTGGCCCCAATTGGGGCAGATAGGGTCTGGGCCTGTTGGGAGGAGGAGATGGTGGGATGTTGGCTGGCTGGCCCATCCCAATTGGGGCCATCAGGGCCAGGCTGGCTGGGGAAAAGGGCTGTGGGCAATTGGGGGGGACAGGGATGGGTCCCACCCCTTATTGAAGTTTGGGGGCCAATTGGGGGCCAGCGGTCTGGCAGAGGGGCCATGGGTGGTTGGCTGGCTGGCCCTGCTCTTGATCAGGGTTGGGGGTAGATCTGGGGTGGGGCTGGGGCTTCAGGAGGTTGGCTGGCCAGCCCTGCCCCATATTGGGGTGGGGGGCTGAGATCAGGAGCTGGCCGACCAGGGATGGGGCTGCAAGCCTGTCATGTTGGGGTGGGCTGATTGGGAACAGGGCTGGCCAGGGGGGAAAGGAAGGGGCTTTTTGCTGGCCAGCCTTGCTCTTGATTGGTGTGGGAGTTCAATCAGGGGCAGACCAGCATGGGGGAAGAGCTTCAAGATTGGCCGCTGGCCCCAATCCCTGATCAGCAGGGTTGCTGGCCACAGTGGGCATCATAGTGACCAGTCATTAAGGTTGTTATGGTCTTTATAGTTGCTGGATTTATATATATATATATGTGTGTGTGTGTGTGTACTTAACTTATATTTGTTGTATATAGAAATGTGATCTGTTTATAATACAAAGCTCAACTTTTTTTAAACTATGTAAACTAGCAAAAAATTACAAAGTAATTTTCATAATACCCAGCTAGCATTTAACTTATTTAATAAGTTTAAGATACAATTCAATTTAAAATACATTTTTTGCCAATTCTAATAGGTTTGTAGTGGTACCACCTTCTTTTGCAATCAGAATGATTTATTTGCTATCTTTCTATGAAGTTAATTTTAGCATTGTCCACATAAGAATTTCTTAATTCAACTAATAATACTTAACCCCATTCAATTTTTTCTTTGTTACACTGACTGCTTTTCCTTAATATTTTAAATTGTTTGTTTCTATTGCTTTTATAGATGTAACAGTATTTAAAACATTATTAAGCTAGACATATTTCCCTCTTTCAAATCAATAAAGCACCTTTTTGTCAATATTAGTGAACATGTTTCTTTCACATATATGTTTCTAAGTTTCTTTATCTACCATTAAAAAAACAACACACCACCTCGTGTTTTCCACCTCTCCCCTCTACAATGTTGATTACTATATGAGAGGCCCGATGCAAGAAGATTCGTGCAAGAATAGGCCTTCCTTACTGAAACCTGTTTGGCTCAATGGATAGAGCATCTGCCTGTGGACTAAAAGGCCCCAGGTTCGATTCTGGTCAAGGGCATGTACTTTGGTTGTGGGCATATCCCCAGTGGGGGATGTACAAGAGGCAGCTGATTGATAATTCTCTCTCATCGATGTTTCTAGCTCTCTATCCCTCTCTTTTCCTCTCTGTAAAAAATCAATAAAACATATATATATATAATATATATATATATATATATATATATATATATATATATAAGAATAGGCCTTCCTTTCCCTCTGGCACCCAGATCCAGCCTGCTTTGTTTTGGCTGCTTCCAGGCACCCAGGACCTGGGTTGCTTCACTCAGGCTGCTGCTGTCACCCACCAGGACCCAGCTGATTTGCTCCTGCCACTGCCAGGCATCTGGGACCTAGGCTGCTCCACTCTAGCTGCCACCACCACCCACGAGGGGGTGTGCTCCAAGCCGCACTGCAGCTGCTGAGAACATGCCCCAGCCCCTAGTTTGTGTCCACTGGGGCTGGAGGCAGCACTCACAGCTTCTCCCACCCATCTGAGTTCACAGCTCCTCCTGAGTCAGGTGTGATGCAGCCTCTTCCTGAGCCATTTGTGACTCCTTAAGGAGTTCCACCTAATTTGCATATTACCTCTTTATATATATAGGTAAACAGATAAGAGTTTAAGTTAATCATGCTCTCTACCTATTTTCAAAAAGCATTTGGATTTTTTTTTAACATAGTTATTGAAAAGCTTCAGGATTGATACCTCATAAAGAATTTTTATAATATCTAGCAGTTTTTATAGATAGTCAATATTAATACATGCATAACAATTGTGTTTTTAGCAGATTTTATCACCTTTCCATTTTCTATGTTATAATGCACTAGGCTCTTGGAACAGATTTCATTGCTCATAATTGACTTATTAAAAACCAAATTTATTTTAATTCCTTAAGTCACCACAGCTTCACCAGTGGGAGTCTCTTTCAGTTAGCAAAGCATACAGGTCTGAGAGAACTTTTTACTTTTTCACCCAAAGAAAAAGTGTTTTTATTCATCTCAGTTTTCTCTGTTCCAAATGTGTGACATGCTCCCCCACTGTCTTGTATTCTTCTCTTTCACTTCCTAGCCACACCTGAAGTTAGGTGAAGGCCATGTGATCAGTTCTTGCCAATATGTTATGAGTGGAATAGATGTAGATGTCCATGTGGTGGGGATTCTAGAAGTCACACACGGTTAAGGTGGCACTATTACACAACAGGAGGACATATCCTGGGTTGCCAGGTCACCAAGTCAAGGAGACTTCAAACCAATCTGAAAAGAAAAAAAGGTGTGTTACACCTGAGATTTCAGGGTTTCTATTCAATGAAATTACATTGTTAAAATAGGAAATGCTTTTAAGTCATCTGTGCATATAGAAGAGAAAAAGACACGGAAGCTATTAAAGAAATAAAACAAGCTCAGAAATCATTATCATAGGCACTGTGTACGCAGACTAAGTAGAAGAAGACTGCCAGTGCTGTCCAAGTACAGAATGCAACAAATAAATAGAAAACTATTCAAAGTTGCAACACAGACCATTTCCAAGGAATACAAGAAGAAGCAAATCTGCAAAATGAATCACATTCCATGACAAATGAACCAGCAAGACTGAGACAAATCATTACTGACTGTTTAATATGTAGAATTTCAAAGAGACAGAAAGAATGCTTCAAGCATCCAGGCAGCAAAAGCAAACCCCATTTCAGTCAAGATGATTTTGTCAATTTGCTTTTTACAACATTTCTCCTCTCCGAACTATCAAAAATAATCATAGCTGTCCTCAGGAACATCTCATGGGCCCTGAAATGGAATATAATCACACAGCAGTAAGCAGGAGCTGAGCCATGTACCTGATGCTGTGGCTCAGGAAGCAGGCATAGACCCCACAAGTGGGACTCCTATAGTTTACTGAGGTCTAGAAATACCTTGAATTTAGCAGGGCACAGTTCCAGAGGTGTGCATCATCATAACTGGATTAGGAATTATATTATCTTGCCTTGGGAAGCCATAGATTTCTCTGGTCACTGTCCAAGATTATGATTTTACACTTGGGTATTTACTTTTGTGGGAGGGAAGCAGAAAATGTCATGAAGAGGGCACTTGGATCATGTCAGGCAATATCACACCTGACAAGACACTTAAGTTGCACGTAAGTTGGTTATTCTTTGGGACCCTGAAGTGTAAGTGAATGCAATAGCAAAATAGAATGGTAGAGTTAATTAGAATAGGGACAGAAAATGAATAAGTGATAAAATAAGTTTATTATATTAAAACAGTAGTATTAGGGAAGACAACCAAATAAATGAATGGACAAACAAAACAGAAAACAGACTCAAGTATTCAAGAGAAAACTGACAGTTGCCAGATGGGAGGAGAGTTGGGAGACTGGGTGAAAAATAGTGAAGGCATTAAGAAGAACTAATTGGCAGTATCAAATTAGTCATGGGAAGTAAAGTACAGTTTAAGTGATATAGTCAAGACTAAGTATGGTGCCAGGTGGATACTATTGTAAAATGATTAGAAGGATCACTTCTTAAATTATACAAATATTTAACCACTATGCTACACACCTAAAACTAACCCTATATAATAAAGAGGTAATATTCAAATTGACCCTCACAATCTTGCACAACATAGCCACCCCCATGTGGTCAAAGATGGCCACCACAAGATGGCTGGCAGAGGAGGGCAGTTGGGGGTGATCAGGCTAGCAGGGGAGGCAGTTGCGGGGGAGCAGGTCTACAGGGGTAGGCAGAGCCAGCAGGGATGGCAATTGGGGGCAATTAGGCTTGCAGGGGAGCAGTTAGGTATTGATCAGTCTGATAGGGGAGTGGTTAGGGGAGATCAGGCTGGCAGCAGGTGAGTGGTTGGGAGCCAGCAGTCCCGGATTGTTAGGGATCAGGCCTAAACCAGCAGTTGGACATTCCCCAAGGGGTCCCAGATTGAAAAGGGTGCAGGTTGGGCTGAGGGACACCTCCCACACACGAATTTCATGCAGCAGGCCTCTCATTTAATACATTCCTTTTTATTTAATTTATTTGATTGACACTGGTTGACAAAATAAAAAGGTCCCAAGTGCACAATTCTACAACACATCATCTGTAGCACTGTATTGTGTGTTCATCAAATAAAGTCAAATATTTGTTGATCATCATTTATTCTGTTCATATATATTTCTTGATAAAATGTCTGTTCAAATTATTTTTTCATCTGCTAATTGGATTATCTGTAATCCAATCATAGAAAAAAAGAAACACAGTTTACCATCAAGAATATCGTCTCTCTCTCTAGCCAAAACTGGTTTGGCTCAGTGGATAGAGCGTCAGCCTGTGGACTGAAAGGTCCCAAGTTCCATTCCGGTAAAGGGCATGTATCTTGTCTGTGGGCACATCCCCAGCTGCAAGAGGCAGCTGATTGATGTTGCTTTCTCATCGATGTTTCTAACTATCTTTCTCCTTTCCTCTTTGTAAAAAAATCAATAAAATATATTTAAAAAAAAGAATATAGTCACTGTTTCAAGGAAATAGATATTCTGGAGTATTATAATAAGAATTGTTTTAGTTTTGGTAAAATGTTGCTTAACGAGAGAAATCTCAAATTTCACTGGCTTCATATATTGGGATTTATTTCTTATTTAGGTAAATCAAATATTTCTGATTAATGTATAGCTTTCCTCTAAACTATAATATAAAAAGCTAGGCTCCACTGAGCTTATGATTTTCTAATTTCTATAGGTAGCTTTCAAGGCTGCCATGCTTTTCTGAATTAATCATGTAGAACGGTAAAGGACATGGAGAATGATCCATGGAACTTATTATGCTTGAGACCTGGAGTTGGCACACACCTCTCTGCTCACATCCTACTGGTGGCAACTCAGTCACATGGCCACGACCAACTACAAAGTAGCTAGAAGTCATAGGGAAGCTATGTGTCCAAGAAGATAGTTTGTGAACACAAAGACATCTCTGCCACATCTACCATTTTGCTAAAATCTATGTCAAGCTTCTCAAGCATAGAACAATTCAACATCTTTCTATCACAGGTAACCCAAGATCTGATCAAACTGTAAATTCATCATCCTAGTATTGCCCAGTCCCCTCCATTAAACTCTGATATTAATGGATTATTGCCCTATGAACCTAATGTCAAATTTTCTCTTCTCTCAATCAATATACATGGTTAAGTCAAGAACAGAATAACTACATTAAAAATTATTGTGTTAAAAATAATTTTAATTTCTGTCTTTCCTACAGACTCACTAACTTCTCTCTAATTTGGCATTGATGAAACACACTGATAAATCATGAGTAGACACATAAAAAGGTCACATATCAAGTAATTGAGGGCAGCCTCCAGCCAGCATCTAGCACAAACAGATATCCTCAGCCCTGGCTGGGTGGCTCAATGAGTTGGAGCATGGTTCCCTACCCCAAAATGTTGCAAGTGTATAGGAGGCAACAGACTGATGTTTCTATCTCACATCTATGTTTCTCTCTCTCTCTCTCTCTCTCTCTCTCTCCCTTTCTCTAAAAATTAATATAAATGTATTCCCAGGTGAGGATTAAAAGCAAAACAAACAAACAAACAAACAAACAAACAAAAAACACAGAGGTCTTCAGCCCAACAACTAAGAAACAAATTATTCTAAAAATCACATCAACTTGGAAGCAGATCCTTCCCCAGTAGAGATCTGACCCAGATAAGACCCAGAGACAGAGAAACATCTATCAAAACCTCAAACCTCAGGGGAAATACAGGAGGGTAGAGGTAAGGGGAGAGATTAATCAAAGAACTTATATGCATGCATATAAACCTAATCGATGGACACAGACAACAGGGGAGTAAGGGCTGAATGGGGGAGGGGTTGGAAGGTAAGGGAGAATAAGGACACACATGTAATACCACAATCAATAATTTTTTTTTTTTTTAAATACCACAGGCCCAACCAGTCTTTGATTGCAGCCTTTAGTGAGATCCTGAAGGAAAATATTTATGTCATATTGACTCCTTTCACATACAAACTGTGAGATAATAAATGTATGCTGTCATAAGCTGTTAAGTTTATGGGAATTCATAACACGCTATAGATAACCAATACACCCATATCTCTTTTTCTCTTTGTAAATTTATCATCAATAATATAAATTACGTCATGACATCCTTTTGAATTGACAATTCTGAAATTTATTTTATTTCCCTCAACTACTTCCTTAGTGTCATATATTTGCTGCCTAGTGTAAAGTTCATCATATTCTGCCCTTAAATAACATCTCATTTTTATTCTCTATCTCAGTGAAAAGACACACAGACACACACACACACACACATTTGCACACACTTATTACTAGAACATTTTAAATTTGTGATTACTAACTTTTTCAGATGCAAGAAAACCTGAAGAAATTCTAGACTCTTTATAGAAAACAATAAAATATTTACTCTAATAATAAAATATTTACTCTAAGTAACAGTTGTTTTGTATATGAAACCAAGCATCTAGTAAATGAACTTTCAGTTTCCTGATACTAGCAATTACTATCAACTGTAATGTACACGAAGGCCAAATATTTTTAAAGCCCTATTGCTCAAATTAAAGGTTTTCACCTGAGCAGTCTTAGTAAATTTTGATAAGTGTCAGAAAAAAATAAAAGAATTAATTATCTACCAAAGTCATTTACTAGGTGACTCAAGCATGAATTATAACTATCGCATCTCTCATGTTAGAGTAACAAATGCTTAATGATTCAATCCCGATGTGAAACTTTCTATTTGATAAACTTACTTTTGGATTCATTTTCATTAACTTCTGGTATTTTTAGCTTTAGCTGGTAAGTAACATATTGAACATTTGCTTGGGTATTTTGTCAGAAAAATCTGATTTAATTTCTTATACAAGGTGATTTCATGTTACTTTACATTCAGAAACTAAGAAATTAATTTATTTGAATATGTTTTGATTACTTTTTGACAACTAGAGATGCTTATTTTGAGTACCTCTGGAATATTCATCTGGATGTTTGGTTGTATAACAGAATAATTGAAACTTTTTTATATAAGCTGTCAATCAGCATTAGCTTTTATATATTTATGTAATGTCTGATTTCAGAATAATGCAGTAGAAATATATGTCTGTATTACCTTATCCATCAATGTTTTTCCTTCAATTTCCCCTATAATACTTACAAAATTATTACAATCTAAGTCCATTTTAATTACATTTCACTGGGTCTTGTTCATACATTCACAGATGTCCATTTAACTACAAATATGTTTCTGATTTGTGCTAGTTGCTAAAAATAAAAATATATATATTATGCAACACATCAAAATTGGTGAGACATTTTTGATAAATAGTCCATTTTAAATAAAATGCAATCAATATTAATAAACTGAACATATAACCTTAAAAATAGAACACCAACATATGTAGAAGGAAAATAGGAGTCAAATGATATAGCCAAGAGCTCAAATAACTGAAATGAGAAATGGAGATTTAAAGCAGGATACCAATTAAATACTTGTTTGCCTCCCATCTTCTCTGGACAAAACAAAACAAAAAGAACACAGAGAGCTAAAGTAAAGGATTGCAAAACTTATTAGGAAAAAAATAAAAAGTCATCAATAATATCAGAGATGTAACTAGGAAGATAATTAAAAGAAAACAAAGTTAAAAAGTAAGAAAGTATGATGTTCAAATATATGACAGTGGACTAATTCTTAGAAAAATGTAAACTATGTTAATTAAAGATTGTAAAGGACATTGCAAGACACTTAAAAAAAAAAGTATAGGCCCACTTAAGAACAAAGGTAGAAATAAAAGCCTACATTCCAGATGTTTAAATAGTTAGCAGATATAAATCCAGTTAATAGAGTGCTAAATAAAATGTTTTCTTTTTCTACTTTTATATAAGTAACTTTGTAATGTCAAAATAAAAACTGTGTGTAAAAATATGACTAAAAGGCATTTAACATGATGATGCATGCTTATATTTTCTGTTGATGGGGAAGTGACTTGGGGTGAGTTAAAAACTCTACGTATGAATAATTCATAAATTGTACATCTGTTCCATAACATTTATTTTAATTGTTTTCATTTCTACAGTGATTAATGTCATTATTATAGTCAAGATTTTCAGACAAATTTTGTTCTAAAGACAGAACTATTGTTGATATTAACAATGTTAAACATATACACACATTTGTTTTATTTTCTCCCAAAGAACATGATTTACTCTGCACTTGAGTTTCCATCACATCACTTAACATTTTCAGTACTATTATTCATATATCTGAAATTTAACTGGTTAAGAAGGTTAGTTATCAATCTCATGTTGTGTCTGTCAAGAGCTTAAGGTCAAATTTGCTATATGTTTTATTAATTTGCACTATGTTTGGATATCTTCAGAAATAACTAAATATAATATTTGAATTGTTTCATAGGGAAATAACCTATAATTTATTTATTTAGTTTACTATCTTGATCATTATGGTGCCTAAATCCTGTCCAAAATTTTCAATAAAAGTATAAATATTTATCATGAAGAAAGTTTAAAAGTATACAAGATCTTTAATGAATATTATCCTGAAGAAATTCAGGGCCTTATAAGCAGTTTGGATTTTAACTGGATTGCCAGTTATTTTGGAAAAGTTGGGAGAGGATGTTTTTAATTATTTGTGTATTTTTGTATGGTCCTCTAAGTATCTCATTAGAATCCTCCTATTCTTGCTTTTTTTTTTTTGTCACCTCTTTTTTCACTGTTGCAGCCTTAACCACTCTCTCCTGCTAATATATATATATATATATATATATATATATATATATATATATATATATATTATTTTTTATTTTTGTGGTAGCCAGGAAGCTACAATAAATAACCCAATGGAGTTTCATCTTATAATCTAATAACTCAGGGTGTTGGCTGTATTACCCACAAACATAAAAGAAAATTCCCTTCCTCCACACTTAGTAAGACAAGGTCCTCATCTATTACCCTCTTGTGCTGCCTAATACTGGTATGTCTTAAGTTAGTTTTATTCAAAATACTCACTCCTTAAGAATAGATAGCAGCCCAGCTAGTGTGGCTCAATGGTTGAGCATCAACCTATAAGTCAAGGGGTTAGTTTGATTTCTGGTCAGAGTATATGCCCAGTCTGGGGCTCAATCCCCAGAGTGGAGTGTGTAGGAGGAAGCTAGTCAATGATTCTTTCTCATCATTTATGTTTCTATCTCTCCCTCTCCCTTCCTTTCTAAAATCAGTAAAAAAAAAAAAAAAAAAAAAAATATATATATATATATATATATATATATATATATATATATATATATATTTATATAAAAGAATAGCTAGCAAACAAAATCCACAGATGCTGGATTTCTGAAAGCCAAGAATTATATTGAACCATGTTAAACTCGGCTAATTCTACCTTTCTTTGAAGTATTTTCAGAGACATCTCTTTCCATACATACAAGTCTCTGTATTATCATTTTCCCACTAATATCTAAATCCTGGAATGATCATTTAGTTTCTAGGTAGGATTCTTTCTTCAGATATATCTAGAAAGGCCTACATGTTAAAAGGAATAGAAAACAAAGGTCTGAAACCTAAGTGAAAATATAAGAGCGGTCTTAGTAATTGTGGCAAAGCAAAGCACACAGCTATTCAATCCCTAATTCCATACGGGGACTATGACCATGATCAATTTCCCTCTTTTACTGCCTCGGCCCTGGTTGCTCTGGTGTAGTAATGAAGAAATGCAATAACTTCTTCATTCCACCAAGGGGGCATTTATTCCTTTACTGCATCTGCCCTGTAACCCAGAATGGCCCCTTCCTGATTAGAAGTGGCTCTGTAAGCAGAATTTCCTTCAAAGGAGGAATGTGAATACTTGACATAAATTGCAATTATCTCTCACATTTCAGAAATGTGAGTTTCACTATGTTTAAAGTCTTTCCAGTGATCTTTTTTGGAAGGTGAAGTTCTAGCACTTAACCTTAGTTATTTCAATGAACATATGCTGTTATGATTTGGAGGGTCTAAGTAATTTTTTATGCATCTCCAATTACTAAAAAATAGAATAATGGCCTATTATATTATCAAGTATACATATATTGCTCTACTTATGTTTAAAGAAAAATATACTCTATTGCATTTATAACAAAATTTATATGTTGTTAATTACCATATTGTAAATATGGGATTGTGCAAAAGGAAGAAGGCTAAAAAGTGATGAGGGATCATGGTCAAGTTGAGAAATAATAGTTCTACTTAAAAAATCAGACTTGTGAAGAAATAACCAATATGATGTTTCAGCTATTGTTGTACCTAATCAGTAAGTAATATTCAATAAGTGTTGAATATTTATCCAGTAAAAAATGGAACAAAGTTTGATATGTCTTGAAACTCTGAACTTAGTCATCTTAGAAATATAACCTTAACCATTTTTAAAACTTATGAATGTCGATGTATAAATTTGAATATTAACACAGAATCCCTAGTTTTTATAAACATCCTATAAAATAATGTATTTTAAAGCATTTGATATCATTATCTTTGTTATAGAATAATTTGTTGCCTCTGAGAATTAAAGTTCCTTAAGTATTTGCTCAATTATTTATTTAGAGAATACAGTGAAAGTTGTATAGAAGGAAGAACGGAAAGAAAGACTACTGCTGGCACCTTATAGCTTTCATATTTAGCAACAGCTAATTGTGAAAGTTTACATAGCCTCAATTTCAAAAAAGATTTGATGTCAACTTTCACTCTTATTAATATGATTTAATACACATTTACTGTTACTTTATCATATGTGCATTGAACATCTCAAACTTTCATCTCAAATCCAAGAGCTCATGACATTATCCCTTTCATCTGAGTACTATACACTTCCTGGAAAAAATTTTGGAAAAATACAGTTTCATGCAACAAATTATAGTTTCACAGATATTTAACATCCAGTAATATTTTAGAAAGCATCTAAAGCATAAGTTATTTCTCTATGAAAATGCCTGGCTCATCTTAATCCAAATCTGAGGGCTTGATAACTAAAAAGTGCTCCTAAATGTTAAGACCCTTTCTCCATTTATCCCCTTCTCTTCTCTCCTCTTACTGGTTCCCTCCCCTTTTCTTCTTCCCTTTAAAGGAGACCCTGTGAGCAAACTGTTGAAGTGAAGTTGCACCTGTGATATTCAAGGAAACACAAATGGAAACAGATCTGCCAAAACAAATGTTTTGTAGGAAAGACATAATGAGTAGTAATTAAAATTATAGATTAGGCAAAAGCAGTTAATGGGAAATCTTGAAGGCCCTGTTAAGGAAATTGTAATTTATCCTCCAAGAAAACTGAAACCATTGAGCATGTCAAGGAAGCTGGGATGGAATCATGCTATTTCAGAAAGATTATTTTAAAGAGAAGAGCAATAGATGGAAAACAGTTTAAACAATTAGGAGACAATGGTGGCATGACTTTTGTATCATTGTGAAAGATGACCATCCCATGATATCAGCATAGAGTTATGATTGAGAGTGGAGTTAAGAGTCCCAAAAGATGGGAAAGCCAATGGAGAGAAAAACATGGGTCCAGGCTACTCTATAGGACAGAGTATGCTTGGCAACTGACTGCTTTTAGGATAGAAATAAGAAGAATCAGAAATAAATTTAAGATTCACCCCCCAATATTCTTGGTAGAATTACTGTTATCGTTAATGGAAAAGACAATCTAAACACAAACTTGTAGAGGGCATAAGGTGATGAGTATTATTTCCAATTTTCTAGAATTAATGTCAAAAATAAAAAGGTTTGAAATGATATATTAATTCTGAATAAGAACAGAACACAACATTAAGATAAACAGCAACCAAATAAATACATGGTTTAGACAAGGAGAAATAACAATGATTCAGAAAGAAAAAATGTGCAGAAGCTGCAAAGTATGGTATTATTTCTGAATATTAAAATAAGCAAACTTGAGATATGAAGGCATTAAAACCTCATGCAATACACCAAAACAGAAAATAATTGCCTCTGTATAAACATTTATTTCAAAAACAGTAATATCACTTTTTCATATATTATGTGGACTGTTATTAGGTAGGTGGTGCATAACTAGAAGTTATATGAACTATTTATGCTGTTCATTACCTCATTGTGTAGAAGCAGTGAGCTTTTATTTCCCTACTGGATATAAATGAAGAGATGCATTCATCCAAATATAACCGAACTGGAATGCAATGAATCCCTGGTGAACCAAGTTTGGTAATAACACATTCAGCCCGAAAGCATTCAGACATTTTTCCATGCTCACAAATGTGTGCATTTTTTTTTTTTTAGCTTACCAGCATTTGCCACAAAGAGCTATATAAAATAAGTTAGAAGTGAAGTTTTTAGAAGACTTTTATTCATTAAATATTACTGAGAGATACTACAGAATATGGGCTTTTGATCCATAATATTGATAATTTACATCATGAAATGTATCTTCTTTACATAACTGCAACAATTATATATAAAGGTAGTGTTGAAGATGCTAGTAAAATGTACATTCATCAAAGGAAATTGCTATAAACAGTGCCATTGTGAAATGCAACTTATTCTGTATTTCTACTGTTGAAATTATGCTCATTGAAATAATAATCACATAGTTTGTTTCTTGGTCAGCAACATTTTGTATCTGCCATTCATTTGTTGTATTGTAAAACTATGTCCCTTATATCTTCACGTTTTTATGTTCAATCCTACCTATACCAACAATGGCTGTACAATGTTGACCAAATTGATTCAGTTAATATCTATTTAGTTAATGACAAACCTAATACAATAGAAAACATCTCAGGTAGTTACACCAAAGGAAAAAAAGTGTGAAACGTGAAGGAAAGATAATTCAAGCAATTGGTTACACCATAAAGACAGTGCTGAGATATCATGCAAGGGAGGGCAATACCACCTCAAAATTAGCATCTTCAGAAAGCTTCCAGCACCATGGACAGCAAGCACCTGGAGAGGGAGCAGAAGTTCCATGAGTTTGGCTGCTGCAGATTAAGGGAGTTAGTGCCTCTGCTAGAACTGCCGCCTGAGACAGAGTGAGAGGGTAAGAAATAGCCTGGCTGCTCTGTTTCTCCAGCCCTCCAGGCCCTGGCCAGTGCTTGCCAAAGGCAGAACCCAGAAAAAAGCAAGGTGACATGGGAGACTGGGAAAGTAAAGCTGCCAAGTTCAAGGTCCAAGACATGGATCAGAGAATACTGCGGGGGGGGGGGGGGGGGGCGGGGGGGGATAATCATGAGCATAAATAGGCCCTCTGATTAAGTGAGATTACAGAGAAATATGCTATATACTTTAATTAAACACTATAAAATTAAACCTGACATTTTGACCAAAATTTTAACTTTCTAACTTTAATTAAGGAGTTGGAATGCCAGAAAATGACACAAATGCATGTTATAATAACATAAAGTGATTTCAATTCTTGGGATGGTTCATATTCACTGAGTGTGCTATGTTAAAAATAATAAAATATCAACTATTCTTTTGGTATATACAGAGTATTTCTTTTCTCTATTTAATTTCACTTTAACTTGAACATGTCAAGGATTCTGAAATAAGGGAAGTCGATTTGTGATAGACTAGAGCCTTTAGAAAAGGATGTCCTTGCTGCTTATGCCATTGGCTAGCTGGGTGGCTTTTGGCAAATAAGATGCATCTCAAACTTTATTTCCCTACTATGTAATTACTGCTCAGTATATCTTACAGAGTTCTGAGAGTTCAAATGGGACAAGGCCTCTCTTTAAAAACCACAGAGTACATTAAATTACAAAACACAATTTTAATATTTTAATCTTCATCAAAATATAGATACAAAATTTTGGACATTTTAAGATAGTTATTAAACAAGCTATTCTTGTTGCTATTGTGAGACATTCTATTAAAATGTGAAACTAAATATTGATATCAAATTATTACTGCCTAAGGTAAAAACAATTTATTTATGAAACTGTGAGGAATCATCTTGCTTAAGTTGAGTTGGTTTTACAATTAGGCCTTTGAATCATTCCAGAACAATACTTTATTATAAAGTTATTTTTCCTTCACATTATAATAACTAATATATTATATATAAAATCATCTGTAAAGTTTTTACAATTTTTTTGAAATTCTCTGAGTGTGTGTGTGTGTGTGTGTGTCTATTTATATGTGAGATAAAATTTTTGGTTTAGCCTTGATCCAAGATAATAGGACACTTTAAATTCATCTAGTGATATTAAAGAAGTATACTTTAAATCAGTTTGATTTTATCAAGGCAATTTATTTTGTCCTTATACAAATGTAGGGATGATTTACAATGAGTGTCTTTATCTCATAAAGTAACTAAATGAGTTTTCTGGTTTAAAAGTACTTAAATCATACAAGTTTCTCCATTTATGCAACAATTTATGTTTCTAGCAATTCAAGCCTAATATCAAAATCTGTTATTTTGGTGTATTTTTTTACATGCTTACTATTTATAACTCAGCTTCATCTAATTACTCTTTGTTGAATTTTCTAAACCCAGTTGTGTATTTATCACCAAAGGTCTTATCTATATCACCATTATCATTAATCACATGAATTACTTGGCATTTTTACAACCTCCATTTTATTTGCTCTCCGGTCTATCCTCAGGTGTTTGCAATGTAGTGTAGTTTATTCAGTAAAATATTTCAAACTCTATCAGACTTTTCTATATTTGAACACATAAATTTTGTTACTATTATAGTCATAAAACAATTTTTGGGCTAAAGAGTGATAGATTAAATTCAATACAAAATATCATGCCAATGCTAATAAAGCAGTAAAACGTGGATATATTTTTTCAATAATTGGAAATATTGCTTGATTATAATTCCTTGCCTGTTTTTTGTCATGGTGGCACCAGGGATCTTATATGTTCCTTTTTATTTTCACCTTCAGATGGTGACATGTCTGACAACATATGAATGGATACCACATGTCTGAACACAATCACATCAGTGAGCTAAGAGGAGCTGTTGATAGACATTAGGGGAAAACAGTGGCTTTTTTCTTAAGTTTAAATGAAGATTTTTGGAAAATGACACCACAACAATATACTAGTCAAGGAAACTGTGAGGCACTCCCTAAATTTTGATCTTTCATATCAATAAGATTTAAAATTTGAAAACAGGAATATTGATCTTAAATAAGAAGTATTATGTTAGAATGCATAGATCTGTAGGCATGTAGAAAATTTACAGCAAATGTAGCAATTTATAGTCTTCCTCTCCAAGGCATTTATTAGGAGTAAAACAATGTGACCCAGAAGCACTGAGGATAGGAATCTATGAAAGTGAAAAAGGAATTTATAGGTGAAAAAGACAGGTTTTAGGAAATTTTAGAAATTGAGAGGACCATGGAAGAAGCACCAAGGCTGCAGAGCAGCAAAAAATAAAATGTATATTTCCATAGAATAGGGGAATTGAAAAGCTACAACAGGTACGTTTCCATAGAATGAGGGAGCTGGGAACAGCAAAAGGTCTATATTTACAAATTAAAGAGAAGGAAGCCCCTTACCTTGAAGAAAGAAGAAGAAAGCCCAAAGGGAATAGGAAAACAATAAAGAAGGGTGGAGTGGGGGAGAATCTCATATGTCCTATTTGAGGTTCAAACTTTGCGCCCAGGAGTTACTATCTATAATAACCAGACTAAGGGAATAGTGACCAATCAGAAAGGGATATTAAGGAACAAAGATCTGCAGCTCTTCTAATGCATGGAAACAGAAACTCAGTGGGATCCTTTCTCCCTCCCCATGTGGGAGTCTGTTCTGGGAGACTCTTCTTCCCCCCCCCCCCCCCCCCCCCCCCCCCCCCCCCCCCGCCAGGTGGGAGTCTGTACTTGTTCTTTAACAAATTTCCACCTTTTCTATACCATCTTTCCTCATGAATTCATCCTTTGACTCTGCTGGAGAAAAAGCCTGGGAACCATCCTGCCCTGGGGAATATCACGTGTTCTAATCCAAAATTCCCACTCCTGAAGCATTTCTGGAGGAAAGGTATTGTCACAGATAAGACGTTTTAAAAGGATCTCATGTCATTCTCAGTGGTACCATTACTTGATAGCCTCTCTCAACTGCTACTAAACTATCTCAGTCATAGTGGAAATGGAGAGAACATAAGGAATTACAGGCATCATTTGTTGGGTGCTTATGAGATTTCTTTTTCTTTAATATCACCCAGTCCACTCTCTTTAACCTTCTGATGATGCTTTGAATAACGTTATCATTCTAAACACCTGCTCCTTGCAACAACAAATCCAGATATCACAATATTGGTGGGACAATATATGAGCAGAACTTTATTGATGAACTCAGCTACTGTGTCATTTTTCATAAGGATTAGCATCATAACACATTATACAATGTCATGTTTCCCTAGGACTAAAGTTTACAAAACATAAAGATCACAGCAAGTTTTTTCTCCATTTTGTTTGTCTCCTCATTTTAAAGGAAAAGAAGAGTGGCATTCCCATTGCAGCAGTCTCATGGATTTCCTTGTGATCCGGTGCTACCTATTTCAAAAGCATTGTCAACAAGTTAAATTATACTATTATTGGGCTAAAATTGACATATCTTAGCCCAATAATAATGTGTGTGTGTGTGTGTGTGTGTGTGTGTGAGAGAGAGAGAGAGAGAGAGAGGGGAGGGGGGGAAGAGAGAGATGTAAATATCAGTACAAATTATTTGTTCCATAATTCATAATTGAATGTGACAATTTTTCCTAATTTTGGAACTGAAAATCTCTGAATCAAAGAATTAATAATTAGTAAATTCTATGTTTTGAGAGCTGAAATTCAATAAAGAAAATATAATTTTGCCATCGGTAACCATAAACATATTGTATTGTAATAGACTTAAATGTTCGTTCTCAATTCAACGAAAGTTGTGGAAAAAGAATGTAAAGATATCTAGACTTTTTCTCATCTAAAAAAAATAAGACAATACATGATGCTATGTAATATTTGGAAGAACAGCATTTCTAAAGTTACTTTTTTATAAGCACATTAATATTTTATGATTTTAGGATCATTTAAATATTTTATATTTCATTTTGTCCCCAAAATTTATATGTATATATTATAAAAGCATATTGTATACATTGATTTTATTACATATTTATATACACATACCAGTGGCCCAGTGCACAAAATTTGTGCACATTAAAAGGGAATTAATTAGAGGAAATATTTGATATTGCTATTTGCCCTTTCTCTATAATAGAAGTGTCAGAGATGAAAGAAAATTAGTAAAATGTATCTGAAAAACTTCCTTCTGTCAGAGACTGGGGTACACTGTGGGACCCAGAGTCAAGTCCCTGTCCACCTGTATACACCTCAAAATTGCACGAGACTCAGACCCAGCCAGCCCCACCCCCACTGGGGGAGATCCAGACCAGCTGGCCCCACCACCATCAAGTCTTGCTGGGTGGAGGTTGAAGCTTCAGGTCTCTGGTGATCACTCTTTAAGGCTCATAACAGGAACCCTGCCTCTGCTGTGGGCACAACCATCTTGTGATGGTGTGATGGAGTGAGGGTTTTTCATATTACCTCTTTCTTATATAGGATACGTACTGTGTTTCCCCAAAATAAGACATCCCCTGAAAATAAGACCTAGCACAACTTTGGGAGAAAAAAATAATATAAGACACTGTCTTATTTTGAGGGAAACAGGGTATCAAGCCAACATATGAAAACATGCACATACACACATTTATTTCTAGCTATGTATCTATTTGATTGTTTTATTGCAATTAGTTTTTGAACTAAAATATCTAAAACATCAAGTCAACTTGTGAAATACCCTATTTTAATTGTATTATTATCTAAGTTAAATTGTATCAATCACAAAGAAACAATATTACTAAACAGAAAGAGATTTAAAGAAATGGGAATAACTAATATATATATATATATATATATATATATATATATATATATATATATATATATCCAAGGTGAATTTTGCAGCTATAGATACAGATGCATACGTATACACACTCTTAGATCTAGATCTGAAGCTCTACCCCAAGTCTGGCAGGCAAAGAAGAGTAGGGCTCTGATCACCAACCTCCCCCACCCCTCCACACACACACCATATTCAAAGGATATAGATTCCATGTCAGGAGGGGCAAGTGGAAAAGACCATGGGCTGCTCCCACACAAGAACATAAGTCCTACTTGGGGAAGGTGGGTTCCCACTCCGAGCTCTGGTGCTGGTGCACAGATGTTCTGACCAGAAGGGAAGACCATGGGACTAAAGGGTAAGGAGCTCCTCAGCTCTGCATGAGAGGCGGACTTTGTATGGAACAGAGAGTGGAGAACTTGGCATTGTATGGCAACCGTAATGAAGATCTTGACTGGAAACAATTAAGAAGGAGATGGCTTTCCATTGATAGGAGCAAAACAACACAGTAGGGAAACTTAAAAAAAAATAAATAAATCTGAGCTTAGCTGTCCTGAGATCAGAGACCTCCTGGGATTGGGTAGGCTGTGCCCATGAGGTAAACTCCACCCACCCTGGAGTGGTCAGAGAAGACACTGGGCAGAGTTTAAAAGCATTCCTTAGGCTGCTCACTGACTCCTTAACATGGGGAAGAAAGCTCAGGAATGCAAGGGGCTTAAACACAACTTAAAGAGTTAATCTACCATCTCGTATACCAGGTATTTTTCAAACACTGACTGAAAAATAAGCTACTCCCCTCACACCTGCAAAGATGTCCATATTTTAATCCCTAAGCCTATGAATATGCTAATCTATGTTTCAAAAACAAAAGTTAAAAATGAAGGATTTTTACAGAGCTGATTAAATTAAGGATTTTGAGATGGAAAGATTATTCTGTATTATCACAGGAAGGCCAATGTAATAAAAGAGTCTTTATAAGAAGGATGCAGGAAGTCAGAGCCAGAGAGTAAGAGATTTGAAGTACTAAGCGGCTGGCTTTGAAGATGGGGAAAGGGGACAAGAGCAAAGGAATGCAGGCAGACTCTGAAGTTAGAAAAGCTAAGGAAGCAGATTCTCCCCTGGAATTTCCAGAAGGAAGGAATCCCTGCTATCACCTTGATTTTAGCCCAGTGAGATTTCTGTTAAATATGAGTTTGTGTTCTTTTAAGTCACTCAGTGTGCAATATTAGTTATGTTAGCAATAGGAAGCAAATATACTATCTAGC
The DNA here is from genome assembly GCF_014108245.1 of Pipistrellus kuhlii. Taxonomy (NCBI): domain Eukaryota; kingdom Metazoa; phylum Chordata; class Mammalia; order Chiroptera; family Vespertilionidae; genus Pipistrellus; species Pipistrellus kuhlii. Next base: position 11,796,798 of record NW_023425515.1, read on the forward strand.
AAATAACAAAGGTAACACAACTTAAATGTGCAAAGAAAATTTAGTATTTTTTCCCCCTGAAATATACTTGGTTTTACTCCTGGATGACCATTCTACTAGGATGAAGAGAATTGGATTTTCCAACTAATTACATTTTAGTGTAGTTCTAAGAGGGGTATCTGGGTATTATGGGGGCTTAAGGGATCTGATGTCAGGGGGTGGTATTACAGATTCACTATTGGCTCATGGGTTCTCTAATTTTTTCACTAAACTGTCACGTGTGATGTGGAATTGGCCTCAACTAGCCTTTTAGTCAGAATGTTTGAAATCTATTTGAATCTGATCATGAACTTAAACTTGAATTTTCTGTCCATAGACCCACTCAACTCATACATATTTGACCCTTCTGCAAACCTGAACATGCATGAACTTCTTGGTCTTTCAGGAGTCATGGGTTCTTCCACCATCTCACATGCTAGGTATTGCTCCAAACAGAATGTGAGAACATGAGCTTCATTAAGAAGCTTAAAGACCTCCAGACTATTCTCAGGAAAGCAAGCTAACAACTTCAATGTCCTTGGCTTTGTTAACTATACACTTGGCTATTTCTTCTATACTACTATTAAGAAGTTTAAAGAAGCCTAACCGGTTTGGCTCAGTGGATAGAACATCGGCCTGTGGACTGAAGGGACCCAGGTTGGATTCCAGTCAAGGGCATGAACCTTGGTTCCAGGTACATCCCCAGTAGGAAGTGTGAAGGAGGCAACTGACTGATGTTACTCTCTCATCAATGGTTCTAACTCTCTCTCCCTCTTTCTCCCTCTCTGTAAAAAATCAATAAGATTTTTTTTTTTTCAAAAAGAAGTTTTAAAAAAAAAGAGAAGTAGAAAAAAATTGACCTCTGTGAGCAAATGTTTTATCACTTTCTCTCTTCTCCTTTTCTCTACCTACTGGGCAGTAATGAGTAGGTTTTCCCACTGCCTGTCTGTCCACAGGCAATTATTTTCATATGGCACCCTGGTTCGTCTTTTCCCGTGTGAGGTTTTCTATGCCTCTGACATGGAAACGTTGCTTCATAAACTTGAACATAGTTCTTTTCTCTGGGAAATGCCTATCAATACAGTGTTTGATCTGGCCAAGCCACTCAGAACTCGCTGATGGTGCCAAGCCATTGGGACCAACCCCAGGTGCTGACAGCGGGTGTGTATGGTGGCTCCGGCACCGGCTGTGGATATGAGTGGGGCTGGCGGGACTGGATGGTGGTGTGTAGGAGCGAAGAATTTTCAATAACTACCAGAGGCTCACCCCGATGACAGTGACTGGCACCCCACCTTGGCCTGGTGTCCCCGCTCACCTGCTTGACTCTCCTGCCACAGCCGATACCCTCCATGTTCAGCGCACACCCCCTGGTTGTTCAGTTGTTCAGTTGTTCTGCCCTTCAGTCTATTTGAATATTAGCCTTTTATTATATAGGACAGTTCATACACTGAAGGAATAGATACCATTAATTTACTAGTTTGGATCTGCAAATTTACTAAATATGAAAATGTATCTCCAAATATATCAAAGCGTACTCTTTTTTATAGCCATGCTTTTTGGAATAGATGGCCACTTATTTATTTTTATTTTTTTAGGTGTCTCTGCTTTTCTCAGTATTGGATTTTCCAATATACTGTGAAAAAATGCATTAATACATCCAAGGTTATTCTTTTCTGTCTTAAAAAAAGGTGGGGGGGGGGGCAGGATATAAATCTTCAAGGCACATCCACAAAGTAAATCTGTTTTAAGTTAATTTTATTTTGGACTTTGTCTTATAGGAAACAGAGAGTGATTGCAGATTATTGAAATGGGAAATGGCATTTTTGAAAACAGTTCTTTAGAAACCTTAAATCACTGGTCATAAGCAATAAAATTTGAGGGTGATTCAAAACATCTTTAGTTACTATCACTAAATAAATGTTTTGAGGAGACATTAGATGAAAAATTCAGATAGAGCTGAAAATCTTTTTGAATTGGAAAAGTATATAATTAATCTTTTAAATATATTTTAAGATTAATAATTCATTTTATTTATAAAATTTACAATTTGCAGAATGTATATTTAAATTGTATGTCTCAGAATTATAATAAACTGAAATAAATATTCTGATTTGAATGGTATTTAATAAAGTTTAAAAGCAAATTTGAATATTCTTATATACTCTCTAATGAATAGTCTCTCAAATGAGTGATTTAATTCTATAGTTGCTACAATGAGTAAATTTTAAATAGTCTATATTTAAAACTATTTGAACTATAAATCTACCTAATAAAATAGCAAAATGTTAATTGACCATACCTTCCAGCTAATCAGGAGTGAGTATGCAAATTAACCCAACAAAGATGATGAGTTAATTTGCATATACAGGCACCAAGCAGCCATGGGATGGGGCAGGATGCACCACCCCAGCAGCTCAGGGTCTCTGGGCAGCATGGAAAGGCAGAAAGGCAACTCCAAAAGGCTGCTCTGGCCAGAGTGAAGGTGTTACAGGCAGCCAGGAGAATGAAGGCCCATTCTTTCACAAATCTTCATTTGTGCATTGGGCCACTAGTCCTATATAATAAAGGACTAATATGCAAATTGCCCAAATAGAAGAATGACCAGTCGCTATGACATGCACTGACCATCAGGGGGCAGACACCCAACGCAGGGGCTACCTCTTGGTGATCAGTGTACTCCCAAAGGGGGAGCGTCACTCAGCCAGAAGCCCTGAACCAGTCCCATGGCTGGTGAGCACAGCAGCTGTGGCAGAAGCCTCTCCCGCCTCCATGGTAGCATTAAGGCTGTCCAACTGGGGGCTCTTGGACTGCAAGAGGGCACAGGTGGACTGAGGGACCACCTCCCCAGGTGCACAAATTTCATGCACCAGGCCTCTAGTTTAATATAAACACTTACGGTATTTTTCGGACCATAAGACACTCCAGACCATAAGACGCACCAGTTTTTAGAGAAGGGAAATGAAGAAAAAAAGATTCTGAAACAAATAGTGTCCTAAAATATTTTATGTGCATTAGAACCCAACATCACAGTCATAAACACATGTAATCAACCCTGTAAAGTAAACAGCAGCATTTAGAACCATTTTAGAGCCAGGCAAGCACACAGAGACCACACAGAGCCGGGCAAGTAAAAAAAACTTTTTTTTTAAAGTATATGTGTAGGCTATATTTGGACCATAAGACGCAGGGACTTTTTCCCCCCACTTCTGGGGGAAAAAAAGTGCGTCTTATGGTCCGAAAAATACGGTATATGTGTATATGTATTTGCTTTTGTGTTGTCTATGTTTAACCAATGAAACAAAATAACCTATTTATCAAGGACTTTTTAAATCCTTTAACACAATAAAATTAATGAGTTTGCCAACTCTCCTCTGATCAATTATTACACAGAAAGATGAATAGCTGACAGAAATTGTATTTATGGGATTATACAAGAAATTACTTCCTCATTTTACTTTTACTTGCTTCACACCCAAAATATGAAGAAAGTTCACTCAAGTGTTTTTTTACTTCACTTTAAAAGAGATGCCAATGTAACAATATTAGCCAGTTCTGAAAATAAATATGAAGAAAATAAAATACCTAGAGGAGAAATTACATATGAAAGCAATTTTTTCTGATATTCATTTTATTTTCAATATAATTATGAATGTCATGAACTCTTTTATACTTCTCCAATTTCACACAATCTAATTTTCGGTGTAATTATTGGTTGTCCTAAATGGACTCCTTGGCAATAAAGTCTGATACTTTCAACCTCATTGCTGCTCATCAGTCAATCATGATTTCAAATCATCAACTCTGTCTGAAACAAGATGCATAACAGTGATAAAGCAACGTAAATTTGCTTTAAAATGCCAATTTTTCATGGACATTTTCTACTAATAGGTTAGGCTTGTTGTACATTGAAAGAAAAGTTTATACCCTGTAGTAATTTTGAAACATCCATTTATATTTGTCCCCTTTGGAAAGTTCCATTCTGTTAGACAGAGCATGGAGGTTACATAAATTTAGTATGTTGTATCACGCTTGACTCTTTTTCTTTGGAGCAAGCAATTTAACTTCTGTTCTATTTTATTTCCACAAACTTCCTTTTACGTAAAAACTCTGTACCTAGGCCAAAATAAACTAAAGTTTAGGGGTTTTCCTATGTCACGTGAAAAAATAAAATTTGTGTTTGTTTTCAAGGTATAATTATTTTTTTAAATTTTAACTAATAATATAAATTCAAACTTATTACAGTGAGTTCAAGTTGAAAGACTGTGCAATTTACCTATATACAAATAGGCATATGTATAATATTCATATGCATCTCTCTATATCTATATATATACATGCATATTTGCATATATTTATGTACATATAAGTAACATAATACATGAATAGAATGGTATAGCTAGATAGGAAATGTATTCATACATACACGTGTATATCCACATATACACCTATTTTCTCTTTAAGAGCTAATATTACTATTTTTTTACAGTTGTCACTACGATTAATAAGGCTCCCATCACAAGTTATATATAAAATCAAGAAACAATTTAAATCTAAGCTGAAAATTTTGAAATTCATTTTACTAAGAATATAGGTTCAAAATCTATATACTAGTGCATATTTAAAAGGTATGGATAGAAATATTATCTATCATTGTTTACCAAGAACTTTTAAAAAACTATTTTTTATTTTAAAGTTAATGGCATCAAGTAAATATTTAAAGTTCTGGAAATCACTAAATACTATTGCATTTTCAAAATACACTCTTTCTTACACATGAGCCAGCTACCTCGAATATTAAAGCCTTTGAGTCAGATACATTTTCTCAGTGATAAAGAACAAATGAAGACCAAAAAACAAACCAAAAACAAAAAATTAGACATCTTCAAAGATCATAGATTTGGATAATTTTATTCGAAAAATATGCATGAGGTTATATGATAAACGGTGTGAGCCATCCTAGAAATAGGTTATTATCTATCTTACCACTTAAAATTAAAACATCAAAAATAATAAAAGTATTTCAATAAGAAGAGGTTTTGTATGCATGTGGATTGAATAATTTTCTAATAATCAATAACAATGGTGAAAAAGAGTTGCTTGTGAATTATTCCCACTGGTAAAGTATCCATTTATCTATAAACTAGTTTTCCTACTCGTTCAGCTAGAAACTCAACTTTTCTATCAATTGCAGGAACAAACTCAGATTGTTCTTAAGATCTGCTTCCCCTTCTAAGGAAACATTAATCTTCAAAACCTGATTATAAACTTATTTTTGTTTAGGCTTGATTCTATTTTCAGATATGGAGATGAATCCAAGTATTGTTCCATGGCAGTCAATTACGGTGACTGCACTTCAACTGCAACAGAACCATTTTCCAGGAGATTCAGATGCATGTGTTTGTGAGGAAAATGAAATTTGAGTTTCCATGGTTGCAAAAGATGTGAAATGGTTAAGCTTTCAGTTCTATCATATCAACGTTTTTCAAAAAGACCTGATGTTTTGTCAATATTGATTCAAGCTTCTCAGTGTCACTGGAGTAAAAATAATAAAGTTCCTTTGCTGCATGGACATGAAGGGAAAAAAAGTTTGATTTATTCTTCCATTATCCAATGACAGCTATTACAAAGCAGAGAATAAAAATGGCAATTAGATGCTTGGTTTAAGGGGAAATATATGAGACTGTAAGAATTCAGTGAGTAGAGACAAATGTCTAAAAATAGAAAAATAAAATAAAATACTAAAGTCTAAACATTTCACTTCAAAGATTAGAATAATGTACTCATTTTCTTAAATAATTATTATATAACAAATACTTTTTTTAATTTTTATTTTTTAAAATATATTTTTATTTACTTCAGAGAGGAAGGGAGAGGGAGAGATAGAAACATCTATGATGAGAGAGAAACCCTAATAGGCTGCCTCCTGCATGGCCCCCACCACCCAGGCATGTACTCAAAGGGAATCAAACTATGACCTCTTCATTAGTAGTTTGACACTCAACCACTGAGCCAAGCTGGCAGAGCACAAGTATTTACTTTTTATTATTTATAGTTATGGTTACAAACCACATATGAGTTTAATCCTATACAATAAAGAGCTAATATGCTAATGGTCCTGACACCCTCACACATTACAGACCAATCAGCAGGAGGCCACATGCATGTGCAGAGTGGGGTGGAGCCCCCCGCCCATCCCCACCTTGCTCCAAAAATCAGGCAGAGGTGCGGAGGTACCCGGAGGAAGCAAGACCATTCTGTGGTGGGTTGGGCAGGGGAAAGAGCCCATAGCACCTTCTCCCCAATCCTTTGCTACCCTCTGCTCTCACTCAGCATGCCCACCAACCACCAGCCAGGGAAAGGAGTGCAGCCTGCACCACCAGGAAGTGGCAATTGAAACTCTGGAGGAGGCACAAGGCTTCCACCTTCTCCTCTGGCACCATGATGGGGTGGAGCCACTGCGTTGCTCCCAAGAAGCCAGGAGGTGCCTGGAGGAGGCAGGACCAGTCTGAGGCAACTCATGGGACTGAGGGTGAGGCTTGAAGCAGCCTGAGAAGGCCAGAGCAGTCGTGGGCAGGGCCAGAGGCACTGGAGCTCTGGGTTCAAGGCAGGGAGGCGGGCAGGTGGGTGGGGCACCTGTGGGTGGGCAGGGCCACACGGTTTTGCTTGCTGGGCTTCTAGTATAAGATAAAGATGCAGAGCAATTTTGAAAGTTTAAAAATAATGAATGGTGCCGAAACCGGGTTTGGCTCAGTGGATAGAGCCTCGGCCTGTGGACTGAAAGGTCCCAGGTTTGATTCCGTTCAAGGGCATGTACCTTGGTTGTGGGCACATCCCCGGTGGGGGGTGCGCAGGAGGCAGTTGGTCGATGTTTCTCTCTCATTGATGTTTCTAGTTCTCTATCCCTCTCCCTTCATCTCTGTAAAAAATCAATAAAATATATTTTTAAAAAAATAATGAATGGTAAGATACAATTTAAAATTTCCTGAGAAGTTTCATAAACATTTCATTAATTGATCTGATATATTAGGAGGTTAGAATAAAACTGTAGCTATTCCAATTTATAGGGGGATAAGCCCAAGGGTGGTAAAAGACTGTGAATTTCCAATTATGTGTTCTTGGAGATGATGCTTGAATCTAGCCTTTCTGACCCTTACATTCTCTCTCTCTCTCTCTCTTTCTCTTCCCCTCCTCTCTCTGATGTGAAAGAGAGAAAAGAGGACATTTAATCCTAATATGTGGAGGCCAATTCTGAGTGAGAGATTAATCTATACCATCTCTTTGAGGGGGGAATATACTCCATTTCTGAGCTCCCATTTTTCTGAATCTTAGTATTTATAAAACAAAAGAATCATGTTCAACAGACCCTGAAACCTGATATTCAATGATATGTATTTGACTGAAAATTTGAGTTATTTTTGCTGTACAACAATGTCTCTCTAAATATTCAACTACAAATCCTGAATACCAAAAAGCTGGAAAATAACCATAGTTGTTGTAATTATCACAAATGATGGAAATGTAAACTTGAAAAAGGTCAGAGTTGTAGAGGCAGACCTTACTATTTTTCAAGCATATAAGGCACTTTGACTTACTACTTAATGTCATACCAATGATGGTACATGAATCCCAAACGATTGGGTAGGAGTTTTCTATTAAGATGATTCTCCAATTAATTAACCCATTTTGATAGTAATTTTAAACTGACTGCCATTTGGAGAAATGAATTCATGGATGTTGTTTCTCTATTGCTAGTCAGAGCCTGGTTCTTGGGGTACTGCTGGAATAAGCATTTCCAGAGGTCGCCGTGAAAGATGAGTGGTTTTTATTTGTATGGAATTACATTCTTGGGTTTCCATAGTCCCATTTCCCTTGATCTAGTCCTAGAAGATGTGCAGCTGGGGATTCAACAGAGCTAAAAGTAAAGCCAGCTTCCAAAGTTGTCATCCCATGTGGGAACTGGGTCCGGGTGAGCATGAGGCTAGTTGCAGTCCATTAGTCCATTGAGTGGGGTCCACATGGCAGTGAGCATGTAGGTGAATGCAGGAGCAGGAGACCCAACAGGCCAGAAGTCAACCAAGAGCAAGCAAGAGAGAGAAACTCCTTTGCTGAGGAGATGAAATATCTCAAATCCTCCATTGTTTGCATGAGCCACACCTACGCTGGCCAATGACCTGTTTCCAGGTATGACTGACAGCAAGCACCTTCCCTATGTTACTCAGTCTTTACTGGGCATGTGTCTGTTCTTCCCCTTTTCCTTCTCTTTCCCCATAGATCTTCAGGAGATAGACCTGGGGAGGGTTAAATGGCAGCTTCCTGGAAGAGCAGCATCAATAGCATGCCTATCCTATTTGGCCTTCCTTTTGCTCCAGTCCAGTGATTAATAACCAGGTTAAGTTGCATGGGTATCACCATCATCTGTGAGTTTTTCGATATCCTTCGTAGGTTTATGTAGAAAGGCGTGTCAACTTATATTGATGTTCTTCTAACAAAGATGATGGGGAAAAGTTATGACACAATCAGTACTTTTGCTAGTTGTTTTTTTCTGTTAGCAAAACTTCCCAAAGATATGTGAATTAATGTTTACAGAAGCCAAAACTATTAACCATAGGAAATAGACAGTTTTATGATATTGCCTACCTGCTCATGCATCAAACCAACCAAAAGCAATTTATAATTTTTGAGCTATAGTATATCACAGCAACCAAATGTTTGAACTACATTGAAAGTGGCTACTGGAGCCATAATTTTGGGCACAGCCTATGCTACAATGATTGATAGGCAAAATTGTTTTTTTTACTGTGAAAGTCTCACTCTGTTTAGGTCCAGTAAGTGAAATTGATGTATTGACCGTTTGGGGTTTGCTTAACCACAGCTTTATCCTGATTTCTCAACCTGTAGTGATAGTCAAAGGGTAAATTTTTTTTCTACGTAATTCTGTTTTCTAGGCTGGTTTGAATGTAAAATATCCTGGTAGAATCTACAAGAAAAAGAAATGTGCCAGAAAATTCCAAGGGATGCATTTTTCAAATAACATTGTGCTAGGCTAGCAAAAGGTGAGTTTCCCACAGTGACAGAGAGCACTTTATTGTCTGAATCATTTTATTAAACTTAATTTAAATTACACTGGCTGTCTCCCAAGTGAGCCTCACACATTTAATTGCTGTACTTTAAAACATTAGCACAGTGTCTGCATCTTTTTGTTTTCTGTCCAATTTGTTTTCCATAAAAATTTTAGCTATGCATAGGAATGTAATACACTCCATCACTTTCCCTTTCACATCTGCTTTTGTTTTCTTGGGATTATGAGTGGTGGGGTGGGGAAGGAATTATGAATATATTCATATGTGAAAAAGGTGATTGCTTTCTGAGACTGCCAAAAATTATAGAAATCTTTCAATATACAGGAAAAAAATTTTCATGATTTTTTTTTTTACTGGAGTGAGATTACTTAATAACATTATATGTTCCACATGTTCTAGTACATTTCTATAATACATTATCTGTATATTGCATTGTGCCTTCAACCCCCAACATCTAGTCTCCCTCTGAAACCAGAAATAGTTTTAAAAATTAAAAAAAAAGGAATGACAGAGAGGGTATGCTTTATGTGGAATGTGGATGAGATGATGTAAATCTGTTAAGCAAACAGCCTTTGAAAGGTCTGAATAATTTATGAAGCCACATAGGATAAACATATTGGCTGTGTGTGTATATGTGTAAATGTGCGTGTGCATTTAAATCAAATCGCCTGAATTTTTTGTGACTTCATTGTGCATATTTAATTTTGCATTTAGCCATTTATACATTAAACGGATCTTGAGGAACTTAATTTTATTAAATATTATAAATATAAAGTAAAATGAGTTGTTAATATAAAATACAATTATCAATGCCAAATTTGTCCATGTTAAGGATGTTAACACATTTTCTATATCTCACTTAATTGATCATATATTTTCAATTCAAGGTGAGAGACTACTCACCCACATTATGGAATCTCTTGGGAAGATCACAACATTGTGTGCGTTTTTACAAATCTAAAAGGAAACTAGTGATCTTATTTGTTTTTCTTGAACCTTATTTATATTATTTAAGGAAACAATATTTTACATGTTTAATTATGAGGCTGAACACTCCTTGACTTAGAACTAATTACTGAAGTGAGGAAATAACAGACACTAGACTGATCTAGGCTAAGCAACCACAATGAGGACAGCCCAAACAGAGGTCACAACATAACGAGGAAGAATGGCATGGCGTATAATTTGAATTAGTGTGTGTGTGTGTGTGTGTGTGTGTGTATGTGTGTGTTTTAATTTAATAAATCTCAGTTCAAGTAAAGCATCTGCCCTGTTCCTATTGTCAAAATCAAAGGAGGCATTTTTATGTGTTAGGAAGTGCCACTTTTTGTTCTTCACTATTAAAAGCCGTCTACTGTAACATGAAGCAAAATCTTTAAGCTTTCTAACACTCCTCTGGGCTCCCTCCAAAAAGCAATTTATATCAGCTGGCAAGGTCATTAAGGGAACTGGTCAAAATGCAGGTGGGAAATGCAACCCTGTTGGGTAGAGTTTTAATGCTTCCATTTATCAGGAACACAAGGTCACATCAATGGTGTTGAACATTAAACGTTGATTTTCCATGAGACCCATGGCAGTTGAAAACTTGAGATGTTCTAATATGTGTTAGGAATATGTCTGCAGGTATGTTTCTCAAAAGTGTGTATATGTGGATAAATATTTTACTGATAGCATGAACTTATTTCAAAAACAATATAAAGCTGAATATTTTTCCTGCAAAATAACATTGCAGTAGGTTGTATACTCATGGCAGTTTTAATAAATAATAAAGTTTTTCTCTTTGCATTGATTTCTAATATTCTTGGATTTCCTTGGAAAATTACTAAAACACCATGTTCTTGTATCCATGTGCCCTTAGAGTGAGAAACTACACACACACACACACACACAGACGCATGCACACAAACAGAGAGTTACATATACTGCATATTTTTAAAATATGGATATTAAGGTGGCAATATTGTCCTTCTCTTCTGTTTTCTCAGAATTCCCAGTCTGGAATGCCTGTTTTTGACATTTCTTATAGTTGGAATATTTCTTTATTTGAAAAAATCAGAAAATTCTACATCTTTTGTTCTGGATTTTTTCAAAAATATCAAAATTTGACACATTGTTTACATCCAAGTACTATTTTTCTTATATTCTTTATATAGCATATTACACATGCATGTCTTTTTAAATTTTTTTAAAATTTATATTATTATTATTATTATTATTATTGTAGAAGTTTGGTCTTATTTCTTGAAATTCTTTCAGACACAAAAAAGTAGTAAGTCCATGTCTATATTTTAGGCTATTTGGCATAAACTAGAAAATATTGGCCTTTCAATAAAATTTATTGGACCAATAAATATTGATCAAGAGCCCATTTTGACTGAAAAAAAAAAGCTATTATTTAAAATTATTTCTATGAGTTTACTCTTCTGGCTGCATGCTGGGCTTTAGTACTAGTCATGTGGTGGTAACTGAGCACACATCGATTATCAGGAAGTGTTATTTATGAGGATTGAATGTCTGACCCTTATCTTTCATGAGGTTATTTCTGTGAAAAAGAAACTTAGAGGAACCAATGGCGTTGGCATATGGAGGCATTCTGTGACTTTCCCAAGAGCAGTCTCAGTAGAGAGGTAAGAACTCAAGCCTGACCAAAGTAGATAAAACTGGAAGCTGTCAATCATGACAATGAACCTGAGCTGGAAAAGCTCCAGAAAGAAATAACCTGCTATTGGCTAGACACATTGCAGCAAGTTGTATACTCATAGCAATTTTAATAAGCACATGAGAAACAAAATAACACAAACAAAGGAAACAACCAATTGCAAAGGAAGAGTGAAATGTTTCACACACAGGGCTTACTGTTAGATGATTAAATCTGTTACTTTTTTTTGATAAACTCAGATTCCCTGATATAAGAGATAAAGAGGGTAAATTTAGGATTTCAATAAGAACAGAGACATGAGAACACCTCATCCAGGAATTGAACATTGCTTTACACTGGATGCCATGAATTAAGTATAGGCGACAGGTGCGTTTGTACAGCTGGTGTGGACTGCTCACAGCTGATGGGCTAGCCATTTGGCACCAACAGCATTGTTGGACTCTCCAGATTTCAAACATAAATATTAAGTGAGAACTTCATCATTTGCCTTTTGCTGAATATTGTCAACTTGTTTATTTTTCCTGTTCAAGAATAGTTTGATTCGAATCTTCTGTTTTTCAGCCAGCGGAACAAGAAAACTGATGTTTATACTGAACTAATTATAAAAACATAGACCAATCATATCTGTAAAACTTTTCCTTGTGGCTGCGACTCAATTTATCTATATAAACAACCAGTGTGATACTTCATTCTCCTAAAATAGTCAATCTCATCTACATAGCACACACACTTAGCCTGCAACTCAAATATCAGTCTCAGCCCCAATGTCCTACTAGCACTATAAGCAGGAAGAGAGGAAACCATATGTGCATCAATATAAATCATGCCCTTTCATTTTCTTTACTAAAAGAGGAAGACATCTTATATTTGAGCATTTCACGTTATACTTACCCATGTTCTTGGTTAATTTCTGTTTTAAAAAAATATATTTTATTGATTTTTTATAGAGGAGAAGAGAGAGATAGACAGTTAGAAACATCGATGAGAGAGAATCATCGATCAGCTGCCTCTTGCACACCTCCTATTGGGGATGTGCCCACAACCAAGGTATATGCCCTTGACCGGAATCGAAACTGGGACCTTTCAGTACACAGGCCAATGCTCTATCCAGTGAGCTAAACCAGTTTGGCTACTTTTATTTTTTAACAAACATATTGGGATATAATTCATAGACATAAAGTTTAACCATTTAAAATGCAAACCGTGATGGTTCTACAGAGCTGTGCAGCCATTACCATAATCAAATTTTGAATATTTTTTATCATTTCAATAAGTAAACTTTGCATTCAGTGGTAGTCCCTCCCCATTACATTCAGAATTTCCTTTCAACCCTCAACCCTCCTGTTCTAGGCAACCACTGATCTACTTTTCATTTTTGCCTCTACTGGAAATTTTATCCAAACAGAATTAAACAATATGTTTAAGTAACTGTCTTACACTTATGAGAATGCTTATTTTTGGCTTAAATTATTAATATTTAATATTGTTGCCATTTTTGGAGTTGCTTAATTTCATATAGATGCTAATTTTGTCACTTTCTTTAAAATAATCATGGCTCCAATTCTTTCTATGATACATATCATATAAATTAGTTATACTTTATGTGAGTAGTTTTTCAGTATGAGGCTTCTGGGTTAAACCACTCAAAAAAATATCCCTTTCAGAAATGAGGAAAAAAAGAAATGTTTCCAAGTTATTATTTGCATTTAAAATTGCACATTATTCACTATTGATTAAAGAATAAAAACATAGCCCTAGCCAGTTTGGCTCAGTGGAAAGAGAGTTGGCCTGCAGACTGAAGGGTCCTGGGTTTGATTCTGGTCAAGGGAATGTAACTCTCCATTGCAGCTTGATCTCCAGCCCTGGATAGATATGTGCAAAGGCAACCCATCAGTGTGTCTCTCTCACATTGATGTTTCTCTCTCTCTCTCTCTCTCTCTCTCTCTCTCTCTCTCTCTCTCTCTATATATATATATATATATATATATATATATATATATAATCTATTTGGCTAAAAATCAATGGAAAAATATCTTCACATGAGAAGTAACAAAAACAAACAAACAAAAAAGCCACACATAAAAATATTCACATCCTAGGCCCAACCCATTTTCCCAGTTGTTATTTTGATAAGGCCAAGCACAGACAATGACTTGGCTCTATAGCTAGGCACCTGAAAAGGATAAGTTGGGAAGATTAAAAATAGTAAAGTCTGGGAAGGTAGATTGAGAATTGACTAGGGAGGTGGGTCCAAATCAAGTGGATTCTGTTGTATTATACCATTGCCTACCAGAGAGAATCTACTATGGAAGACACAGAAAAACTAAATGGAAATGATTTATTCAAAGGAGATGAGCCAACATGTGTCCTCAATGATTCCATGTTCCCACAGTGGACCAGTGCAAGTGGGTTGGAAATTATGAATGCTTTTATTAGTATGTGTATTTCCTATCAAGGCCAATGTAATTACTAACAATGTTGAATGTCTGCCCCGTGAAAACCATATATTTACACTGAACATTCAATATACTGTCATTCCTTAAAGAGACCATTCATTTGTTTTCTGGGTGATTACATAGAGTCATAAACCTTGTATCCATGAACAGTAATGAAGAAGGCATTCATTCCCTCCCATATTGGAGAAGGCAGTTATTTATCTTTCTGAGATTCATACATAGACTAGATCAGGTTTTGTCTCCTCTGCCTACAATTCCTCTGCCAGGGCTTTCTGGGTGTCTAAGATTCTGTAAAACTTTACTTTGGACCCCAGGATCCATTTAGGGCAAAGGGTTTTGACAATGGATATAATAAAAAGATGGATCCATTAGCTATACTCTATCACTCAGGAGTTCTTGGCCTGATGGAATGTGGAATAATTTTTCCACAAAAACAGTGGTCGGTAAACTCATTAGTCAACAGAGCCAAATATCAACAGTGCAATGATTGAAATTTCTTTTGAGAGCCAAATTTTTTAAACTTAAACATCTTCTAACGCCACTTCTTCAAAATAGACTGGCCCAGGCTGTGGTATTTTGTAGAAGAGCCACACGCAAGGGGCCAAAGAGCGGCATGTGGCTCTTGAGCCGAGCCACAGTTTGCCCACCACAGCACTAGAATTTCAGCCTGAGGACAATACTCAGCAGGGTTATCAAATTATCCTCTGGAATGCAGGGTAAATCGAACCAATTGAAATTACATGATGTTCTATCTCCAACAGCTAACATGAACAGGAAAAGAAGGAGTCCAAGGAGGATTGCCCCCCTCATTGTCATGCTCAGTGACAGATTTAAGAAGTTCAGGTTTCCCAACTCTGCAACATTATGCTTTGAAGCGTTACTGGCTATTGTTCCCAAGGGGCGTAGAGTGTGTATGAACAAGGTTTATATCCATGAGTGCAATCAGAATTTGTTTTATCCTAATATTATAACTGCCATCTAGTAATTTTGGGCCTCATGCTGATCAAACATTAAGCAAATAAAGGAGTTGCTAGGCCATGGTTCTCAGCAGTGATTATCACATGGAGCTTGTGCTGCTGAGGCATTTATTGCAGTGCTTCATGCAGTGCTATCACTCCTGCCTGGTGAGAGCAGTAAACAGCAAGGCCAGGCCCATGCATGGTAAACAGGGCTCAGACACAGGCAAAATACCTAAACATGCAGAACAACGGGCCAAAAATGCATGCAATACAGAATGGATGGCAGAGAAGGGAAATGATTAATATTCATTGCCACTTCAGAACACAGACTGTAGTTGGTTTTCATCAAAGAAAGAATCATCCTTCAAATGCCTCCCACATGCCCCCTAACAAGGATCAAGTCCACAGCCCGGGCACCTGCCCTGACCAGGAATCGAATCAAGGGCCTCCTACAATCACCTACCAAAGAACTGCCTGAACTCAAATCTTGCTTCACTGTCCACTTTGAGAAAGGAAAGCAAACACAAGCAGTGTGACTGCGTGGGATTATAAAATTTAATTCCTCATTTTGATCATAGTAACTTGAAGTATTGTTTTAGACATTGAAGCAATAGATAGATGTAAAATTCAACAAAGATTGATTTTTAGTACTTCAATTAGTAGGTGTGGTACTCAGAATAATGCTTCTTGCTCCCTCAATGATATCGAGGGCCTAAAACCAAAAACCTGTTAGACTACATGATAAAGATGAATAATGGTAGCAGATAGAATTAGGTTTGATAATCAGCTGAGGTTGCCCTAAGAAGATTATCCTGAGTTATCCAGCTTGGCTCAAGGAAATTTTAAGGATTTTTAAATGTGAAAGCAGAGGGCAGAAGACTCAGTGTCAGAGTAATACCATGTGGAGAACATCTGAATGGCCAATGCCAGCATTGAAGGTGGAAGGAGCCATAGCCAAAGAATATAGGAAGCCTCTAATAACTAGAAAAGGCAAGAAAATTGACTCTCCCCTGGAGACATCTTAGACAAAGCCCTCCCAACACTTTGACTTGAGCCCACTGAGATCCATTGTGAACTTTTGATGACACTTAGGATATAAAAACTGTGTTGTTTTAAACCACCAAGTTTGTGCTAGTGTGTTACAGAAGCAAAAGAAAACTAATAAAGTTTAAAACTATACCTAAGAAAACACTGATGCAAAAGGGTTTTAAGGACAGTTGGTATCGAAACAGAAATGTTTTTTGTCCTTCTACCAGAGATGTGAGTGAAAATAAGTATCAGGTGGGACAGAGTAAAAGTCCAAAGGAAAATGCGAATTTGTCAGGCAACCAGTAAGACAAACAATGTGGTGGGAAGGAGGTTGAATGTGTCTCCTCTAGATAGCATACAATTGCACATAACTTTTATAAAATCTTTCTTATGGGTTGAATTGTATTTCCTATAATTCATATATTGAATCATTTTATCCACTATCTCAAAATATGACTGCAATTGAACATAGGACCTCTAAATATATAATTAAGTTAAAATGAGGTCATGAGAGACCCTAATACAATAGGACTTGTTTTGTCATAAGAAAAGGAAATTAAAGCACAGACATACACCATGTGAACATGAAGATGACCATCTGCAAGCCAAGGAGAGAGGCCTCAGAAGAAAACAACCCTATTGAAACCTGATCTCAGATTTCTAGCTTCCAGAAATAGCTCTCCAGCATGGTGAGAAAATAAATAATAATCTCTGTTGTTTAGGCTACCTAGTCTGTGTTACTCTGTTAGGGAAGTCATAGCAAACTAATATATTTTGTTATATTCAGGCTATAATAATGTGTTGTTATTTTCCTTTTGCAAAGTTATAGTTAATTAACTTGTCACAACATAATTACTTTTTTAATGTACCTTTGAGAAGTTGGAAATAAAGGTTTTCTTTTTCCAATACAATGGATAGTGTTATAGACAGTTACACTTTCATAAAATGTTTTCTTGAATACTAATAATAAAACTGGATTCTATTTAGGATTCAATTAATGTGGTCCAAGTTTGAAAGTCATGGACTTGCTAAAAACATTTGTTCTTTCGTTCTCTCTCTTGCTTCCTGGAAGGCAAGAGAATGTTGGCGTAACACTCCTTTCCCATACCAAAGCAGCATAATTAAACAAGATCCTTTTAAGACCAATCCCTGAAACATAGTAGCTTCATCAAAGCCAGAGGGGTGACAGACAGGCATATAGATGCAGTCCAAATATAGATAAGCACAGCGGATTCCTTTGTTTTGGAAATATTTTCAAAATGGAACATTTTATACATTAGTAGAAAAAATAAAATGTTTGGTGAAGAAAATAAACTTAAAGATTGTTGTTGAGTCCTGGGGGAAAACTAGAGAAATATCCTATATACTAAAAGCCTAATATGCAAATCAACAGAATGGTGGAACAACCAGTTGGCTGGGGGCAGGGCCAGCAAGCAGGCAGCACCAGGCTAGCCAAGGCAGGTGCCAGCCGGTAGAGGGAGGGAACAGCGATCAGGGGACAGCTGTCACTGGGAATGGTAGAGGGATCATCAGGAGGCAGGACCAGCAGCTCACTGGCCAGCACTGTTCCCCAGATTGGCACTTGGGCCTCAGTCAAACATCCCCCAGGAGCTCCTGTTCTCTGAGAGGACTCAGGCCAGGCTGAGGGCATGAATTTTCATGCACCAGACCTCTAGTAATTGATTTTAAAAAAATGAAAGAAGCTGTTCTCGTTGCATTTCTGTTGATAAAACTCAGGTGTTCTCTCATTCAATAAAAAATAACTTAAAATATTAAAATAAAAAATAGGAAAAAACAAATGTTATTTTCCAGACTGGTTATTATTTCAGCTATATAGAATGAAGGGAATTAAGATTATACAGACATGTGCATAAAAGACACTACCTAATGGATGCTTGGTAGCTATCAAATTTTATATCTACCTTTATTTGCAATGGTGTCTTAATTGTTATTAATGCATTCTTTCATTAATGTATTCTAGTAATTTCCTTAAGTAACTCTCCTGTGTTGTGAGTGCCATGAATTTTATCTGCCCCTTCTTAATCATCCCAAATAAATACCCTAAGTAAAAATTGTGTTTACTAAGTAGGCATTGCTTCAAATACAATTCCTACATACCCACTCTTTCACAGACCTAGCTGATTCTTCAATCCCCTCTGATGGGGAAATTTCAGTGCTAACTCTATATGAAAATAATGTTCAAAAGTAACTTATGTGTCCTAATGTTTTTCATGTGTAAATTCAGGTAAACTTTCTTCTGTAATATTGGTTATTTATGGTGGGATATAACACACAGAAAACTCATTATAAGCAATCAGCTAAAAGTAGAATAAAGACCTTCTATAAAAGCTTTCTCTGTGTTTGCTAAAACCGGGCAAGAAAAAGGTCATTGAGGTGCAGAAGAGCTATTTTTGTTTGTTGCTTAGATGATAGCAGGAGTGGTTAGCCTTTTTAAGACAGCTTCCTTAAACCTCATCCTCCTGTGAAAGTTTGGATTTATTTCTTTATTATGTTGGTGATATTTCTTTAAAGAACACAAATAAACAACCCTTTCTACTATTTCTCTTTCCAGCCAGGAAATGTCTTGCTATATTATTTCTGTTTTTGTGTGGCCATTCTTGGCACTTTAATAACGAGACAAGGATTAAGTACACAGCATTGCCCAGTATGCATTTAGCCACACAGATCAGTAAGTGTTCAGCCTTTTATTCACAATCTGTTATTCTTGCGCTAATGGATTTTCCTCTTATTAATAGCTTCATGTAAATTTTTCTGTGAAAAGGTCCAGGAAACACATTATATTCAAAAGATTTAAAATGCAATGTATATGCAGAAATCTTAATAACATTTTAAATTAATTTTACTATTAATATTTCCAATTGGTTGAATAATTGATATTGAAACAAAGTAGGGGTTATTCTCTGGTCCCTATGTACAGCCACCCATTTTCCCAAGATCAATAACTTTCTAACTGTAATTCCCATAGTGATCACTGATTTTACATTCCTGTTCTCTTCCAGAGATTTTACATTCCAGTAATTTCCCCCAGAGATTACTTTTAAGGCATGTGCAGTAAAACGCAAGCATGTGTTCTTAGTTTTAATTATTTTACACAATAGAACATACACTCTCACATATATTCTACTTATTTTATTTAATAAAGTACTTTGGGGACCTTTTCATATCAGAACAGAAATATCCTACTATTGCATTTAACACGTGCAGAGCATTTTATTATGTGAATGCAAATTTATATAAACAGCAAGCAAGCACTGATTACATAGTTATTTCCAGTCTTTTGTTAATACAAGCAAGAGTACACTGAACAATCTTAGATAAAAACCTTTTCGTGTATGCCATTATATTTTTCACGTGAATCCTCAGGTATGAAATGGCATTTCCATTAGTAACTGTTACAGATATTTCCAAATAGCTATAGATATTTGCAGTCCTAAGAATCATACTAATCTGCACACTCACCTGCAATATATTAAAGTGCTTGTTTCCATAGAGCCTTGCAAAGTAAGTGTATTATTAAACATTTATTTTTGTCAATTTGATGCTTCTGTCATTCGCAATCCTTTTACTTTTTTCTCTCTGTATTGATTAAGGTATTACATATGTGTCTTTATCCCCCCATTGCCCTCTCCTCTATTCCCCACTCATGCCCTCACCCCACTAGTGTCTATGTCCATTGGTATCACATGATCTCACTCACTAATGGAATATAATGAACAACATAAACTGATTAACAAAAGAAGATCCAGAGACAGAGAAGCATTGGCCATACCATCAAACCTCAGAGGGAAATTAGGGGAGGGTGTGGGTAAGGGGGAGAAATCAACCAAAGGACTTGTATGCATGTATATATGCCTAATCAATAGATATTCAATCCTTTTAGATGAAATGCTTCTTTTTTATTATAAAAGGAATTGTAATGTTCTCCTACATGCTATAGTGGTACACTCTATACTTTTATATCTACATAATTTCAAAAATAATTTAATTCAATGCTATAACTTTAACATGAGGGAAAGATAACAGAAAGAAACTTTTAAGAAAATGTGCTTCACTATGTAAATACACAGATATGCCTGTATGAGAAATCATAATTAAGTTGTATAATTATGTACCAAGTAGAATTAGTATATTGACAGAAATGTATTGCATCAGTAACTCAGATACCTCCTGTGAAGCTCGCATGGTTGATATAACATTGAAGTTGTGGGAAGCTCCTGATAAAGTTGCAAAGACAAATGAAACATTTCTGCTGAATCACAAAATAATTCTAGTTCACAGATGCACAAGGTAATATGAACTTTCTTTTCTATGCATATAGTGAAAACATGATAATCAGATAGAGGTTTCTAAGCTTAGAAATTTATAAGAAACCCTTTTACTATATGAATGCCTGGCAACAGACTTGAAAATATTTTGGATACCAGGTTGAATTCTTTATGCATTTATACCAATAACTAGAGGCTGGGGGATTGGGGTGTCCCTCAGCCCAGCCTGCACCCTCTCCAATCTGGGACCCTTCAAGGGATGTCCAACTGCCCGTTTAGGCCAGATCCCAGTAGCAGGATCAGGTCTAAACAGGTAGTCGGATATCCCTCTCACAATCCAGGACTGCTGGCTCCCAACTGCTTGCCTGCTTGTATTCCTGATTGCCCCTAACTGCTTCTGCCTCCCACAGCAGGAGGTGGGACCCAGAAACCCACTCTTGCCTTCAGTCAAGTACACCAGAGTCAAGTCTCCACCCACCCATGTGTACCTGCTGCACATGCAGCCTCCTGCAGATGGGCCGTTATGGTGTGAGGGCAACATGACCATTAGCATATTAGCTCTTTATTACATAGGATAATGCATTGCTTTGTTTGTCTCTCAAAATGAAGTTATATATTATGTTAATTTCCTTTTGGAAAAAAATTATAGCATTTCAGTCGTCATCTTGCAATCTGAACCAGTTCAGAGGAAAATTACCTGTTTTGTGAAGAAAGATTTATGTCATAGTTGGAAATAGAATATTGGACTAAATTGGGCATTTTCTTTCTATTAGATATACACAGACTATCAAAAATAATAAGTAACTTTTGTGATGAATTAACTCCCTTCAATGTGTTTTTTTTCCCCAAAAAAAATTTGAGGTAAAAGCCAGTAATAGTTCAAATTGTCCACATTGTAGCAGGAAAGACTTTTTGAGTGATTAAGAATGGCATAAGATATTTCTTATTTTACTTAGCATGCTAAATTTTTCCTAATAGACTAAGGATCAAATTAACTCCAAACGATGAGTCAGTACCTTAAAGATGACATGTCACTTATTATTCTCAACTTTATAAAATAAATAAACTTTATTTTGCAGAGAGAGAGCATTTCTATATTCTATGCATAATATTCCAAGTCTATGCTGCTTGTTCACATTTACAGCTGTCTCTTTGTAGAAGTAAGACCAATAATCATCTGACAGGTTTTAAAAGAGAAACAGCAAAACTCAGGGAAACCTCACACTAACACATAATTGAAATAGAATTTGAATGTTTTCCAGAGAGACAATTGTAGCTTTTCTTACAGGCAGCATTTTCATTAATTAGGCTCCTTGGTCATAAATTATATATTTACAAGAGCTTTGTGTGCAGCGCCCCTATGAGATGATACATCAAGTTCAGAAGCATCAATAAAAGTGACTTTAATATCCAGGAAGATACTGATGCAGCTGTTTGTTTTCCAGCAGTGCCAGTGACTCATAAATAACAAAGTAATGTGGGCATACCTTTGGCAAAGTGGCTCTGTTATCCTTTCTCTGACTCTAATACCGGGAAATCAGTTACTGACTTCGAATTTCTTAGAAAATCTGCCTGCTTGTTCCAGACAATGCTCACGTCTAAAGCAATGACACCAGAAATTAAATCAGTTACCAAATAAGTGATGTCTCTAACTTGAATGAAGTTTAACTACTTTTTAGGACCTATTATAGAAATTTGGGGTAATTTAAGAGTTCTAAGGTTTCCTCAGTACCACCTGGAGAGTTGTCAACCAAAATGAAATGTAAACCATTCCTAAAAATGAAATCTAAACCATTCCTAAAAATGATATGTAAAAGAAAAAATGCATAAAAGAATGATATTTTAGATTCCATCAGTCACTTTTCCAAGAGGATAATATTTTCATATATTTGTCCTTACAAAACTTTTATTAGAAGTAGACATTATTGTCCCAGGGGAAATGGTTACTTTTATTTGTATGGAATTTGAATTAAAATATAGATTTTAATCAACTTCAAGGCTAGCACTATATCAAGAAGGACTATACTGATATACTAGGTATATATTTGTTAATATTCATCTGAAGATATTTTTCCATTGATTTTTAGAGAGAGTGGAAGGGAGGGGGTGAGACAGAGGATGAGAAAATCAATGTAAGAAGACACATCCATTGGACGCCTCCCATTTGGGCCCGATCAGGGACAGGGACATAAGTGCCCTTGACCAGAATCAAACTAGGGACTCTTCAGTCCACAGGGCAATGCTCTATCCACTGATCCAAACTTGATCCAAACTGGCCAGGGACTGTTCTATATTTTTTTAAAGGTGAATTTGTATTGTCACTGTCACCACACCCCAAAGCTCCATTGACTCTGTAGAAAAGTTTGCTCAGATAGGCTCCAGATGTTTATCTGCTTGATTAGTTTGACATAAATAACCTCTCGTCTCCTTTATGCAGTTCCACCATATGTCCTCTACCTAACAAGTGCAGTTCACAGCCATATTCTGTAGTTTGCATGCTTTTGGTAACTTGCTATCTTTTCATTGTGACTCCATTTTCCCCCTTGTCTCTAGAAAAACCAGATTGGAAAACTTCACATTAGTCACAAATTTACCGCTAGTTTTGTGGAAAATAACAACAAAACCATCTAAATATATGAGTACTTACGTGATAAAATCAATAACATTCAAGAACTGGCTTTGGTTCTTGAACATGACATAACATAAAATAACATACAAAAAAAAAAAAATTGGACTGGGTGGTGTTGCTCAATGGTTGAGTGTTGGCCTAAGAACCAGGAAGTCATGGTTAGGGCACATACCCTGGGTTGCAGTGTGGGACATGCAAGAAGCAGCCAATCAATGATTCTCTCTCAACAGTGATATTTCTATCACTCTCTCCCTCTCTGAAATGAATAAAAAGATATTTTAAAAAACATTGTTTTCCAAACTCCCAAATTTGTTTTTTAGGCCCCTTTGTCTCTTTTTTCCTGTCCATAATAATACTTACTTATCTCCTTTCTTATGGTTCATAGTATTTCATTTTCAATAAAGAAAATGTTAAATATTAATTTATACTTTAATTTGAAAATGACTTCAATGTTTCTCATCTTCTAAGGGGTATTATTTTTAATTTATAAGATTTAACTCCTGCTAAAGGAGCTGCATTGATCTTACAACTTGGGAGAAAAGATTTGAGAGTGAAGATGCTTCCCTAGGAATCCTGAAATCTAAGCCCACAGAAATCATCTCCCTATAGAGTTGGAATCCTTCCTTATTAAGCTTCTTTTGGTAATAATGCATCACTCCCTGCAATGATCTTTAAAATTATCATGAATAAAATCACTAAAATGGGGAATATTAGTCTCACTGAGAAAGAAATTACATTGGCATTAAATAGATAATTTTAAATGAGTTTACATATATCTCATAAGCCAGTATCTTATGTTGAATGCTACCTTTTCTTTCATTTATAACACATGATATAATATGAGGAGAAATATTTCTGTGTTTCTTTAAAATGAGTCAGAGCTGATGAGATTACTGGGTTAGGGAGGGGAAGCTGGTTATTGAATTATAAATTGCATAATTGGATCTGTCTGTATCTCTCTCTTCTGCATGCAATTCAGGGACATTCAACATTTCCGTTCACTCGCTGGATCTGAGTGCTTCTTATCAGTCACATTATCAGAAGGCTTTTACTGTTCTAAAACACTGACTCTTTGGGGACAGCTTATAGAGAAAAATCAAGAAATGCTGACTCTTCACTGTTTCTGTTAAAAAAAAAAAAAACGTGTATCATTAAGATTAAAATAAAGACATCAATATGCACAGCTATCACCTGGTCACGTTCATATTTTTATGTATAAAACCAAAGTGATTTATCTGTGAGATTCTTTCATAAAGTAGCTATAGATGAGAAATCTACCAAGTAAATAATTTTTTAAGTCCAAATTTTTCATTGTCAGGTTTTCAACAAAGAGACAGGTTATAAGTTAAACATTTTAATATTCTCAGATCTAGAATGATATAATGTCTTACAGTGGTAAGTGTTTAAGGTATTTCTTATAAGATATAATAAATAGTTAACCTCTCCCCTTTTTATATTTTATTAAATTGAGTACTCTGGAAATGTACTTCCATCCATACATATTATTGATATCAGTGTCTAGTATAAAACAGTGTTTAAATTGATAATACCAAATATCTGATTTGCTCCTACTACATGCCACGTGTAGTTTGTGTTTGATTTTATATTCCATACAACCTAAATGTGGATTTTATTAGTCCCATTTCACAGACATAGAAACTCAATCTCAGGAGAGCAATGTCAATCGTCAATATCACACAAGAAAACAGTTTTTGGTTTGGGTGATTTTTTATTTCCTGTCTATGGTTTTATTGATTTCTGCTCTATGTCTTTAAAAATTATCTTTATTGCAGATGTGATATTCTTTACTTCAGAATTGCATTATGCTTTGCCTCTCATTTTCTGAGATAGAAGATGAGATTTATTGGTTGTAGATCCTTAGTTAGGCATATTGTATTAGGTCTAGTAATAATTAATGTCGTTTTTAAACATTCGTTTAAAATCTTGCTTGGCGTTGACTTGTATTGACATAACCTTCAAACACATGGTATCTACAGAACGTGTGAAGTGCAATTAACAAGTTTTGCTTGAAAAAGTTTGTGTTTGGTTTCGTTTTTGTTGCAAAACTAGGGCTAAAAAGATGGCTGATGAAGAGCATATTCGGCACTGCATGCTTTACGAGTTCCAATTAGGAAGAAAAGCAAGTGAGGCTGCAAAAAAACATCTGTAGCGCTCTTGATCAAGGTGCAGTTAGCGCCAAAAAATGCCAGCGTTGGTTTGAGAAATTTCGCGAGGGAAATTTTTCGTTAGATGACAAGAGTGGTCGAGGCCGTGTGTCCAATTTTGAACAAGAAGCTCTTCAAGCAGAAACTGGTTTGGCTCAATGGATAGAGGGTCGGCTTGGGGACTAAAAGGTCCCAGGTTCGATTCCGGTCAAGGGCATGTACCTTGGTTGCGGGCATATCCCCAGTATGGGGTGTGCAAGAGGCAGCTGATCAATGACTCTCTCATCAATGTTTCTAACTCTCTATCTCTTTCCCTTCTTCACTGTACAAAATCAATAAAATATATTTAAAAAAAAAAAAAAAGAAGCTCTTCAAGCTCTTTTGGTGCAAAATCCTCAAATTACCCAAGAGCTTGCGACAACTTTAAATTGTTCACAAAAAACAATTTCCAATCAATTGCGTGCACTTGGCAAAGTCCAAAAGTTTGAAAAATGGGTTCCTCATGAGTTGACCGACAACAACCATAATCAAAGAGTCACAATTTGCAGTTCGCTCCTCTCTCGTCAAAACCGTTTGCCGTTTTTAGAGCAAATTGTTACCGGAGATGAACAATGGGTGCTGTATGTTAATTTGAAAAGGCGGCCTCAATGGTTGGACAAAAATGAGGCTCTGCAGCCCAAGCCAAAACCTGACTTGCATGCGAAAAAAGTGATGTTGTGTGTTTGGTGGAATTTTAAAGGAATTCTTCATTATGAACTTTTACCATCTAACCAAACCATTACAAGTGCAGTGTATAGTGCCCAATTGGAAAGGTTAGCCCAAGCTTTAAGAGAAAAAGAACCCGCGCTGATTAATCGGAAGGGCGTAATTCTTCACCAGGATAACGCACGACCGCATACTGCAAGAATCACTGCTGAAAAACTGCGCCAGTTGGAATGGGAAGTTCTCCCTCAACCTGCATATTCTCCTGATATTGCCCCTTCCGATTACCATTTGTTTCGTTCTTTGCAAAACTTTCTTCTTGGAAAAAAATTTAATAATGAAGAATGCCTCAAAAATGCATTGACCGAATTTTTTGCATCAAAATCACAAGAATTTTACAACAGAGAGATTAAAATGCTTCCTGAGCTTTGGGCACAAGTAGTAGAAAACAACGGCAACTATATTGTTGATTAAATTTTGTTGTATTGTTTAAATAAATTCGATTTTAAAAATTATTAGAAAACGACATTAATTATTACTAGACCTAATATTTAAACTTCAGAAAATCATAAACAATGCTGTAGGTTTCCTTGTAAGCAATGATTCCACAGCCACCTTTATGATTTTTTAAACTTTATTTTTATTTCTTGCAAAGTGTTTATTTTAACTTATTTTGACACTGTCTTCTTTGACCTTTGTGTTATTTTGAAGTGTGTATTTAATGTCTAAATAGTTTAGAATTTTCTAGCCATTTTTCTAATTACATTCAACTGTGGTCTGAGAACATACATTCTATAATTTCTGTTAAATTTGTTAAAGTATGTTTTATGGTTCAGTATTGGCTCTGTCTTTCTACATGTTCCATGTGAGCTTGAGAAGAATGTGTATTCTGCTTTATTAGAGTATTTTATAAATGTCAATTAGATTTCTTTGATTGGTATAGCTTTTCAATTTAACTATATCCTTCCTAATTTTCTGCTGGCTTTATCTATCATTTACTACTAGAGGAGTTTTGAAATGCTCAATAGTGGATTTGTTTGTTGTTTTGCAATGCTATCATATTTTTGCCCCACATTCTGCTGTTTAGCCCATGCAAGTTAAGGATTATATGTCTTTATAGAGAATTGACCCCTTTATCATTATGAAATACTCTTTTTTTCCTCTGATTATTTTCCTCATTCTGAAATCAACTGTTCTATGATTCATGTAATTACTTTCACTTTCTTTGAGTAATATTACCATGGTACATATATCTCCATCTGTTTACTGTCAATATTTATGTGATTCTTTTTATATTGAAAATGTTTCTTGCAGCCAATGTATAGTTAGGATATTTTTTATATTCAACTAACACTATCACTCAATTTATATATTTAGAACATGCTGATTTAAAGTAATAACTAGAGGGCTAGTGCACAAAATTATTGCACTTAGTGGGGGGAGTCCTTCAGCCCAACCTGTGCCCTCTCACAGTCCAGGAGCCCTGGGGGAATATCCTACTGATAGGTTGGGCCTAAGCCATCAGTCGGACATCCTTAGTGTTGCCCCAGAGGCAGGATAAGCTCCCATCACTATAGCTGGGATCACCAGCTGTGAACCTGGCTTCTGGCTGAGCAGTGCTCCCCTGTGGGAGCGCACTGACCACCAGATAGATGACAGTTCCTGCATTGAGTGTGTGCTCCTGGTGGTTAGTGTGCATCATAGCCACAAGTAGTTCCCCAGTTTAGTTTATTTGCATATTAGCCTTTTATTATACAGGGTTATTAATCTAATTGAATTATTATCTGCCATAGTTTTAATTGTTTTCTATGCATTATACTTCTTTGGTTTTTTTTTTAATCTTCCCTTTGTGTGTTTATGTGTGTGTGTGTGTCTTTCCTGGTTTTAATAAGGATCTTACATAATTCCATTTTCTCTTCTCACTTAACACATCAAGTTCACTTCTTTTTCTTTTTTTTTTTTTTTTTTTTAAATATATTTTATTATTTTTTTTACAGAGAGGAAGAGATAGGGATAGAGAGTTAGAAACATTGATGAGAGAGAATCATTGATCAGCTGCCTCTTGCACACCCCCTACTTGGGATATGCCTGCAACCAAGGTACATGCCCTTGCCCGAAATTGAACCTAAGACCTTTCAGTCTGCAGGCTGACGCTCTATCCACTGAGCCAAACCGATTTCGGCAAGTTCACTTCTTTTTCATTAGTTAGTCCCCTAGATTTTGCAATACACTTTTACAACTAATCTAAGTCTACTTTTAAGTAACACTATACCACTTCATGACTTGTGCAGGTAATTTATAACTAATTATTCACATTCTTCCTTCCAGTCCCTTATAACATTGCTGTCATTCATTTCAATTACCATAGGAACATATTTCTATTATTATTTTGAATTAACAGTTATGTATCCAGTTATCTGAGAATAAAAAAAATAATATTTTATTTTACTTTTATTTATTCCTTTTCTAATGCACATTCTCTCTTTATATAGATCTACAATTCTAACCTATATCATATTTTCTCTCCTAAGACCTTCAAAGACACATTTATGGTAAAGAAAGAATGCAAGTAATAATTTCTCTCAGTTTTTGTTTGGCTGAAAAAATCCTTTCTCTATCACTCTTAAAGGATAATTTTGTTGGGTATAGAATTCTAGAATGATGTGCTTTTATTTTCAACATGTTAAGTATTTCATTTCACTCTTTTCTTGCTTGTGTGATTTCTGTTTAAAAGTCTAATTAATACTTAGCCTTGTTCCTCTGTAAGTAAGTTTCATCTGCTCACTCTCACTCCCCACCCCTACCCTGCTAGCTTTCTAGTTTATTTATAAATTCATCTTTGTTTATGGTTTTTCTGAAGTTTAAATATGATATGTCTAACTGGATTTATTTTGGGGGGAGGATGGTGAGGATGGTATTTACTTTGCTTAGTGTTCTTCAAGCACTGTATCTGTGACTTAGTGTCTCTCATTAGTTTGAGCTAATTCTTGAGACATTATTTCTTCTCATATTTCTTGCACACTTTCTTCTTTTGGTTTTCTTATTATACATATATGTGTTTAATAATAGTCCCTTAATTATTAAATATTCTATTTTATTATTTTTTAAATATTTTCCTTTGGTTTCATTTTGGTAATAATCTTTAATATAGCTTTAAATTCACTGATCAATCCCTTACTTGTCTTTAGTCTACTAATGATTCCATAAAAGGCATTTATTTCTATAAATGTAGGGTAGTGTGTTTTTTTTTTTGTATGTTCTTTTGATTCAACCTTAGAGTTTCTTTCTTTCTCTTATATTACCCATGTATACCTGCATGTTACCTACTTTTTTACTAAAGTCTTTATCACATTAATCACAGTTATTTAATTATCTGTTTGATATTTCCAAAATCTGTCATACTTGAGTGGTTCTGATGTTTTCCTCTTTAAAATACAGTTTTTAAATACTTTTTCTCTTTAAAATACATTTTTCTTATCTTTTATCATGCATTATGTATATTTTTTGAAAACCATGCATGATTCACCAGATACTAGAACCAAAGTTAGATAAGTATTCACTGTGAATTTTTATATATATCGAAATGCAAAAATTGAACTGGAACTTCCTGAATTCCCAGAGTCTTATCTCTATGGTTTCAAATAATGAAGACATGGATGAAAGGTGGTAAGTAAAAAATTCAGAAACTTTATTGTAACCAGAAACTTTATTCTAAGCAGACTCTACCTCTAAAACCTAATTCTAATTCTAAGCCTAAGACTGTCCCTCCTGGATGGACAGAGGGGCTGCTGAAAAGGGTGACCAAGCCTTTTTGTCTTAAAAAGGCTGTAGTTCTTTGTCTGAATCTGACCTCTTCTTATTGGTCATTCAGCTACATAGAATTAGTTTTCAAAGCTCAAAGCTCATGTGGTGTCCCCCACTTTCTTTCCCCCTTATCTTGTTGGTTGGAGTCCCTATTGATTTATCTTATTCCTCTTCCATTTGTGTTGGCAGAGACAGCCTTATCTTATAGCCCTCTCAGTTACTCTGGTAAGGGCTACTTTTGGCCTAACTTATGGTAACTTTAATTGCTCAGGCCTGAGATGCCTTTTGGTTTATGGCTGACTTTAATTGTATGGGCCAGATTTATTTATATTTGCCTATTCCATTTCTTTATTCTCTGCACAAGTAAGATAAACACCCTGGCGCCTTTACGTCTCCATTAATTATTCCTTTCCTGTAGACCCCTTTCATTCCTAAAATGTTCTAAGGCTGCCTAATTAAACTAGCTAGCTAACCCTATCAATATTATTAAACCCAAAATGTGAGGTTTTAGTTCTAGCTCATTGTCTCACAAAACCAAAGGATGGAGTCACAGACAAAAATGATTAACAGAGGCAAAGTTTATTGAGAGAAGCCAGTCTTGGGAAAATGTGCAGCGGGGGTCCCAGGAGCCGGCCAGTGTCAGGAGTTTCCCTTCCATGTTACAGCCAGGAGTAGCTCAGTATCCAAGCTAATTAACATCTAATAGTTGATGTGTGAAAGCCCATGTGGCCATGGGCAACTGGGAGCACATCTCTTGCCCAAGAACTAGCATGCAAAGGAGAGGGGAAGAAGAGGAAGCTTTTTGGTACATATGCTTGTTAGCTCCTGATTGGTCCTTTCAGAAAATTTTGCCTTAGCAACATCTTTGAGATTAGTTTACACGACTTACTACCTTGTGACTGATTATCTGCAAGCTGCCTGTCTTGGCAACATTCATACATTTAAAAAATGTATATTTTATTGGTTTTTTACAGAGAGGAAGAGAAAGGGATAGAAAGCTAGAAACATCAATGAGAGAGAAACATCGACCAGCTGCTTCCTACACAACCGCTACTGGGGATGTGCCTGCAACCAATGTACATGCCCTTGACCGGAATCAAACCTGGGACCTTTCAGTTCGCAGACCAACACTCTATCCACTGAGCCAAACCGGTTTCAGCAACATTCATACATTTTACAGCTCAGGTCTCCCTCATGCATTCTTCTTTCCCAGCCCACCCATTGGGATGCCTTAGTAAATTCACCTTGTTGGGATTCCCAGTTTTACTTCTGCCCCACCCCAGCTGCCCCATGATCCCTGTCCCTGTCTACCTAGCTTCCCTCTGTGTCCTCCTAACGTACCTGTAGGTGTTAGGGGCTTTCATCATCTCTGCTTTCCTAGTGTTTTTTCCACTTCTGCTGTCCTTGAGTTTTGGATTTTCCTAATAACTCCTTAAATAAAGTCTTTGTTTGCTCTCTTAGCTATTATCTGCTCTATTATGCTAGAACTTATTCAGTGTGGTGCAGGAGGCATTGGGCAGAGAAAGCATTTTCTAATATCATCATTAAACCTTGTGGGGGTTTTTTTTGTTTGTTTTGTTTTTTTCTAGGGCCTGCATGCTGGTCTTTCAGAAGTGTTTCTTAGATTTTTTTATTTTTTTTTCTTCACTCACATAAGACAGAAAGCCTAGAGGCAACTGTGCTTATCTAATAATTCTCCCCCAGGTCAGATAAAGATCTCTTTAAGTAATTTTGTTTAGACAGTGGTCTTTTGTTATGGAGATCGCTCTGGGTATATTTCAAATTTTTTACTTTTCCCCTGGGCACTTTCAGACTGTTAACTTTTCCCCTCATCTTGCTCACAACATGAGTGAATTTTCTCTAATTTTTACTATAAAACTTGGTGAAGATCCTGGAGGAGATATCCACAAAATTGGAGCACCAACCTCTAAAGTTGGACTCACATAATCTTCTCAGTTAAGGTGGTCTTTCAGCAACTTGTCAAAATTATCACTATGTGTCTCTCTCTACCAGTTACTATGTTCCCAGCAAACCTTTTCTGTTTAAGTTTTTTTTTTTTTTTTTTTTTTTTTTTTTTTTATCAGTCTCTTTGGCCTTGGCAGTAGATAGTAGTAACTTGTGTAGCATGCTTAGCATCTAATTATTTTATTTTGTTTGTTTGTGTTTGTGTTCTAATGTCAGCTATTAAGGAACAAGATGACATTGATGATTCCTACAGTCAGAAAAGACTAAGCCTTTTCTGATTTACCTCAGGCCAGTGTCTGCCTCCCCATTGATTTAAGATTTCTCTCTTCCAGTTACCCCAAAGAGAATGGTAAATGGCTATGTTAAAAAAAGTTGTTTCTGAGGGTATTGCCAGATTTAACTGGCTTTTATGTAACTGTGACCTTAGGAAAAGAAAGAGTGGCAGTTAGTGTTTGCTAATTATCAATTGTGTCAGAATCTTTGCTGAACCACTAATTCTCAAAATAGTGTCTTGACATAATTGTGCTTTTAGTACCTAAGGAAAAGGAAACTGTCTTAGAGCTACCAAGTGTCCATCTTATCAAACCACTTACACAGAATCTAAGATTTTAAAGTAATATTTTTACAAGTGTATTTACTAGATTATCAACATCAGTTTTGCCTAAAAACTTTTTAGTAATGCAAATTCTTGGACTCCACCCCAAGCCTACTAAATCAAAATCTCTCTGATTGAGGCCTAGCCTATTTTGAACAAGTGAACTAGATAATTCTATGCACAGTAAAGTTGAAGAACTACAGTTTTTCATAAGTTCTAATATTTCTATATTAAGCATAACTGGAAAATTTAGACCATAAAGCCACAATCAATTTTTAATATATTTATAAATGTTGTCCTATACATATGGTGGTCCTCAAAACAGGGTACATGCACTATGGCAACACTATGACTTCAAGTGTTAGGTTGAGGGCTATGGTTTCTAAATTAGGCCAAAATAAATTCAATGAATACAAAGAACTACTTTGCCACAATAGCTAGGGTTCAGGATCTAAAGAAGAGGCCAATGCACAAATGAAAACACTAGATAAGAAATATGAATTTAGAAGGATTGGGGACCAGGTGGAGACCTCTCTCTTAGAGAGGTACCCTGAAACCTGGCCTTATCTGCTTTTTATTTAATTTTAGATACACATTTTGCCCTCAGTAAAGCATGGCAAACAGGTAGCAGATATACCATCTCAAAGTTCAATAAAGATCAGTAAAGATCAGTAAGGTCCAGTACACATTTACTTTGAGGCATTTAGGTCAGGAAACTGCTTCCGGCCACTGCTGTCTCAACAGAACAATGGTGCTTGGCATTAGCCCTGCTAATGCCCAAGGTCCATCGGCCTTCCGCATTCCTTGGTGCACTCTCATGAAAGTATTAGTAGTGTACGGCTTCCCCACTACTTGAATAAAGCCTTATATGTTTGAGACTTGTAAAAAGTGAAAGGGCCAAGAGCTAAAAGGATTATGCTACTGGAACTAATTTACTAGTGAGATGCAGCATTAAAAGCCAGCGGGAATGTGGAGAAGCTTGTTGTATTTAAGGGCTTTCACATTAGACCTACTGAGAAAATACTAGACGTTAGTTTAAAGCTTGGTCACATGCTGAAAAGCAACAGCTTAGTTGGACTTTTAAAGCCCAGGAACAGGTAATACGTTAATTTGGGATTGTCAAACAAAGTACCATTTTTAGGTTATATCACTCACTTCCTACTGTAAACAAAAAAGACTGGGTCTGCTTAGTGGACATGAGATTGTAATTCCTGCTTTTTAAGAAAGTAAAGCTTTATGTTTAGACCCAGAGAAAGAGTTCTTTTCCTTTACAAGAATAATTTGATAATTTTATATTTACTTCCCTGATTTAAAAAGCTTTACCCTAGCACAGAGGTTGGCAAACTGCAGGTTGCAAGCCACATGTGGCTCTTTGGCCCCTTGAATGTGGCTCTTCCACAAAATACCACGTGCAGGAGTGCAAGTACAGTGCGATTGAAACTTTGTGGCCCATGAGCAGAAGTCCGTTTTCAATTCTCAAAAGAAATTTCAATCGTTGTTCTGTTGATATTTGGTTGACTAATGAATTTGCCAGCCATAGCCATATCAGCTTCGACTCAGTGAATTGAGCGTGGGCCTGTGGACTGAAAGATCCTAGGTTCAATTCCAGTCAAGGGCACATGTCTGGGTTGCTAGATCAATCCCCAGTGTGAAACATGCAGGAGGCAGCTGATGAATGATTCTCTCTCACATTGATGTTTCTATCTCTTTTTTCCTCCCTTCCTCTCTGAAATCAATATATATAAAAAAAAAAAAAAACTTTTGTTCTAAAAACCAGGTGTTTTTAATTGGTTGAAATACCTTGTTGTATACAAAAAAAGTTGTGGGTTAGATTCTGGTCAGGGCACAAACTTAAGTCAGTCCCTAGTTAGGTCATATACAGGAGGCAACCAATCCATGTTTCCTCTCTCTCTCCCTTCCTCTCTCTCTAAAATCAATTTTTATTGGCTAAGCATTTAAAAAGCAAAACAAACAAATAAAAACCTTTGTTCTAAGTATTCTTCAATTTATCTCCAGGCTGTACCAAAGTCCAAGAAATACTGATGGCATATGATAGGTGGGCTCTGAACTAGACTTCGCAACTCTCAAGTCATTAGATTCAAGTGAGCTCGTCTCAATTCTGTTCTGTGGGAATTCTCTCTTGACACTATGGTTATAAATAAATTTATCTTGTTTACTATATTTCTAATACTTCATTTTACTCCACTGTTGGGAATCTACTGGCAGGCTGAAGGGGAAAGCAAGGAGACCGCTTGGAAGGCTACTGCAGTAATTCAGGTGAGACATGATGACCTGGATGGGGTGGGAATTAGGGTGTAATTATGTTCTCAAGGAAGACCAAAAGTAATTCTTTAGGCACATGAGATATGGAATATGAGAGAAAAATAAGGGAGGTCTCTTTAGATTTTCCATGAGCAATGAAACTGTAAAAGTTTAAAGCAGGTTTGGGGGAAGAGGGAAGATCAAGGTTTAGTTTTCCCTTGTTAATGTTGAGCTACCTATCAATCATTAAAGGACAGTATTAGGGTGGTAGACATGGGGCTGGGGTTTAGAAGGAAAACTAGATATTTAAACTTGAGAATTGTTGGAAGAGATTGTATGTAAAGCCAGGGTATAAGTGGGATCATCAATTCTATGCAGAAGTGAAAAAAATTCTCTCTTTGGCCAGATTCTACTCAATCTCCCCTGAACATTTTAACTTGGTTTTGACTTGTAAATTTCTATGTTTGTCTCTAGAGTGTCCAATTTTAGCAAGAATCCTACTAAGTCTGGGTCTTAGTTTAGTCAGAATTCCCCATCCTTGTTATATGATTACCCTCAATAACCAATTGATTTTCTCACCTTCCAACAACCCCTAGGTGATGCCTGATCACTCCAGGGAGCGGAGGGGGAGTGGGGGGGAGAGCTTCATCAAAAATCATGTTAGCTTGATTTAGCCAGAATCCCTTCTCACAGCCAAGCCTGTCACTTCTTAATTTTCCTCAAGCACTGACCTCACCCTGCTCCTTGGCTGTAAATTCCTACTTGCCCATGTTGTACTCAGAGTTGAACTCAATCTTCCTCTTCCACTGCAAGACTCCATTGTTGGGCCCTCTATTCCTGTGATACTTCCCTCTTAAATAAAGTCTGCCTTACCATTTTTAACAAGTGTCGTGATTTCTTTTTTAATTTGAATAAAGAAAGGGAAGGAGCTAATAAAAGAGACTTAAGGGTTCTATCAGTAAGGCACCTGGAAAGCTGAGGGAGGGTTTGACATCCAGCAAACAGAGGGAAGAAAAATGCATTGAAGAAGGTTGGAGTGAGTGCTGTTGAGTGCATGTCATGGAGGCCTCAGAAGTGATGATCTAATTTAGTCAAGGAAAGGTGAAGTGATTTGCATTGATTGGTGGAGATGAAAGCCAAGTTGGGTGGGTTCAAAAGATAATGAGAAGAATTGGATAGAATGTTCCTTGACCTCCTTTACCAAGAGTTTTGCTGTGAAGAGAAGCAAATAAAGGATGCATAGTGAGAAAAGCAGGGTCAAAAATGTTGTTTTTTTAAATAATATGGAAAAATAATAATTACCATGTGGCCTGCCATCAGGAGGGATTAATTGGAGCATGAAATAAGTTATGATAGAGTAGAAAATAGGAAGAATTTATGGAACACCAAAAATAATATTACCAGAACTTCAAACATTTTACAGATATTGTTCTTTTCTTTTCAAGTCTCTTAACATGGACTTTAAATATTCTAAAAGACTGTTTTTTCTCCTAAACAAATAATGTACTTTGAATTGTCCCAGCTATGCCCTTCACAAGCTATTGTCACCTTTTTATTTATATAGTTTGTTTATTTACTTATACACAAGGCTATTTAGAACATTTTCAATCCTTTTATTTTTCTTATCAAGTCTCTTTTGATCCTGTTATACAAAGAATCTGCAACAGTGCTATTACTGTGATAGAAACTTTAATTATCTCTATTGACATATTTGAGTTCATTAACAAAATGAAAGAAGAGGTAAAATAAATTGTGAAAGCATACTTTCCAATGGAATGAAGAGTGCATTGATGTACGTCTCCCAAGCCCCTCATCTGTATTTATAATTATTTTTAGACACTATATTTAAATTGTAGCTTGGATTAGAATGTTCTTATTAATCTTTAACTAACTCGAAGCTAAGAAAATGTCCTGTTTATCTTCATTTCTTTCAAAGAAAATAACAGCACCTCATATTTATTTGAAATGGATTTTAACACTACATTTTCTCTCTCTGACATAATAACCAATTTCTTTAATATACATGAAATATTATTAACTACCTCTGTAAAGGAAAGCCGAATTGTTTATGCATATTTTTGGGGAGGGAACCCATATATTTAATTTGTACTGAAATATTCCTTTGGGTCCTTTTTATTGTTTTGGTTTTTTAATATATTTTATTTTATTTTTTTTACAGAGATGGAGGGAGAAGGATAGAAAGTTAGAAACATTAATGAGAGAGAAACCTGCTGCACACCCGGACTGGGAATGTGTCCCCAACTAACGTACATGCCCTTGACCGGAATCGAACATGGTACCCTTCAGTCCGCAGGCCAACGCTCTATCCACTGAGCCAAACTGGTTTCGGTGGTATTGTTTTATTTGTTTTTTTTAATATTTTAATTGATTTTTAGAGAGAGAGAAGAAGGGAGAGAAAAAGGGAGGAGAGAGAGAGAGAGGTGTGAGAGCAAAACATTTAATCAGCTGCCTCCTGCACACTTTCTATGGGGACCAAACCTGCAACCTTGGCATATCAGGACAACACTCTAACCAAGGCCACTACCCAGCCAGGGCTCTTGATTGCTATTGAAATGAATGGTTAAATGTGTAAGTAATTTTTAAACACATTGTATTAGTCAGTGTTCTTCAGAGATACAGAATCAATAGGATGCATGTATTAGTATAAACAGAATGTCCCCCAAAAATGTATACACTGTTTAACAGCTGATAGCTCAATATTTTAAATAAAATATATGTTAATAAACACTGCCTTTATAATTATTCAAAGTCTGGGTATACACTTTTATGGATAGCCTATATATGTAGAGATATATTTATTTTAAGGAATTAACTCACACATGTTAAGAAAGATTACTAGATGTCTTAAATGACTGCATAAAAGCCAAAACCGGTTTGGCTTAGTGGATAGAGCATCAGCTGGAGATTGAAAGGTCCCAGGTTCGATTCCAGTCAAGGGCATGTACCTTAGTTGCAGGCACATCCCTGTTGGGGGGTGTGCAGGAGGCAGCTGGTCGATGTTTCTCTCTCATCAGTATTTCTGGCTCTCTATCCTTCTCCCTTCCTCTCTGTAAAAAAATCAATAAAATATATTTTAAAAAATAAAATTATTTTAGAATGTGAAATATGAAAGGAAAGAGGTGAATGGAGAGGCAATCAGGAGAATATGAACCACTTCATGTGTCAAATGCACATATTTTCCTTGGCTGATCTTAGAGATATTTATTGTATTGTATTGTATTGTATTGTATTGTATTGTATTGTATTGTGTTGTGTTGTGTTGTGTTGTGTTGTGTTGTGTTGTATTGTATTGTATATTGATACAATTATCTAGTGCACATGTGTCAAACACAAGGCCCGCGGGCCAAATCCGTCCCACCAGGCCTTGCAATGTGGCCCGCACCGCGCTGTCATCACTGCACTCCGCTGCGTTTCCATCACAATGACAGTTTATGACTGTTCAGTAAACCATTCGGCCCGCGATTTAGGCTGGATTTTAGATTTTGGCCCCTTCTCTGATTGAGTTCGACACCTCTAATAGTGTATTGGTATATTTCCATTCTTGTTAATACTTTCATTTTCCCTCCTGTCAATGATCCAGTAAGGTCAGTTCATTTAAAATTTAATTAATGAGGTGTCTAATCTCCATATGTTCAGGAATATAGTGAAATATGATTTGTTTTGTAGAGATGCCCTGACAGTTTTATCTTCTTAAAAAAACACCACCAAAATAATAAGTTTTATTTTTATTTTTAGTAGAGATTGAGGATAGATAATGCAATTTTAAATATTAAGATGTATTTCATATAAATTTTGTGAACCTCAGTATAAATGCTCTCCAGCAAATATACATACAGGCTGAGGCAAAAGTAGATTTACAGTTGTTCATGTGGAAAATAATACAATTGTTAATAAATAATAATGCAGGAATAAACTCTGTGTTTTACATATTCACAACTGTAAAACTACTTTTGCTCCAGCCTGTATATTCGTATGTCCCAGTTCTTCATTTGAAAAATGGCTTAGACTTTCTAACACTAGAATTATTTATGAACTAAAATGAGTAAAAAGAACTTTGGCTATAAATACTAACTCTAGCCCTCAGTAGTCAGAAGACATCTTGTAGAGAACATCGAAAAGGAACCCTTGACTCTGCAGTGTATTATGAAATGGAAATGAAGTTTTGTCATCTAACTTTAAACTTGGTGGAAGAACATTTAATTCATCAATGTTTCCTGAACATCTTCCTTGTACAATTTGCTAAACTCAAGGTTGAAAACACAGGATTTAGAAAAGACCCAACTACAGAGTTAACTACTCCTATATATGAATTATTGGAAATATGCTTCCTAAAAATTGTATAAATAGCATTTATCTCCTTTTAGGACACATGGAACATCTAAAAAAAAAAAAAAACACGCAAAAAATTTGATAAACATATAGATTTAAAGCATTAACATTTTTGTCCCATGATCATTCCGCATTTTTATTATATTGATACATAATTTTAACCAATGGCATCCTAATGGTCAGCCAAACAGTTTTATAAACTCAATCTAGAGTACTTTCACTTGATGTAAACTTCAGCAAACAATTCTCTAATAGAGAGCATACCTGCCATGTTGCTTCACCTGACATGCTGCATTCCATCTGGTTTTCAAAGTAGGAGTGGTGGAAAAATGCCAGTGCCCGCTGAAATTGTCCAAGCAATTCATTGATTCCTTTCATCTTCTGAGTAGCTTAGTGTGATCCCATAGTAAAAGGTTGTCCTTTCGTTTCCCAAGTGATTTGAATTAAAAGGAAAACCTTTCCTCCCATATGGCAGCCCTAATAAATTAATAAAGGCAGTAAGTGTCATGCCATCTGCACCTTATGTGAGAAGGACATCGATCAGGCCAGACCTCTCAGCTGGATGTGTGTTTAGTGGGTAGCCACCTGGAACATAAACAATGCCATGGATCAGTAAAGGCTATCAGCAGAGTTAGGACAAGATATCAGTGACCTATCCATCTTGCATTTGGCTGGTCTGCAAGAATTCCTGTTCACCACTGGGCTGCTTTCTACTATACTAAATATCCCTTCTGATATTATATATATTTGAACAGTCAGTAGATGAGTTTAAGTCTCAGTGAAGCATCAGAGGTTTTTAACATTAATAATAATGGAAATGTAGGAAACAAAGGTAAGTTAATACTGTGGGAAAAGAAAACTATAACAATAGTGAATGGGTGAAAAACTAATAATGAATACTGGTGTCAGGAAGCTGATAAGATATTCTACACAGCACTACTGATGAGAACAGCTCAGATTTCTAATGTAAGCATTGAGTGCTATCAATTTTCACTTGAGTACTACTTTAGCTGCATCCCACGTATATCTTATATTGTATCTTCATTTTTATTCAGTTCTATATATATAGATTTTTATTTGAAAAATTTTCCAATATAACACTATTTAATTTTTAATACTAGGCCAAATTCTGAGTGTAAGTTTCATGATTTTTTTTAAATTTCAAGATGTTTTTAAAGAATATAGTGTAATTTTGCTGAAACCAGTTTGGCTCAGTGGTAGAGCATCGGTCTGCGGACTGAAAGGTCCCAGGTTCGATTCTAGTCAGGGGCATGTACATTGGTTGTGGGCACATCCCCTGTAGGGGGGGGGTGCAAGAGACAGCTGGTGGGTGTTTCTCTCTCATCGACGTTTCTAGCTCTCTATCTCTCTCCCTTCCTCTCTGCAAAAAATCAATAAAAATATATATTTTTTAAAAAAAAGAATATAGTGTCATTTTGTTTAAAGTTTCTTGTTATTAATTAAAATAATTTTTATTTTTATATACTATAATGAACTTTTTACTCCTCAGTAATTTTTAAACAAATTTGAGCTGTTGAGAGAAATGGCAGATATTTTATCCACTATCTGAACTATATAACTAATCATTCTATATTTTCATTTACACAAATATATTAGTATATCAAAATTTATAAAATCATGAAATTGATGACATTTAGAAATTCACTTTCCAGAAAGTTTCTATGAAATGTATTCAGTTTTTAGAAGCCATTGATTAAAATAAATAATCATAGGTTTATTTCTGTTGACAAATTCATTCTATGCTCCAAGGTAAAAGGTGGAGAATAATTTAAGTCTGATAACCTTACCTATAATAATAAAAGCATAATATGCTAATTATTATTATAGGTAAGATTATCATACTCCTGAACGACCCTTCTGGACATCATTCTAGATGTCCTTCTGGATGAAGCCGTAGTGGCAGGCAAGCGAGCAGTTAGGAGTGGTTAGAGGTGATAAGGCAGGCAGGCAGAGGGGTTGGGGCAATCAGGGAGGCAGGCAAATGGTTAGGGGCAAATAGGCAGGCAACCAGAGTGCATAGGGGTGGTGATCAGTCAGGCAGGAGAGTGGTTAAGGGTGATCAGGAAGGTAGGCAAGCAGTTAGGGGTGGTCAGGCAGGCAGGCAGAGGCAATTAGGAGCAAACAGGCAGGCAGCCAAAGTAGTTAGGAGAGATCAGGCAGCAGGTGAATAGTTAGGGGAAATCAGGCAGGCAACAGAGTTGTTAGGGGTGATGAGGCAGGCAGGCAGGTGAGCGGTTCAGAGCCAGTGGTCTCAGATTGTGGGAGGGATGTCTGACTTCCAGTTTAGGCTCAATCCCTGTGGACCTAAACTGAGAGTTGGACATCCTCCAAGGGGTCCCAGATTGTGAGAGGATGCAGGCCAGGCTGAGGGACACCTGCATGCACAAATTTTATGCACTGAGTCTCTAGTATGTACATAAAAGAGGTATACAATTCTTAACTATTTCTAGTTCTAGTTAAATCTATAGATTTTTTTTTCATTTTCTTATAGTTGTGTATTTTTGGTGAAGAGAATATTTAAGTGTAGACACTCAAAGGAGTTTTATTCTTGACTTTATCACTCATCTTTCCTTCTACATGGTCTCCATGGACCATAATATGGATGGATCATCATGGCTTCAACTATCACTAATATCCTGATGGTTCTTAGCTTTTTAGTGTATCCTCAGATTTCTCAAACGCTTCTTTCAGTCATCTGCAAAAAATCCCCACTGCCTTAAACTATGTGAAAATATCACTGCAATAAAATATAATTATAATAATATATAAATATAATGCACAAGCTAAGTGGAGTATTTCGTGAGTGTCTGGAATTTAGAGTATATCACTATGCCATTCTCTCCTTGTCATCCTCATCTCTGCACTGCTTATGAATTATTAGGCAAAGGATAACTAATGATTGTGTCTTCGTGGCTTATTGAAGTTTTCCCTTTGATAGTTCTTTATCCAATTCCAATTTCAAAATAGAAATCTTTCCTTAGGTAAAACCATGACATCTCTTTGATTGAACTCATTATTCTTTATCATAATTTTCAGCATTCTAGTTTATTTTTCCCAGTAGACTCTAAACATCTTATAGACATGGACCAAATCTTACTCATAATTACATGTTCAGTGCTGGCACATTATCCAACAAATAATAAATACTTCATAAACTTTTGATATATGAATGGACCCCTTAATAAATGAAGGGAGCTACTGGCAATTAAAATTTAGAAATATTTTTGTATTATAAGTAAATACAATAAATATGCTACTTATTTTCCCTGGAGATTATTTCAAGTCCACTTTTATTTCATCTCTTCTTATTTTTTATTATTTATGTCTTATAGTGGATGCAAAAGAAAGGCAAACAACTAAAAATAGCTTGTAAAATAAACCAAGATGGCTGCATAAAGTATACATCTGTATGTGTTGCCTCTCACAACCACACCAAAACTACAACTAAAAGATAAAACAACTATCACCCAGAACCAGGGGAAAGCTGGCTGAGTGGAAGTTCTACAACTAAAAGGAAAGAAAAAAGTGCATTGAGACTGTGTAGGAGGTGCAGAGCTGTGGAAAAGCAAAGGTACAGAGGGGTGTGCAGAGAGGGCTGGCCACTGAGGATGTGGTTGTCATTTTCAAGCGGGAGGGGGACACAAGCTCTGAACTTCAGTTTCTGATGAAACTCCGGGGACCCAGACTCCTACAGAAAGAAACTGGACTGTTTGGACATTGGGTTGGAAAGTGAAGATGGCTTTCTCGCAGAGGTGTGTGCAGGAATCATTGTTTACTGTGCTGGGGTGTGGGACTCAGGGATGTGGAAACAAGGAGATGCAGAGATGGCCGACTGGCAGCCATCACTGTTTTCCATGCCATAGTGATTCCCTGAGACCCTGCCCCACTCAATTTACAAACCCACCCAAACTGTGTGCAGTGGCTTTTGCATATGAGTGGCCTGCCCGATTGCAGCTTAACCTAACAAACTGCAGCTGGGTCAGCTCCCAAACTTCCAAACCCCAAGCAAAGAGGAGAAATCTGAAGATCTTGCTGTAATTCCTGCTGGGTGGCCTCAGACAGTAGCTAACTTACACCTCCTTGAAGATCCTGGAGTTAGACGACATCAGATTTCAACTCATCACATCCATAAGTGACACACTCAAGAGGCAAACTCAGTGAGCACCAAAGCCCCACTGAAGAAAGTCCTGCCTCATAAGGGTGTCTCCAGAATAGCAGTTCTTCCATTATAGACACAGATGATCCTCATAGCAAATTGGCCTGGAGATCAATTCCTCCCAGTGTACCAACTGCAATCAAGGCTTAACTACAACAAGACTGTGCACCCAACCCACAGAGGGTTGCATCAAGAATGTCCACCTCAGGTGATTGGGGAGGCTGAGCCACTGGGCCCTATAGGTCACTTACCACACAAAGCCACTCCATCAACACAGGGAAACAGCCAGAACGTGGAGACAAAGAAACATGTCATGAATGAAGGAAATGGAGGAAAGCAAACTACTGGATATAGAGTTCAAAACCACAGATATAATGTTACTCAAAAATCTTTAAGAAACCACCGAGAAACTTAATGAGACCTCCAAGGAAGTTAGTGAGATCTTCAAGGATCTTAATGAGAATGCCAAAAAAATGGAAAAGGACCAGTCAGAAATTAAGTATACACTGTCTGAAATTTAAAAAAAAAAAAAAAAAAAAAAAAAATATATATATATATATATATATATATATATATATATATATATATATATATTTTTTTTTTTTTTTTTTTTTAATAAAGATAGTGTAAGGAGCCTCTGGGACAGCTTCAAGCTTATCAACATCTGAATTATGGGGCTGGCAGAAGAAGAGAGAGAGCACAATATTGAAAACCTATTTAAAGAAATAGTAACAAAACTTTCCCTACCTGATGAAAAAAATAGACTTAAAAGTCCAGAAGTGCAGAGAACCCCAAACAAAAGGAATTCAAAGAGGACCACACCAAGACACATCATAATTAAAATGCCAAGGACAAAAGACAAAGAGAGAACCTTGAAAGCAACAAGATAAAAACAGTTAGTTACCTATAAGGAAGTACCCAAATGACTGTCAGCTGATTTCTCAACCAAAACTATGCAGGCCAGAAGGCAGTGGCAAGACATATTCAAAGTGATGAACAGCAAGAACCTACAACCAAGATTACTCTACCCAGTAAATCTATCATTCAGAATTGAAGGGCAGATAAAGAGCTTCACAGAGAAGAAAAAGCTAAAGGAGTTTATCACCACCAAATAAGGATTATATGAAGTGCTGAAGGGTATTCTTTAAGAAGAGGATGAAGAAGAAAAAAGTAAAGATAAAATTTATGAACAAAATGACAACAAATACATGT
Source organism: Pipistrellus kuhlii (assembly GCF_014108245.1). Taxonomy (NCBI): domain Eukaryota; kingdom Metazoa; phylum Chordata; class Mammalia; order Chiroptera; family Vespertilionidae; genus Pipistrellus; species Pipistrellus kuhlii. The sequence continues at coordinate 11,841,146 of NW_023425515.1, forward strand.
CTATCAATAAGTGAATCTAAAAATGAAGTCAATAAAAATATGATGAACAGAATAAACTGATGAATATAATAGAATCAGGGGCATAAAAAGGGAGTGGACTGACAATTCTTGGTAGGAGAGTAGGTGAGGGGTGCAGGAAGAGATTGTACAGAAATCTTACACCTATGGATGAGAACAGTGACAAGGGGTAAGGGTATGGGAGGCGGGGAATCAGGTGGAAGGGAGCTATGGGAGGGAAAAAGAGGAATGTCTTAATAATCTGAACATTAAAGATTTATTTAAAAAATAAAATAAAAATAAAAATAGCCTGTAAAAACTATCAACAATTTAAAAGCAACAAGTCGAAGCTTTAAACTGCAATGCATTTAATTTTGAATACTGGACAAAAATCTAAGTGTAAACTATCAGAACAGCTAAGTAACCCATGTGTGTATAGACTACACCTTCAAAGAGATATGAATATTTAAATAAAGATATTTCTTTATAATGTGGCTATAGAGAATTTTGTATATGCAGTCAAGGCTGAAGGTAAGATTAGGGAAGGATGCAGATGACCTGTAAAGTGTGTTAATGTAAGGATTTGAGAGTCATTATCTGGCTTTTGCAATGTGAGTTTTAAGATTTATTTATTTTTAGTGGGTTGTTTCTTTGTTTTGTTTTTTAGGAAGGGAGAGGGAGGGGGAGAGACAAAAAGAGAAACATTGATCAACTACCTGGACATGCACCCCACCTGGGAATCCAATCCTACAACCTGTGCATGTGCCCTGACCAGGAATCAAACTTGTGTCCTTTCAGTGTATGGGAGGACACTCCAGTCAACTGAGTCACAGCCACCAAGGCTAAAATTTATATTTTGAAAAATTATTTTGTTAGCAATGCAGGACAAAAGCCAGAAAGAACTCTGGATTCCAGAAAGTGTACCACAGCAATCCATAGAAAAGACAACTAGATAATGAATTAAGGAGACAGATGCAAATGAAGAGAAGCATAAGGAAAGAGTGACTTAGAAAACTAAATAGAATGCAATTTGTGAACATTTGGATTTGGGAGGTGAGTAATTAGGGCGGATTTAAGATTTTGCATTGTTTTCTGTGGAAGGTATATAAAGTGGTTTTACATACTGGAGTTGTTCCAAACATGCATATCAGTTTTTCAATAACTGAATCATTGTCTATTTCAAGATTTAAATTTAACTGTGACTAATGCTAAATAATCTTTAAAACTTTTTAAAAGACTCTGTATTGAGTGGCTTGAAAGACAGTTGTTCTCATGAAGACAAGTAAGAAAAGCAAATTTTACAACACATGATCATCTCAGTATCACTTATATTTAAATTAGGGTATTTTTTTAGTATGATCAAATTGAAGAAAAAGATGAATAGCATCAATTTAGATAGGAGCAAGCCAGGTGGTTGAGTATAATGCCAAGAAATAAAAACTAATCCCTAAAAATTAGGCATTTATGATGTGTAGACAACTTATCCGCCTCTCTACAGATTAAAATAAACTAATTAGAGCAATTTTTCATCTATTCTTCATGAACTGAAAGGGTCTTTGTTCTGATTTTTCAAAAGATAATACAGTCTAGCCTTAGACTGTCTAAAATATAGTTGAGGATTATTTTTAGTCAACACATTAGACACATTGCTGTAGTTTGCTTTTCTCATCAAAGAAAATGAATAGGCAGTAAATACAAAGTAGAAAAACTGACATGAAAAGGAAGATTAATAAGGAAAGATTGTCATTTACTTTCAAATCCTATGGCTCATTCTCCACAGATCTCAAAAGTATTAGCTGCACAGTATTTGAATTCAGCAATAAAATACATAACTTTAATGCTATACTTTTACTAGGTCATACATTTACTTTGTATTCCAATGTATACTTAATAAAAATAAATAAATAGAAATTAAAATATGCCTTTGCAACAAATTCTGATTCTAAAATGTCTGTGTGATAAATCACCTCAAATTATTAGCAATGATATCTACTTATGACAAAAATTAAGATATCACCTCCAGTTTATCTGATTCTTTAAATTAGACGTTCCAAGTGGAAACTTCATTTTAAAATGTTTTGTCATTAAAAGTGTTTTTAGCTTTATTGTATTATGTTTTATATAGAAAAATAGAACACATTTAATGTGTGCCTTAATGAGTTTGAACATATGCATGTACCCATAACATCATTGTACTACATTTGATGATATAATCAAGGTATTAAATATGTACATCATCTCCAAAAACTTCCTTTCAAAATTCAGCTATCAACTATTAAAGTGTATATACATTTTTGGGACACCCTGTATTTGAACATACACAATTATTAACTACAGATACTACCTTGTAGTGTATCAGATCTCCTGAATTTGTTCATCTTGAATAACTGAAACTTTCAACCCATTGAGCAACAATTCTCAATTTCCCCTTCCCTGTCAACCACCATTCTATTGTTTGTTTCTATGAGTTTGACTATTTTAGGCATCTCCTACTAGTATGTGTGGAATCAAGCAGCACTTGTTCTCATGTGATTGGCTTATTTCACTTAGCCCAATGTCCTCTAGTTTCATGCAGAAATTTCTCCCTTCCTAAATACAGACTAACATTCCATCACATGCAAATACCACATTTTCGTTATCCACCATTGTGAATTAGGCTGCAACAAACATGGGAACACAGATATCTGTTCAAGATCCTATAGCTGTTCTATTCTTTTTTTTTTTTCTAATGACCTCTGTTGTGTATTGTGTATTGTTGTAATATGATAGTAAATACACTTTTTATGACTTAAGTGAAATCATTTTAAACCACTTGTTTCACACACACACACACAAACACACACACACACACACACAAAAAGAGTTGCTTTGATATAAGAATGAAGTGTAAGCCTTGCCAGAAGGTCATCATTCTACATCTGTTGTCATTGAAAAGCAGTCAGCAAGCAGCCTCTCAGTGTCCCAACCCGCGGGGCAACAACGGGGATACACAGGAACCACCTAAGAGAATGAAACAAACAAGGAACACGGAAGAACGGAGGCAAGACAAGGTTCTGATCAAGCCTTGAACTTTATTCTTTGAAATGGCTGTATCTATACAGCAGAAACAAGGGGGGGCAGGGTTGCCTATACAGAGGGGTCTTTGGCAGTGTACAATTGGTTTAGGCACTGAGTGACAAGGTGGTAAGGTATCTGGCAACACAGGATTGGCTAACTGCCAGGGCAGTGTAACATTCCAAGGTGTAACATTCCAAAGCTGGGCTAGCTATGGGGGAGGATCAGGAAGGGGAAGTTGCAAAGATGCTAAGCAGTAGGTTAATCTTAGCTTCTGGCCAAACCCTCAGGGCACCGCATAACTTCTGCTAGAAGGAACTTAATTCTATTTCCTTAAGACGGAGTTGCTTGTCTCAACTCTGATGGCTCCCAACATCTCAGAATGTCTTTCTGAGAGGCCCTGCTGAGGACTTATCCATAAGAACACGTGGAGAAGCAACTATAGCAAGGGGGCATTTAGATTATACATAGTGAGAGGTTGTGAGGACTATTTGAGAGTTTCACTTTGGGCAAGGCAACTCTTGCTAATCTGAAAACTCACTAGAGGTGTCTGGTCCTACTGTGGCCAAGGTTAAAAGAGATATCCTGTAGGCCACTGTTTCCCAAAGTGTGGTACACGTACCCCCAGGGGTACAGGAAGAGTTTGGTGGGGGTACACATTGCACCGGAGTTTAGTGGAGATATGCACTGCACCATGCTTAGCTGCGCTTAATTCTACGTTCCCATGAGTATGAGGGGTACTCAGCGTTACGAAAATTATAGAAGGGGTACACATATGTCAAAAATTTGGGAAACACAGCTAACTATAGGATTGTAATTAGTACCATTCCCAGTGAACCTGCAATAAATAAAAGCTGGCAAAAACAGAACCAGCCTCTGAGTATAACTTTTGCTGCCTCCCACAAAACCACACCAAAACAACCTCCATACTCTTTTCCATAGTAGCTGTTAAGAAGCGAGTCCTCAAGAGATGGACCACCGGAGCCAATTTGATTAAGCATGCTAGAATTTATTACAGATTCGAATCTGGACTCAAACCATGGCTGACGCAGCAGCCGGTAAACACCCAGGTAAGAGCCCTGATGGAGGGGCAGTCCCTCCAGAGCGCTCACACAAAAACACAGACAAACACACACCTACCGCGGCCAGTCAGGCTCTTCGGAATGGGGGTCCCTCATGGTCCTGGCTGGGGATTCCAGTCATGATCCCCAAGGACCACCAGGGAGCCGAGTCCGATGCAATAAACAAAAGAGCCATCTCTATGCTAGCATAGGCTATCCCACTCATGCTGGCAGCATGGCGGAAGAGAGCGAATTTCGCCCAGTCCAGGAGTTTTATTCAGGTCGGTGATGTCACTGCCTCGGCTAACCCTGATTGGCCCCTCAGGACTAAATTCTAAAGACTGGGGACGGCCTGCAGGGTTGGTTCCCAGTCACACTCTGCTTGACATTGGATGCGGCCCTATCTTGCCCATAATACAAAAGCAGAACTAAAGGTTATCTACAGTTTCTACCCCTGAAGCTACTGAGTCAGTGGGAGTCAATCTCCTGTAACTACCCTATTGTTTAAGCAAGCAATCGAAGGTAGAAGTCAGATAGCAAGGTTAAAATTCAAACAGCAGTTTTTACCCAAGTATGAGTGCTACCATATTTCAGTAGCTGCACTAATTTGTCTTCCCACCTGCAGTGTAGAAGGATTCCAATTTTTTCCACATCCTTGCCAACAGTTGTCTTTTTGGTTTTCTGCTGAGAAACATCCTAACACGTTTGAGTTGATATTCGTTGGTTTTGATTTGCATTTCCCTGATGATTAGCAATGTTGAGGACCTTCTCATGTACCTGTTAGCCATTTGAAGTGTCTCTCCAGTTCTTTGCTCATTTTTAAAGCAGGGTATTTGTTGTTTTATGCTATTGAGGTGTAGGAGTTCCTTGTATAGTTTGGATATTAACCCCATATCAGACATAGAGTTTACAATATTTTCTTAGGTTCTATAGCTTGCCTTTTCACTCTGTCCATTGTTTCCTTTGCTGTACAGAAGCTCTTTCATTTGGTAGAGTCTCATGTGTCTATTTCTGTTTAGGACTTCTTTTTCCTGTGCTTTTGGTATCAAATCAATCATTGTCAAGATCAATGTAGTTTTACAAGTTGAAATTTTACATTGCTGTCTTATCCTTTCCAAAGTGTGGTGTGGTTGCCGGGACTGGTTTGGCTCAATGGATAGAGCGTCGGCTTGGGGACTGAAGGGACCCAGGTTTGATTCCGGTCAAGGGCATGTACCTTGGTTGTGGGCATATCTTCAGTGGGGGGTGTGCAGGAGGCAGCTGATCGATGACTCTCTCTCATTGATTTTTCTAACTATCTATCTCTCTCCCTTCCTCTCTGTATAAAATCAATAAAATATATTTAAAAAAAAACACAAAAAACAAAGTGTGGTGTGGTGTGTGTGTGTGTGTGTGTGTTGTAAGATAAGGATTTAATTTCATTATTTTGTATGCAGATATCCATGTTTCCCAATACCATTTGTTGAAAATATCATTTTTCCACTGTGCATTCTTGGAACCCTGTTGAAGATCACTTGACCCTAAATAAGTTAGGCTCTCTATAAATTTAAATATATAAAGAGAGGAAGGGAGGGGGAGAGAGAGGCAAAAGCATCAATGATAAGAGAGAATCATTGATTGGCTGCCTCCTACATGTTCCATGCTGTGTAATGAGCCTACAACCCAGGCATGTGCCTTGGCCAGGTATCTAACTGAACCTGTGACCTCTTGGTTCCTGAGTTGATTCTCAACTGCTAAACTACACTCAGCTGGGCTCAAATTTATTTCTTTACCAAAGTGGTTGCAGAAAACAATGGTTTGAGAAATGGGGATGAAGTTTGTTTGGGATGGTTATATGGGACAAAAAGGGTTATCTGTAATAATTAAAAATAAATAAATTAAAAAAATAAAAAGCAAACAAACTAAATGATAGATGATAGATAGATAGAGAGAGAGAGAGAGAGAGAGATAGAGAGAGAGAGAGAGAGAGAGATAGACAGATGATATAATTTTAAGAATCAGGACTCTGGCAGTTGAGAGAATGCAATGATAATTCTGTGTATACAATTATCGCCTGTAATTGCCTGAATTGCAGTGTTCAGTGAGGACGAGCCGTTGAGAGTCTAAGTTGCTGCTGCCTTTAAACCTATGAAAAGTTATCACACTGAGCCTTTGTAGCTCACATCTGTTCCCCTGCCTTGCTTTCTGAACAGACCAACCTCAGCAAAGGCTTGCACCATACCTCTGATGGTAGAGCCAGGTTATTATTTCTGCCGCCACCACAGCTATGCAACCTACACCCCTGCTGATGGCCTTGACTGGCAAAGAGCCTATGTACCAGGCTCCTGCTGTTCTGAACTCCCAGTGACTCTGGAGAGGCCAGGGGATGTGACCCACACTCAGGGCTGGGCAATGACACTCCATGTGAGGCTGGATTGAGCCATAGGATGCCTTCTCCTCTCGCCCTCAGATGGATTGCTCTGACATACAAAGTCGTTCAGATGACTCTATTAAGATTCATCTTGGCCAGAGCAAGCAGTTATGCTTTCTATAAATCTACAATGGGTGCAGTAACATTCCTAGCCACATTTTCTCTCCTTCCTTTTCTGTCTCACCCCCTCCTTGGGATTGGGATCTGTTCTCCAGGGAACCTGGATGAGAACAAAGGGGATGAGAAATTCACATTCCCCTGGGTGGTATATTTGCTCTGATATTGCAGGTGAATTTGGAGCTGTGCTCATCTTCTGAGTTGAATACAGGAACACTCGGAGTGTGTTCATCTACTTACTGTTCATTCTCCTGCAGCTGTAAGACTTAGAAGGGCTGCAGGCCAAACGCTGCATCTTTTAGAATGTCAGATTTCAACATGTGTTGAATTCGTAGCTACAGGTCTCCTGTAAAATTTAGGCTACTGATTTAGAAAGAGGGTAAAATGAAATGTGTGTGTCCAGAAATAGCTGGATGATTCAGAGAATGCTGACCAGCTACTTGCCGTGAGCTGAAGAGGCTCATCTGCTCCATCTTTAGTGACTTTACCGTTGGGGATGGAGGACATTTCTTTGCAAGGTGAAGGCAGAATATCTGAGCTATGTGAGTGCTCATTAAAATTCTCCCACAGTCCATTCCAACTGACTGAGATTACTACACTCCTTCCACCCTGGGATAAAATCACACTCCAAATGAGGAGCTCCATGAAGAAAATGGGAACGTAGACTGGGTTGTGGAAAGAAAAATGAGACAATTTAGCATCCAAATGAAAATACCCATAAGAGTATTTATATCATTTCTAAAATACATCTTTGTTTACATATATATATGTATATATATATATATATATATATATATATATATAGAGAGAGAGAGAGAGAGAGAGAGAGAGAGAGAGAAAGAGAGAGAGAGAGAGAGAGAGAGAGAGAGAGAGAAAGAGAGAGAGAGAGAGAGAGAGAGAGAGAGAGAGAGAGAGAGAGAGAGAGGTGGAACTATAGAAGACTAGTGTTCAAAAATAATTTTAAATAAAAAGTAATTCTGTTTTAAAACAATATAAACACCCTATCTTCACATATGTAATTACACTAAAGCAACATTAAAAACTATTTTATATAAAGTTTCTCAATATTAAAAATCACATTTGGTGCCTAAATCAAGATATCTATTTGTACTTTAGTATATTTCTTAACAATATATGTTTCCTAATATATCTCTGATAATATGATTTTCAGAGGTTATTCTTTTAATATATTATTATTTAATTTTTAAGTAAATTCAACACTGATATTCTTTAAAGTTGCATTATAGCTGATAAATTTGAAATTTCATTAACTTTCTTTATATATCATCTTACTCTTAGCCAAGAAAAACTTGAAAATGAAATATTGTTATGGATTTTCTGTGGAGCCAGCCTAGCTCAGTTGCAGGGAGGAGCTGGAGTGTCTAGCATTCCAATATTCCATGTTAGCAGCAGGTTGTCATGCATATCATATCCTTGTTAGCAGCAGGTATTCATGCATCTGTCAGTTCTGCAGGCCACTTCCAGTCATTGTTCCTAGCGGGTGTTCTCCATGCCTGGTTCTCTGGACCACCTGGCTATAGGTGGAATGCTCACTTTCCATTCTGAATAACACAGGAGTGATTCCAGTTGCATCCAAACACAGCATACTCCATTAATAATCCCTAGGGATCAGACTCAGGAATGCATGAAGATATTTGTCCATATTTCACAAATAATATTCCAAGATTATTTTCTCCTTAAAAGAACAATTTCATAACATTTTTATCCCAGGGCAGGCGTAGAATAAAGAGTGGTATCTTTTGCTCTCTATTGTGAGTTATCTTTTTGAAATGTAATTTTTATTCCTTCTGGGTAGAACAGTCACAGGCCTTTGCTTCTACACAGAGCCACAAATAAGCAAAAAGAATAACGTTGATCACTACTGTAAGGCATCCTTAAAAGTCTAGGAGCAGGGTTTTCACTTTTCAAATCACAAAAAAAGAAAAAAAAATTGTTAAACAGACATTCTCTCTGAACATTATTGTCTCTTCTCCCCAAGGTTTCACACTGAGGCCACCATGAGAAATTCCACTTTTCTGCCCCCCTTGTGTTTGCCTCTCCCCGGCCACTGGCCACCTGCCCTGGGTGCTCTACAACAGCTGTGGGGCTGGTGCTTCAGACCACTTGGCTAATTGATTCCCCAGGAAGTGGTGTTCTTCGTTGTCTCGTAGGAATTTCTGGTGAGCAAGACCTTCCCTACTTCATGTAAAAAGGTATTAGCTCCCTCTGGGTGCCATCACCACTAGTGTTTTTCCCAATTCAGCTAAAAAATGTATGTCTAGCCTGAGGAAAAACTGACTAACAAAGAAAGAGATGAGTTTGTGAACTACAAGCACTGGAGTTCTTTTGATTGATAGGCTACCATGTGTAAGGTTTGAGGGCACAGGAAACTGAACACCAAGACATATTAAAATAAAGTTTATTCCCCATTAATGAGCAGTACTCATTATGGAGGTAGAGAAATCAGAATTAAAGGAGTGGGGAGAGGAGAAAGGACCCAGCCTGGCTGCCTCCACAGATGGACCTGGAGAGAAGCAACATCTGGCAGGTCTGGGGAGTCTTTTTTGAGTGGAGGAACAGGAAAGGGTTCGACCCAGGACAGAATAGGAAGGGGTGGGCTTCAGGACACTTCAGCATGCACTGATTGGTGGTTCAATGTCTTGGGGATGTCTCCATGAAAGATGCCGGTAATGTCAACTGGCAGAGGCCCACCAGTTGGGGGGAGGGAGAATCTCAACCATGAACTCAACCATCAGCCCTTCATGTGTAAGGCAACTGAAGGGGGTTATTGTAATCCCGTGCAGAGGCAAACACATTTCTATCAATGAAATTACAGTATCTCTTGTTGGTTGGCTCTTCTTAGCTTTCCATAGCGCTCAAATTACCTCATGAAATTATTATGTGATCTGCCTCTTCTTCATAAGAGATGCAGAATGTGGCTAAGGAGCAGCTTCTATGACAAGAGCTATTCAAATATTTAAGAAATTCATGAATAGTTGTTATTTCTCTTTTCCAGGCATGAGACTGGTTTAAAGTAAGTGGCAACTTCATACAGGAAGATATACATGTATATTTCCTTTTCCCTTGATCTTCTGATTCCAGTGATGAGAGTATTTACTAAGCAAATTCTCTTTCTATTGCATACTGATTTTTCTACTCAGCAACAATGTTCACATGTTTTAAGAACAAATGTTATTTTCAGATATTTTTAGATTAGAATTGATTACAGTACTGTTGCACTTATAAACAAATTACCATTGGACCATGGCCAGTCTGATGGCATCAATTTGTGTGACATTTTGCCAAACAAATGTATCATTAACCTTCTAGTCCAGCTTTGTGTATTAGGTAACCTGTAGTACCCTTTACAATCACGATTGTAGTCATGGATATTACAAGTTGGAATTTTTCAAACTGGCTCACTTGTTACTAATGTCTAGAGATATTTACAATATTTTTCTCAAAGAAGTAGCTAAAAGAAACATAAACTGCAACAATGATTGGAAGTATTTAATCAGTATGTTTAAACTATCTTGTATTTATAAGCTAATAAATAGTTAGCAGTTGGTATTACAGCATATCATTGATAAAATTAGCAAATAAAACAGCAAGTAAATGAGGCCCTGATTCCTATCTTCATGCTCAGATATAATTATTATATTTTAAATGATCTATTGTTCCTAAAAGAGTTGCTTGTATCTGAGAGGTAAGAAAGGGAAATTTTAATATCTGGAAGTTATTAAAATTTATAAAGAATGATATTCTGGTTTTAACTAGCTCGGTCTTTTAAAATTGTGTCCTTTGCCGAGACCGGTTTGGCTCAATGGATAGAGCGTCGGCTTGGGGACTGAGGGACCCGGGTTCGATTCTGGTCAAGGGCATGTACCTTGGCTGCGGGCATATCCCCAGTAGGGGGTGTGCAAGAGGCAGCTGATCGATGACTCTATCTCATCGATGTTTCTAGCTCTCTATCTCTCTCCCTTCCTCTCTGTACAAAATCAATAAAATATATTAAAAAAAAATAAAATAAAATAAAATAAAATTGTGTCCTTTGAAACCCTATGATGGCAAGATGCTGTAAAAAGGATGAGGCCTACGCTCAAATATGTTTTGGATATACTGTATAATACACAGGGATGGACAAAAGGAGGTTTACAGTTGTAATAATAATAAATTATATAATAATTAATAAATAATAATGTTTTGTGTACTCACCACTGTAAACCTACTTCTGCCTACCTTGTGTTCTTACTGAATAGTCACCAAAAATGCTTGTGTTTTAAAGGTTTAAGGCAGCAACTTTCAACCTGTGTTCCTCAATGAAATATGACATACCTGACTATTTAGTCAGGGAACTGACCTTTTTTTTGCCTTAGGTTGTAAACTTTTAAAAACGATAACAGCCAACACATTAGCTGTATAGTGTGAATGAATCAAAATTATACCTATATTAGAGGCCCGTTTCACAAAGATTTGTGCAATAGGTCTTCCTTCCCCTGGCTGCTGGCAACAGTTTTCCCTCTGCAACTGGAACCCAGGCCTTCGCTCTGGCCACCACCTTCAGCCTTCAGCTCCGGCAGGAACACTGTTCCTGTAGCTCCCTCCCTCCCCTGCCCTTCCTCTCATGGCAGGTGTCCCACTCCACCTAGCTGCTCCTTACCTGTATGTGTGTTGCCCAGAGGCCTGGAATGGCTGGGGGTGTGTGGGAGGGCAGCTCCACCACCATCTTAGTCAGGTTAATTTGCATACACACTCTTGATTGGCTTATGGGTGTTGTGGAGTGACTGTCAATTTGCATATTTCTTTTTTTATTAGTGTAGATTTTTGTATATAGGCAAAAAAGCTATATTTATTGGTATGCTGTAGAATTTTAATAATTAGTTTATGCGTGCCAAAAAGGTTGAAAATCACTGGTTTAAGATAATGATAAATCCAGTACCAAAGTAGCCATTTCTGCACAACACAAAGATATGCAACTTTATTTGAAACAAAAATCTTGTTTTTGTCACTTAACATTTTGTAAACTAGTTTTTGAAAGGTTTATTTACAAAGCCTGACATACCATGGTTTACTCAATGATTTATATTTTTTTCTAAATAGTTAATTCATATTTTTCATATAACGATGAAAGCATGTTAGGCTGTGATATCTATAATTAGTTAGAAAGAGCAAATTTATCTTTCTGGAAACAAGGAGATACAGCTGGTATCAAAAGTTAAATCTATGGAAGTATGTGGAGAACACATTTGGCTGGGGGACTTAAGTGTGATGCTTAGGATACCTAAAAGCTTGATACCATGACATACAGGCAGCCTTTTGCAAAGATCGAGTGTTGTGTGAGGAAGCAGCATCCTGTTTCAGCTCAGGTGAAATGCTGCCTTCCATGGCAAATATTGAAATGATGTAATTGAAGGTAATAGAATACTTGGGCTGGTGTAAATTTCATTAGTGTTGAATAAGAAATCTCATCCTGCTTTCAGATTAGACATTATTATTTCATGTTATGCTCTTGGATTGGAAATGTTAACTTAGTGGGTTTTTCACTGCTCCCATGAAAACGGAGTGTGTATTGTATTTAGTCAATTCATTATTTGAGATGAAATCTGGAATTGAAAAAAAAAAAAAGGTTATCAAGTTTCTGGTTAAAGAGAAAGGATCTAAAAATAATTTAAAAGTCTGCCTGACTTGGCCTGTCAAAAGAAGACCAAAGGTAGGATGAATATGGAGAAATGTAGTCTCCATATAAGAGAAATGTATAACTTTTTGAATGATGGGGAATAAAACAGCTTTATGTTTTATTCCTGTTCTCATCTTTTCTCTCCTTTATTTCTATTTTTCCCTTTGTTCCTGGTATTGTACCCTGCAAAGAATTGAGGTTCTGTCGATGGTGTTGAATTAGGGATCTCAGAAGCAGGAGCATGATTCTGTGAAAGCAGCCCTTTAGAAATGTCAGTTTTATTAGGGAAAGCCTATTTCCAAGTAATAGACCTGGCACCTAAAATTCAGGAGTGCCACATAGCAAATAGACGAGGGAAAATAAAATCGCAGGAGATTAAGATTTATAGGCGAATAATTTTCTACCTGATTTGTGTTGTATTGTCTTGAGCTGTAGTATTGTCTGCGTAGTTGTGGGTAATTTCAGCAACAGATTTATGTCTTCATTTAATTTAAAATGTATGCCTTCATAAAATGTCCACCGTCTTTATTTTGCTATAAATACTGGCATTTTCTACACATCTTTATTAAGGAGTGGGTAAAAACATAGCTTCTTTCTCAAAATAGATGTATATTTAAGAACACTGCAGTCCAGACAGGGCAGAAAAGTCCATAACAGCATCATAGAGATAGCATCCAATCCATCAGTGAACATAGGCATATTTGTCCTTTTGGATTGTTTGAAGCTAAATGAAGCAGTTAAAATGGTTATAGACCACCTTCAGATTTTTTTCACCTCTGTGAAAAATGGAGACTAGGGTAGGGAGTGCTGAAAGTTCTACAGTCTCCTCTACCTTTGACATCCCATGGACATACAGCCCATACACACCTTACTCATGTGTGTCTCAACCTGGCCTCTTATGTGCACACACATGTGCATGCACATACATTCACAGACACAATCACACTCACAACCACAGGCAGAAAAAATCTGTAGAAGTGAAACAAAAAATCCCCCACCCCAAATGAGAACTCTACAGCACCCATTTAGGCACTGGAAGCAAAAGTGTGAATTGTTTTTTGGGAGACATACATGAGGCCTCTTAAACCATTAAAGCTAATGATTTCTTAATACTTTTCAACTCACCATTTCAAACTTAATTAACAGAGAATTTTAACATGTGAAACTTAATTAACAGAGAATTTTAACATGTGTTCTTCATGTGCAACAAAATTTACAGATAACCTTTTGGAATTGTATACTGAACTCCCAACATTCACTAAATGTGAGTGTTAAGATTTCCTGGCACATAAAGTGAGCTTCTCTATGTATGTATGTATCTGGGGGGAAATGTAGTATAGAGAGGAAGTAATTATGTTGGATAAAATGATGAAGTAATTTCAGGGTCAAAGTTTGATATGCAGGGGAGGATAGCAAGAGTAGAACTGACATTGACATATCATGATGTCTAATATTTTGTATAAAAAATGCAAGTGTGGGGAGGGGTAGGAGATAATGCACAAATGTGAAATTCAATGTGCCAGAACTTGTTAGAGTAATCTAAAATCCACAAGTGGAATATAAGAAATTATGGGAACTGAGATGAAAGGAAAATTTTGAACTATAAGAATTACTATTTTTTAACCACAAACAGAAGAGTCCTAAAATTGCCTAATTATTCACTTTGAAGGCAAGGGAAGAATTTCTACCAACAAGCAAATTTACAGGAATTATTACACATCAATTATAAAATAGAATGAAATGGTTTGATATCCTAATATTTGCTTCTGGAATAAAAGGTAGCATTTTTAAAGCTATGATAAATTGGTCGTTGGTTTGGCCAAGTCTTTGTATTATGTCCTTATATAGCTTTTGTTTCTGGTGTTCGTAACAGAGCCAGTTTTTCATCAGCTTGGTTGTCTTTATGGATAAGTCTTCTTCCATACTCCATCAGTGGCTCAATAAAATTTTCCACAGGTCAGTTCTCTCAGACACACTGTACTGAGCACTTAATTCCCCGACTCCCGAGTCATTGCTTTCCAACAGTTGCCAGCCTGGCATTCTGTAAATTGCCTCAGCTCCTTTCCTTTGTGGCCTCTCCTGTTTACTCAGCTCAGGCTTTCTTCTTTTTAAGTTCAGTCCTTGTTTTGGTAAGACACACTCTCACATGTATTCTGAGGACTGCTTCCTCCCTGTAAAAACAATACTGTATTATAATATTACTAGTGGCTCAATGCACAAAGATTTGTGTAAGAATGGGACTTCCTTCCTCTGGCTGCTGGCACTGCCTTCACTCCAGCTGGAGGTGCTTTCCCATGCTGCATATAAGCCCTGAGCAGCGGGGGCAGTGCTGAACACCTGTGTCCTGCCCCACCCCGCCCCCAGCCACTAGGTGCCTGTGTATGCAAATTATCCCATCATCTTTGTTGGGTTAATTTGCATACCCACTCTTGATTGGCTGGTGGGTGTCACAAAGGTGCCGTCAATTTGAAAATTTCTCTTTTATTAGTGTAGATAACTGATAGTTATTTTTCCTCTGCATACTCCCAGCTTCATCATTGTATTCAGATAACACATTTATCAACTAGAAACCATGCCTAAAGAGCAGATATTTCAATTATAGATGCCTAAGGATGCTCGCCAAAATCATTGGAAGGTGTCAAATCATTAACACAGAATGATACCAATGTTTCTAGTATCATGTTATCAGTGAACAAATATGATTAGAAACTTTAAGGTATAATCACAGACCATACTGTTAAACAATAACAATTTTTCAAGAACACAAAGATGGTAACATATGCACTTTCAAATTTTTTCTTTTATTCAACAATACACTATACACAATATATTCAGCCACCATATCACCAAAAACTTAGTTAATAACAATAATCATTTTATTGTTTTTGCTAGGGGATTCCCACTCCATAATTAATATATTCCCTAACATGATTAAAATATTTACTAATTATCCCTTATAACCATGTGTTACTAAAAGTTTGCATTCTTTTTTTAAAAAATCTTCATTGTTGAAAGCATTATCTATGTTCCCTTTTTTCTCCCATTGACTCTTTATTGCCCCCTCCCCCATCCAATATTCTTTTTCTTAAGAAGAGGTCATTTCTATTCCTATAGGATTCTCAGATGAAGGCTGCTCATTTTCCAGATCCCATCAAAGAATTCTTTGTCCTCACTCTGAACTTTTGCTTCCCACTGTCTTATGGCACATCCTATTTTTTTTTTTTAAATGTTAATGATGCTTGGTGTACTGCAACTGACAACCTCCCTGTTTCTAGTCACTCCACTTACTCCTAGGAATCTATAACACTTGCCAGAGGATCACACAGAACCCAATGCTTTTCCAAAATCTGGAGTGAATTTAATGTCAGTGTATTAGGAAATGAATCTAATTGACTAAATTCTCAATTCTTTGAAGTAGTAATTACATTGGCATGATTTTCTTTTTCCCTTTACACTTCTACCTTTTTGACTCATCATGGAGAATCTCATACTTAACAGACAGATCTTTTAAAGGATAAATTATAAAAACTTATTCACTGACCATATTGTCATTTCTTACAGTTCATTTGGTTAATAATGGCAAGATTCCACTTTTTCTACCTCCAATTCCTAGACTCCTCTTGTTTTTTCTTACATTTTAGGCAATTCCTTCTTTATGTCCCTCCATATGTGTATTATGTTCTTTCAAGTAGACTAATTACCCTAATACTGGATGGATCCAAATGTTATCCTTTGTTACCACACTCAATATGTTGAATGGTGCTACAGACAAACTCTCATTTAGGTCATTTAGGTGAAATCCATGACCAATTTCAATAGACCCTCAATACTGCTCATCAATTCTACAATATTATACTTCTTCCAAAAAACTCTCTCCAGTTTCAATAACTATTTAAAATTTCCCACTCACCAACCACTTCACAATCCCCACACTCCATCAACACTCTCAGGAGGAAAAAACTGCCTTCTGCATAATTCAAGAGAGAAAGAGAGATAAAATTATTTAAAAGAAATATTCTCATCTTCCTGTGAGCAAAACCAAAAACCTGCCTATTTAGGAAGTTTAATTCATGTACAAGGCCATTTTCCCACTTGGTCTCCATTTTAGATCTACCTCAAATGCAACAATGACTCCATTCATTATGTTCTCTGCTCATTTAACATTTCCCATTCTACATGCTTATTCTCATGAAAATTCAAATATACTCCATTCTATCTGAATTTACACTATTCCCGTTCCAGACTCTCTTCTACCTACTCCGTGGGTTTCTCCTTCCTTTCAAAGCAAAGTTTTGATTTAAAAAAAATATTATTTATAGTAGCTTGTTTCCATTTTTTTAGTTTCTATTTTTCATTCAGTTCCCATTTATATTCTGATCCAATCATTTCACTAAAATGATTTTTGAATAAACATAAAGGTTTCAAAATCATAGCATTTAAGAAAAGTTTTTTTTTGTTTGTTTTTTATCCCTTGTCTTGTTCAAATTATTGCAGTAGTTGGCATTATTTACACACTATATTCTTATGAAAACATCCCCCCTCCCCCCGTGCTTCTGTGGCACTGTACTTGTCCTTTTCTCCTTCTTATCTTTGGTCACTCTATTTCAACTTCTTTTTGGGCTCTCTTCTTTAGATCTTAACTTCAGGGTCTACTGCTAGCTTCTTCTGCTTATTTCTGGGTGTATAAATTTAGAATGTATGTAGCCAGTGGTTATTTTACTCTCTCCAGTCCAATATTGCCAATTACTAGCTACAACCCTATAGTTTACAGTTACCTAAAACTCAACATTCCCTAAACAAGCAAAACTATCTTATGCCTTCAGTGTGTGGCATCACAATGCAAACAGTTGTCCAGTAAGAATCTTGGAAGTTACTGCTATTCTTCTCTCCTCTTCAGTTGGTTGAGCATTGTCCCGTGTACCTAAAGGTTACTGGCTGGATTCCCAGTTAGGCCACAAACTTTGGTTGTGGATTAAGTCCCTGATTGGGGCACATGCAGAAGGCAGCTGTTTGATGTTTCTCTCTCACATTGATCTCTCTCTCTCTCTCTCTCTCTCTCTCTCTCTCTCTCTCTCTCTCTCTTTTCCTCTCTCTCTCTCCCTCCCTCATTCTCTCTCCCCACCCCGCCTCTCTCTAAACATGAGGATAAAAAAGACTATATTTTAAAAAGTAATCTATGGTATATGTATATAGTAGAATAATATTCAGACTGAAAATAAATGAAAAACAGTTGTACTAATGAAAAGAATAATGTAAATCAAAGAAGGTTATATACAATATGTATCAATGTATATGAAGTTTAAAACTAGGCACTACCTAGTAATGGTACTTCAGAAAAGATGAGTACATGAAAAATGAAAATTAAAAAAAAAATGTTTAAAAGGGAAATAAGAGTAATGTTGAATTTTTGTGGAGAGAATATATTAGATATATTATCAGGGAAATGGGACTAAGGTTAAGAGTGAATAAATTAAGAATAATGTATGTCATAATTTGGATAATATGTTATTAACTGTATTCTAGGTTTTATATAGTTATGTGTGTGTATGTGTGTGTGTGTGGGTGTGTGTTTACTATCATTACAGACATAGCCATATGGATATGATCATTTTCAAAAAGAGAATCAGTTTATGCTCAACTTTACTAGCTCTTCTAATTTCCATTTTCAAATATATGTTTCAGAATTTAATTATGTATTGTATTCTCTTAACAAGGATCCAGCAATCCCAATTATATATTGATTTTATCTTTGTGTTTCACCGATCTCTCTATTGTCAAGAGTGGAACCAATAGCTTTATGGATAGATGACCACAATTTGGCAAATGCAACACCTACTCAAAGTGAACTTTAACATTTCAAGTTTCAAATTTCATCTGTTTTAACAGAAAATCAATTCCTAAGTCAAAAGGAAAGGCATACTTCTGCTATGAGGCCCATGAGCATTTAACACATTTTATTTTTAAAATATTTGACTAATTGAGTTACATGTAATGATTCTAAAACTGAAAATATTTAGTGTAAAATTAAAATAATATATTTTAAAAAGATTTTTATTATAATTTAAAATAAAATTATTCTCTAATGTTTAAAATTTTTAAGTACTTAGCTGTATGTAGTTCTTATACTATCAAATCATCTGATTTGATTGAGGTGTGGCAGTTGCCAATACATACACATTTATTGAGAGAGAAAAAAATAGACATTGTATATTACCATTTGCATTTCCAGGCTTTAACATCTTAATCATCAAAGAATAATAGAATATAACATATGTGAATATATTACCACATCTCCCAAAAGAAAAATACTTTGGGATTTAATATTAAACAAAAATATTTAATTGCCAGAATATCCGATTGTACAGAGAAAGTAATTACCACTAGCAAACAATTTTGAAAAAAAAATTATGAAAATTTTGAGTCATCATTCTAAGGAACACATCACAACTAAACAATTCAAAGGTTCCTGCCAATTTCCTATAAGTTTTATAAGTAAATGTTGTGTCTGTGCAGAGATAGGAAATTGAATAAAAAAGTGGCCAGAAATGAGACATGAACAGAAAAGGGCATGAGGATGATATCTGGAAAAAGTTGAATAACAAAACATAAAGGTTTTAGTGTGAAACATTAGAGGCATTAAAATTTATTTTGAAAATAACATGAAACTGCTGGATACATTTTGTAAGGAAGTAAAATTATTTGACTATTATTCTAAAGAGACTACTCCATCAGCAATATGGTTAACAGGGTTGATATTCAGGGATACCCGAAAGTGGAGAAAACTTTTATAAGTGTCCCCAACCAAAAATTAAGTGGTCTTCAAAAAAAGGTGGAATAATTACACATATTTTAAAATACATTTCAAAGGCAAATTCAATAGGACTCAGTTTATTGGTGAAATTATCGTTGCTCAGTAACTAAGTGTAGTTTAGAAATAAAGCATCTTGAAGCTGTGTGTATCATTGGCACTGAAAGTGTTGAGAAAAGAAGGCCTGTGTTAAAAGAAATACACTTGCATAAATTCGAAAAGTCAATAATTGCTAGATGTCTCCAAGCTATCTAAATGTAAGTGAAGTTCACACCACAAAAGTAATTTTCCAGCAGGTGAGAAAGTGATTCTGTTATGCTTATATCTGTGTAGAATCAAAATTCAGTGGCAATTGACAACCCTAGGGAGAGCTGAGTATATCTTTTTTGTTTTTGTAACAGGGACATCAAAAATTGTATGTACTAAACCTAAATTGAGGTGAATTCCTGCAGACTTGATGCAGCAAACTTAGAATATTTACAGATTCATTCCAATTACATTTCATGCCCCATAGTGGGAAGATGTCTCAGAAAAAGAGAGAATTGCCATGTTGGGAAATGTGAAATTGGTTTAATGGGTCTTTACAAATTTGATATTTTCTTTACCTTATATTTTGGGAATAGCCTTAGAAATGTTTTCTGGGTCTTGTGTCTGAATTTCCAATCTTCAGAAATCATTTCTCATTCAGCTTTTGTAGTGCTTTCACAAAAAGAAAGTGTAACTAAATCTCCAGAAACTGTTTGCAGATCAGTGATGACAAATGCTTCTCCCTGACTTCACCCTGACTTCTCAGCAAAAGTGATGCAGACTTCTTCAGTGATTTCAATCCAGCATTTTAAAAGAAATAAGTTTTAATCCACTTCTGAGAAGAATGGAATTATTGGTGTGATCCAAAGATAGATACAAAGTAGAGAAGAGACAAAATATCTGAGAAAAAGAAGAAGAAGAAGAAGAAGAAGAAGAAGAAGAAGAAGAAGAAGAAGAAGAAGAAGGAGGAGGAGGAGGAGGAGGAGGAGGAGGAGGAGGAGGAGGAGGAGGAGGAGGAGGAGGAGGAGGAGGAGGAAGAGGAGGAGAAGGAGAAGGAGAAGGAGAAGGAGAAGGAGAAGGAGAAGGAGAAGGAGAAGGAGAAGGAGAAGGAGAAGGAGAAGGAGAAGAAGAAGAAAAGAAGAAGAAGAAGAAGAAGCTGCCTACTGAGACAATTGTCCTTGCCATGTATCCAGCACTCTTGGAATCAGTTTCTTTCTTTCTTTTTCTTTTAAAAAAATATATATACTTTATTGATTTCCAAGAAGAGTGAGGGAGAGAGAGATAGAATCATCAATGGTGAGAGAGAATCATTGATTAGGTGTCTCCTGCATGCCCCACACTGGGAATCAAGCCCACAACCTGGGCATGTGCCCTGACTGGGAAACAAAATGTGACCTCCTGGTTCAAAGGTATATGCTTAACCACTGAGCCACATCGGCTGATCTTGAAATCAATTTCTTAATTAATTCAGCAGCATGTGGTAATTCAATACCTAAAAAGGTTAATTGATTTTTTTTTTTTTTAGTCTGACAAAATAAGACCAAACGTTGCTTCACTGTTCTTGAAGAAAACTAGAGTATGAAGACTCATTGCATTCTTAAATAGATTTGAGAAATTCCAGTTGAAACTATCAAAGTGACAGTCAATTTCACTTAGCATGCTTCGTAGGTGATAGGCATAATAAATAAAAATCTCAATTTTATTTTTTATAACTTCTCACAAGTTATCTGTGATCTGTAACATCACAGCTTTATATAGATTTCTTAATAGATAGCAAATATTTTTAACAGAAATTGTTGCTATTTTTAGCTCTCTAGAGAGCATGAGAGCCACCAGCTGCAAAATACTATTAGCTTTTTTTTCATTTCATAGCAGATATGCATTTTTCTATTTCAACATTGACAATTGGATAAAAATGTTAAAGATGGTTTGCGTACTCTTTTTCTAGGACACAACTCTTTCTCCTAAATCACAATATATAAATTTGATTTATATTTCACTCAACCAAGAACAATTCCTGGTAGACCTTGCCTTCTTCACTAGCTCTCCAATCAGATGCACATGCATTGGTTCTCAAAAGCCTTGTTCATCAAACAGTGGTGCTAATTAGGAACAAGGCAGAGAGAATAGAAAAGTCAAGATGCTTTTAGAGTCACTGTTAGCAAAACTGCTCTGCAGATATGACATTTTTAGTAAAAACATAAGTGAAAACCAAACTCCATAGAACTATTTAGACATTCTCTTTGCAAGAAGGTCTCACTTTTTCACAAAATATATAAAATAAGTCTGTTTAATTAAAATAAAGTTACATCATTCATTCTTTTGAAGCGACATTTAAAAAATACTTTTAATTGCTTATTATGGAAGTCTGTGTCCTGGAATAAAAGTATTATATTGAAATAAAAGCTTTTCTACAATGGTGACTAACTAAAGAATATTTTTAAATACACAAATAATGCTTAAAAGACAAAGAATATGATAAGCTGGATCACAGAAGTATTTAAACTTCCATGAACATCTCAGGAAGACAAAATAAATCATGAGGTTCCAGGGCTGACCAGCAGATCCTGAGTAATAGATGAATGATTACTCTGACATGATGTTTGCTGTGAAAGAGAGGGCTAAGGGACTGCCTGGCTAATGGAACCAGACTCATTAGGCTTTTATTGTAACAGCAGTTCAAGATAAAGTTTATCTTTTAGATACAATCAGTAGGTTAAGTAATCTGGGGAGGACATATGTGTTTGCAGTGTCCTTTAAGCAAGGACACCCAAAGATTAAACATAAGGATTCCAGTAAACACCCAGGGGTCTGCACAGACTTGTTTGGAAAGGTCAAGGAATAGTTAGGGGTGCTGTCTTCAGCACTCCCCTAAATCAGAATTCCGATAAACAGGGCAGGCCACTTTCAGTACACTTCCCTTTTCTCAGAAAGTTTCTTTTACAAACTTTCCAACCAAGTCTCATGTGCTCCCCAGCAATGCAGCCTTTCAAAATTTTAAGAAATTTCATTGAATCTGCCCTGGAAGATTCAGAAGAAGGCATTCCAGGCCTAGTTAATAAATTAAAATACAAGCTATATACCGAAAAGGAAAAAAATATACAGGGTAGTTTAAACTCTGGTTATTTATCACATAGGATATGTGTTTATTACATAGAATGTAAAGGGAAGAATTAGTGTCAGATTATCAGCAACAGTAGGAGAAAGTTGGACCTGATAAGGAATAAAAATTCACTGTATATGTATATATGTGTAACACCAGTGGTCTTGATCCAGCATCTAGATGAGTTCAGGAATTCTGGAGAAGGGGCTGTGCATAAATTAATAAAGAGTCCAGAAATGAAACATGATTTTTGAAAGACATTTGGGGGTGCAAGAGGAGCTTAGTTGAAGAAACCAAGTTTGCTTTGTCTCAGGACCCCTTGCTTTTTATTAACACAAATTATCCTAAGGTAAGGTGGAGATATATATATCAAAGGGTAGGGATTTTTACAGAAGCATGGTCATATTGGGGAATTACCTTTGGATGCTCAGGTGTTTGGCCAGGAGGAGGCAATGACATGT
Organism: Pipistrellus kuhlii; assembly: GCF_014108245.1. NCBI lineage: Eukaryota > Metazoa > Chordata > Mammalia > Chiroptera > Vespertilionidae > Pipistrellus > Pipistrellus kuhlii. The sequence continues at coordinate 11,863,861 of NW_023425515.1, forward strand.
AGATTAAGATACCCTGAGCTGTATGGCAGCAAGCAATCATCCTTTTCAGGTTTGGGGAAATGCCTTTAGCCATCCCAGCAGGCAATAACATATGTGACTCAACCCTTGTCGAGTTCCCAAGTTCCATCAACCTTTTGATGAAACTCTTACAATTCTGACATGCTGGAATTGGCTTCTGGCATATGTATGAATGCACGTATGCATGAATATATCAATAAGATATATATATGTATTGGTTATGAATATATTTGATAAATATTATAACATTAAGAATATTAATTTGGTAAGTACTTAGAGTAAAATAAATAAAAGGACATAGAAGGGAACATATTGAGGAAGCTGTTACATAACAATGGTGATAATATTAATAACCTAACTAAAATAATAATAGAATCAGAAGAGAAAAGAAGCATAATTGAGATTGTTTGAAGAAAAGGGAATACTGAAATATTACTCAAAGGTTAATAATTTATCAGTTCTGCATATAATCATCTATCACATTTTAAAAAATTAAAACTTTTCAAAATAAGATTATAGGTGCCTATAGAGAAATCCATATGCATGATGAGGTTAAGAATAATGTTTTCTAAAGACTGAGTTATTAGATAACATTCTTCCTCATTAACAAACATTAATAAATCGTTAGAATTAGATTGTACATGTGGGTATCACTACTAGAGCAGTATATATTTAAAAAAAAAAGATTTTCCTTTATGAATTAATCACATACACTGTTTCCAATTTAAAAATCATCAGTAATAAAATTATATGGAAATAGTCAACCTCCCTCAAATCAGCAAAGCATTTGAATCAGAAAATTGACATCACCTGATTAATAGAGTCGAGGACTGCTATACTGGCGAATTTAAGACATATATTCAAACACTAGATGTCACCGGCGAGAAAAAAAAATTATTGACCTAACTGTCCTCCTTTTTTTTTTTTTTATTACCATTCTTTGGTGACCCTGTTTAACAAAATCAATGACCTATGTTCTGACCTTCCAATTCAGACACACTGGGGAAATGAAAGCAGGTGCCAGAGATGCACAACAGTTTCCAGATATATAAAATCCATTTTAACCTTGAATTAACAGGAGATGGAGGGCATTAGCCAGCATATTTCCCTGAGTTAATGATTTGATTTCACCTGTCTTGTGCTTTATGAAAATATATTAAGGGGCAGCTAGAAGGCCTTATCAACTTCTGAGCAAATAAGGAGAAAGTTCTTGAGAGAGAGTAGCTCAGCCTAGTGTTGGAAAGCAATTTGAGGTTAATTGCCCTATCTTGAGGCAGAGTTACCACTTTTCCAGTCTCCAGGGCAAAAGTTGAACCATTAAAGGAGAAAGGATAATACTTTAGAAAGTACTATAATGACTCTACTGTGATTGCAGGAGCAATGATGTATTAAATGACTCATAATCCTCCAGAGAGGAAACCCCTGATCCAGAGCTCAGAAGTGAGTCATCTAAGTTGCCCTCTCCTGCAGGTTTAGGGAAACTGCAGAAACAGGTGTCCTCACCCTGAAGAACTTTCTGTAAGGAAGAACCATCTTCACCACGCAGGACATGCAATGGCTTAGTGGAAGAAACAGATATCATGTTACAGAGAACCTGAATAAATCAAGCAATGCTCCGAGAGTTTGGAGTTACATTTATTACGCGTGGGTCCAGAGGAAAATGTCTCTCACATTCAGGCCCCAACATGGAGGATTTTTCCCTATTTGTATGTTTTACCTTCTTTGTCTCCCACATATGGGTGTTTCCAGCCTTTTTTGCAAGAGTCCCTATGTGCTGGGGCCTTGAGACCTCAACCAAAGGCCTGGCCTGGTGCCAGCACTGATAACTTCATCAGGGGAAGGTTTAATGGCCTCTCTGAAGTGGGAGTAGTCTTACTTTCCTTATTATTTAAGCAAGCAAGCATTTACAGAAGCCAAATAGCAGGGTTAAAATCTCAAACAGCAGTTTTTATATAAGATGGAAGCTTCAATCATATAGGGTGCTTGGAAAATTAGACTATTATTTTTTGTATTAGATATATTTATATATATGTATTTATATATTCATGCATTCAAGAATACATATATATATATATATATATATATGTATTCATATTATACATATATCATCATCCAGTGGGAGCAGAAGCCAGTGACATATGCATAATTACATGTGAAATATGTATAATTACATGTTACATACTATTTAGTAAATTTTAAGAAATTTCATTTTTATATACTGCACCTAATATGTACATGTTGAGTGTTTTTTAAATTTACTTTGCTATTCTCAAGAAAAGATTTTCTCAGATTCTTCTGTCCAAAGAACTGTGACACCTTTTTAAAGTTTCTCAAGCACATGGTAATAATCACTGTTGCCAAATTATTAAATAAATGAAATTTATTTTTTTTGCAGCTACATTTACCATTCACAAATATCTCAATGATGACTTAAAATAATGAATTATGACATTGCTAATATCTTTGATTCTACCATCAATCCTTTAGGAGGTCTGTTATAGCTAAATAATCAGAGCTCACCATTTGGTTATGAGAGGGCAGGGCAGGGTGAGAGGGCAGGGGAGGTAAGAGGGCAGGGCGGGGCAGGGCCAGATCCCAGTAACTGGACCCTAGGCCTAACCCAACCAATTAGGTCAGCTAAGGTAGTGGCACCACCTCCCCCCTATAAAACCCATTGATATGTTAAATTCTTTCTCTCTCCCACCATGCCCTTGCTGGTATAAGTGGGACTGAGCTAGGACTAGTCTGAAATAAATACAGACTTTCTGCAATTGCATTAGATTTGGCTCCCTGGTAGTCTTTGGGGTTTATGACACTTGGGCACAACAGTTAAAAAATTTTTTCTATAGAAATCTACTTTTAAACTGTAGTTTTTATCATACTGAGAAAATTTAATTATATTTTATTTTCCAAATGAAATATTTTGCCTATTAAAATCTTTGCCATCTTTGGTAAGTGAAATATTATAAACTATTTGTTTTTATAAGATATATTAAGTTAAATGTATTTTATTTTTAATATAACTTAGTTTTGTATTAGTTTTAAGATAAATATATATATATATATACTATTTTACCTTAATGTTATTTATATGAGAAATTTTCATTTTGTATTACAACTTGCATATTTATTGCTTCTTTATTTCTTAAATATTCCTCCCATTTTTCATGCAGCTGGAATTTTTTCTGTATATTAACACTCACTTTTCTAAAAACCTTTTTGGATATTTTACTGAGATTTCAAACATTTTAGCTAACTACATTTCTTGATATTCATTATTTAATTGTTTTGTCTTTGATTCAGTAACCTCTTCTTTTGAAATGTACTGCTAAATATTGATCATACACTTTACCTTTTGTTCTAAACAAACAACAACTATTAGAAATTTAACATCTTAGGTTATAATGATAGTTCCAGTATTTCTCAAATTGGTTTTGATTGCTAGACATTAAAAAAATACAAAAAACAAAACACAACACTTGTACTTTCAGTCTAAAGTGACTTAGCTGATCATGTAACATTATGACAGATCCTAATAATTTAAAGTAATTAAATTTAAAATATAAATATTTAATGTTGTATACAAATACATACACACACATATAGTATTTCTCTGTCTGAAATGTTATTTTTTCATACTTGTAATCTATGGGAAAAATTTTGAAGCCATTAAAATCCTACACATATCTTAAGACACTGATATAGTGGTAACATGTTTATTTAAGTTGCATAGTTTGAGCTTTATCAACCTCTGAAATGAATACTCGTATAAAAGCAAAACAAAACAAAATAAAAAGTCAAATTCCATGTAAAAATTTAAGGTCTATCAAATTAAGGAAGTGGTGAATTTTTTTATTTCAAAACACATTTTTGATGCTATAAAAATTAGCAACGAATAAAGAAAAGTCAGAATCCTAAAATTAACTATTATTTGATAATTGAGGAAACATTGAACATAAAACTATGTGTCTGGCAGTTTCATACATTTGTCTTTAATTCAAAATGAACTTGAGCTTCTACAGCAATACTTATCAGCTTTATGCTGAGAAAATTAACTAATTTAGTGAGCATAAACCGTCATTCAAATTTACAAATCGCTTAAGATTCATGGATACCAATTGACAGAAACCTAACTCAAATTAATTTAGGAAAAATAGCAAACAATATTTCTCAGAGAACCTACTTAAAATGTAAATAACCAAAATACAGAAGGAAAAGATGAAATAGGCTTATGAACAGCTGAACCAGAGTCTGCAATACAACCAAGACTCTATAATAATTTAATTTTCTTTCAATATGCTATCTTCTTTCACTTTAAAATGATTTTCTCTAAACAGTAACCACTGAAAACTCCACTATTTTTTTTTTTTCGGACTTGCAACTTTCAGCAACATAAAGAAGTTTTCTTTCTTCTAGAATAATTGTTGAAAAATTTCAGGCAGAAACTCTGCCTGAGGAAATCTGGCCAGTTACCTGCCTTTAACTGTATCCACCATGATTGCTATACTTTCATTGGTCTAACTTGAATCATTGATTAAGTAACTCATTTACTCAAGTATTAGGAATCTTTCACCACAGATGGGAGCATCTGGGGCCCACTTATTTGAATTAGAGATTATTGTAGAGAAGAAGGGAATAATATGTGTCTGGAACCACCAAAACAGATATACCATACTATTCTGATATTTCACAAACATTAGGCAAAATTGTATTGGCATTAGCAGTCACATAACACTTAGCTAGTTTTTTTAAAAAACAAACAAACAAACAAACTGTATTTTGGAAGTTCACATTGAAATAGGAATTTTAGGGGTAAAATAGACAGGTTTAGGAAATTTTAGAAATTTTGGAAATTAAGGGGATCATGGAAATTAAGGCATAGCAGATGGCATATTTCCATAGGATAAGAAAGCTGAAAAACTGTAACAGATACATTTCCATAGAATGAGGGAGCTGGGAACAGCAAAAGGTCTATATTTACAAAAGAAAGAGAAGGAAGCTTTCATCCAGAAAAAGAAGAAGAAAGCCCAAAGGGAATAGGAAAACAATAAGGAAGGAGGAAAGAAGAACTTCACATGTCCCAGGTGAGGTTCAACCTTTGAACCTAGGAGTTACTATAGCAACCAGTCTAATGGAATAGTGACCATTCAGAGGGAACATTAAGGCCCTAGGATCTGCAGCCTTTATAAGCCTTAGAGGAAAGGAACTCTGGAACCCTCTTTCCCTTCCTTACTTGGGAGTCCATTCTGTGGGACTCTTTCCCTCTCCGCATGTGGGATTCTGTACTTATAATTCAATAAATCTCCACCTTTGCTATATTGTTCTTCAATAAATCTCCACCTTTGCTATACCACTTTCTCTCCATGGATTAATTCTTATTCTATTCCGGCAATAAAGAATCTGGGTTCCAGTCCAAAATTTTTGTTTCACCATCATCATAGTCTAAGAAGCAAGAAAAATTGGCATCATGTTAATAACTGTTATGATTAAGAAACTGGAAGATCGTAAAATGAGAATCAGATTATATTTCTGTCAATAATAGAAAAGCAAAAACAATTTCTGGGTAAATAAAAATCCATTCAAGAATTGCCAAATACAAAGGAAACTGCTTTGGGCATGTCTGAATTGTTGATATGTAGAGAAGGTAGACAGGATATTTAAGATTCCACAAGTTCAAAAAGAAATTGTATTTTCATAATTCTTTTTCTTAATATATTTTATTGATTTTTTACAGAGAGGAAGGGAGAGGGATAGAGAGCCAGAAACATCAATGAGAGAGAAACAGAGACATCAACCAGCTGCCACCTGCACACCTCCTACCTGGGATGTGCTCACAACCAATGTATTGTACATACCCTTGACCGGAATCAAACCTGGGACTTTTCAGTCCACAGACTGATGCTCTATCCACTGAGCCAAACCAGTTTCAGCTATTTTCATAATTATAAGTTCAGTTATTTTTTTTTTAATTTTATGTTCAAAAACTATTCCACGAAGCACAAAATTTAAATTTAAAATGCACATGGAAAATAGATATTATTTTAAAATGAAAAATAATGGCATAACTGATACAAAATTGGTGACAATTGGTTGGGAGGAGAACACAAGGGTAAAGGTTAAAATGTGCTTAACTGAGAAAATGGAGATTTAAATGACATTATTTAGAAAACAAAAAAAGTATTTATATATAGCTTGGGGGAAGGATGTGGAGAATGGGTGTAATGTAATTGGATTCAGTTTCTAATATTTTCCATCAGGCAAGTAAAGGACATTTTGCAAAGTAAATAGACAAAAAAAAAAAAAAAAAATTATATCCCATGCAAAAGAAATTAAGATATCAAAACAAGCTGAATATAGTTGTTACTGGGAAATAGAGCTGAGGAATGATTGGATATCTCTCCGTCTCTCTCATGTTTTTCAAAACCATGTAATTATTCTAGTCTGCACATTTATCTATACTAGGGGTGTCGAACTCAATCAGAGAAGGGGCCAAAATCTAAAATCCAGCCTAAATTGCAGGCTGAATGGCTTACTGAACAGTCATAAACTGTCATTGTGATGGAAACGCAGCGGAGTGCAGTGATGACAGCGCGGTGCGGGCCACATTGCAAGGCCTGGCGGGACGGATTTGGCCCTCGGGCCTTGTGTTTGACACATGTGATCTATACAATAAAAAGGTAACATGCTAATTACTCTGGGTTGATGAGCCATCTTTCTTCTGGACAAGCCATGGTGGCGAGGGTGGAGGCAGAGGCAGTTAGGGGCAATCAGGCTGGCAAGGAAGGGCAATTAGGGGCCCATCAAGCAGGCAGGCAAAGGCAGTTAGGAGCTATCAGGTAGGCATGCAGAGGGGTTAGGGGCAATCAGGCAGGTAGGCAGAGGCAGTTAGGGATGATCAGGCAGGCAGGCAAGTGAGCGGTTAGGAGCCAGCGATCACAGATGAAAGAGGGATATCAGACTGCCAGTAAGGGGTTCCTGATTGGAGAGGATGAAGGAGGTTGGGCTGAGGGAAATTCCTCCCTTGCATGAATTTCATGCACTGGGCCACTAGTATATTATAAAACAGAATTAAAAATTGACTGTATTTTATCATCAGTGGTCACCCTCATTAACTCCAGATGTGAACAAAAGTGACTGAGATGTAGATGAGTCAAATTCAGGTTCATTCAAGAGCCTCTGTTATATACATGTACATAGAAAAAGAGTGATAAAATTTATTTACATATGAAAAATGGACCTTGAAAGAACTGATTCCATCCTGTCCCCTGCTTGAACCATAGATACTCCATTTTATTCCCATAAGTTTTGTAAAAACTGCCTTTTAGGGTTTCCCTATGAGAACAGATGGTCTCCTTGTTCTGTTCATTCCAATATGTAACTAAACCAGATAAGTAACTAGCTGTGTCTAGCTTCTATAAATACTTTGCTTGAATAATGGGAAAAATAAGGCATTTTTGGAAAGAGGGGTTGGGGGGGGCTAGAAGTCTGAGTCTATGACAAAAATCTGATGTCCATTCTTATCGATCTATGGTCTGGTCACTGCTCCTTCTTAATCATCCATCATGCAGGACCTGTTTACTTAAGCACTGTTCCCATTCTGGAGAGGCCATAAGCATAAAACCCCCAGACAGAGTTGTCAGGTAGGGCTGGCGCCAGGCCAGGCCTTGAAATATGGTCTCACTGTACCAATCCTAGAGGTTTTTTGTTTTTTTTTCTTTTTTTCCCCACCCTCTCTCTTTTTGCCTTTATAAGCTTACCCTTAACTTCATTTCCAGGCCGGGAGGTTTAGAGAGGTATTCCCCGGCTTTTGAAATAAAGGCTCCAAAATTTGACCCTCTGACTGTGGTATCTTCTGTGGGAAGACATTTAAATATAACACATGCTTTCAATATAACACTTGGCTTCCATGCCTTAATTGATATTGCTAATGAAAATGTCACTGAAAGAATAAAAATGTCTAAAAGCTGTCTGTTTTATCTCAACTCCCCAAGGTCCCCCACCAGTGATGGGAACGGAGCAAACAGTGCTCTGACAGATAAGAGAAACAGGATATGAGATTACCAGACGGGACTGTTAACTAAGCGCAAGCCCTGTCATAAAACATGTTATTAACGAGCCCAGTTCCCCTTTGGAATTTCTTTGTTCCCCTCTTCCCCCTCCGTGTGCAACCCCTCCCAATGTGTGGTTTTTGCCTATATATACTTGTAAGACTTTCTGCTCGGGGCTCGACTCCTCTGCTCCTGCGTGAGTTATGAGTTGAGCCCCAGCGTGCTAGAATAAAGCCTCTTGCTGTTTGCATCAAGTGATGCCTCCTGCGGTTGATTGGGGTCGCCGTCGATCCATGGGACAGAGTGAGGGTCTCCCTCTGGGGGTCTTTCATCACCTTGTACAACTCTCTTGTACCATTTATTAGCCACTTATATTATGCCACCATATTCTCAATGATAATTTTTATATTTTATGTCATCCCTAGAGCAAAACTGTAAATACCACTGTGGCAGAGATCAAGTCTTGTATTTCTTTATTTCTCTAGCATAGTGGTCAGCAAACTCATTAGTCAACCCAGCCAAATATCAACAGTACAACGATTGCAATTTCTTTTGAGAGCCAAATTTTTTAAACTTAAACTTCTTCTAATGCTACTTCTTCAAAATAGACTCACTCAGACCTTGGTATTTTGTGGAAGAGCCACACTCAAGGGACCAAAGACCCACATGTGGCTCACTAGCAACAGTTTGCAGATCACTGCTCTAGCACGTAGTATATTATTTTGCAAATAAAAGATGATTGCATATGAACTGAAATGGCAAAAACAATTGAACTAAAAAAAAAAAAACACCACACATATAGAATAATTTATAGTTTCTAGCATGTTATTAGTGAAATAATAAAATTTAATTTCTATGTAGGAAAAGGCTAGGAAGCTTCAACATTCTTGCAAACCATTCCTGCTTTGCAAAAGATATTTGCAGAGAGAGGAAAAAAAGAAATAGAGAATAAGAAAACGAGAGAATGGCGAGAGGTTGAGAGGAGGATTCTAAGAGAGGTGATAAAAGTGGAAAGAGTGAGAAGACATAAGAAAAAATAATGAATAGTGTCAAGGGATTAAGAGAAATGGGTGACTTGCCTTTATATTGAGAAAGGAAAGTTCTCATCTAAATCATCCTATATTTACCACATTCCTGGTTCCTGCAATTTAGTCTGACCACTTGCCTGGCTCTGGTAATCTTGTCTAATTATCCTACCCAGACCACTTCCTTGATTCCTGTAAGCTCACCTGCATCAGTCAAACTGCCCAAAATGGAAGGCTCCCTGCATAACCAAATCTTAGTCCATATCTGTGAGACAAAGGAACTAGGAACATGTCTGGGAGCTTGGTTCATATTTGGAAGACAAAGGAGCTAGTGGGGGGGGGGGGGGGGGCGCTAGGTGGGGCGCAAGAGAGAGAGGAGGATAAAAGGCCAGGCCCCACTGCATTTGGGGCTCAGCCTCTGGAGAAGACTCCGCTGAGCCAAGCATCCGTGCGAAGAAAACAGTCTTTTCGGAACCTCCCAGTGCATCTGGCTTGCGGCTTCCCTCAGGCCTGATTTCTGCCATAACAATATCAATACCCACTCAACCCTGATCTCCCCCTGGAAACATTGTTATGATTTAACCCTCTCAGAGGCATTAAATCAACATCCCCCAGGATTGATTCTACCTGCTTTACCTAACTGAATTTTAGCCTTTGTTTAAAGAGGGTCTTCTGAACTGTAGGACAGAAATATCATGTCCTATAACATCACAGCAAGGCTGATTTAAACCTGTGTTCTAGAGACAGGGTTGGTTTGAAATATTACAAGGAAATCAACAGCAGTGGGCTTCAGAGTCAGCCAGGGAAAGTGTAGTCATGAATAAAAGCAAGCGTGGAGGCCTTTTCCCCCCTTTCATCTCCTCTCCTCCAGTTTCTGAAAATGGAGACATCTATATCTTGTCCTTTACGCTGCCTGCAGAGTGCTAATGACTGCTCTGCTAAGGAAACCTAGTGAGTTGGAGGTAGAAAATAATGACTATCGAGCAGAAGATGTCACCCAGAAGGTCAAAGAGCAAAAACTTGTAAGGGCTTGCGCATCTGAATGAAATGCCATCCCTGTGTGGCAGCTGAGGCGGATTCAGTCTGGCACCAGCGTAATTGTCTCTAAGCAGCTTCCGCGGAAGTACAGAAACTCACATTACAGCCCTGTGATTCGGGTGGGTTCAAAGGGTCTGTGATCAAATGGCAGTTACACACTTCCCATGGATTCCTAGATCTTGAAATCAAAATGCTGGATCATGAATGGCAGCTTTGTTCTTTGTGTTTTATTTCTACCAACTTACAAGCAAGCATATAGTACCTCCATGTATGCATTTCCAAGTTCATGGATAACATTATTAAGCTAGCAGTGTTTACAACATTTAGCATTTGATATCATCAAATGCAAGTTTAAGTGAAAGGATGCAAAACAAAGGACTCTGAATGAGTGTAACTTGCCCCCAGAATCTCCTGTGGATTTTTGGCCTCCATTAACTTCAGCACATTGAGGATTATCCTATGTAATAAAAGCCTACTATGCAAATTGACCAATGGGCAGAACAACCTTTTGGTGATGGTGGGGCCAGCGAGATGGTGGCACCAGGCCAGCCAAGGTGGGTGCCAATGGGCAGAGAAGGAAGGGATGGTGACTGGTGGAGGCAGAGAAATGGGGGGCAGGGCTGGAGCTGCCCCTTGTGCTCAGTGCACTCCCATAGGGGGAACACTGCTCAGCCACAAGCCCACAAGCCAGGTTGAGGGCTGGCGAGTGCAGCGGGGACCAAGCCTAAGCTGTCAGACATCCCCCAAGGGTTCCTGTACTGTGATAGGGTGCAGGCTGAGCTGAAGGACCCCTATCCCCACCCCTGAGTGCCCCAACTTTCGTGCACCGGGCCCCTAGTTATAATATAAAACAAGTCTCTTAATCCAATTGTGTTAGATGAGAATTCACAAATTTGTTGTCATGCTGGATTGATCAGTAGTTGTTTGAGCATCACATACCACCTATCAATTCCCCTTTGAGATGCCTGGATATTAATCTCTCAGGGGAAAAAAAGACTCATCAATGAACTGTCTCCTTAGGTCACAAGAGCAATGATTTTCTGTCTTCACGTTGGTCTCTAGGTGCTGATGGTGGCAGTTTGCATTTAAAAAGATTTTTTCACTTGAGTATGTTACAGATATGGCACATAGTGAACAAGCTCAAAGTTGAAGAACAAAGGATAAAAATTTTTTTTTAGTCTAAATATGTGGCTTTTTGAGAAAGAGAAATAGCATTTACTACCTATTTCTAAATAATGTTAGTAAAATCAAAGAAAGAGGAAAATAGTTATTATCTAAGAAGCTGATGCTTTTTGTCAAAATAAATATATATGTATTAAATGATTAAGAAACACTCCATGCTCCTTGTAAATTTTGAAGTGGAATTATTTGGAAATGTATCAAATAATAGCATAGTGTAATGCATAGCTTTCATTAAATGTTCCACACGAATTAATATTTAATCCTATCAATGACTCACTGAGGTAAATTTAATTATTAGACTCATTTATAGACAAGGAAAATTCGGATTTATATAATTTACAATGAGATAATTTACCAAAGACCACTCAGCTATATCCGATGAGTCAAGCTATTTGACTGCATAGCCCTTTCCGAAACCATGACTCTGTGCTATGTGCCTTAGTCATGATTTTAAGTCCATTGCAATACTGCCTCAGAGATAATAATTGCAACTCTTTGTTAAGTTTATTATATATCATTCCATATTTTGTAATTTATATATGTTTATAAGTTGACATAGCAATGTAGACAAATAGGCATTTCTATTTTTAATCAGGACAAAATATAACATCAAATAAAATATCAGAGACAGTGATATATCTTTATTCTAATTCATGTAATCAATGCTCATCATTTCAAAATGGCTGCATATCAAAAATTCCTCATGTGACTGTGCAATACTTTAATTAACGTCCTGAAGGTGAGTATTGAGGCTGTTTTAGATTTTTTTGATATTTGTGTAATGATACTATTAATAGAAATTCTACAATAAAAATGTATATTTATGCACTCTAGATCCATTTACAAGTTGAATAATTTCTGCAGGGCTAAAATTAAACAACTTTCGCAGAGCTAAAATTATGCAGATATTTTAAAATGTAATTTTATTTTTCTTTAACTGATCTAATATTTCTCATGAATACTACTATGTAATAATATCTAAGTTTCTTTGGGTTCAAAACATCCCCTTTTCATGGCTGTTACAGACTAAATTGTGTTTCCCCCAAAATTCATAGATTGCAGCCCCAACCCTCAAAGCTACTGTATTTGGAGATAAGGCATTTAAGAATATAGTGCAGGTAAAATGAGATCTAATAGAACTGATGTTCTTATAGTAAAGAAAGCAGAACCAGGAGTGTGAACACACAGAGGAAAGGCCACGTGGCGACACAGCAGCACAGCAAAACGATTTCTTATCAGAAACCACCCTGCTGGTATCTTGTGATTGGACTTTAAGAACTGTGAGAAAATAAATTTCTGGTTTTGAAGCTATCCAGTTTGTGGTATTTTGTTATGGCAGCCCTAGCAGCTTAATATAGATGACTTAGGTTTCTTCTGATAAATGGTCCATGTTCAATATATCCGTCAGTCCCCCCTTCCTTTTCCAAAGAGTGATTTAATGTATTGGGGCATGGAAATGGAAGTTTATATGACTTGGTTCCTAGAAGGAATAGTGGGGCCTCCTAGCTGTGATTTTGAGTGGTTGGTTGAATACAGTCCATGCCCTAGAGTCTATTGAGGTTCAGCGGTTGCATTTCCTCATTTGGGGGTGCAGCCAATTGCTCAACTTGCCATTGTCTATGAAATATGGTAGCAACCATACTTGGGTAAAAACTGCTGTCTGAATTTTAACCCTGCTATTCTGGCTTCTGCACTTGCTTAAACATAGGGTAGTTACCTCAGCTTCTAGATGAAGACCTGGAGGCTAAGGCAATTTTCCTGTGCCTGTGGATCAGGACCACAGGAGATTGACTCTCACTGACTCAGTAGCTTCAGGAGTAGAAACTGTAGATAAACTTTAGAGATTAACCACTCAGGTCTGCTTCTGTACTATCTGCTATCACAAAATAGGGCCACATTCCAATGTCCAGCAGGATGTGACTGGGAATGACCCTGCGGGCTCTTCCTAGCCTTTAGAATTTAGAACAAAGGAAAATTTTTGTGGTTTGGACCTTTAAAAGGACTGCCTACACCTGAAACAGTGTGGTCATGTGGACTCCACCTGCATGTGGTGCTCTTGCTGCTGTCCTGGCCAGTTCAATAAATCCTTGGCTATTTTTTTTAATCAATCATTAGCTTCCAGTGGTCTTATTTTGAAGCCAGGATTTGACCCCACAACAGTCTACAGTGGACATGTATCTTCCCTTCAGTGTCATCTGTACCTCCAGGACCCATGAACATGACACCTAGGAAATTCTAGATCCTAGGCTGAGATGAGTCAGGTCCACCTCCTCAGACTTCACTTTCTAGTTTGTTACATTTTTGTTCCTGTAGTTGGTTATGGTCTGTATTCTTCCTGTTGGTTTGTTCTATTCCTAGGGAGGTAAGTTGTGATTGCCTCATGTTCCTCTACCAATCTACATCTTCTGAACCCTTCTTTACCAATAACTTTCTACTTTCTGGTGGGCTAGAGTGAGACATGGGTATGTAGCTCCCCTTCTTTTCTCCTATGTAGAAAGGAGATCTTAAAATTTTATATGTTCCTGAAAAAAATGTGTATAATTCTTCCTAGCATATATGTATATATTTGATATCTCAGCATACATACTTTTTTCCCTTGTAAAACCTGACTATTTTGTTATTGATGACAAAGGGGAGAAAAGAGCTTTAATGTGGGTGTTAAAGGCTGAATACTAAACCTTTATTTATTTTTTGCATTCTTGCTGCTATAATCCCAACTTACCCCAAGGCAAATACATTAGTCTGTAAGAATGGGGATAAGGTGATGGAGAGCAATAACAGAAAATTTAAAAGCACACTAAAAAAATGTGCCTTCAAATGAAAGAGGCACATTCACTGCTCTTGTGGATATCATATATATATATATATATATATATATATATATATATATACTCGCTGAGAAGACATTAAAAAATTCAATACAAACCCTAACCTGTTTGTCTCATTAGATAGAGCATGGTTGGGCCTGTGGATCAAAGGGTCCCAGATTTGATTCCAGTCAAGTGCATGTACCTCCATTGCAGGCTCCTCCTTGGCCTGGGTCTTGGTCAGGGCTCATGCAAGAGGTGACCAATTGATGTTTCTCTCATAGCGTTATTTCTCTCTGTCTTTCCCTCTCTCTTCCACTCTCTCTAAAAAACAGTAGAAAAATATCCTCGGGGAAGGATTAAAAATTTTTCAATACAAAATATTTAATTAAAATGACCATATGTGCCAAGAGAGAATGAGAGGTGGGGTGTACTTTAAGAGTGGATAGGAGGGACATCTGTCAAGTCTTTTGTGGAGAAATAGCACCTGAGCTGAAAACCAAGGGAGAAACACTTGCAAAAGCCCTAAGAGTGAGAAGCTGGGGGGACTAAAGAAGAGCAATGGTGAGCAGGGAGTGTAGTATGGCCAAGGGAAGGGAGGATGGGCACAGTAAGAGTCTGAAGAAGTCAGTAAAGACAAATTATTCAGGGTACAGAATCTAGAATATTTACCTAGTTCCTACAGAACCATGGGAAGCCAAATGAACATGTTCAACTGAGTAGTGTCTTATCAGATGCAATTGCAAATGGTTTCTCTGCAGGTAGAGGGCTAGAGCAGATAGAGGGTTCCTGACTAGAAGATTCTTGCCTGTGCACTAGTGAAGCATCCATCTTATATAAAAACTGCTGTTTGAAATTTTAAAAAAATATATATTTTATTGATTTTTTACAGTGACGAAGAGAGAGGGATAGAGAGTTAGAAATATTGATGAGAGAGAATCATTGATCAGCTGCCTCTTGCACACCCCCTACTGGGATGTGCCTTTAACCAAGGTACATGCCCTTGACTGGAATCGAACCTGGGACCTTTCAGTGGGCAGGCCGATGCTCTATCTACTGAGCCAAACCGTTTTCAGCTGCTGTTTGAAATTTTAACCCTGCTATTTGGCTTCTGTAAATTCTTGCTTGCTAAGACTACTCTCACTTCAGAGAGTCCATTAAACCTTCCCCAGACAAGGTTATTAGTGCTGGTGCCAGGCCAAGCCTTTGGTTGAGGTCTCAAGGCCCCAGCACACAGGGGCTCTTGAAGAACTTGCAAAAGGGGCTGGAAACACCCCATCTTTGGGAGACAAAGAAGGTAAAAAGATATAAATAGGGAAAACTTCTGCATGTTGGAGCTCAGAAATTGAGAGACATTTTCCTCTGGACCCACATGTAATAATACTCTCTAAGTATTGCTTTGTTCTTCTAAGGTTTTCCGTAACACTAGAGATTTGGGGCCTTAAAGAGCATGAGGTCATGAAGTTAGAAACAAATCTATTTGATGTATGTCTAGAGGGGAAAGCAATTATACTTTATAATTGACAGATAATGGATAAGAGAGTTACTAGATAAGGAAGAGTTTAAGGTTTTAGGAAGGAGCAAATGAGGCAGTAATGGTATGTAATCAAAGGTGCACTGAGAGGGGAGTGAATTTAAATAGAAGAGGGAATGTTTGGGAAACATTTAATGAGAGGTATCTGTAAGACAAAGATATGGAGAGAGGGTTGACTTTGAATACATTTTATTAGATAAAATTCTGGACATTTTAAAAGATAATGTTAAAATTTTGTTATATTAAAAGATTATCATTTAAAAATGTTCTTTCTATAAAAGTAAGTCTTGGCAAATGCACCATCCTTATACTCATTACCATTAACATTATATATATATATATATATATATATATATATATATATATATATATATATATATATATATTTTTTTTTGTTTAAGTTTGTGGCTACCTGATCTAATAAAATTTATAATTTTTAAATTTGCATGTATTTGTTTTTTTTTTTTATTGATGAGTTGAAGATTTGTATGTTTCTTGACCAAGTATTTACCTTTCTTCATATGAGGTTTGTGATAGTGTATTTGTTTTCCTGTTGTGTTCGGAGCCACACTGCTTTAGTTCAAATTTTAGTTCACCACTTAATAAGAATGGGAACTTAGACATGTTTTGCAAATCTTTGTGGCCGAGTTTTAAAATATTTAAAATGGAAAGAATAATAGTCTAAGATCATTGTAAGGACTGATTGAGTTAATATTGCAGATCATTAGAACAATGCCTTGGCATAGTAAGCTATATCAATTATATGTTCTCAATTTAAGACTTCTTCTACTTATTCTTCTGGAATTCGGAAATTAAACTGAAACACAGTGTTTTCCTCTGGGCAGGATGCAAGGGTGATTTCCCATATCCTTGTCCAGGTGGATTCGAAGAATGAAGCCATAGACTAAAGATGGTATAGGAAAAGGTGGAAATTTATTGGAAAATAAGCACAGACTCCCATGTGGGGAGGGGAGAGAGACCCACTGAGTCCCTCTTTCTTAGGTTTATAAAGGCTGCAGTTCTTTGTGTCCTGCTATCCCCTCTGATTGGTCACTATAGCAGCTTCAGAGATCAAACCCCACCCAGTTTTCCCCTCTTTTTCTCACTGTTGTTTCTCTGCTCTCTGTGTCCTTTCCCTTTATTCTGGGAATGAATAGCTTCCTCTTTCTTTATTCTATAATGTATAGCTTTTGGCACCTCCCAGTCCCCTTATTCTGTTGACTGTATGCCTTCTGGCAGCTCCCAGCTTTGCAACTCTGTGGTTCTCCCTCATATAACCTCTAATTCCTAAACCTGCCTATTTTACCCCTAAAAACTCCTTTCATTTCCAGTGCTAATTTTGATATTATATTTTGTGTCAAGATTTTACAGTGGTATCCAAATTCAAGCAAGATGCAAGACTATGTTCTGGTTAAGCAGTACTGCTCTGCACTTATACAGGACCCTTGCTTTCCTTATCCTATCACTCATCAAGGTGTTTTGTAATTATTTACTCAACTCTCTGTCTCAACCATGTGGTCTGTGAGGGCCAAGTAAATGATTGCCGTATAGCCACCACCCAACAACAACCTGAAATCAATGAGCAAATGGCGCACTTTTAATGGACTCTCCTGCCCTTCCTTCAGTTCTCTCTTGGGCAATTTCATCTATTGGGCCCCATAATTGGCTTAAGTAAACACACAAGACCAGTTACCACTGGGTCTGTCAAATGGCACAGATGTCTTTAAATCTATTTCTTTTTTTCTCATTCTTAAAAGGTAGAGGTGGTTTTTAAACTTTTTGATGGGTCATCGATCACCTTCATAAACTGAGGGAAGATGTTATGTTCAAAGACCTGCTCTACTGCAAAAGAAAATACAAGCACACACAATTTTCATACAGTTGGGAGAGTTGAAAGATGCCTAAAATACATTCACAGAGCGGAGTTTAGGTTTATAGTCACTTTTAACATGGCATCTTCATTCAGGATGCTTCCCCACCCCACCCCATCCTCCACTCTACCTACACGAAAAATAAGATTTTCAGGAAGTTTGTCAATTACCTCTAACATTTTATCAATTTTAACATATAGTTTTTGAAACCTTTTCTTGTTTTTTAATAATTCTTACTCGAGGATATTTTTCCATTGATTTTAGAGAGCATGGAAGAGAGAGGGGAAAACAGAAAAAATTATCAATGCGAGATGAACACATCGGTTGGTTGCCTCCTGCACATGCTCTGACGAGGGCCCCAGGCCAGAGAGGAACCTGCAACTGAGGTATCAAACCTGGAACCCTCCAAGGTCTGATGCTCTATTCACTGGACTACACCAGTTAGGGCTGAAATCTTTTCTTTGTTACATTAACTGAAAATAAGTTACATAATTGCAATAGGTTACTCATTTTATGTCACATGTTAAATTTTGAATAAAAATTTAAGTACCAATTTTAATTAGAAATTATTCTTCTCAAAAATGTTCTAAATAGAACTGTCTTTTTTTTTTAAACAAAATAACCTGATCTCCACTATCAGTGATCAAGTATACCACCTGTAGACCTGACCTATGTTTTAATTATTCATCTGACAACATGTAGAAATAAATGTATCATCTACATTCTCACATTTCTGGAAGCAAGCAATCTTTCATATCCTCTGTTTACATGAAGCTTGGCTTTCCCCTGATGTTAAACTCCCTGTGAAGCTGCTATTATCACTGACACTGAGAGAAGGAAAATGTATGATCTGATTTCCCAATTCCATTTCTGGTCCTCTCTATAAAACCACTCACAATAGCTCATCTTTGAGGCTAACTTTATTTGTGTAAACCAACCTTTTCTTATCCTACTTGATTTTATTTACTGACCACTGGAACCCTTCTTTTATTTTTCTTTACTCACATCATCACCCGACTTTGATATTCCTCTTAAGGAGCCAGTACTCATTAAACCATTTAACAAATAATTAGTGCGTGCCATCTCTCAGGAACCCAAGATGTACTCAGGACTGATAGGAAGTAAATGAAAATGGAGTATGATAAATATTTTTTGAGGTTATGTATGTGAAAGGGTAATGTACAAAAGAGAAAATAACACCTGACTTAACTCTTTAAAATATTGGACCCTATTTAGTTTGGCTCATTGGATAGAGAATCAGCTTGCAGACTGAAAGGTCTTGGGTTTGATTCCAGTCAAAGGTAGGTTGTTGGCTTGATCCCCAGGAAGGGCGTGCAAGAGTCAGCCAATCAATGATTTTCTCTCATCCTTGATGTTTCTATCTCTTCCTCTCCCTTCTCTGAAGTCAATTTAAAAAAATATTTTTAAAATTGGGACTTATATAGAAAGCGAATATAGGGTTAATAAAAACAATAACATGAGCAAAGGAGTGGTATGTGCAGAGACAGTACATGTCAGTGAGTGGTCATGGTTGAGGTCAAAGAGAGGAGAGCCATGGAAAACATTATAAATCACAATCAGAAGCTCTGGCTTAATGCATTATACTATAGGCCACAGAGACTCTCTTGAAGGTTTTAGGCAACGAAGTTGTATGGTCCGTCCGACAAATATTTTTACCAGTAACTATAGCATGCACCAATTTTAATTTGAGAGAATATTTAAGCTAATGGCAAAGACATAAGGCAAAATAAAAATTATACACTAGACAGAACATTGGGGAGATCTAAGTAAGGCAGTGGTAGCAGGACAGATGAGACAGTAACGTAGCTAAAAGTGTTTATGAAATTAAGCTGAATTTTGTACATGGTTTGGAGCAAATGGTTAGAATAAAGTTTAAGAAAACACAAGGATTTTTGCCAGGGATGACTGAGTGGATGATGTCATTATTAACTGAGAGCAGAAATACAAGAAGATTAAAAGATTTTACAAATGAGGTAATGCTAAAGGATTAATTTATGAGCATCTAAATAAATATATGTAGTAGATAACTGGATATATGATAATAAAGGGTTGAATACTTATGTAAAGGATTTAAAATGTGAATTAGAACTAAGAAGGGAAAGAACCAATGAAGAATAGGAGAAGAATGGCATATTTGCCAGGGTTTCTGACTGTGCACACCAGAAAAGCATATTGGTTGTCCTAGGCAAAATATGGCAATAGACTCAACTGGAGAATAATGGCCAGTTATTATGGGGAGTTTGAAGTGAGACAAAGAAGCATGTGAATCTGCTCCTAACCACCTCCCATCCTCCCCACACTCTTGCCCCCCCCTCCTCCAGCCACTATATATAGCTGGCCTGGAATCTCTATTGCTGATAAATGTTATTAGAAGATAAACTGAGGTGCATTAAAATTTTCAAAAGTTTATATGAGCAAACATAGATTTCAATGGGGAGTGCCAGACTCAATGATTAGGGATACTGTGTAGATAAGAGCAAAGGAAAGGCTTATATAGGGCAAATGCAGAAACAAAGCCAGAAAATAATCTGATTGGCTATAGTTTAAGTGACTGCCTTATTTGGGAAAGCCTAATAAGGCTGTGTGTGATTGCTGGTTTTTAAATTTCATTTTCTCAGATGTGAGCATCTTCATGAGAATGGATTCTGGCTTATGTTTCTACACGAGTTAGGGCTGAAATCGTGATTCTTAAGACATTTTTATCTGAAAGTATTAATGAATATATTTGTTATTTAGGATATCAATGCATTAGCACCACCTCAGTCTAATGGCCTCCTTATTTAACCTCTTTAATATTGCCAACAATCCCCCATTTGACTTGGGGTCACTCAGACTAGTATCAAAGCCTGAGCCTTGGAATCATCAATCCAGGTCATTGGTCTGCCCACATGCCCTGTTACCACTGAATGGGGGATGGACTTGACCATGCAGATCCTTACCTCTTTCATCAGTGTCACAGAGTATTTTATTTCAAGGGACCAAAGTAGCCGGAAGAGAAAGAAATAACAGGGAAAGGGATTAATGAAAACAACAACATAGAGGTATGCCCAAACAGCTTGCATCAGTGGTTGAATATCAAACTATGAACCATGAGGTCACTGTTTGATTCTTGATCAGGGCACATGCCTGAGGTTGTGGACTCAATCCCCAGTAGGGAGTGTGCAGAAGGAAGACGATCAATGATTCTCTCTCATCATTGATGTTTCTGTCTCTCTCTTCCTCTCCCTTCCTCTCTGAAATCAATAATAAAAATACATATTTTTGAGAAGCATAGAGGTACAACAGAAACAAGTAATGAATTTTATCATGGAAGTAAAACATATTTAAAATTTTTCAAAGTGTAGGAGGAAACACACACGCATGTACACACACATACACACACACACATACACACACACCATATTACATATGTTTCAGAAACATGAACGGCCAAAGTGGATATAAAGTTTGAAGTGAATTACCATATGCAACTTGTAATTGTGATTTTATATTTAATATTACAAAGCCAATTTTGTTAT
Organism: Pipistrellus kuhlii; assembly: GCF_014108245.1. Lineage (NCBI taxonomy): Eukaryota > Metazoa > Chordata > Mammalia > Chiroptera > Vespertilionidae > Pipistrellus > Pipistrellus kuhlii. The sequence goes on from NW_023425515.1 coordinate 11,884,923, forward strand.
TTTAACAAGAGAACCTCACTTTCATTGTTCTGATAACTTTTAAAACATGATTCTTGAGGAATTTTTATCTGAAAGTATTAATTAAGGTATTTGTTATTACCCTCCTAATATTATAACAGACTTTAACTTTTTCATGTAAAACTTTCAACTTTTTCATATTTCTTATATGAAAACATGGATAATTAGTCAGTTAGTAAGGCTGATTAGCATTTTTTTTAAATCTGCCCATTTAGCTGCTAAATTTGTGTCAGTTTCAACATAATGAGGTTCATAACAAGATGGTTTTCTGGAAATTATAAAATTAAAGAAAGCTTAAATTTTGCAGTCTCAATTTTAAATAAGAAAAAATCTACACATGATTTAATTTAAGTTTGCATACTATATTTAATTATTCAAGAACTTGTTCTGGCTCACATTTCTAAGCACCATACTCATACACATTTTGTTGTCAATTATATATATATAATAAAATACAAAGAGCTAGAGCTACAAATTTTATAATGCCAGATGTTCCATCTCTTTAACAGTGTGGAAAAATGTGATGATATTTAGCTAGCCTGAAAATTACAAAAATATATTCAGGCTAGGATGTAAGATTTCTAGTATTAATGAAAGGGTTAACTAGCTAGCTTAATTAGGCAGGTTTAAAGGAGTCTTGGGGGAAGGAAAACATAATGGAGACTTGAAGACACCAGGGTGTTTATCTTACTTGTACAGAGTAGAGAAATGGGATAGACAAATAAAAATATATCTGGCCCACACAATTAAAGACAGCCATAAACCAAAAGGCATATAGGGCCTGAGCAATTAAAGTGACTATAAGTTAGGCCAAAAGTAACCCTGACCTGAGTAACTGAGAGGGCCATAAGTTAAGGCCTTCTCTGCCAACACAACTTGGAGAGGAATAGGATAAATCAACAGAGACTCCAATCAACAAGATAAGGGGGAAAGAAAGTGGGGAACACCATGTGAGCTTTGAGCTTTGAAAACTAATTCTATGCAGCAGAATGACCAATAAAAAGGGGTCAGGTTCACACAAAGAATTGCAGCCTACTTAATGCCTCAAGACAAAAAAAGCAGTGGTCACTCTTCTCAGGAGCCCCTCTATCTGTCCAGGAGGGACAGTCTCTGTCTTAGAGCTTAGAATTGGGTTTTAGAGGTAGAATCTGCTTGCCATAAAGGTTCTGTGCTTTTCACCTATCACCTTTTGCCTGTGGCTTCACTCTTCGAACCCATGGAGACAAGAACCTGGGAATACAGAGCATTACAGTTCAATTTTCAAGTTTCATTAAGAACACCATGTTTTTCACTGTACTATTTTGTGCTTTAGCTTTCTTCATTTTCAAATCCTTTCTCATTCTTGCATTCTTCCCATAGCTACAACTTAATTATCTCTGCATTTCTGGAGTTGTGTTTCCCTTACTTTATCTTATTTAGAGTAACTAATGGAAAACCTTAAGCAAGAACAAAACAATGTGTAAATTCATATTAAAAATAAATGATTGCATTGTCTTTTCATAGAGAAAGATCATGGAAGGCGTAATGAAAACATCAAGAACAATTATATTGCAAAGCAGAACAGAGTAAAATAATTTCAACAGAGAAAATATAAAATCCTATTATTTTAAAGAAATGTCTGCTGTCTGGCTGACCTGGTAGAAAGGAAAAATCATCAGGCAGAATGAGCAAGGGAGGGACTCTAGGGCTAGCAAGGCCCTGGCGCCTGAGGCTGCCAGGAGGGTGTGGGCATTGGCCCCTGATGGGCTGCTTTGTGTCAGTGGCCATGTCGGGGTGGCAGGAGACAGAGCCTCAGGCCTTTGCAGCAAGCCAAGTCTCCAGAGGTCTACAACTGCAGGGTAGAATCAACAACCCTCTAGTCAAAGGGAGGTGGGATAAGAATTGGTCTATTCTGGCTCTTTCTGTGGATGGAAAGAAATAAAGAACCAACCTTGTTCCTTTAGAGTTTTCAACAATAAACCCCCATAGTCCATACAGAACTCAGTGAAACCCACACTGGCTGTATGATCCAAATGTTCATTAAATTTAAGTAAGCAGCAATTTCAAGTATCATTACCCAAGCAAAAACTACCTCCAAAAGCAACTATTGGTAAATATTTAATGGTGATATGTTGGTAGAATTACCATTGAGGTTATTAAAAAAAAAAAGGCTTATCACCCCTTTGCTTTACTATGGTACTATAGGTCTTCACCAGCATAGTCCAATAAAAGTAAATAAGTAAATACAAAAAAAAAATAATGTACTATCGATATATAATAGACATTGTAAATCATCAGTAGAAAATACAAAAGGGTTTTATGACAAAATTACATAGAGATCAAATAAGACATAAAAAGCACTGGGTTAGTATGCAAAATACTGTGAAGGAAAAGAGCCACATGCTAATCTGACAAGCTCAGGGGAGGCCTGTGTGGCAGTCTTACAAGCTCAAGAGACCTAAAATAACCACAACAGATAGTTTGAAAATTAAATATCTAACTACAAACAGGTTATAGTGGGTAGTCATGTCCTAGATCGATATTTCACCTGACAAAGATCAACTTAGATCTTCTTTACTGAGCCCATTTGCCTTCCTGCCTCTAAGAGAACATATCTATGAGATGTCTGGGTAACTTGTAACTTCCTTTTTCCTGGAGCCCCTGGGGCACAACCAAATGTGGTGGGCGCCAGGACAGATGCCTCAAATTCCTTCCTTATCATGTTAATTGTTCCTGCACTCACCTAAGTACCTGTCCATCATTTTACTTTTTATCCAGTCCCAGGAGTTTCCCATCGCTTTGCTTTCTCCTGCCTCCTTACTCCATCACTAATGAATTTCATGTAACCCACCTATGTCCCTCCTTTGATTGCAATGCATAAATACAGATGTACCCCTCCATTCTTCGGAGCATTATCTCAATCCATTGAGGTTCTGCTTCCTGGCATATGTGGACAGTTTGGCTCAAATAAAATCACAAAAATTCTTTACAGGTTTCAATGTTTCTTGTTTGTTTGTTTGGGTTTGTTTGTTTGTTTTTTGTTTGTTTCCATTAACAATACTTTATGTAGATCCTCTCTCTTCCTGTAGATGGAGCATAATCCCCTGAGTGTGAGCTGGATTTAAGGACTCACTTCTAAATAATTGAGTGTTCATGAGGTGAAAATTAAGTTGACAGTGGTAAAGTTCAGACACCTGACAAACAGTATTTTTGAGAGGAGTTAGGAACAGGACTAGGCAGACAGGGCAGGAGTAACAGGAAGGGGGAAACCTGGACGTGACCGTTGGAGCCAGCTAAACCTGTTGCAGGATTATTCCAAAGCAGGAGAACTAGGGAAACCGAGACAGGAGCGCTAACACACGGCCAAACAGAGTGGGGTATTTACAGCCTGCCTGTAGCTAACAAACCAGTATCTTCCCCAGCCAAGGACACAGAGCAAATGGTAAAACACCTCCGAAATGAGAGAATGCAGAAAGGGAGGGGATGAGGGGAGCAGCGGGGGGAGAGGGCCATTTTACTCCCAAAGCAGAGAAGCCAGCCTCTCAAGGTTTGGCACGATAAAGCTTCCTGGTGTTTTCATGAACTCTGGGAAGGCCAGTCTGTACATTGTTAACCCACAATCATCAATAGTAAGAACAGAGAAATAAAGTGGGGTGAGCATGGTAAAGAGAACCGCCTAACATGCATTCAAGAGGATGCTGAGGAAGTGGGGTCTGAGCACCTCTCAGGTCTCAGTTCTCGGAACTGCTGAGAAGCTGCTGACCTGGTGCTAACCTCAGCTCAAGGCCAAACTGCAAACATCGCGGATGGACATCTGCTACTTATCAGAAGGGACACATATGGACTTTCTGCCCAGCACTAGCCATAGCGGCACGCACGTATAGATCAATGTGTCTATAGCTATGTCAGCACCAGTCACACATCATGTGAGAGCAACCCAGGTAATGAACCCCAGTGGGATGTGTTTCTCCTTTGCCTTAGCAAACTTCTGCCCCCAGTTTGTCCCCAGAGCAGGCGTCAGGTTGTTATCTAAATTTGTGTGTCCTGGATTGCAATCCTGATCTCAAATAAAGGTTTTTTATTCTTTATTATAGCCTAATTCTTTATTCAGTTAACAGTAAACAATGCGTATAATTATTAACAATTGATAGACATTCGAGAAAGAGAACAATGAGTAAAAGGTACTGAGTATTTTACAAATAAATTTCTTAGAGAAATAGGAAAGATGCTCAAGCTTACTAGTTGTCAGGAAAATACATTCTATTCATTACCATGCAAAAATAAGCAAATCTGTCTACAAAACTACAGAGGAAAGCAAGATAATATCAAATAAAATATTTTGGAAATCTGGATAGCTGAAGGGGATAAGCATGGGATGTGATCATGGCGGTAATAGTTTCACAGTTATCATTACTATTTTATACCTAAAGACAGACTGTGGATATATAGTTATTTATTTGAATTTTATTCTAAAGTCCTCTATTCATTCTCCACCTTGTAAATATGTGAACGAAATCATAATACCACAGTAAAGCAAAAGTAAAACCAACTACACGTTATATTTTTTAAATTTTTAACAATTCAGAAAGAAAAAAAGCAAAATTAAAAAATAAGGACAGATAGCTTACATTGAAGATGAAACTAGGAAGGATAATTAGGAAATAATTTAAAGGTCAGTCTTTTCTTCAAATGTGGAAATGATATCCTATGGCTGACACTGGCAATATCAGTGAGATTTTATCTCTCATAGATTAAGTTTAATTTGAAACAGTTTCCTACAAGATTCCTGCTTAAACAACAATAACAACAACAAAAAATCCTAAATCCACTTTGCAAAAAGAGGGTATATTAAAAAAGAAAAATATAAAGTTTTTAAAAATACAGAAACAACCAATTAAAATTTTAAGCTTTGGAGCCCGAAGAATTTCATGTGATTAACCCATGGACACAGGAATAATAATGATAATTAACAATAGCAACAACATTAATATAACTAGACCTATTTGCCTCTGACCACTTGCTAAAGACCAATAGTCTGTTGCATTTTCTTTCTTTCTTTCTTTTTTTTTTTTTTTTTTGAGGGAGGCGGGAAAGTTATACTCAAAGACTGCGTGTCTTTGCCAGCAACTTCATTTAACATAGGTTCACTATGGGAATTATAATAATTTCACAAGCAAATAGCACACAAGATATATATCTCTTCATAAGCTAGATAAAGAAATTACATACTCGAAACAAGTGACAGATTAATCACACTATTGTTCCAGGAAAGGGGAGATAAGAGGAATAAAATGTACTTTTTCACAGAGGTGTACCTTCTTTTATGAGGAGGCACTCTGAGGGGACAGCCACAAACCAGGAGCTGGTTTCTAGCAGCTGGCACAAGAGTCAAATCCCCTGTTGCCTGAGCTTGTTGCTAGGGAATTAAGATGCTGTTGTTTGCAAGTGGGCTGACTTCCTTCATGGGGCTGTAGCCAGAGGGTTGAGTGAGAGGAATTCCTCTGATGGTGCGGGAAATGGGGTTCTCACAATATCCTGAGCAAAGGGATTTTCTAAAACTTGCATGAGAGGTAGAGTGACTTTTCTTTGAGTGGAACTGTATTTCTCAGGTGACAAAGTCCTACATCCCTTAAGCCAGTTCTGGAAAATATACAGTGGGCGGTTCAGTAGAGCTAAAAGCAGGCGAGTGTCCAGAGTTTCCATTCCATGGCGGTGTGGGTCCAGGGGAGCATCAGGCTAATTGAAAGTCTATGAGTCCATTGTGTGGAGTCCACATGGCTGCAGATCACATGTTCAAATGCAGGGGAGCATGCCCTCTGCAGCAGGAGTCCCAAGAGAGCAAGAGGACCAAGAGCCAGGAGCCAAGAGCCAAGCATGCAAGTGCCAAGCAAAGTCCCCTTGGCCACTGTAGGAGCTAAATGCCCCACAGGTCTTTGGAGAGTGTTGCGGATAGCAAAGAGTCAGTCTCCTCGCCCAAACCAAAACTCTCAAATAGTCTTCACAAATTCTCCATAACCCCTGGAGAAAACCCCCTTGCTATAGTTACTTCTCTACATGTTCCAGTGGATTAACCCACAGTTGGACCCCTCAATAGCTGGGCTGCTTGCTGACTGCTTATCAATGACAACAGATGAAGAATGATGATATCTGGGCACAACTTACTTCATTCTTACTTACTAGAGTCCCAGTGCATGAAAATCCATGCACTGGAGACGGAGTGGGAGGTCCATCAGCCTGGCCTGCCCCCTCTCATATTCAGGGAACCCTCAGGGCAGAAGGTGACATTCCCAGCAATCAGGGGAAGGCAACGCCCCATCACACCTCTGTTACTGCCACTGCTGGCAGCGCAAGCCTCAGCCAGGACTGATTACCTGAGCTTCATGTGGCAGCTAGGTAGCTGCCATCCAAGGCTTGCCTGTGCCTCAGGCTAGCCCTGGGCAGCTGGGCAGTTGACACCTAAGGCTTGTTTGCATCCCAGGCTGGCCCTGAGCAGCTGGGGTCTGTGGGGACTGGATGCTGCCATCTTGTGGTTGTGGGCACCACTATCTTTGAGGGCATGGTGGTCAAGTAGCATATTCCTCCTTATTGGCTGTGGGCACTGCCATATTTGAGATGGCATGAAGGTCAATTAGCATATTCCCTCTTTCTTAGATAGGATATTAAAGCAACCTTTTTGGTTTGTTCAATTTTTGGCATAAACAATTGTTAAAACAATTTCACTTAAGTCATAAACAACTGGATTTTGAAATCACATTAAACCTTTATACAGCAAGTTTTACTTAAAAGAGGCAAGATAACTTAAAAAATTTGCCACCATAGACTTAACAAATTACAGTGATTTGTAACAGGTCATATAATGTGAGGAGACCATTAGAGATTGGCATGGACCGGAACCTAAATAGCTTTTAAATAATGTCAAGTGGATTTTTTTTAAAGGCAATGAGAAGCTTCTTTAAAAGTTTTTGGGCATGGAATTGTTATATGTAATGTCACAGTAAAGGGTGTAGAATATTACAGTGTGACTATATATAATAGTTATTAAAAATACTTGTGCATATGAATATTGTATTTGTTGAAAATTTCACAATTCAATAGGACTCCTATTGAATAATTGTGGTTATATTTTAAACATTATGTTTGTCTGACATAGCCCTTAGGAATACATTTTTGGCAATATGGTTCTTAATACATTTATTGCATAAAGACTTTTTGGATAGATTTTTTTATATTGGTTTTTCCCCATACTACAATAGTTCAACTCAGTGAAAGTGACTTCCCTTCAAACTGCATGGTACTGTATAGATTTAGAAAATGCACCATTAGACATGCTATGAAATTTTCAATAAATAAACAGAAATATTTGATTGGGGATGATGAAGTTCAGGATATTTTCCATGTTTTATGCCCTGAATACTTGTGTGCACAGTGGGAATTTCTCTGAGTAAAGATTAATTTCTCGGCACAAAGGCTTTAGGGCAGAACCTTCTTGAACAAATCTACTCTCTTTTAAAAGTGAGAAATTCGTCCACAGGCATATTTTTGTTAAGCATGTGTGCATAGCTGAATGAATGGCTGAAATCACCAATAACTACAGAGAGGGACCCCTGGAGAAAATGTTAAACATGTTCACTTGAAGATATAAATAATAACAGCAAATAAGGTACATCTGACCAATTTTTCACTCAAGAAATGACATAAATGTGACTTACTAGGAAAGAAACTATTGCCTTCTATGCTAATTAATCATCCGACTGGTTTCACATTTTAAATTTTCTACACATGTAGAGAGTTCAATAGAGCCTATATTTATTTGGGCCTCTAGTAAATTGTGTGACTAATAAAAAGAAAACATGTTTTGCCCTAGCTGGTTTGGCTCAGAAGATAGAGCATAGGCCTGTGGACTGAAGGGTATCACGTTCCATTCCAATCAAGGTTATATACCCAGGCTGTGGCTCGATCCTCAGTAAGGGGCACACAGGAGGCAGCCGATCAATGATTCTCTCTCATCATTGATGTTCCTACCTCTCTCTCCCTCTCCCAAATTAGTAAAAAAAATATATTTAAAAAAAGAAAAAGTGTTTTGAGCATTTTAAAATGTGTTATTCTTTTTACCTGATTCAAATATGTTCAGTTTAGCGTTTTAAAGTGCTTCCTTGATTTGTTTGTCCTTAATTACAGCATTGCCAATATGGTCAAATAGCTCAATGTTATCAGTTATGTAATTCACTTGTTATATTGTCTAAATAGTATATGAAAATAACATTACAAAATAAAGGGACCATATGTGAATTGGTACCATTTCATATCATTATAAAGAGAAAAATTAAATACATACAAAACATATATCAACGAATAATTGGATAAAAGCAAAGCCGTTTCTCTAATAGTAGAAAAAAGGAAAACAGACCAATACATAAACTCAGAGTAATTAATTCCAATAAACTAAAAATAACTGCATACAACAGTTTGAATTATTGCTTAGTCTTAGTCTCTGCATATTTTATGTAGAGTACAAATAAGCCAATTACCAATTATTATATTTTTATGTTTTATTTTGTAAATGTTTTTTATTGATTTTAGAGAGAGTAAGGGGAGAGGAAGGCTGCCTCCTGCATGGGATCAAGCCTGCAACGCCGCATGGCCCTGACTGGGAATCGAACTGGTGACCTCCCAGTGCATGGGAGGATGCTCAACAAACTGAACCAACACTGGCCAGGGCCAATTGTGATTTTTTAAGAAGGTGTAAGTCATCTGAGAGTAATACAAACATGGATATGTACCATTCATCTAGAAGAGAGCTTCTCAACCTCAACATCGCTGTCATTCTTTGTTATGGGGCTGCCCTGTGAATTTGGTGATATGTGAGGCATCCATGGCCTCTGTCCTAGATGGTCACAGCACCCCTCCTCCCAATCACTTTTAACAACCAAAACTATCTGCAGACATTAAAAAGCCTCCCCCTGCCGAAACTGGTTTGGCTCGGTGGATAGAGTGTTGGTCTGTGGACTGAGAGGGTCCCAGATTCGATTCCGGTCAAGGACATGTACATTGGTTGCTGGCACATCCCTGGTTGGGGATATACAGGAGGAAGCTAGTCGGTGTTTCTATCTCATCGATGTTTCTGGCTTTCTATTCCTCTCCCTTCCTCTCTGTAAAAAATCAATAAAATATATTTTTAAAAATAAAATAAAAATGCCTCCCCAGGGAGAAAGTCACACCCTTTGAGAATAGTTAATATAGAACACAGAGTCTTGCCATACTAAGGACTCTTGAATGAAAAAAAAAAAAAAAAGATATCATTCTGTTAAATCTGAAGTTGCTTACATAATTTATGCCTCATTCTCAGATTACTGAAAGTGAAAGCCAGTATTTCTTATTTCCTGGCATTGCTTAAAAAAAAAAAAAATACAGGTTTAAAGGAATTATTGATTTTTATATGTTGCTTTCTTTACTTTGCATCTATGAGAGCTGTGGCTAGTTATGAAGTGATACACTTAATAAAAAAAAATAACATCCTGAAAATTTGAGGCAAGAGTGTGTTTTTATATTACAAATAAAGAGAAGTGCCACAACACAAGGCAGGGGACAGTGCAGTCCTTACAATTGAAGGAGTAAACTACTCAATTCAGGCCAGTTTACTGGGGACAGATGAGCTTTGTACTCTATCTCAAACTTACCTTCTCTCTTATGTATTCAATGAAAGACAAATGTATGTGAGCTTTTACACCTGGTTTGATTTACTACTTTGCAACTAAACCTCACACTAATATAAGAAAAATCACTAAAGACTTTTCTTATAATTATGGAGCCTTGATTCTTTCCACATATTTACAAGCAGTAACTAACTAAAAATAGAAAAGTTTAAATGTGTTCACATTGTAAATATGCATCTTCACTGAAACCAAGAAATTTTTGCAATTACAAATGAGGTAAAGGTGTATGTACATCAGACATGCTAGCTTTCTTTCTTCATACTATCAATTCCATGTGAATGTTATCCCAATACCAATATAATTTAACCTTCTTATTTCTTTCTAAATGAAAAGCATAAAATTAGTCTAAAAAGTAAGTTAAGAATTTGATTGAAACGATGATGTGAAAAATATAAATTAGTATATTTATCCATATGCATTTTCATAACAATTTAGTTTGTTTTCTATACCATATTGATATTGAGATAAAGGCAAATAAATACTCTTTTAAGTTATTTCTAGTAAAAATCAATTTATCTAATTTTTCACTATTGCAAAGTAAGGTTACATGAAGAGAAAACATCCCAAATAGAAAACAAAATTTATCTTAATAACTATTTAGAGTAGAAAAAATATTTATATTAAATAAAGAGTAAGTTTGACAGAGTTAATACTTACATTATCATGAACCATCAGAATATCAATAGACAAGTTTTCTCCAATATCTATTTCTTCAAATTTCATTTAACAAATAAAGATTTGAGTTTAATAATAGAACTTATAAGCTACTTTTATATTCAAGAGATCAAAAATGTGCAGATGCTGTGTACTACAATGCAAGTGTCATGAATTATTCAAAGTACTTTACATAATGCGTGTGTATGTGTGTGTTTAACTGAAAACAATCCTGCAAATGAGGTGTTATACTATTATTTCCAAAGGACCAATCAAAATAAATAATTTCCTGAGGTAAAAATGACTAGAAAATTACTGATATCTGAAGTCCAGTTTGTCAAATTCCACAGCATATCTGCATTTAAAGCTACTCACTGAGCTTTATGGGCATTTGACAAGTAAATTGTGTAATTGTAAATCTGTGAACACAAGCCAATTCTGAATGGCCTTCTCAATTATGATTAATTTTGAAACAGCGCTTTTTGAATGGCAGCAGATGATATTGAGTTTCCCCATTATATTTGTTATTTTCTAGTTTGTCACCCCTCCCCCTTGGAGTTGCACTAACTGGAGCCATATAAAAAATAAAAAATAAAGAATTCTGAAACTCTTTGTACAGAGTTCTGCTGACATTCTGAGAATTCAGGAGTGAATATGCAGAAATTTGGGCGTTAAACACTCAATTTGTGTAAAATGTGTTTTTTATGTGTTCTGTCTTGTTGAGTGGCAATGGAAGTAAGTATTAAATAATTCAAAAGGTCTGAACCTCTTTTCAATAGCTGGTCCTGCCTTGGGCTTTTACTGATACAGGCTCAAGAGGCCCTTCATGCTGGGCAAGAATGGACTGATTCCTACAGCTGCAAAGGAAAGACCCAGTGTGCCGAAGAAAAATGATGGGACTCCGTGGAAAAGAAGTTTCGCCATTTTCCTGTCTTGCAGTGGAATTTCCACTTCTGTCCAATATTTATGTTTAGGAAGTATGGCTCCCAAGTTTCCAAACCAGGCATGCAAGAAATATCACCAGTCTCTATCTTCTAAAAATCAAATGAGTTCCATCTTGGCAGCCTAATCCTGATGAATTCACAGACACTCTGGGAGATTTGGAGGATGCTTTCCTTAGTAGCCATCAGGATTGTACCTGGCTGCGTAATTCACAAAGCTCAAAGGCATTTGTCATCTGTCATCTACTCTCACGAAGATAACTAATTTCCCCCTTTATATGACATTTTCAGTTCTGCTATGTCTATGCTGCTTCTGGTCCATATTCAAGAATCTAAAAGAATCTCTTGATTTCAGGTAGGCTTCTGTGTCTTAAAAAAAAATCACATACCTCCTTTTGTCAGAGATTTTGTCAATTTGCTTGGGAGTGTCCAGGAAGTACAGGTACTCATGTAGGACCATGTATAGGCCTCTCTCCTTGCCCCAGTCTAAGATAACTTCTACATAACACATGTAAAGCCCCTATAAAGAGAAACAGGAAGATAAATAAACCGCACCATGTGGATATCCAAAACATTATCCAGATCCTTAAGACAGCATGGAGGGACCTGGAGAGGATCATGCTAAGCAAACTAAGCCAGTCAGAGAAAGACAAGTATCACATGACCTCACTTATATATTCAATCTAATGAATAAAATAAAGTGATAAATAAAATAAATCCAGAGACACTGAAGCATGGAGCAGACTGTCAAATCTCAGAGGGCAGGGGGCAAGGGGTTGGGGAGTGCGAGATATTAACTGAAGAATTTATATGCATATATGCATAACCACAGACACAGATAATAGTATGCTAAAAGCTTGGGAGGCAGGAGCGGGATGAAGAGATAAATGGATGAAAGAAGAGGAACATCTGTAATTCTTACAACAATAAAGATTTAAAAAATATATATGACTAGACTAGATCATTTAAAGTGATTTCTAAGAAGTAAAATTGATAAAAGCAAGTTGTCTGATGCCAAAATACTCATGTGCAACTCCTCTATACTCCTAATGCTATTCAGAACCTCAAAAGTCATACTTCTCAGCCCAGAGGGGTGAACTGCAGCAGTCTACTGCTGTTGTCACAATCTGTTCTTCTTTTCGTTCATAGCAATATGATATTAAACTGTTCTGATCCCTGGAATACAATCAAGGTGGTGTTCGCCACAGACCAACAGGCCAACTAATGACTCCCTGAACCTGCCTTGTGGCTAAGGTTAACCAGTTCTGCAATCAGAATTGGCATAGAATATCTCTGATAGTTTAGCTTCCTGATCCCAGCAGAGGTAAAAGTTCTCTTGGCAAACCAGGTCTGAGTTGTATTTCTGGGAGTTGTTCTTAAAAACTCAAAGATATCCCCAGACCCACACTGTCTAGTCCAATGGTCCAGAGCCACGTGCGATTGTTGAGCACCTAAAATATTGGTGTTCCAAACTGAGACGCACTATAAATGTGAAAAACAAGATAGATTTCTAAGAAAGTACAAAAAAGTAACATATCTGTCATATGTTTATATTGGTTACCTATTGAAATAAAAATATTTTACATTAGGTTATATATTATAAAAGTTAATTTTATCTTATTCTTTTATATTTTGAATGTGACTACTAAATAAATTTAAATGGTATATATAGCTCATATCAGGTTTCTATTGGACAGCACTGCCTGGGATCTTCTAAAGGTTTTTTTTCTTCTCAACACAATCTCCTAATAAGTTCCATTCCTTGCAAGAGATGGCCTTATACATGCTATCTTAGAAAAGTTAGTCTCACTTGCAATCTTAAAATCCTTTTTTAAACTGCCTCAAAAATATAACTTGAAAGTTCCATTTGGGGGGGGGGGAATTCTTAAAATATTCCAGTCATATCACATTGCTAAAATGTAAATAAAATACATCTCGAGATGTAGAGTAAAATACACAGCTGTTCAACAGCATATGTGAGCTCTGAAACATCCCAATGTGCTAAATAAATTACATAAATTAGTACTGTTAATTACTCTCCAAAGGGCAATGTCAAAATGATAGATGGATAATTCTGATTATTCAATGTTCTCTGTCAAGCATAGAGGAATGAATTAGATCGATTCAACCTGAGTGATTTTTTTGATGTTCTCAATGTTTTCATCAATATTTTCCTTTGGTTCTTTCCTTCTCTATTAGTTTCCTTATTGTGATAATCATTAATATAAATAACTCACCATATCAGTTGGTTGTTGAGTTGGATTTTTTAATAATCATCATAAAAAAAAATGGAAAATGTAATAGGCATTAATTACAGTCGTATTTATTGTATTACCCCAGCTTTTGTTTCTATTCATTCAATTACTTGCCTTTTAAGCACAGGAAGTCACAAAATATTTGAACAAAATATTTTTTAACCCTTGCTTCTTACAAACTTATCAGGGAACAATTTCATTCAATATTTCTTATATAATGTATACTACTCATCTTTTCATGGAACACAAATTATATATATATATATATATATATATATATATATATATATATATATATATAATACTTTTGGACAAAATCATGATGCTAATAATTAATTTATAACAAATAAAATAAAGAGTTCTCAGGTCTCCATCTGGCTAGGAGATAATGGAGTGCCCTAACTGACTGCAAGGGAAGCAAGAATTAACACCTCTTACTCAGGGTTGTTATTTAAACCCAGGTCTCTTAAACTAAGAAAGTATAGTTCAGAAGTTAAAATCAACATGCAACATATTAGAAAGACAGTAAGTCCAGAAAAAACAGTGGTAACTATGAGTGATCTGTCTAGATGATAAATTCATTCTAAAAAATTTACGCATCATACAATCAGCAAGAAAGAATATTGGCAGCATTCCATGAGCTATTTTGATTGGATTGAAAGATTTTCTTTGTATTAAGTCCTTGAGGTTTTATCCGGAGGGAATTGGGGTTGTATGATGTATTGTCCGAGATGGTTAAAGAAACTTAAGTAGAATAGACTTAAGAGATTTGAAAAGAAAAAACTGTTTTTCTTCTCTACTGTTCACTCTTCTCACAGAATGCTTCATTTCAGACACTTCTGGTCAGCAATGGTGTATGCATTTTTTTTTCCTCATACCAAACAATTATTTGAGTACAACTGGTTGACCTACAATTCATTTCAGTTCTGACATCATCTCCCTAGAATTAGCATCAGATTCCACAGGTGAATGAATAAGCCTCACAAGACTTCCTCCAACACACACACACACACACACACACACACACACCAGATACCAGTCTTGTGATTGCTATGGTTCAGGTTGTTACCTGTGCTTCTGACAACTGGATATAAATTAGAGGTTCCAAGGACCTCCTCATTGGGCTCCATTAATGTGTTAGGGCTTCTCACAGAGCTCAGGAAAACAGTTTGCCTACTAGGTTATCATTTACGAAACAATATAGTTCAGGAAGAGCTAGACAGAGACATCCATAGGGTAAGCTATATGGGGAGAGGTTCAGAACTCCCATGTCTTCTCCAGACACAGCATCACACCATCACCTTCCCATGTTCACCTACCTGGAAGCTTTCTAAACTACCCTATAGTTCAGAGGTTTTTTTTTTGGTTTTTTTTGGTTTTTTTTTAAAGCTATATTATGTAGGCATGTTTGATTAAACCATTGGCTTTCCAAGTCAATTCATTAACATAAACTGAGGTATAGTTGAAAAGAGCTTGTTATTTATTTCTTAGGAAATTCCAGGTTCTGAGAGAGCTCTGTGCCAGGAATTGGAGTTAAGCATATATATGTAAAACTAGAGGCCTGGTGCATGAAATTTGTGTACTGGTTGGGTCCCTAGGCCTGGCCAGCAATCAAGGCAACCAGCTGGGAGATCAGGAGGCCCCTGCTGGCACCTCCCTTGGCTGGCCTGAGACCTACAGGCAGGGGATAGCTCTTGTGTTGAGTGACTGCAGCCTGGTGGTCAGTGCGTGTCATAGTGACCAGTCATTCCATGAGTCGTTCCACTGTTCAATTGATTTGCATATTAGGCTCTTATAGTATAGGATAAATCACATCATAATATGTCAGAAATACAAAGATAAAGAAAGCAAGGAAGGGAGATAGAAAGCGTTAGTGTTACTGGAGAAAAACATGCTTTATCCTTCCCCATTGCAATTAGGAGTAGGTTCTAGGGATACCAGTGGAACAAGCATTTCTAGAGGCCCCCAGAAGAGGATAAAATATATTGGAAAGCTTTATTTCTATATAATTACACATCTGGGTTTCCAAGTCCCATTTTCCTTAATCCAGTCATAGAGGAAATGTGACTGGGGTTTCAGTAAAGCTAGAAGCAAAGCCATGTCCAGAGTTTCCTTTCCATGTAGGAGCTGGGTCCAGTTCAGCATTGGGCTAGTTACAGTTCACTAGTCCCTTGAGTGTGGGGGCAAATGCAGGGAAGCAGAACTGAAAGAACCCCATAAACCCAAGGTCACAAAAGTCCCAAGAGAACAAAGGTCTTTGTTCAGGAAATTATATGTCCCAAATTTCCTTGCTCTTGCAGGGGCCACACCCATTCTGGCCAATCATCTTGTCTCCATATGTGATTGAAAGGCAAGTACCTTCCCTATGCCATCCCAACTTTGCTGGGCATATGTCAATCTTCGCTTTGCCCAGTCCCCTTCTGCCAATGTTTTTCAGGGAACATGCCTATAATGTCTGACCTTCCCATTGTTCCTTTCCTATCTATATATGTAAAAGTCTAAGCGACCATCCAAATGGCCGACTAGCTGACCAGCCAGTAGGTATACTGTGCACTGACCACCAGGGGGCAGATGTTCAATGCAGGAGCTGCCAAGTTGTAGTGACTTTGCAGCAGGGGTTCTCAGGTGACACATCCTGGAACCAGAGAGGAGGGAGCCCGATTCCTCACAGAGCTGTGCAATTCCACCTTGGTCATAGGTTATGTTGTTGCTGGAGCACTGTCAGCCCCAAGTCTAGTTTACTGCACATTTGGATTTGCATTCCACACCCTGTACCACAGCAACTTTGCAGAGTGCTTTCTAGCATTGCCAGGACCTCTCGGGAGATGTCAGAGAGCCGGTTTTAGTCCAATCACCACAGGTCAGGCTGAGGGACCCCCTTCACTCTTCAGACACTCTTCCAGCCGCAATGCAGCCCCAGGTGCAGCCAGCATAGGAGGAATCGCGGGAGGTTGGTTCTAGGGCATGTTCAGCACGTCTGGCCCAGTCCCTCCCCACTGGCCACCTTCTATTAGTTTCCTTTTCCTTTCAATGTGCACAAATCCATTCATCAGGCCACTAGTTATTAATAAGTAGCTAGTTACAATGGAATCATTAGGAGGACTGGGTGGAGAGAAAAACTACTGTATGTTAGAGCTAACAATCTCATTATTTTGTACTAGTGAGTACATTGAGAAGGAAGAATAGATTAAAATAGTTTATAGAGTAAGAGGACAGTTTCTTTATTGTTACTGTAGTTTTCACATAATTATTTAAATATATATTTATTCAAACCTTATTTATTGACCATCTATTACTGACCCCTCTATCCAACACCGATCTTAATACTCTGGGAAATAAAAAATATTTTTTTTATTTTATATGATCCAAGGGGGCAGAGACTTTCTGCCCCCTTGGATCATATACTCTTATGGACTCAAATAAACCATCATATATATTCAATTTAATTACTCATTTCTGTTGTTCTATTTGTTTAGTTTAAGGTCATGGAACATTTGCTTGCTTGAATCATTTAAAAAATACAGAGTTGCACCAAATTATAAAATGTCTCACATATTAATGTGATAGTCTTTAATACACCTCTGACTTGGTATTTAGGTGTTTAATGGGTAAAAGCAATTACAGAGATGGTTTAAATTAATAGGCAGATGTAGTCCATTGTCTGATAGACAGTTTATTTAGATAATGACAAATATGGTTCTAATTCCCAGTATACATGGAATGCTAGATTTAAAAGGACAGTATTATTAGAGAGAAGGTTTTTAAATTTTTTTTCTTATGAAATCTGATGACAATATTGTGTTAAACTTTAAATATACTATACCCTTCTGAAACTCCCCCTTCACTCTCTCACATACACATTCTCAAACACAAGTACATGCACACAAACATTTTCCACAACCTTCAGGAAATTCTACTCCTTACTCTGAGTACTGAAAAACTAAATGATTTATGAACTAGCTTTTTGAGGAGAGTATTTTCTTCTGTGGGCATCTACTTTGATAGAAAACATTTTTAAGATTATTTTTCCCCGGATTAAAGTCTAAGATTGCTGACAAAATGTGAGCGATTTTAAAGCTTTTTAAAAAAATAACTTTTAGGTTCAACTCTTTTTATATGAAATTACAGCAGGAATGAATCCATTTGACTATATGAAAGAATATTTCCACTAAATATTTTATGATTCTTTAGAGAAATAGAACATTCTTTTGCCCTATTTGATCTTTTGGAGAATATTCTCTGTGGCCCAATTGATTTTTCAAGATCCTTTTTCTTTCAGAAGAATATGTCAGCTCTCAAGTGACCAGTAGTTCTTTTTATCTGATGCGGTCTCTTTAAAACCCATAAGCATGTTTGGGTTATCAGATCTACTTTAAAATGCTGCCATTCATCTGTTCAATTTAATGCTTGCTCAGGAGGGAGCTGCTGTATTGACTAAGGGCTGTGCCACAATGAAGCTCCGAAAATGAGAAAAGAAAGAAAGGCAGGCCCAAGCTAAGCATTCCATTAACTCTCCCTAAGACTGCAGTACATCAATAGAGCATTAGACCTAATCATGTTTGAGACAGGTAGTCAACCACAGAAAAGAATAATCAGAGATATTTATTCAGAAAGGAACACTGTTTTTAGTCTTTAAGTATTTGCTCCTCTTTTCTCCCGGAAAATGATGTGTAGTGATTAGCTTTTATCTGAGCAGGCAGGCATTCTCTCTTAAAAATTAAAATATGTCCTACTCTGTAGAATAGAAGTAAAAAAAGAAAGATGTAGCTTTTGCCTTATCTTATGCTTAAAGGATGCTTATCAAACAAAATAAAAAGACTAAGGCCATTCTGAGGGCCAGATAATATTTTTGTGTTTTATATTGATTGAGGAGGAAGTCGCACGGGGTCGCTTTTCAATGTGCTATTGTGAATGGGCCTTCTTTGTACTCATTAATACCTAGTTAAGTCCCCGGACAGTAAAACTTGCTTTTAATTTACAACCAGCTTAGTACACTGCTACTGCTTTTCTGTTTCTGTTAGAGAAAGTCATTTAACTCTCCTTACAAGGAGAGCTGCCTAATTCTTTCTTAAGGATTAAGAAAAAGGAAAAAGAAAGAGAAGAAGTAAGGAAGGGACGGAAAGGAGCTTGACTATGTCTTGTGCTTGTGAGAGGGAGCAGCATTTATCACTCCAAAATATGCCTCTTTAAATATTGGCAATTTAAAGTAGTTATTTTTAATAAACAAAAGTCTTGGGGGGAAAACTGTGACATTCTCTCTGACTGCCTAAAAGGAATTTACATAGGTAAAAGGCTTGCTCCAGGAAGAGCAATGTCATCACAGATTACTCTAGTTTAACACGAGCTAAGTGTGATAGACAGGGATGTCAAGGAAAGAAACATTCAAAGCTGTGAAGGCTTTTTGTGTGTGTATTTGAGCCAAACTGTCAACAAATGCCAGGAAGCAGAATGTCAATGAATTGAGATAATGTTCCAGAGAATGGCGGTTTTCCACCTTGTTTTATACATTATAATCAAAGAGGAGACATAAGTGGGTTACATGAAATTCATAGGTGATAGATCAGGAAGGTGGGAGAAAGAAACATGGGGAAGCCTCTGGGATTGGATAAGAAGTAAAAATGATAGACACATACGTCTTTTACTTAGGCGGGTGCAGGATAGTTCAGTCAACAATTAGCTCAATAACAATGAGGGGATTTGTGGTCTCTGCAGAGAGGTGCCTATTCGGAAAAAGGAAAATTACTTTGATATTCGAATGATACCTTATCATAAATGCAAAAGACAATAGACAGGCTCAGTTAAGATAAAGATTGAACTTTGTCAGGGAAGACACTGACCTAGGATATGACTACCCACTATAAACTGCTTCTTTTTCAGTTTAAAAACTTTTAATTTCAGATCATCCTTTATGGTTACTTTAGGTCTATGAGTTTGCAAAGCCACCACACGAGCCTTCCCTGAGCTAGTCAGGATAGCATGCGGCCCCTTTTCCACCTCAGGGAGGGACCTCAAGGCCCCTTTGATCAAAGTTATTTTGTGTCCCATCGTTAAAGATGTCCTAGCAAACACTTACTCACAAAACATTTGCTTTTCTATCTCCATGTGCATTGCCTTCCTGTCCTTTGACTGTCCAAATCCCCACTCCATCCTTTTCTCCTTAGCTCAAGATGGCATATAAGCCTTAACTGTCCAATGTGTCCTTGGGTTTCATACCTGTAGGTACATATGTTTTAAATTTTGTGGTGTTCTCCTCTCAATCTGCCTCATGTTAATTTTGTTATTAGCCCAGCCAGAAGAGTTTAGAACGGTGGGAAGAAGTTATGTTTTGCACCCACACATTTGGAAGCCATGAAGCTTAATAATAAAAAATAAATAAAATCTGGAATCTCTCTCTCTCAGGTTTGAATGACATATCTACTGTTCTTTGGGAAAACAATCTGAGATGAGCCAATCTCAGTCTTCTGTGCCCACATTCTATCATAATGGGAAGTTGCAGAAATAATACTTCTGTCAATAGATCATTGTAAAGAATAAAAGAGATAATTTATATATAAATGGTTTATAAGGTATAAAGTGCTGTGTGATGATTCTCAACTATTACTTCTAGAAAATGCAGGCATCCTGTGAGCCAAGGTGAGTGGTTATTGAACTAAAAGAGTCTCTGGTTACTATTTTCACGATTCTCAAAAATAATCAATATAATGTTCTCCATGTTCAGCCTTTTAAGCCACTTTTTTCTTACACAGTTCACAATTGCTACCTTTAAGCAAATAAGTGACCAAAAACAGACAGAATGCTTTGAAACTGACAAACACACTGTACCCCTCTCTCCTATAAATGAATAGAAATTATAGAAAAACATAGAGAGTTTAGCACATAGCTTATTTCTTACCAATATGCACTGTGCTGGTATAAGAATTCAGCTGCCTCTGGCCAGTATGGTTCAGTGGTTGACCATCAGATCATGAACCAGGAGGTCATGGTTTGATTTCCCATCAGGGCACATGCCTGGGTCACAAGTTCCATTCCCAGTAAGGGGTGTGCAGGAGGTAGCCAATTGATGTATCTTTCTATCACTCTTTCTTCCTCTCTTTAAAATCAATAAAAATATATTTTAAAAGATGATCCAGCTGCTTAAAGCATGTGCACATGCACACACACACACACACACACATACACATGCATGCATTTCAATATACATTTCAATATAAAACTTATAACTAACAAAGGGAACACCTCAATGCAAGAAACACGAATGAGTTCAAACATATAAAAATCAAGAAAGAACAAAGTCCAAGGACTTGAAGGGAGGGAGAAGTGCATGTACAAATTTATGATTAGAACCTGGAGAGTGCAGATTAAAGGCTGGAGGGGAGAGATTGTTTTCTAGTTCTTGAACTAATAGAAAAATCAACCCCAAATAACAAGGAGTCACTACTGACTAGAAAAATTCTCTTCAGATAAGTTTAGGAAAGCAGCAGGCACATTTGTGGTAAATCCATCAGAGTCAGGGAATCAAAAGAAAAGATGCCCGTAAGAATTAGAAGCCACCTCCGTGAGTTGCCCATGTTTGCAGGAATTGTAAGGCATGGGCAATTTACTTGTGATTATAATGCAACTCAGTGGCTCACATTGATATTTCTGTTATATATGTAATCAAGTATGCACTCACATTTATTAAATAAAGTGTTTTTTCCAAACAGTTTGCAAATACTCATATTGCAATATATTAATTTCCCTTTTTCTAATTTATGATGGATTTTTTATTAGTTCTTTGCTCTCTTTTACTTTTTTTATTTAATTCTATTATATCTGATATTCCATTAGCTCTGAATACTACAGTTTCATATTCTCCCATATAACCACAATACAACTATCAAAATAAGAAATTAATGCTAATATATAACCACCATCTAATCCTCAAACCTCTTTCAAGTTTTGAGAATTGTCCCAATCATGTCTTTTATAGCAAAAGGATCCAGTTGTAAATCACATCTTAAAGAGTCTGAAACAGTATTTCTGCCTTCATGACCTGGAAACTTTGAAGTTCACAGCCAGATTTTATTTGGTGGACCCTACATTGAGTTGTCTAACTAATCTCATAGTTAGATTCAGGTTCTATATCTCCAACAGGAATATAGTTTTGCTATAATTTTCTGTTTTCTATTAAATTACACACTGTTTTGTAGTTTTTTCATTACTGATAATGTTTAGTGTGATCACTTGGCTAAGTGATGCCTGTTAGGTTACTTCCTGGTTTGACTCCAATATCCACACTCGGCTGCATCTCTCGTTCTGCTCGGATTCTGAAAACCCTCTGTTGGACACTACACCAGGTACACCCCTATGCTCTCTGCTTGGGCTGGGACACCCTTTTCAGGCTCCCCAGTTTCTCTCATTCTCACTTGCTTAGGCTGTCAATCTATACATGAGGCTACCATCTGAGTTTAATGTTTTGCTTCCCTTGCAAGAGTTTGATAGCCCACCAAGGGATGTATCACACTTTGGGGGCCCATGTCATCCTGGCCAAAGCAGAGGACCTGAAGTCTGAGAATGTGAAATCTATAGGCCATCCATATTGGGAATAAATACAGTCTTGTGGTAAAGAAGACCAGCAGCATATTTGGGCCAAACTTAAAAGTACAAGAGCTTGCTTTCTTGCTAGTGGTTCTTTTCCACATGCAAACCATGATCACCCCATCCCAGGATCTAAAAGCATTGTTTATTCATTGTATCAAGCTCTCGATCCGGAACTACATAAAACGAAGACAAGTTAAGTACTTTTTTTATTGCCAACTTACAGTGGAGCAGAAAGGATAGAAGTGCAATAAATAATCCTGTTTGGAAAGTAAAAGAATGGAAAACACGGAGTAATCACTGATCCTCTAGTACTGCTAAAATCTTTCCAGTAAAATATTGTTCATTCATTCCCCCTGGTCCAGTAGTCTTCAGGCTGGGGTGGTTCGCTCTCAGCTCTCAGAAGACTCCTTGAAAATGGCAGGTTGTTAACATTCTTGGTTGTTGACAATGAGGGTTGTGTGATATATAGGGTATAGAAGACAGGAATGCTGCTAAACACCCTCTAGTGAACAGAACAGTTGCCCTCCAAAAAAATGTATCCATCTCAAAATATCAATTGTGTGAAGGATGAAAAACTATGCTCTATTTTAAGAGTAAGATATAAGTCTTTTTGAGGCCTGGGTTCTCTTCCCTGTGAATGACTCCCCAGGCCACTGTTGTTGGCTTTTGGTTCTGTCCCCTGGTATGT
The DNA here is from genome assembly GCF_014108245.1 of Pipistrellus kuhlii. Lineage (NCBI taxonomy): Eukaryota > Metazoa > Chordata > Mammalia > Chiroptera > Vespertilionidae > Pipistrellus > Pipistrellus kuhlii. The sequence continues at coordinate 11,907,751 of NW_023425515.1, forward strand.
ATTTCCATGTCTCTTACCTGCCAGCCATTTCTAAAGGGGGCATTGGAAATTACACACTTCTTGGTGGACAAGTAAATATCTCAGGATACTTCTGGATGTGGAAAGTAGGGGATCTAAGGGTTCTTTCATAGTTTGAATATTAGAGCTAATATTAATATTAATATCATATGTTAAGTTCAATCCCCTCCATGTGTCAAATGCCAAATTAACTCACAATGTTTATATTCTTAAATATCTGAAGGTTAAAATTTGCTATTCTAATTCGCAGGATTTTGACAATATAAATGTCTTTTAAATAAAGTGAAAAGAGCCCTAGCTTGTCTAACTTTGTGGTAGAGTGTCAGCCTCCGGACTGAATGATCTAGGGTTTGATTCTGGTCAAGGGCACATGCCTGGGTTGCAGGCTCGAGCTCTAGTGTGGGATGTATAAGAGGCAGCCAATGGCTGAAACCGGTTTGGCTCAGTGGTAGAGCGTCAGTCTGCGGATTGAAAGGTCCCAGGTTCGATTCTGGTCAAGGGCATGTACATTGGTTGCGGGCACATCCCTGGTAGGGGGTGTGCAAGAGACAACTGGTTGATGTTCCTCTCTCATTGACGTTTCTAGCTCTCTATCCCTCTCTCCTCCTCTTTGTAACAAATCAATAAAATATAGTTAAAATAAAAAAAGAGGCAGCCAATGAATGATTGATTCTCATCATTGATGTTTCTATCTCTATCTCCCTTTCCCTTCCTCTCTGAAATAAATAAAAAAAAAATATTAAAAAAAAAATAAAGTGCAAAGGTTTAAAAAGGAATCACACATAGTGTACTAGAGGCCTGGTGTACAAAATTTGTGCACCAGGAAAGGGGTCCCCTCAGCCCAGCCTGCACACTTTCCAATCCTGGACCCTTCAGGGGAGGCCCGACTGCCAGTTTAGGACCTCCCTGTCATAATCTGGAACTGCTGGCTCCAAACTGCTCACCTGCCTACCTGCCTGATCACCCCTAACTGCCTCTGCCTGCTGGCCTGTTTGCCCCTAACTGCCCCCTTTGCCATCCTGGTTGCCCCCAAATGCCCCCCTGTGCTGGCGTGGTCACCCCTAACTGCTCCCCTGCCAGCCTGGTCATCCCCAACTGCCCGCTGCTCACTAGCCTTGTTGCCCCTTACTGCCCCCCTCTCCCCTCAGCCAGCCTGGTCACCCCCAACTGCCCCACTGCCAACAGACTGGTCACCCCCGACTGCGTCCCCTGATGGCCAGGTCTCCCCCAACTTCCCCCTCTGCTGGTCTGGTCACCCTACACAGCCTGCTATTCAGTTGTTTGGCCATCCCTCACTAACCCCTCTGCTGGCCTTGTCACCCCCATGCAGCCTGCTATTTGGTCATCCATCCAGTTGTTTCGGTCGTGACAGCCCTGGCTTTTTATATATTAGGATGGTACCCTTCTGGAAAAGTGTTTTTATGTTAAAAAAGCCAAAAATAATCCCTTGTATTTTTTAAACTTGTAAATATTTAATTAAAAAGTGATTTTATATATGAACATCTGTTTGGGTTAAAAGAGATTGCAAAATATTCAACGTGTGTTATCATCTAGTGGGAGTGGAGCCAATGCTCTCATAGAGGTGGACTTGATCTCATCTGACAGCAAAGATAGTAGAAGATATTGATTAGAGGAAGAGCTTGTGGAGTGACATTTACAGTACAATGGATTAAGTTTAATGAGGGGACTTACTACTTATCAATAGAAGGCTTAACCTCATCCCCACACTTGTCAGGCATTATTGTGCAATATAATTTAAAGTAGATTAAATGACTTATTGACTACACATAAAAGTCTGGGAGAAGATAAACATTAATTACCTCTCTGTGTTTTTACTTTTCATAGACCATAATGTTAAAACACACACACACACACACACACACCCTGAAACTTTATTGTCAAAACAATTTTAATTTTAGGTCAATATACATCACAAACTGTATATTCATTCCTTAGATATTATTTCAAAAGTTGCTCTGCAAGACATTCATAATATGTTTTCTTAGAAAACTTGATACAATAAATATATTTTATAAAAATATTTTGAATTCTGAGTTGTAAAAAGAAAATAAGATACCTAGTAAGGTTATGGTTCATTTCTAGCAATATTAGCTACCAAAAAAAAAAAAAAAAATCAAATGAGGAATCTCAGAAGAAGGGAGGAGAGGCGGGATGTGATTATCCAAAGAATTTATATGCATATATGCATGACCCATTGACACAGACAATAGTGTAGTGCAGGCCCAGAAGGAGGGTCAGTGGAGATGAAAAGGGGACATGTGTATATTTCCAAAAATAAAAATAATTTTTTAATCCTCACCTGAGGATATTTTCCCATCGATTTTTAGAGGGAGTGGAAGAGAAAGAAAAAGACAGACAGAAACATTGATGTAACAGAAACACACCCATTGGTTGCCTCTTGCATTCCGTGACCAGGGCCCAGAGCCAGGGAAGAGCCTGCAAGTTACAGGGACCAGGACCCTTCAGGTCTGCAGGTTGTTGCTCTATCCCCTGAGCCAAAATGGCAGGGCAAGATAAATTTTTAAAAATTCAAGTAGAGTGTTTCTAGTTTTATATAGTCTCAAAATTAGAGAAAGTTTGTAGTTTATATTTCTTTCAACCATGCCTAAACTCATTTAAAAATGATAGATGTAGACAAAAAAATTGGAGCAAAGGCATTCAAATTTTAAGTGAAATGAACATATAAGGATAGTAAGCTTCATTCCCACTAATATAAAATGTCCCCCTGCACACAAAAATGTCCATTATTGAGAGTACATATTTTCAAAACCAATACCTTATTTCCTATTTTTTAAAAGAATTCCTGACTTTTCACATGTTTAGAATAAGAATATTATTAGCCTAGCTCTCAGTTTTGTGAATTAGAAAGAACTGACCTGAATTTATAAAATAGGAGCTTGGGCTCTGTAAAGAAACCCCACAAATTTCTAATTCTATGTCTTTAATATTCTCCTTTTCTAACAAGTTTTATTTGTTAATTTTAGTTTTTATTGATGGAAAGTTTACATACAGAGATGCATAGTCTTAATTGCAAAATGTGATATCTCTTGGCAAGTATATTGAGGACAGGATATTGTAGACATCACTCATTCCTAGGGTTGCCAGGAGTCAGAGCTGACTCAACAGCCTTTTAAAAATAAAAAATATGCTCTAGCTGGTTTGGCTCAGTGGATAGAGCATTGGCCTACGGACTGAAAGGTCCCGGGTTTGATTCTGGTCAGGAGCATGTCCCTTGGTTGTGGGCACATCCCCAGTAGGGGGTGTACAGGGGACAGCTGATCGATGCTTCTCTCTCATCGATGTTTCTGACTCTCTATCTCTCTCCCTTCTTCTCTGTAAAAAATTTAATAAAATACTTTTAAAAGAAAGAAAATAAGCATTTCCAGATTAATCTTAAAGAAATTATGTCATTTCACATAATACAATATCAAGCAGGTGTCAAATGAATGAAACAGGGCTCTAAATATGAATATTACAATCACAATTTTGAGAGAAATAAAGTTGCCAAAGAATTTACACAGTATGGTGACATTTTCACAACATATGAAATATCAAAACAATAATACATTATTTAGCAACAGATATATTAAAGGTAAAATAAAATGCAAGGACTAAAATATTATGGGAATTTTTAAATAAGGAATTAGTAATATGAGGCCTTCAAATGTATTGTTTATGTTTTATTTATTTAAATGGGGGTTATGGGTTGGGCTATAAGAATTAATTGTGGGGAAAGGGGGACATGTGTAATACTTTCAACAATAAAGAGTTAAAAAAAATAATAAAGGCTTTAGCCAGTTTGCTCAGTGGATAGAGCATCAGCCTGTGGACTGAAGGTTTCCAGATTTGATTTAGGTCAAGGGCTTATGCCCAAGTTGTGGGCTCAGTCCTTAGCAGGGAGCGTGCAGGAGGCAGCTGATCAATGATTCTCATCATTGATGTTCCTATCTCTCCCTCTCCCTGCCTCTCTGAAATTAATAAAAATATATTGGAAAGATAAAATAAAATAAAATAAAATAAAGTAAAATAAAATAAAAGGGAGGGAGGTGCCCATACATTTTATAGGGTGAGAGATATTAACAATACAGGTGTAAAATAACCCAATTAAAAAATAAATCTAATAAAATATTGCTTCTATAGAAAGACTATAATCAACAGTCATTATAAATAAAATATTATATGTTACAATAACTGTTTTCTTGCAACAGAGTGAAGACTGTGTCAGGAATAACTGTCGTATTCATTCACACTTAGGTGGATATATTTCACAACTCTGTGTCTAGCTTATACATAAAAAAAAGCTATCTTTATCTACTGAATATGCCTTAGTACCAGCACATTGACTCCTATGAAACGCAGACACAATGACAGCAGAAAGCATGAGTGATGTTGATCTAATTATCCCATTAAATGCATATTATGTGTGAAGGGGAGCAGAATGCACATTTTCCAGTTATTAATCCAGACTAACTAAGGAAAGTGGAGAATAAAAAAGGCTTACATTTTCTTTACTAGTTGAAATTGATGAACTCTATGGGTGGAGAAGCAAGACCTTTCATGGAATTTCCCATCCGCAGCTGTGTTCTGTGTCCTCATAAGAACAAGGAACGGAGTTGATTATGAACAAACACTGGTTGGAAGTACTGAGAATTAGTTTGAGGTACTTGGAGACTGAATAAAGACATGTAGCTTAATATAGACATAAACACAGGAGAAAAATGTTGTTATAAAGGTTGTATTTGATAATAGTATTTAAATGGAAAACTTTCTGGATTCCTCAACACTCAGGTGTATATATCTATCAAGGTGGCTTGCTCATAAAAGATGTTTCTCCGTTCCTGGCTGGTGCCTATGGGCCCTTCCATTTTCCTTCCTATATCTAAAGGTTTCAGTCCGCTCTTGTTTTCAGAGCACTTATTTCCATTTGCTCTGGTTTGAAGCTTCCCAGCAAAAGCATGGATGTGGAGGAAAGCATACTTAGCTCTATATTTCTCTTTCCCTGTGAACCTCAAAGGAAGCACCTTTGTTATTTTAATGAAAGAAGCTGTTTAACATAATATGAATATTACCCACAAATAGAAAGGCACACATCTTAGCTTTGCTTGCTCTCACAAAATATCATAGACGGAGTGGCTTGAACAGGGAAAATATTTGATTCTCCTATTTTTGGAGGCTAGGTTGTCAAAGTTCCAGCAGACTTTCAGAGAGCAGCCTTTTAGTGCTCATATGGCAGAGAGAGAAGGGTGTGGGGGGAGATGCTCTGGTCTCTCTCACTCTTCTTAAAAGAACACTAAACCCATCATGGAGGCTCCACCTTTATGATCTCATTTAATTACCTCCCAAAGGACCCATCTCTAAACATCAACATATTGAGGGTTAGAGCTTCAACACATGTGTTTGACCAAGACATACACATTCAGTTCCTAATAGCACACAGAGTCTAGAGATATTAACACATCATAGTATTTCATTCTTGGCTCAGGTTCCCAATTTTTTCTTTTTTAATATGATCCTGGAAGCTTCTCCAAGAAGATTCTGAAAATAGACTAAAGTTTACCATTTGCTTTACTGGTCTCAATTTCTGTTTGCTCTTTCTGCAACATTATATGAATTAATAGATACATGCCATGGGTCAGACAGTACTCAGTGTGAATTAAACAGTTTCTGACTAAATACTTGCTACACTAGTTCAGAGGGTGGAAGGAGGGCAAATAAAAAAAAATCATGTCTAAAACATACTCTACAATATGGACTCCATTAGGAGTTTTTTTGTGTATTTTTTAATATCTTGTCATCTTAGTCTTTTCAATAGTTTCTATCCAAATGTCATTTTGCCTAATAAAAAATCCTTGAGACTGTCCTATTTGCAGTTAAAGAGGAACAACTAGTTTATATATTATTTGACTAAACTATTGACATATTCAGAGATTAGTAACTTCTCTGTGCTAACCTATGTGTTTGTTTCACTCTGGAACTGGTTATATGAACATTACTGCTATATTTTTAAAAAAAGTTAATTATTAGAAAGAAGAAAATATTAACTGCAATAAAATCAATATTCTTCATGAATAAATAACAATTTCTACCAACATAGGAAACAATTAAAACTATACAACTAAACTTTAATTTTATAGATGATGTAATACTAATTTTTATTAGTTAAATTGGCTCTACATTTTTATTTGACATAGTTAAACTAGAAAACATTCTTATTAAAAGCATATAAATATTTATCATACATTTTAATCTAAGATATATTGAAATATACATGTTTTATTATTAAAAACCACTAAATAACATAATCATTAAAATAATTTAAAACCCTTAATATTCTATACTAAATAATCAAATAAAAAATTGCACAACTTCAATAATATAACTGAAATAGTGATTTAAAATTGTGTTTATGCCTATTCTATGTCCTAGAATTGTACACAATCTGAAAGCATAAAAGAACCACTATGGCTAAAAATAATCACTAGTCCCTGATCTAGAAGAAAATGGGCAGAAACAGTCATGAAATACTAGTATGCATCTACTGGTAGGTTAGTGTTTTTCCAGGCAGCCTGGATGTATTGCAAAGCCTTTGATTGTTCTCTGTTCAACTGAAAAACTAGAAGTTTGGGGTTCACTTGGTATATTGACAAGAGTAGCACACCCAAATTAAGGATGCGTTGCCTCCAAAATCCAAAGACTCCTAGTAAGCATTGTGCCTATTTCTTGGTTGTGGGAGGAGCCAAATGCCACAATTTCTCCTTTAGCTTAGATGGAATATCTCAACATGCCCCAACTGGACCCCTAAAAATTTTACTAAAGTGGAAGATCCTAAATTTTTATCAGATTTACTTCCTACCCTCTGACACACAAATATCTTACCAATAAGAATAGTTGCTACTTCTTGCTCACTAGGTTCAATCAATACAGCATTATGAATGGAATGAAACTGTGAACCGTGTGGCAGCTTGTGGAAGGGAAAGGTGAGCAAGATCCCGGAGGGCAGAATGATAACATAGAGCTGGAGAATTGACACACCACTGAAGCAGGAAGTCAAGGTAAATTGTAAAGTAAAGTTCCTTTAGGGGCCTTTAGTAACAAGTAGGAGAGGGGGAAGTTTGGTAAATCAATAACTGCAAACCATTTACCAAGGGATGTGTTTATGTGCTCTTGAACCCACATCTGGAACAGTAACTGTAATTTGGAGTCACCATCTGGTTAAGTTTCGAGTAGTCCACTTTCATTTTCCATGATAATCAGTTTTTAAAAATATATTATTTTTATTGATTTTTTTTGAGAGAGAGTGAGAGAGAGAAGGAAAGAGAGAGAGAGAGAGAGAGAGAGAGAGAGAGAGAGAGAGAGAGAGAGAGAGAGAGAGAGAGAAAGAGAGAGAGAGAGAGACCGATGAGAGAGAAATATGGATTGGCTGTCTCCAGCATGGTCCCCACTTGAGATCAAGTATGAAACCTGGGCATGTGCCCTTACAGGGAATCAAACTCATGATCTCTTGGTGCATGGGTCAACACCCAACCACTGAGCAACAACAGCTGGGCAATGATCCATCAATTTTCTGTGTAAGACAAATAGATGAGTTGAGTGGGAATATGGTGGGTATCACCACCCTGCATCTTTTATGTCCTTGATGGTGGCTATAATTTCTGTAACCCTTCCAGAAATCAGGGTTACTTTTGGTTTATTAGTTTCTTAGAGGCAGATGTAAAAACTTGCACTTAAACTTTCCTACCATAACATCCCATACTCCACAGGACAGGAAACCATTTTAGGGATTCTGCCACCTACTGATATATATACAATCTAATTATATACTTCACAACTGCGGAAATAACCACAATTTGAGGTCCCACTGGACCCACTGTGGGACAGACTGGTGCTAAAACTCTGTCTAGTCTAGTCTAACTGGAGTGCCAGAGTGAGTGACCTTCTGGGTTTCCTGGAATTAGTGTCAGTCCAGAGACAGTAATCCTCAGTAATCCTCAAAAAGTCTGATTATTTCCTTTTCTCCAATGGACGGTCACCCTGTAAAAAGCTCTAGGTCCCTTCAGAAATGGCTGGGAGAAAGGTTAACTGTCCAGAATGTCAGCAGTGGAAGAGTGACCTTCCTCTGGGGCTGTGGTCTGCAAACTGTGGCTTGCGAGCCACATGCAGCTCTTTGGCCCCTTGAGTGTGGCTCTTCCACAAAATAACACAGCCTGGGCGAGTATATTTTGAAGAAGTGGCATTAGAAGAAGTTTAAGTTTAAAAAATTTGGCTCTCAAAAGAAATTTCAATTGTTGTACTGTTGATATTTGGTTCTGTTGACTAATGAGTTTGCCGACCACTGCTCTGGGGGACTCAGCCTCCCATTCATTTGAAGGATTGTCAGTTGGTAAACTGCACTAAGTCTGGGAATTGATTGAGGGGCTTTGACTCTCTTTGTTTATGGTTCAAGTTAGATTTTTCCTCCTTTGACCTAGAACACTTCCACTATACAAATCAAGGAAGAATTTACTGGATTGCCCATCTATTCCATTTGATATACTAGCCAACCCAATGTCTCTATGCCAGGGTATTCTGATTGCCACTTTCATTCTGCTGCCCTTAATGGTAACCATGCCAACCTTGAATTTGGTGAGTAAATCCTGCCACCTGTCCCTGCTTCCTGGCATTCAATTATGCCCATTATACTTAGGGTTTCAATTAAGTGGCAAGAGTTCCTACAGTAATTTATGACATATAAAGAAGAATAACCACAGAATTATTTTAAGGTAATGGGGACCCATAACAAACATTTCTCACAGTTGAAAGATGTGTCCGCTAAATCCTCCCAGAGTGGGTGAGCAGATCCACAAGATAAATTCATAATATTCTTTTCTCCCCTCCACTAAAGTACACCAAGGCTGTGTTGACATTTCATCCTAAATAATTTAGTGTAAGACACTTTTTGGTCTCTATGCTTCAGTCAACCAATCAAACTATTGGAGCCCTTCTAACACTTCTTGTAGTAACACAAGATGCAAAAACTCTGCTGTGTGAGCCGATAGCCATAAGTTTGATCAGATCTAACTTTATGTTTCTTTCACCACTATCTTGCACACCCATTAATATCTATTCCCACACATACAGCCAGGATTTAGAAAAATCATGTAGTTCCTTTGGAGTACTTTTTACTTATGGAGTACACTTTCTACTTCTGTTGCCTGTAGAGACCTGAGTCTAGTTACAGATCTAAAATAAAGAGGTTCAGATGGAGCCAGGTTTCCAGCAAAATCAGTGTTGTCTTGGAAGGCAAGAGGGATTAATCTCTTCAGACGAAGGTGAAAGCAATGCTTCTTTCCCCTGAAAAGATGGGTCTGTAGGATTTCACTGTTTAATCAATGCCCCTGGCTCCACCAGAATCACATGTCCCATTCCAATTTGAAGGACCTCACTGCTTCCCAGCCAATGCCTTTACCTTAACAGCAGACATCATGGAAGACAGGGAATTCAATTTGTATTGTAATTCAGTCACTCTCAGGGTAGAACTCTGGTTTTCAGCAACCTCAGCTCTGCAGCTACAGACTATAGGGCTTTCTTTCAGGGCAGACATGGAGACCATTCAGGTCATTTACAAGTTGGGCAGCACTGGGGCTGGGAATTTGAATCCTTGAGCTGATCTTTTTCTTCCCCTACTAAGTCTGGGGCCATTCAGAGCAACCAGTCAACCTCATTATACCCATTAGTTTGATAAGAAATGTTCTAAAGTTTCAAATAAATAGTTACCGTATTTTCCGGAGTATAAGATGACCCCCTAATTTTACAGTTAAAACATAGATTTAGGCCTATATTCACTATATGAGACTACCCCCCCCCCCACTTTCAAGGCAACACCAGTTATTTTTTTAATAGACCACCTCTCTGATTCTGGCCAATCTGAGCAGGCTTTTTTTCATTTCAAAACTTGTCTTATATGCCAGAAAATATGGTACCCAGAATCTTGCCTCTTAAAAGTATTTGATTAGGAGTATCTGATGATGATATTTTGTATATATATACTTATTTCATGCAATAGTGCTCCATTTACTTCCAATAACTGAGCCATCCAGAGCCTTTAAATCAAAAGAATAAATTCCAGCAACCTCAGAACCAATCCTCCAGACTTATCCTTACAATTCTATTCCTCTCAATCTAGAACCATTCTTGGTATCAAAATCTGTATTGGTTTGGTCAGGTTCTCAAAAACAAAACAATCAAACAAAAAAACCCCCACAGAATATGTATGTTCAGCAATTATTCATATATAGGATACATATGAAAGTTTGTAATTTTGCTATAGAAGTCATGTTAATTATTTTATATTTATGAAATATTGGCTTTATTTGGCTTTCTATTTAAAACCCCATAAAAGTGAAGTTGTATTCTCTTCCTCCTCTTCTCAACAATTATACCATCATCCACAATTAGTAAATGTTAATAGCTTTCATTCATTTATTTTTATTTTTTACACTCATTTTACTTTTTACTCTTTGAATTGTTAAACTTAAATAACACCCTTTGATACCTAGCAATTATGAGGCAATCAGCAAACTAATTTTACTTTCTAAAGTACTTACCAAGCACATGTCCTCTGATTTCATGATATATGAGTGATTTCCACATTGTCAGAGCATGTAAAATTTACTGTCCATTCTGTCAACTCTATTCTTCCTTTTATTTATTTGTTAGATCAGCAATTACTCTTTTCACCTGGAGTTTATCTTCTTTTAACATGCTCAAGAAAGCTCCTGCAAAAAATATTCACTAAGTTTCTTGCTTGTTCAAATGTGTTCTTGTTTGTTTTTAAAATTCAAGGAAAATTTGCCTTGCCTCACAATTTATTTCCTAGGGTATCTTCTAAATTTTTCTATATTCTCTCTAACGATATAATAATTACACTGGGATCATAGGCATAAAATCTGACTGTCCTGTGAAAATCAGGATTAGTGGACTTTTGTCCAGAGACAACTATGATCTGTTAGTACATGGTCCCAGAAAAAAAAATATATAATTTCCATATATATATATATATATAAATGGAAATTATATATATATATATATATATATATATATATATAGAGAGAGAGAGAGAGAGAGAGAGAGAGAGAGAGAGAGAGAGAGAGAGAGAGAGAGTTATCCAAAAAAAGAGAGAGATTTTAAAAGATCCTGGAGAGTAACTTGAGTTTAATCCTTCAAAGATGATCTGTTGCGAGTGTAGGCAGGAGTTTTCTTGATTAGAGACAGGAGCTTGGGAGTATTGATACCCCTATGAACTTTTGTTATTGTTTTAAGAGTTGTTCACAGAGGGACAACACTTCTGAGGTGACTCTTTTTCTCTACTTGTGCAAGCAAGTTTTATTCTCAGCACCTGTGCACAGGTGTCTGAGAGAGGTGCAAGTTCTGACTCTTGGGAATAAAAACATACACGGTGCGGCAAAAGTAGGTTTACAGTTGTGAGTACTCAAAGCACAGTTTCTTCTTGTCTTATTCTTTTAACAAAATATATATTTTATTGATTTTTTACAGAAAGGAAGAGAGAGGGATAAAGAGTTAGAAACATCCATGAGAGAAAAACATCGATCAGCTGCCTCTTGCACACTCCCTATTGGGGATGTGCCCACAACCAAGGTGTATGCCCTTGACCAGAATCAAACCCGGGATCTTTCAGTCCGCAGGCCAAAGCTTTATCCACTGGGCCAGATTTTCCATATGAACAGTTGTTCATAAGCCTACTTTTGCCACACCCTGTATATGGCTGCTTCATGAAAACAGATGCCTAAGGGGTCTGATAGAATATGAATGGCACATTAATCAAATCCTATGATTCCAATTTAAAGGCCACATACTGTAAAGCCATTCTAGTTTTCTGTGGCTTGTTATCTTTCCAAAAGGGACCAAGTTACAAGAAAATGGTGAATGACCTTTTACTCACTGCAGTTCGTCTCTGGGCTATAGTTATTTTCATAGTCTTTCTCTTCCATTTCTTTTTGTGTGTCTCTGTGTGTGGGTTTGTATGCATACTGTAAAGTAAGAATTCTTCTCCTTTGTCTTCATATATACAATACTTGCATTTGTTCTAGGGCAAATTGTCAAAAACATTATTATATTCTGGTTAAATAACCATGACACCACTGTCAAAGAAAATTAAGCTTAATAGGCTGGGCTTATTTCTGGATTTTCTTTTTCTTTTCTTTTTTTCATTCTCTATACGTTCAGTTGTCCACAAATGTGTATGTCACCTATGCTATGCTGCCTTGATGACTGGTGCATAAAAAGACTATATATAATGAATTTTAAAATAAAAAGATGTTTCTCCTCTGTCTTTGTTCTTTCTAATCACTTTGGTTGTGATAAATTTTTTGAATTTCTGCATAAAATTTAGAATTGGTTTGATAATTTAAATTTGAGTTTTCATTGAATCTATAAATCCATTTGGGCAAGATTAATATCATAATAAGTCTCCCCATCAGTGAGCATGCTTTATGTCTTAAAATTAAGACATTAGGTCTTTCTCTCAGCAAAGTGGTGAAGGTTTCAGTGGACTGATATAGCACATATTTTGCTAAAGTTATTCTTAAGTGTTCAAGTTTTCATGTTATTATTAATGATATGTGTGGTGCCTTGTATGAAACTCTTCCCTTTTCATATTGTACAAAGTTGGACTTACATACAATGTTGAGTTGCCATGGTTCGAATGGGTGTCTCTGCCTTGTCCCAGAACTTAGAGGGGAATAATTCTGTTTTTACCTCGGACCAACTTCATGCATTGTGACCTGTGCCTTCCACAGGGCCTCATGCTCAGAAAGTCCCTATTTTTGGTTTAATGCTCTTTAAAATCTTAATTATCTCATCTTTGTATTTGTGTTTTATAAATGAAGTTTGGGACACTGGAGCCTGAGAGTGATCAGGAATTGTAGAGGATGTGTGTTCACTGTTCCTTGCTGTTCCATTTACAGAGTATTTGCAATGCCCAGCGAGCATGGATGTCCGGAGACATAGCACACATGAATGGTCAACAGGTTAAAAGCCAATACAAGATTGCTTCTTAGATCTATAAATACGTGAACAGAGGTTGACAACCCTGAGAGCTATGTTTTTCTAGAAGGCTATGAAAAAAGCAGGTAAGGACTTTCTAAGAAATGCAAATAATACAGAAACCCTATAATGTCATTTCCCCTTACTGTTACTTTTCACTGTTTACTTATTTTGAAAATAATGATATTTATTATTTATTAATAATGAAAATAATGACATAAAAGAAAAGAAAAAGTAAAAATGTTACATAATAATTATTTTTCAATTCAGTCCTTTTTTCCCCCCCTATTTTTCTAGTCTATTTTATTTTGTTGGTGTTTACTCCCTCTTGGTCAGTTTTTTTAATTTAGTATTTTTTATTTCACTTTGTTTCTGTTAGCTAATCAATTATAAACTACTTTTATGGTTATTTTGTGTTCATAATACATCCTTATGTTATTAATTTACTTTCACATAATATTCTATCACATAAACAACATACGCAATCTATTATGTCCTAATGACAGTTAAAGAATGAAAAAAAAAACACACTTGTATATTTGTAATCATTCTTTTTTGTATTTTTCAGTTTCCATCCACCATCATTTTACTTGCTTGAAAAACTATAATATTATATCAAGTTCAATACATAGTTGGTGATAAATTTCCCCAACTTTCTAGAAAGATATTTATCTTACCTTTATTTGTGATGTATATTTTACTTGATATAAAAATCTGTTGACTGTTAATCTTTATTTCAACTTTAAAAATGTACGGTTGTCTACCAGACATCCTTTCTAATGAGAAATCCATGAACATTGTTATCTTTAATCTCCTGTACACTATGAATAAACCTTCACCCTAAGTACATGTCATTTGTATTTTACAGCAGAATAAAGCGTATACAAGCTCGTGGTCTGAGCACTATCCTTCCCTCCGTTACCGGCTCTGCAATTTCCCAGCCAAATCCACCTCTCTGAAATCATCTCCCCAAATTCCTAACTCATCTCTGGGAGATCATCATGCTGTACTGTGGATACCACTCTCTTCATCACAGAAACCCAGAGTAATTGGACAGCTTACTTCAATTCTCTCCCTTTCCTTAGGGATCCTAGTTCTATACTGCTTGTTATCCAGTGTCTGAAATATTCATATATTTCATCCAGTTTTCTGGTTGTTAGGAGCAAAAAGGATAAATCCATTCCTAGCTATTCTACCATAGCTTGAGGCAAGTTATTCATTTCTTTTTGTTACATTCATTATTTTAGTATTTTCGGATTCTTTTTGCCATTGCCCCTACCTCCTCTCCTGCACTCTTTACCTCTGTTTCTTTCTCTACTGCTTTTTACTGATACATTATTCTATCTCCACTCTAACCACTGAGTTCCTAACCTGTACAGTAACATCTTTTTCTAGGAATGCATTTTATTAGGTGATTTCTAAGATCTCTGTACTCCGTCTCCCTATATCACAATGATACAGCTTTTCTCCCTTCTTATGGGTCCAACTATGCCCCCTTCAATAAAAAACTTATGTACTTTATAGAGGTGGTCACATTAAAATTAGGCCATTAAGATGAGCCTTAATGTAATATGACTGGTGTTTTCAAAACCAGAGGAAATTTGAAAACAGACACACACAGGGTGAAGATAATCATCTACAACCCAAGGAGACAGGCCTGAAATGGAGCCTACCCTCACAGTTCTCAGAAAGAATCTGTTGCTACTTTGATATTGGACTTTGATTATTGGGACACTCTATATTAAAAATTTGGCAATATAATGTAATATGGAGCATCTAGGACAACCCAAACACTTGTGGACGTGCATGTGCGCGCGCGCACACACACACGCACACACACACACACACACACACACCTTTTGGGCATTATCTCATAAATTTGACAAACATAGATCATGCTGATTGTTCTTAATTTAAACATGTGACCTCAAGCCTCGAGGAAGTTGGGCATTATTGTTACCCAGAAATCAAACTGTACAACTTCATTCATTTTTTATCTCATTCTGCTAGGAGGCTATTTTGTTTTTCCTACAAATATCCAGAACCACCTAAGCGATCTTAACTCTCAGCTAATGATCTTGCTTCCAATTTCACTAAGAAAACTGAATCAATTACAAGAGAACTTTTGCAGGCTCTCACCAATCACTACATATCAATCCATCTACCTGCAATTATGTCCGGATTCTCTTCCTGCTCCTTGGTTCGTATGGATAAACTCCTAGCTGAAGTTTTCACCTCCACTTGTCTTCTACATCCCATTTTCTTTATGCCAAATCTTGGCAGCAATATTTTATTCGTGTCTCCAATACATTTTAAAAATTTCCCTTTCAGTGGATCTGTACAGTCACCGCATAAATATGTCATTACTTCTATATTCTTCAAAAAGGGCTCCCTAAATCACAATTCTACCTTCACACACTGCCCCATCTTTTAAAAAGTCTCTTTATAAGAATATTCAGTGGAATGGTTATTTATTTTTATTTTTAATTACTTTATTGATTAAGGTGGAATGGCTATTTATACCAAAATTTCTTATCTCCCTTTACCTCTTGAGCCCCCTTCATGAGTCTTTTATTCACACTCTCTTCACTCCTCTTACCAGTCACAAATTAAATTCCAAGTGTCAAATCTAATGATTAATACTTAACCTAATAGTTTAGTAGCATAATGCACAATTATTGTGCTATTAAAACACGATAGTATATAACATGTACCAAAACATTCTTTTTATATATCAGTAGCATATAACACATCCCCTGTTTCTTAGAGGAATGGCTGCTTTTGGCTTCTAGTCATCTATTCAGTCTGATGTCCTCCTATTCCTCGGCCATTTTCTTCTCCTCTTTTAGTGTTGGATATCACATAATTCAAACTTTTATTCCTCTTTCTCTGGCTATACAACCCCTTTTTGATCTCACATCTTTATATGGCTTTAATCACTATCTACAATGAGTGGCCAGATTATTATGATCTCTGAACCTCTGAACACATAATAATCTGGCCACTCAGTGTGTATCTATATAATAAAAGGCTAATATGCTAATTGTCCCCTTGACCAGGAGTTTGACCAGCAGGCAGGCTGGCCAAATGCCCATGTCCCCTACCCCTGGCCAGGCTGGCTGGACCCCATCCATGGACACGAATTCATGCACTGGGCCTCTAAAAAAAAAAAAAAAAAAAATATATATATATATATATATATATATATATATATACACACACACACACACACACACACACACACACACACACACTGAGTGGCCAGATTATTATGTGTTCAGAGATCATAGATCAAAATGATCTAGCCACTCAGTATATATGCCAAGTGCCTGGCAGACTGATCTATCCAATGCAGACCTCTCTGCTGAACTGTAGTCATGTCAATCCAACTATGGAGCCTATCACAAATTTCATGTCTATTAATTTGGGACACTGAAATGCATTGATAGTACAGTAATTTAGTATTTAGCTCTATATCCACATTCCACATTGTACTGTTACTACTTTATAATATGTTTATATATGATTAACACAAAATTATAAATTTTAATATTTTATATATAACCTGAGATACATGTTATAGATTTCTATGAGTTTGTGTATAGAGGTATGTTACCATATATGTAACCCATTTTATACATGAGGATATAATGATATATTCATATATGTAAGTATAAACATATGTACTATATATATATATAATTATACATATTTTATATGTGTATGTATAAACACACATATATATGCACACTTATTTTGTATTGCATTTATAATAATTAGATATATCTTTTTATGGATTGAGTGTCAGTAAACAGATAGAAATGCTTGCTTTATTTTTCATTGTCATATAAGGCAAGGAAGATTAAAACAGAGAATATCACAAATGACCTCAATGCTAAGACAATGAAAACAATTAGATTATGATATTAACACATAATACCAGAATCATAATTAAAATGTAATACTTATTAATGAGCATTAACACTAATATCTATGTCTCACTTTCAAATAATTATCTATATTTGTGAAATTATATCATCTAGTGTTTGAAATTTGAACCATTGAAATGTTTATATCCTATAGAAATAATAAATCAAATCCATTTTATAAATTAAAAGGCATCGTGCTTGAAATAAGCCTTCAAATCCTCCTATAAAGTTCATGAATGAGGCATCATTGTCCAAAAATAAAGGCTTCTGCTTCATGAGAAAATTTTAGTGACTCTGTAACACCGTCTTTTCCTGTCATTTAAAAATGTTTCTGCATCTTAGTCTTTAAAAAAAAAAATGTGGCTAACCTAGACTTGTTATAGAAAGGAATAGTAGTCTATTAAAACCAGAGATCCGGTGCATGAATTTGTGCACAGGTGTGGTCCTTTTAGCCTGGTTAGTGATTGGGGCCAATCAGGGCAGCAGGAAGTTGGACAGGGGAGAAGGGGTTGTTGGAGGTAGGCCCTGGGAGCACAGTGACCCCTGGGGGCAGCTTCTGGGTTGAGGGTCATAGTGACTGGTCAACCAGTTGCTCCATTGCATAGGCTTTTATACATATTTGATTAGCAGCATTAGTCTGAAAAAATTAGAAACTGACTTGTCACCTACAATTTACAATGAAAAGACTCTCTATTGAACTCTTTCTCTTTATTTTCTTATCAACATATCAAAAATATAATGGTGAATTAATGTATAAAATGCATGTTTACTCTACCCTGTTCAGAAATAATATTTCTAGAGAATATTGGAAATTCTAAGAAGGCGTGGCTTTCCAGTGCTACATTTTTGCAGTCAAATGCTCTACCACTGATCTATACCCCCTCCAGTGCTACATTTTTGTAAAGTGACAGGTTATGTCATGGAGCTCAGAATAAACTTAGAAAAGTAAGTTTTCATTTTAAGATATAAAATTACCTTAAAATTGCGATTTTTTTTTCTCTGTAGTAAATTTGTGGGTATTGCATATATACTTCACTAATCAGTTTTAAGCTGTGTACATATTCAAATGAATAACCCTGTTACTTCTATACGTTAACAGTTGTCTCTTGAAATAATTACTATTTAGGTTTGCAAAGTATTCATTAAATGCCTTCCAAATTACTTAAAAATCATAATAGACATTTAATGGGTGCTTTAAAACCGAAATAAAAATTACATTTGATTATAAGTAACTGTAGGTTTTTAAAGCTATCATTAGACATCTAGTAAGACCATTTAACTTAAGTGTTACATAATTAGAGAAGAGCCAGAATTTTAATTGCACATTTGCAAACTGCTTAGCTTGCTTTGCTAAATATTCATTTTACCCACTGCAGAAAAGTGTGAGTGAGGTGTGAGGATTTCATCTTTTATTTTCCTGTAAGCAATTTTTCACTGCACTTCATGGGGTTCAGTGATCTCACAAATCAAAAAGCATATCAGGACCAATTACTAGGCCATATGCAAAAAGTTAGGGGAAACATTCGTACTGAATATATATCTTCATTGAAAAATGCACTTCACTTGTCTTTCCTCTCATTCTCCCAAAAACCTCATGATAGGCCAAGATGCATCGTCTTTCCCACTTTGCAGATGACTGAACAATACTGATGCTATGACCGAATAGTTGAGCTAGAAAAAAAAATTGGTATCAAAATCTGATTCTGCTCTTACTATCTTGATCCTAGAAACTACATCCCAAGTTGCCAATTAAAAAAAAAAAAGCATAATTTCCCATTAATTACTTCACTAAGTAGTTGCTTGTTATCACAGAAGTTAAGTGGGGATTAAAAGAGAGACTAAATTACACTTTTATGCTGTGAAGTACCAACTCATCTTGAAGTCAAGATGGGTAAACAAAAAGCAAAGAGACATAAGATTGTAATTTGGTTGCAGGTTCAATTCAGTAGATAAAGTGCCTCCGATGGCAGGCTTTTAGAGGCACTAAAACCCCTTTGCAAAGGCATCCACTTTTAGTTCTTCAGTATATCTCCATTAGACACCTGAGCTTGCCTCTTGAAAACCTGAAGAAGAAAACATTCTGCTGGGAGGAAATGTATTTATATATCATTTTTTTCTGAATGTTTTTACTTCCTGGAAACATTTGCATTTAGACAAGCCTTTGTTTGATTTCTTTGGAATCCATCCACCTACATTTATCCTATTTTTCAGCCCTGAATAAATATCACCTGTGAAATACGTTGTACATATGTACTCTTGCTGCTCTCCTTCCTTAATTCTGTACATATCCATTTAAAGTTGTGGTTGAAATGCAGCTTGGCTCATTTAATTAGGGACATAGCACTAGGATCTGTAGTCTCACCAAATATTCTTTATTAATAAAGGTAATCTGAAACAGTGGGATTCATAACCATTTAGTGTCTATGGATCCATGTTAAGGAAAATAATAAAGGAGAAAAGAGCTTAGACCAAATGGTCTTTCATGACAACCCACTGGATTTTCTCCATCTCATCAGAATTCCCTAAATTTAAGTTATGCCAAATCTTAAGTTCTCACTTTTTTTTTCTATTTGACTATTTTCTCATGTAAATCACTACAAATAAAGTCACTTACCATTTGCCTCAACCCTTGGCTGGAACTAGTAACAGTGCCATACTTGGCAAGCTCTATTTACCTTCATGTGTGTTCAACTTGGTGAAAATAGAATGGTTTATACCCCAAAGGAGATATTTTTTCTTGGGAAAACAATTTAAATTTGTTGCTGCTATGTTTTTTTTTTTTTTAATGGAAACTTTAATAATAAAAATCTAGAATTCTGCCCAACCACATGGTTTAAGGGTTGAGCATCGGCCTTTGAACCAAGATCCTCAGTAGGGAGCATGCAGGAGGCAGCTGATCAATGATTGTCTCTCATCATTGATATTTCCATTTCTCTTTCCCTCTCTGAAACCAATAAAATATATACATTTAAAAATATAGATTTCTTTTGAATTATTCAATGTGGGGAAAAAGAAGCAGCAGCCTATGATGTGTGAGAATTTCAGTGGATTTGAACTTTGGCAGTGTCAAAATCATTATTCCCTGCATCACTTCAATAATGATGATGCAACAAATGGCCATTTGTAATTAGACTTACACTATTTCTTCACACATAGATCTTTTCACTGATTCATACCACTTGTTTCTCCCCTGTAGGTATTCTCCCTTTGACACCTCCTTGAGATGATCATCTCTGGGTTCAATGCTGAGCACAGAGCACATCTACCGTGAAACAGAAGCTTCCTTAGTTTAAAGTGTACCAACTTTCAGGCAGGGGCTCTGGCAATGTGTTCATATCATCCAACGTTTCTATAAAATCTGGGAAAGTAAGACAATTTCACATCACTTGTTTGATGAGATCCCTGAAAATGATGCAAGTTTCAGTCCTCCCAAACCCTGGCTCTACCACTGGCTGTGCGGAAATGAAATTCTAATCCCAGCACAATAGAATGAACATTTCTGATGACAGACTTTTTCCCATCTCCCAGGAGACAATCTTTGATAAATTGGACAAATTAATGACATGCTGTTTTCACGGAAGAATTGGAGAAAAATAAAACACAGGTATTATTTGCTTGCAGACTTGTTGTTTCCTGTTGCAGACATAAAAACAGGAGCCAGGACCTCTTTGTCAATAACAAGCCAGAAACATGATCTTGTGGAAATTAAAGATTAGCTTTGTGCATAAAAATACAATTCTAGAGAATTTGGGATGGATATATGCTATATACACTTTTATCTGAGTCTTATTAAAATGTTATTGTGGATACAGTTTGATAGGTAATGTATTTAAAGCAGATAGTTATTTGCAATTTAAAAAAATATATTTTTAGTGATTTCAGAGAATAAAGGAGAAGGAAAGAGAGATAGAAACATCAATGATTAGAAAGAATCATCCATCAGCTGTCTCCTGCACACCCCACACTGAGAATTGAGCCTGCAAACTGGGCCTGTTGCCCTGACTGGGAATCAATTCATGACCTCTTGGTTCATAGGTGGATGTTCAACCACTGAACATACCAGCTGGGTGATGTTTGTAATTTTTAAGATGAAAGTGAAAAGAGATCTCTATATAAAGCCAAATAAACCTTCCAGGACATTTTGGAAATAGTTTTCTAGCAGTTTCTGATATTCACCCTTACAATGAGTCAAAGATATTTATTCCCTTTGAAACAGTATATTGATATTTTTGGGTATTGAAAAACAAAGCAAAAAGAAGAAAGAACTGAAGATGAGATTAAATAAGTTACTATTAGAACGTGAAGAAGCAATTTTAAATCACATTAATTATTCTAGAAAGGATTACTAAAAATGTTGATGCTTTAGATAAATTCTGAAGGGTATTTACAAGAACCAGACAGAGAAAAGAGACTAATAAATTAGGTAAGAGGAGGTATGTAGGATTCATATACCAGATTCAGTGAGAGGCTACTGCAACTGTTTTTTTGTTTGTTTGTTTGTTTGTTTGTTTATTTAATATATCTTATTAATTTTTTACAGAGAGGAAGAGAGAGGGGTAGAGAGTTAGAAACATCGATGAGAGAGAATCATCAATCAGCTGCCTCTTGCACACCCCCTATGGGGATGTGCCCTCAACTAAGGTACATGCCCTTGACCAGAATCGAACCCAGGACCTTTCAGTCCACAGACTGATGCTCTATCCACTGAGCCAAACTGGTTTTAGCTACTGCAACTGTTTTAACAGAGTTGCAATGACAGATATTTAGATACTGCCATTGTAAAAAGTTACAAATATGTAAATAAGCTAATTAAAAAAATAGTAGAAGAGAGTAAATTCAACATTGGCCATAGAGGATGTATATATTAAAATTCACATTCAAGTATCTCCCTGCATGTTTAATTTATCCTATTAAAGTATGTCAACAAGTTTCCTTAATCTATTGACAGTTGAATATCTTCCTATAAAAGATAAAATACATATTCCCCCAAAATGTTTTAGTGTTATTTAAGTGAAGAAAAAGGCTCATCCTATACTTTTAATGTAGATTGTATAAAAGCCTCCATTTTTGCTAAGTATTGTGGAAAGGAATGTTAGCTCTAATGGACTCTTTTATTTTTAAGGGCTCTAGGGATGTACTTCAATGAAATCTCTGGGAATTACCTGCCTTAAGTCTTTTGAAAAAAAATTGACATGAAGTTATAATACATTAGTTACAATCTGTAATTTATAGAAATAAACAAAGTCATAGAATTTTCCCTAGGATGCTTTCTGCTGTCCTACGATAAATCTATTAGTTTATTGTTAAATTGTTTATGGTTCCTATTTCGAGCCTTGTGGGCTAGGATTTTTATGTCTCTACAAATAGACATTGATTGCTCTATTTAGAAATGACTTTTCAGTGGTAAGTTGAGTGCTATTTATCCTGATCTTAGTTTTTATGACTTCCTTAAAGACAGCCTAGGCTAGGAACACTCCTGATGGTTCTATTTGAATTGACACAAAGAAGACTAGAAATTTACTTCTGTGATACATTGTGCAATATTTCCTTTTAATGTGTTAACCCCTCTCTTTAACACTGCTATTTATCTATCCAAACCAGTTCTTATGATGAAAAATAAGTGTTCCATAAAAATAAAATGAGATTTTATAATTCACTTGTAGAATACATCTGTATCTTAAAGGAGAGTCACAAAATATGGAGTTGGAAAGTAAAACTAAGTCTAACTGCTAAATAAAAAGTGCTAATAAAGCAACTCTGTGGACGTGTATAGGTGTATATGGTACTGTTTTGCTATTCTTTATCATAACTCTGTCATATTTTAGAACATATATTATGGTTACTATGGGAAATCTACTGGTCAATAGAAAGCTGTAAAAAAAATGTGGAAATTTTCATAGAATTGTTTTCTGAACCATGGAATCAGTTGTTCTCATTGCTGATAAATCACATTATGATGTGTTGAGTACACCATTCAGGAGTAATTATCTAGGCGGAATGACAACCACACCCTCCCATAGCATACATTCCTTTTGTGATTTTATGTATTCTTTTATTCTTCTTCTCACTGTTGGATCTTCCAGACAAAATAGTGCTTTGGGACTTTTAAAATAGAAATACAAATCTATTGATAGGTTGCTTAAAACAGAACTCTACTTGCAAACATGTCCTGCTAAGCTAGTCACATTTGATGAGGTAATAGCTCCCCAAATCTCAGAGTCTAATGAAAAATGTTGTTTCTTGATCGCATTACATGAAGATTGCTGGCCATTGTTGCTGTCCTCAGGGCATGGTCGACTGTGTGTCTGTTCCATGTCGCATCCCATCCTAGGACAAAAGCTTTAGGTGCAGCTCCTGTGAGTTATCATAAAGGAATAATTGTCAAATCTTACTCATAAAAATCTAAGAGAATCTTAGCAGGAAGCTTTACTAATAATATTAAGGCTGCAGTCAATCAGGTGTCCCAGTTGCAGCAGGAAGGGTTCCAGAATGTAGATTATGGCTTTCCCAAGTGTTTCTCCCTGTAATGGATGGGCACTTTCTGGACAAGAATAATATGTGGATTCCATAAGTAAGCTTCATGCCTCTCTTCACATAGGAGTCAGACATGTTTAAATTATGATCTAGCTCCATCTTATACCACAAGAGTTATATAGCTTATAAGTCAGTCCCTAAAGAGGCCAAGGCCATAAATCCATAGATTCCTTTTGCTATATATACTATCTATCAGTTGCTGACAAAAATATTGAAATCATCAAGTCTAATTATCAGTTTGTCTATTTCTCCTGTAGAAATTGTCATTTTTGTTTTTCTTTTGAAGTATTATTATTAGCTGTACTCATATATAGAATTATTAGGTTCATGCCAATTGCCTTTTAAAGGGATGAAAAAGAATACAAATTGGATTACATATACTGTATATTTACCATTTCTGATGCTTCCAAGGTTGACAGCTATCACAATTTTTTCTGACTTATAAAGAACAGTTTATTCTCAATGCAAAAGAATTATCTTTTATATGGGCCTATAGTTGACCCATCAATTATAGATAATTTTGTTGGATAAATCCAAGTGAGTTGAAGATAATTTTAAGCATACATGGGGAAATTTACTTTAATATTATATTAACATTTCCAATGTGTATATTCACTGTGAAGAAAGAACTTACCAAGTAGAAAATGTCACCTCAAAGGGAATGGCAGATGCCTCTTTATTGTTACGCAGTTTTTAAAGGTGTTGCTTACTACATTAGCTTTACGTTCAATGCTGAGTTACAGAAAACAACGACTTAAAAATGTTGGCAATATTGTTCCACCTCCTCATAAACTTGGTAGTTGAGGACTCCACAGGCATCATTGTCCCTTCCATGTTGTTGCTCAGCCACCGTCAATCTTGAACCTCCACCTGTGGTCCAAAGCCACTGCTCAATGGCTAGTCATTGTGAGAGCATCCAGCCTTCCAGACATGATAAAAGAAAGTTATTCCTGCATAGAAATGTTTTGTACAATATCTGTTTATATCTCACAAGTCATTTATTAATTTTATGGTCACTGTCATATGTGGGGGACACTGAGCAGTTCAGACTAGTTCATGCAGCCAGGTATATGGGTATTTTATTACTCTATGGAAGTAGAATAGGTATTGGAAAGCAAGTAGTAGTTTTTGCAAGGGCAAAAATTACTGAATGAATTAAGTGGAAAGATAAGAAGATCAGTAGCCTGTCCAAAGAAGAACCTTTATGCCATGCATGATTCTTACATAATTTATAACTTAAAATGTTATGTAATAGCCCTTACTTTGGCATAAAACAGCAGAAATATTGTCACTTACTGATAGACTCCATCACCTGTCTCCAAATTTAAAACTCTTCTTAAGATGTTTATTCACCTAAACTAGAAATTATTAAGACCAATAAAAAGAATTATTGTATGCCGTTATTCCAGAATATAGTACAGTCCCAGGGAAGAAAAATAGTGGTTACAAACAAATATTTTATTAAACCATTGACGTGTCTAAATTGTATGGCACTGAACACATTTATTAGGGAATCTTATTTGTGGAGCACAGTGCACACGTCCTATATTTTTCTCTCCTGCTCTCTCTTGGACAGCTTCACAGTATATGCCATAGACATATATCATTATAGACTTTAATTGCATGCACTTTATGGCTGCTGCCAACATAAAGCTAAAAAGATTAATCACTTCTGCACTTAGTGAACATACTAGGGCCTTTTGAAAATTTCAGTCATATTCATTTTTCTAAATGATTCATTTGAATGCACAGAGGTATAATTTGATTGACTACCTTTCCCATTATTTCAGCAGTTAAACTAAAAGCCAGGACACTTATCAACAAGAAGAAAAATCCATTTGGAGTGCAGTATACCTGGGTTAACAACATTAAACACAATTAGCAGTTGCAGTCAAAAGACCTTTGCAATGTTTTAAATAAAACAACAAAGAAACACCATGTGTTAATATGGCATAGCTCTGTTTTCCAATAATGCACAGATATAGGTGTTTAGAAACAAAAGAGGATGTTTTGTCCTTTTAAGATATCTCTAAACAACAATATAAGAGGCTGCTCTGTCAAACGTTAAATTAAGCAGTGAGAAAACTTTCCATAGATTTTTAAAAAGTGAGCTGTGCTCAGTTCTTTGCCAGTGTTCATAATCCCCGGTTGTCACCTATGCTTTCAAGTTGGCTGTGTTCTGGAACATTTTTCCCCCTGCATTGCTCTAAATACTTCCAGGAACTCTGGAGAAAAATATGTATTATCAAAAGCCATGTTAGTCAAAGCTTGACAATGAATCTTAAACTCCTGCCTTTTAAAACAGATTTCAGGATTTCATTTCTGCTATGTCTAGGCATGCCAAACCACACTTATGTCTAGGTTGCTGAATAGAAAAGCTTGCAATGTTTTACAGCCTTGACTGGCCCATGAATGGGAAATGCTATCCTATAAAGAGAGGGGAAGAATCAAATATGAAGGTGCCACGATTGACAAATGAGATCAGAACACAATAGACCTAAATCTTACCTCTGTGAGTCACACTGCCACGCTCACGCTGGGAAAACGTCAACATTTCTAGCACAGTTGTTCCAGGTAACATCTTACCTGTTGGGAAAGGATAATAAAGGTTTCAAATTATCTAGCTTCTCTCCCAGCAGAGATATGACTTGACTCATAGATCAAAGATCAAAATCTCTTGTTAGAACAGTACACAATGAAATAATTCCACTGGATAACGAGGGTAAATTTCAAATGATGGAAAAAACAACAACATTAATAATATTATTTGAGAATTCTTTGTTATACTCGTCAATTATTTCCTAATAATAATTAAATAAACAATGTTGTAGCCAATTAGGTGGTTAACCTTAATTGTGAACAGGATCTCTTCTAGCTTTATTTTCAAGTTGTTTTGAAAATTCAGCTGGTCATGGAAATATCTGGGACCACAGATTCTAATATCAGCCTCACAATCAAGCAAACTATCTTTACTGTGAAGTAACCCTATTCTCCATCGATGCAAACTTCTTCATTTTGATTGTCAGTGTCCTTTCACCATCTTCATGGCCACTTTGTTCATATGGTATTACATATGGTATTTTTATTGAAGAAATAATGAATGAATACCCCTCCCAAACTGCCCATGTATGGTGGTGCACCATCTTTACACAACGTCTGATCTCTGAGTCACAGACACTGATCTCAAGGCTCACATAACTCCTACTGTAGAAGTTAAAAACTGTACCTGTCGTCCTGCACAGAAATTATCTGAGTAACACAGTCGCAATCTTACATTTTCCTCTGGAAGCGCAAACAAATGATGCATTTGTGCAGCAGAGCCTCAGCACCCACTCCAACTATTCAGGGTATAACATGGTGAACACTGTCTTCATGACTTATTACATTTCTGTCTCACCCAAACATGGATTCTCCCTGTGCAAATTTCTATCTATCTTGGTACTAAAAATGACTATTCCAAATCGATGTCAATTATTTTGCAATGCATGGTAACCTTAGATATGCCTCCAGCCAACACATTTTCACTCATTCAAAACTGGTATAAGGGCATCGGACCAGCACTGAATGCTACAATGAAATGGAAGCAGAGAGACAAGTGCTTACGTTGAGTGATTGCATTGAGTGAAATTGCTTTAGGAGCAGGTTAACATCATTCTCAGATGTATGCATGTGGAAGATAACTTGGAATTGAATATGATCAAAGAGTCTCATTTTGTCTGAAACAAATAAGCATTACACATTTGTACAAATAGGTGCCCAGTGTATCTTGGAAATTCTGCTTTTTGGGAAATATAAATTGTTCCTTGTGTCATCAAAATAATTTTTAAAAATCACAAATATTCAAAATGAAATGTTTTATATTGATAGGGATAAAGAAGATAGAAAAGGACCAGACTTATTAGGTTAAGATTTTTTTAATTGAATGACTTTTATAAACAGCTCTCACTATGGTTTTGTTCTTATTATAAACAAGATAACTTCAAATTTATACTAGTTCATAAACAAATATGTTCTGTTTTAAATCTGAGCTTACGGAGAATTTCCTTAAATGTATGGTGTCAACTATGTTTCCAATCAATTATTACCATGAATTAGTATTTTTAAGAGTTATATAATCTTTGATCTTCTAGAAAAAAAATAATACAGCTCTGTTGATACCCATATACTATCAACTTAACTTCCAAGTGAGCTGGTATTCATGTGACATTCTTTTCTTCTTTGCTAATATAAGAGAGTTGACTAATTACTTCTGTTTCTGTGGTTATAGATGCCAAACAAACAAGCAAACAAAAAGATTATTCATTTTATTATATTTTAATTTTTATTGATTTTAGAGAGGAAATGAGAGGTAGAGAGAAGTAGAAACATCAATGATGAGAGAGAATCATTGATTGACTGCCTCCTTCTGCAACCTGGGCATGTGCCCTGACTTGGAATGGAACAGTGACCTCCTAGTTCATAGGCTGATGCTAAAATATTGAGCCATGCCAGCTGGGCAAAAAAGATTATTTAAAATACACTCCTTAAACAGGTTGTGGTAAACAGAATAATTCTCCATCATCTTCCAAAAGATGCCCATGGACTAATTCTTAGAACCTGAGAATATGCTACATGGCAAAGGAATTGTGCAGATGGAATGAATATCATATACCTTACCTTTTCCAGATTCTAAAAGCTGTTTGCATTGCTTTATTCATGGACCCTCCCTTTATCTTCAAACTCAGCAACTCGGTATCTTTCTGATTATTATTACATAGTCACATCTCCCATTTATCATAGTTGGGAAGGGTCCTCAGTTTTTAGGGGCTCATGTAATTAGATTGGACTAATTGTATGTAATCCAAGATAGTCTCAGCAACTCAATATCTGTATCTTTAATCACATCTGCAAATTCTCTTCTGCCATGTGAGGTAACATAGTCATAGGTTTTAGAGGTTAAGACATGGACCTACTGAAGGAGGATCATTATTCTGCCTACTACAAAAGGAAAAAAAAATACAATCATTACATATTCAAAACAAGCTAATAATTTCCCCATTTTTCCCCCTGCAGAATGAGTGAGATGACTATGCAAAACATGGCTAAAAGTTTCTATTGTGATTTATAATCCTATGACTTGTGAGTCCTACACTGAGCTCACGTCATGTCTGTCTCTGTCAAGATATTGTCTTGAATTTAGGCTTCTCATTTCAGTATCAGTTAATTAATCAAACAATGATATCTTTGTGAACAATTTATTGACAATGTTTAACAAGAGCTTTTGCAGACTGAACAGCCCTCAGAAAATGTCAGCTAAATAATGTTGTCTATTGCATATGTAAACAGTATTTTTTTTAACATATAACTTCAGAAATGGCTTTTGTTTCTGTTCTTGTCTTTTAGAATCCAAAATTTCCATGGGTTTATGACTGTGGACTCCGTGTGTTCTGCTCTGTTTTCTCTGCTGGAACTAAGGAAATTAAGTGAAAACAGAGTTCCTGATAGGACTCAGATTTGTGCTCCATGATGTTTTATGTTTTTAGCTGTTAGAAACTAAAATTGATAGATCCCCCCTCAGTGTTTTTGGCTTCCTCCCTTCACATATGCACACAAATAGGCATATTTTCCCAATGGCTTGAACATATATATTTTTTACTTCATGAGTTCAGGAAACTTAGGGTGTACTTCCCAGCACTTTTCCACAGCTCTTGGTCTTCATCCCATTCCATACACTGATTGTTATTGTTGAAAATGCATAGGAAAAAATGCAAAAAGAATCTATTTCCTCTCTATAGAAAATAGAAAGCAACTTCAGCATGTTTGTGAAATAAAGATTCCACTGTGAGATAATATTGATCTCAGTAAAGTTTAATATTTTATTTGTTAGAATATTTTATAGAATCGCAATCAGCAATGAGGCTAGTAAATTTTGGGGTAAAATACTATATTTAACATACTGTTTTACAAAAATAAGCATGCTTAAATTAAAAATATATATCTTGCTGGACTTCCTGTAAATATCATGCTCCATTTACAAGATAGTTTAAAAATCTATTTTAAATAAAAGAAACTATCCTGATTCTTATGGTAGGCAAATAAGCTTTGTGTATGTGATGTCTTGAATATTCATTGACTGCTTTTTGATGTTACACAGAATTTTAAAATTGTCAGGAGCCTGTAGGTGGAAATACTTAAAAGAAATTCTTATTTCCTTGGCTTAAATCTCTAGTGAATTGTGATAGCAGAAAAATATATTACAATGTTTTATTCCAAATACAATTATATTTTAGTGGTGAGTATTTTGATAGGGTCTGTAGGACCCTATAGAATTTTTTACTTTAGAGTTTCATCTAATGGATTAGATTTATTGTGCCAAGGAGATATTTTGAATTGGTTCTTTCCACACACTGAACCTAAGAACTTGAAAAGTCATGGTATTTTGAGTTCCAGAAAAAAATGAACTAAATATATCATTTTTAAAAGTATATATTTTCTAATATTCTAATAACAGCAAAATTTGTATAGACTCTTTTTATTCTAGATTTTTAAAATGCACATCAGCATTATTACTCATTTTAAATAATCAAATTTGAGTTCATTTGTATAATGTAAAATAATGTATAGCTCAGTAATCTTATTTTAAGACCAAGGGGATTTCTCTGAATTACTATATTTTCTGGGTTCCTCTCCAAATTTGACTTAATTTAAGTCATATCAAATTGAAAAATAATATAACAAATATCTATACTAATAAAAGCATAGTATGCTAATTAGACTGGACATCCTTCCAGAAGATTTTCTTGATGAAGCTGGGCCTATGAGGAAAGCCTGGGTCAAAGATGCCAGAAGGAAGCCGGTGCTGGCTGCTGGGGGCGGGGGGTAGGGGGTGGGAGGGGGGAGGGGGAAGGAAGGCATACTAATGCATGAACTTCATGCATCAGGCCTCTAGTAAAAATATAAAAGAAACCTTTAACAACAGAGTTATTTCCTAAGAGCTCTGTTTAGTTAATTATCAATTTTGTTCTCTATTATTTTAGCCAGTATTGATCTATCAACTCTTAGAGCCAGGTAAGTAATGGATTTCATCTTCTGAATTAACTCCAATAAAAATAATAGAGATTATCAGGACAGCATCATGAGTAAGGTTCTGGGATGATAATGGCTTGTATGTATGTTGGGGAGGAAATGATCAGCAGGTGATATTAACATTCCTTGTTCAGGAGCCACTAGCCCTCAAGCTGTTCTTTTGGTTTATGTTCCATATATGAGGGATGCTCATGCATCTGGTTAATGGTATTTCACTGGATTTGTTGTTATATTCAGAAAACTGAATACCATGGTTCTACCATCCAGAAATGCATACTTTTGCCTGAAATGCTGTGAGTTCAAGGGTTACATGTAAATCACTGGAGTGAACTGTGTGAGTCAGAGACACCATGGGGATTCATCTAAGTAAAGGACAACTATTTCTCAACAGGAGCCAACTCAGTTACCAAGAAAGTAGGAAGAACATTTACCAACCTCTATTCACACTTAAAGAAACAGAACAAAATTCTAAAAAACAGTGATATCCACTTTGAAGTTACCATTCAGTTCATTTGAATGAAAGGCAAATATATTCTATGTAGTAATGTTTTTAAACTTTAGTATAATAGGTAGCAATTAAATATTTTCTTTAGTTAATATGAAAGTATTTTGTACTTCCCACACAGCACTATTTTTGAAACATAAAATCCTCCATTTGTATTTTAAATTCTATAAGTCTAAAGCACATGAAATATAGAATTCTGTGCAGCTTTATTAATAATTACCCTTTACAAGAATAAAATAGTTTAATCCAGTTTAATTTTTAAAAAATATATTTTATTGATTTGTTACAGAGAGGAAGAGAGACAGATAGAGAGTTAGAAACATCGATGAGAGAGAATCATCAAGCAGCTGCCTCTTGCACATCCCCTGCTGGGGATGTGCCCACAACCAAGGTACATGCCCTTGACCAGAATCAAACCTGGGACCTTTCAGTCTGCAGGCTGACACTCTATCCACTGAGCCAAACCAGTTTCGGCTCCATTTCAATTTTTAATGAGATTAGTTTTAATTAAAATCTATATTTGGGGAGAAGTTTAAACAATTACCCATTTTGAGGCAGCTTTCATGTTATACAGCACCTTTTATCTTATGGCTTTCTTTTATTATTTTCAAATTGTCTTCTGATTCTGAAAATCATTTTTTTTTCACATTTTATGTTTAAATGTTGTTCTCCCTGAGATTATTTATTAGTATGAAAATACTGCCATTTTTAATGTTTAATCTCAGAAAAGAAAAAAAAAGGTGATGTGCTATGAAAGGGTATACATTTTGCATTACACTATGAAAGATTCTTCTTTTAGATTCTGTATAATTTTAGGTCAGT
This sequence comes from Pipistrellus kuhlii, assembly GCF_014108245.1. NCBI lineage: Eukaryota > Metazoa > Chordata > Mammalia > Chiroptera > Vespertilionidae > Pipistrellus > Pipistrellus kuhlii. Next base: position 11,939,686 of record NW_023425515.1, read on the forward strand.
TTTTGATGTTTACATTCCATCATTCTAACTGTTTAAAGACTGATGTAAATTGCAATATGAGAAACAGATTTATGAGAACATTTTTACATACATTTTTTTTCATTTCTCTGAATAACAATTCATCCACTTCACTTTGCAATAGATCGTTTTGACATTAAAATTTGGTTGTGATGTTGATGTCATTGTAATTCATTGTGCTTGCCAAAGTCTCTACATTAAAATATAGACACTTCAATTTTTAAAACAATAAAGTCCCTCAAATCCTACTTGGCACATAATTATAACTGTTTTTTAAACATAATGGCTAAGAAATTTAAAAATTAATAAGTTAATAACAATATTATGTCAACAAGTAGAAAGATATGATTTGGGAGCATCTTATCCAACCATGCTTCTACCAAGCAGGTGAATGCCATACAATATCCTGTATAATAAAAGGCTAATATGCAAATTGACCAACAGAATGACCAATCGCTATGATGCCCACTGACCACCAGGGGGCAGATGCTCAATGCAGAAACTGTCCCCTGGTGGTCAGTGTGCTCCTACAGGGGAAGTGCTGCTCAGCCAGAACCCAGGCTCATGGCTGGCAAGTGCAGTGGCAATGTCAGGAATCTTTTCCACTCTCCTGGAAGATCTAAGGATGTCTGACTACTGAGGGAGGAAGTTGGCCTAAGCCATCAGTCAGACATCACCTGAGGGCTCCAGGACTTCAAGAGAGCACAGGCCAGGATGAGGGACTCAACCCGACCTCCCCACCCTGCCCCGTGAGTGTATAAATTTTATGTGCCGGGCCTCTAGTTGATTTTATAAACATATACTAAGTTTTGAGAGGTAAGTGTGACAGAAATAGAACACATGAAATTAGGCAAGATTGTGCCTAGTGACAGGAAAATCTGTGGGAAAGAAGTAAAACAATTCAGTTGAGAAAAAAAAAATGAGTATCTAAACAAGGAAATAGACATCAGAATGTGAAGAACAGGTAGTTATGGAGACTATTACAAATATCAGCAAACTACATTTTGGAATATTAATGTGGAAACTTAAAAGCAGGGATTCAGAGAAAAATAGACATTTCTTATTTTTTGAAACAGGGGAGATGATTATGGTTCCATTCCTGAACTAGAAAATAGGGGAGGAGTTAGAAGTTGGAAGAAGCCAACAATTATTAGATTACTTGAGGCCTGGTGCACAAAATTCATGCACTCAGGGTTGGGTGTCCATCAGCCAGGCCTGCATCCTCTCTCAGTCCAGGAGCCCTCAGGGGATTTCTGGCTAATGTCCTAAACTGTCAGCCAACATCCTTAGTGCTGCCATGGAGGCAGGAGAGGCTCCTGCCACCACTGCTGTGCTTGCTAGCCAAGAGCCCAGCTCAGGGCTTATGGCTGAGTGGTGCTTCCACTGTGGAAGCACCCTTACCACCAGGGGGCAACTCCTCCATTGAGTGTCTACTCCCTGGTGGTCAGTAGATGCCATAGCAACTGGTCATTCCACCATTCAGTCGATTTGTATGATAGCCTTTTATTATATAGGATGTTTTAAGCTAATAGACATGTAAGTGCTAGGAGCCTAAATACAAATGGGGAAGAATGAGGGAAAGTTTGGGAAACATCTCCAATAAATGAGAGTCTAATACAAATAATAAAATTAAAAAACTTTAAAATTTAAAATAAAATTGCTCAGATGACGTGTGCAGAATAAGACCTAAGTCTGAGATTTATAGAATGATAATTATTATGGGATATGTTTTGATGTGTGGATTTTCATTTTGAGGTAAGATGACAATAGGTAGATTAGAGGTACATGAAACTGAACCAAATTCCCAGGGAGAGGGCAGAGGACATGATGTCATGCCAGGTAAGTGGATTGCATTTTGAAAAGAGGAACGCCTTTCATTGAGACTGATAGGAAGGAGGCATGCCAAGGTGCAGGTACAGATACATGTGCAAGGGAGTAAGGAGAAATCTAAAGAAATTCCTGCATGGTGGATTTCATTTTTCTGTAAAAAAGGAAACAGAATACTCTGGTAAAGATGAAGAGACAAAGTTGAAATTATGAACCTTAATAGCATAGACGTTGCAAAATAGTTGATGAGGTTAAAAGGATAGGGAACTTTCTAGAAATGTGCAATAGATGACCCAGCAATGTTGAAGACCTAGGGATGGTCATAATCCTCATATACTAGTATGTAATGACAAATATATTCATGATGATATAATGGTCTCTAAACAATTTAGCTCTTTGGTGATAGGATTAAAGAAGACAGTCTCTTGGCTAGAAAGTGGGGGGCATAGGAACCACAACCATATGTGCAAGACAACTTTATTTAGGCAAGTGAATTATAATCCTGTCTTCACCAAGTCCAACTCACCATTCGTGCCTGGTTATATACTTATCATCACTTCCTTGTCTTTTCAAGTTTTCTTCTATAACCTGAAATAACATTCATTCCTTACATCTATCCAAATGATGCCCAACCTTAATGTCACAATCATTCCCTCTAAATAAAGTTCTCTTCAAATATTCTAACAATATCTTATCTTTTTTGCAATCATATTGCACATAAAATTAAAGGTATTCTAATTAATTAATTAAAACTATCTATAGGAAATGTATTGGCTCAAATTGTTTTCATTATAAAGTTATAGATGAATGATAGATTAGGTAGGTGAATATTAGATAGATGATAGGTATAGGTAGATAATAGATGATAGGTAGATGATAGATAGATAGATGATAGATATAGATAGATGATAGATAGATAGACAGATAGATACCGTATTTCCCATAAAATAAGACATCCTCCGAAAATAAGACCTAGCGCATGGAAAGATAAGACATCCCCTAAAAATAAAGCCTAGCGCAACTTTGGGAGAAAAAATTAATATAAGACACTGTCTTATTTTCAGGGAAACAAGGTAGATAGATGATAGAGAGATAATTAACAAAGACATGAGACTTTTGAAATTACATATAAATATCTGGTAAAATTAACTTTGTAACTGGCCATGTTGATGTCATTTTGTAGCTCTTGAAGCTCATTGATGTCTGGAAATACATTACTCTTTATAAAAAATATTTAAATATGTTGTAAGTAGAAAGAAAACAAAGCAGTCATAAAAAATATTATGTTGTGTTTAATGTAATACTGATCTCTGTCACTGACTATATCTGCCACTGAATCATAAAACGTTAGAAATAACATCAGGAAATGTGACATATAAGAATTTTGATATAAACTATTCAAGACATAAGCATAAATGATGTTTATTCAGTGATGCCAAAATATAGAAACCAGGAAATGTCTGATATAGTAATCTTAAATTCAGAAAGTAGGAAAAACATGTTTATGCCTTAGCTGATTCTGTATAAATAAATCATATTCCTATGAATAGTTGTATGAACAGATCAATTCATATAGCAGAAAATATATAAAGACAGCTTGATGAGTTTGTATCTATTTTATAAAACACTCTTCTTGCCAGATATGTGCAGTCACTCACTTCTTAAGTCACCTGTAATTATATATATATATATATATATATATATATATATATATATATATATATATCTGGAGCAGTGTATAACACCTATGCCTGTCCTACCTTAACATGGATGAACAAAAGCAAAGCTTCCTGATGGCTATTCAACAGTCAAAAACCATTATTTCCTAAAAAGGAATAGATACACTAAGAAGAAAAGAAACAGTTTTTCACCTGACCAGTGTGGCTCAGTGGTTGAGTGTCAAGCTATGAACCAGGAGGTCATGGTTTGATTCCTTGTCAGAGCACATGCCTGCTTGATCCCTGTGAGAGATGGGGGATCTGTAGGAGGCAGCCAATCAATGACTCTCTCTCCTTGCTGAAAATTCTCTCTCTCTCACCCTCTCCCTTCCTCTCTGAAATCGATAAAAAATAAAAAAAATATATCTTTTAAAAAGAACACCCCCCCACACACACACACACATACTTTGGCATCTGATGAGTGTCAGAACTAGGACTAAAACCCTGATTTCAGTCCTTGAATCCATGTAAACTTCTTTCCAACTCATTCTACATAGGGCCTGTAAGTGTGTTACATTTTTTAAGTGAAGTCACCAAAATGTCCACATCATATTTGTAAGAGGTTTGGAGAGAACAGGGGATGGGAAGAGAAATGATTTTCACATTTGGGCTCATGACTACTCTGAACCATCAGTAAGAGTTTTTGTGGTAACACATTTTTTAAATACATGATAATTACCACATACAAATAAACAATGCATTTGTTTTAAAGATTTTATTAGTATTTTTAATTACCATATTAAACGTTTAGTAAATGAATGACACAAGAATGGCTCACAAAGTGGCACTATTCTACCTCCTGATCAATTATTTTCATAGGTTCTAAAAATATTACTATCAAAATCTTTGAGATAATCACTTCCGTTCCACCCCAGCTGTTACAAATGTTAAGAAAGAAAACTCTAAAGATCTCTCCATTGAACATGGCTGACAGGATTTGGTTAGAAGATCAATTGCTAATGGAGAGTGAATCTTCCCTACCTTTATTTGTCTGTGCTTATTTGATTCTGTATTAGGATTAGCTGTAAACAATTTACTGAGGGTCATAACTCCCAGAAAATCAATGTCCAAGAGCAAATTAGAAGTGCTTCCATCTGAAGTAGGGATTCAAGTGAGACTTCTGGTAGGATCAGTTAAAACAGAAGTCTATATTCTGTGTGAGTTCACACGAGTTTCCCATGGAGGCACCAACTTTATGGTTACATGCCAAGGAAACTAGAAAAGTCACGTGCTTTTAATGTGTACAAACTTCTCTGCCAGCAACTGCATAATAGTGAGCTTCTGAAGCTTCATGTTTAGCTCTTGTTCCATAACTATTTAAAAATAATTCTGAAAAAAAAACAAACTTTAGAGAACCTTTGTTTCTCGAGGGTTTGAGAAGTGAAAAATATCTGAAGAACAACATTCTGAAAATTGCTTAGTGCTGTCAATATTACAGGGCAGATGTGAATGTAAAATTTCTTCTATGAAAGGGTACAGGCAAAAATGAAATAGATTCCGATATTCAAGTAATTGGATCTTATGGTTTCGCTGAGGCCAATACTGCCATGAGAGCAGGTGCTCAAAAAGACCAAAGTCACCTCACCTCAGAGTGAAAATAACAGTGCTTGCATTAGCCCATCAACTAAGCTGAATGGAAAAATTACTGGCAAATTTCTACGTTTTTGTTTTCGTTAAATTTAATTTCACAATTTCTATTTTTGTGCATAACTTATAGTGTTCATAGTGCAGCAGTATATTATACTTCTATGCACACGCGCACCCAATCACACATAAAGGCATCAGGTAAAATTGTTCTTCGGATAGTGGTAAATTATCCCAAGTGTTCAGACACATCTGCTTTTGAAGTAAGATGTGAAGCTGTCGCTGGAGGATAGAAAGTTTAGGGAACCTAAAAAGCTAATCAAAAAGCCGCAAGGTGTAGAACAGAGAAGTAAAGGAAACTGTCATAGGTCGGTCATAGAGGCCAGGAGCTAGGACCCACTCCAGAGGAAGGCTATGGCATAATGTTAGATCTAAGAGGGAAAAACTACAGCTGGATATTTCCTAAGCAGATAAAATTCAGTTCTGAGCAAGATACAGTTACAAGTAAATAGAACAATATTGAAAATATACAATAACAAAGTGGCAGCTTTGGCAATAGCAGAAGAGAAAAATTACTAATACATGGCATACAGATCCAACATAAACAGAGAAAAACACTGACCAGCCTCTCTCTTAAGATAATTAAAAATGAAGTTCAAAAAAGAAATCATGGTTAAGAATACTATAAACAAAGGTATAGGATCCATATTTTAATTCTGTCTCTTACTGACTGTGAGACCATGAATTAGTCATCAAATCTCTCTAAATATTTCAGCATTATAGTTCCTACATCTTTCAATGGATATGTGCCAGTTTCCTTGTAATGATTTAAATTAAGTAGGGGTGTGAAGTGTTTATCTCATTGCCTGACACACTGTATGTTTTCTGTACATAGTAGGCATAATGGTAGTAGTAATCATATTAGATTACATGCACCTTTATCAAAAAAACGATCTAGCTGGAAAATAAGAGAAAATGCAAAAACATATTTGAAAAATTAAGATGTCTACAGCACCAATTATAGGAAAACTACGTACTTATAGCAAGTTAAGTGATCTATTATTGTAGTGGGCTGAATAATGTCTCCCAAAAACTATATCCACATTTTTATTCCCAGAATCTATAAATATAACTTTATTTGGTTGAAAAAAAAAGATAAAATTAAGTTAATGATCTTGAGATGAGATCATCCTGGATCATCTACTAAGTCCAAATATCCTTATAAGTGACATACAGAGAGAGAGAGAGAGAGAGAGAGAGAGAGAGAGAGAGAGAGAGAGAGAGAAAGAGATCCATGTGAAGAAGAGGGTAGAGATTGAAGTTGTACAGCCACAAACCAAAGTACCTCTTGAGCAACTCAAAGCTGAAAGAATCATCCTTAGAGCCTCTATTGGGAGTGCTGCCTCCAAACTGTCAAATAATAAGTTTAAACTACCACGTTTATGGTTATTTTCTATGACAGCCTTAGAAAACTAAGACAACTACTTCAAAAATAAAGAATTAATAGTTAAAGGGGGACACAGAGACATTGCACATAGTAACACACTTATTAAGCACAGTATGCCTACTTTAAATAGACTGCAAGGATTCACAGGGGATGCAAAACTCCTAGTAATTAAAAACATTTATAATCTAGGCAACTCCCAAAGAATTGCTTGCTGTTTAACATATTTTATTTTCTTTCACCTTTTGTTTTCTGAAATACATGTTAAAAAGCGTCTCATTTTTGGTATAGATACCCATTATCAAGATAAACATCACTAACATCTAAGGGTACTGTTGGGAAAGACAACTTTTTTTTCTACTCTTTAGGTTTTGCGTCTGGGAGGATGTGAACTAAATTAACAAAAGACAGGTTAAGAGTAGAAAAAGTATACAATTTTTAATATTTATATGCACATGAGTTCACAGAAAAGTAAAACTCAAAAAAGTGGTTAGATTTGGAGTCTTATATGCCATTTTTAAATATTTTTTATTAATTTTTTACAGAGAGGAAGGGAGAGAGATAGAGAGCCAGAAATGTAGATGAGAGAGAAACACCGAGCAGATGCCTCTCAAACACCCCACACTAGGAATGTGCCTGCAACCAACGTACATGCCCTTGACCGGAATCGAACCTGGGACCTTTCAGTCTCCAGACCTATGCTCTATCCGCTGAGCCAAACCGGTTTTGGCCTTATATGCTATTTTAATAAAAGAAAAGGGATTGGGGCTTGAAGGGATAATAAACTGCGATTGAGTCATGAGGAAACAAATGAAGAGAGTAATTAAATATAAGGGTTATTTTGGCGAGGTTCCTTTCTGCACCCATTTGGTTCCAGTTCTCTGTCTCAAGGGAAAGTACTTCTCCTCTCCCCTTGAGGGAGACAGGAACACCTTCAAAAACAAAACAAACAAACAAACAAACAAAAAAAAGGAGGACATAGAACTCTTCTTACATTTGCTGATTCTCAATTGTTATCAAAGTCATTCCTATGACAAAGCGGCATATTTTGAGTTGGCATATTTCTTATTTTGTACCTCTTCAAACCTCATTGGCCATCTTATCCAAATCTTGTGGGCCTTGAGTAAAACAACTAAGTACATAATATACACACACACGCTACCGTATTTTACAATATAGGTATTATTATTCCACTAACAATCATGGACAAACTAAGCTTATAATAGTTTTGCAATTGTACTTAGAGATATAGCCAGCACTCAAATTAGCACCGGTGTGAATGAAGCTTGCCTTCTGAATCACCTTTCTATTGCCATGTAACCTGGTCTCACGTTACATAGCTTGTTATGATAGTAGAAGTAATGAGTCTGGCAAAAAAAAAAAAAAAAGTTATTTATATTTTATTGTGCTCTTATCATATTTAGCTTTCATTTATTGCCATATGCACTCAACTGTAATTTTTGTTGTTACAAGGTTTAAATGCCAGCAACCTGATAAGTGATAAACAAGTTGGCACAAGATTATCATTTTCTCCAGAAAGATATTCCTTAAAAATATCCCCTAGATGTGTAGGCAACAGATGGTATCTAATAAGTTAAACTCCAATGGCAGTCATGAGTGAGCGATGATTAAATTTTAAATCAAATCATGTTCTCAGAAGTATTTTGATATCTTGTTTTATTTGTTAATTGTACTCTGAATGGTATAAGTCTTAGAAGTAATCAATGCAGTTCATGTGTCTACATTTAGTAAGAACTGTTCATTTGTAAGCATTTACAGATAATCAACAGGATGTAGACTTATAAACTTCTGTTTACTCTTTCATTTAACAATCTAAAATATATTGAGCTTTTAATATGTGTCAAGTTTCTAGGAGGGTGAAAAGGACAAATAACAAACAATTCCTCCTTCTAGAAACAAAACACCTAATAGGAAAGATTAAAATATAAGGGGTTTGCTAATGATTATATTAAACATGGAAAGCAAATTTTAATCAGCATATACATTCTTGCTCGTTCTTAAAAATGGAATGCTCAAATTCTCTCACTCAAATAGATTTATAACTGCATCTATCAACAGAATTGTTTGTTGGAACTTGAACCCAATAAAGATTTTGATATAACACTAAACATATATTTAATAACAAACACCAGCAATTGTGAAATAGATTTAACAGTAACTAATAGCATCAGTATCTCCTTTTTCATGAATTCTTTGAAAATATTGACATATGCTTTATATATATTCTAAAGCACAGATTTACATTGTAAAGTATATGCTCAGAGAAATAAGGTACATAGGTCCATCACTTCTGATAAGCAAAGTCAATTTTCACATTTCTAAATCTCAACATTTTAATACAAGTTCTCTTGTATTTGGGGTGCCAGTGTACTAGTAGATCAATCACCCTCTATTGTGCTCTTATCATATTTAGCTTTCATTTAGAAATCCCAAAGCCTGATATCCACAGGGAAATAAGCAGCATAGGATTTTAAAGGACCCACAGGTAACAGATTTATATAGACAAAGTATGTGAAATATATGAACTACTCAAACTATCAAAGATTTTCACACATTAAAATCTCTATGTAACAAAAGAAAGGAATATCTACACTTACATATATAAAGTCATATGACATATATGTTTCTGCATGATACAGATGATATGTGATTTTTTATATATGTATGTATTGTATATGGAAAAAGTAGAATTTCTAATTTAGCTTTCCTTTAAGCAATGAGGGCAGGCAGATAATATTGTCTAAATATCGCCATAACAATACTTCCCATTCATCAAGCTGACTTAAATGTTACCATAATCCCATTAATGGATATTGATAAATCCAATCTCCTGAAAATGTGTTTTTGTCACTTGCTTGTGACCAAGGGAATGAGAAACAAATGTGGAATGCAGTAAATGTTGCAACTTCTGTGTTGTTCACTGGAACACTAATGCTGGAGCCTTGAATTTTCAAGTAGGAAATCTAATGGCCCTGAGGCCACCAAGCTAAGAGGAAGCCCGGGTCACGTGGATAGGCCATAGGTAGGTATTTACACCAACAGTTCAGCTAAGATCTAAGCTAATGGCCAGCAACAACCACTAGAGATGTAAGTGAATATCCCTTCAGATTATTCTAGCTCCAAGCAGTCAAGCTCACTTAGGCTTAAAGTCTCCTCAACTAAAGGTCCAGCCATTGCTAAACAAAAAAACAAGCTATTTCCATTGTACTTTGAATTTTTGATCTTGGAATAGATTGTGAAAAAAATGTTGTTGCTTTAAGCTACTCAGTTTTGGGATATATCCATAGGCAGCAAGAGTAACTAAAACAAACAAACAAAAACATTAATTAATTATATTTGAAAATCATTCATGAGAATCTATAACTCAACTTCACTTATTTTCAGAGGAGCCAATAAAAATCTGTTATGAGTTTATGATACCAGCTCTAGGTGAACTGTTTACGTATTCAAATTCTCATAAAACTGCAATATGGAGATCATATAAAAAATTTAAGAATTGACTATGAGTGAGGGTGGAATTATGCTTGATAAGGAACACGTTTTTCTTGGTTAGCTTTATTGAAAGAATGACTGCCAAATCCAGAAATATGAAAGTAAAATAACCTGATTTTCAAACTAGAAACATGTGTGTCAATGTAATGTGTTTCTTTAAAAGAAAAAAAAATGCCTGAGCTAAGGAAAAAGGAATTTGTAAATTTAGTTTGTATGGTACACTCTGCAAATACTATCTAGACAATGATTTACTTGACAAATCACAGTCATCACTCATGTTTGCAATGAACACTGAAAATTGCTTTACTGTATATTTGCAAATTTCAAAGAAAGACTAGCATAGAAGCAAATACATTGTATTTAATGAAGTAGTTCACTGCTTTAGTTTTCAATAAGTTGAGCCTATGCATATACATATATATATATGCATGCACATACTCTCTCTCTCTCTCTCTCTCTCTCTCTCTCTCTCTCTTTCTCTCTCTCTCTCTCTCACTCTCTCACACACACACACACAACTAAGAAAATGATAAACATGGTAGTAAATATCCAAAGATAGTACCATGTACTTCCTTCTAGCCAGTTTTTGTCATTTGGAAATTTGGACATAATGTTGTCAGATTTCCAAGTTTCAAAACAACTCTTAATCAATACTTCACAATGAAATAATTTGTCTTAATTTTGACTTTTCGTTAAATCAGAGCGTTCTAGGTTTGTAGTGTAATTCATTTATTATCAGTTTCAGCATGATCACTAAACGGCATCAGTGACACAATCGCAAAGAGGCAGAAAAATTAGCACAGTTTGAGCTAGAAGCCTGGCTTGGTTACCTTTATAGGAATAATTGAAAATGGCTGTTTGTGAGTGAGAAAGGAAAAATTACTCCCTTTCATCTCAAGATAAAAAAAAAAACTGGCAGAATATCAATCATTAATATCAAAATGGAAATGTGGCTCAATCGTGAAAAATGACAGTGCAAATCAATAATGATGGTAGAAAGGAGTCAGAGCACAGGTGAACCAGTGATGTTACCATTAAAACTGAGAATGCCAGGTAATGAAGGCTGTTATCTGGCTGCCAATTAATGTTCCTAGCTGCAAAATAAGGCCAAAGGCCCCTGGGTAGAAATGAGCATATTGAGTACCTGAATTGCACACACATATCATTAGACATTTGTATAAAATCGGTTCTATGTCCAAGGCCATCTTACCGTGATGCTTCTTTTACCTGTAGGCAGTTTCATAAAATTTATGAGAAAATGTATTACTGCATTAGAAGAAAATTAGAGCTCTTTCTTATAGAGTGATGAAAATTAGGTTTCTGCAATTAGGAGATTATAAATATGTATTTAGGAAGTTGCTCTATATATTCTACATAGACTAAGATTCTGTACATGTAAGAAATAATCAGGATTCCAGTTTCAGTTTCAACACAGAAAGAGCTTGGATGGCTCACATCTATCTTTACAAGAAAAAGGTGAACAAACTGAAAAGTAATGACTTTTGTTACCTTTATCTCAGAATTGCAGTGAATCTGGAAAGACAGGTGAATAGAGAGAAACAAGCCCAATATTACATCTTTATCCATTCATCTGTTGACACACACTTAGATTGTTTCCATGCCTTGACTATAGTGAATAATGTTATAAACATGAGAGTGCAAATATCGCTTACATCCTGTTTTCATTTTCTTCAGCTATATGCCGATGTGGGATGTCTAGGTCATACTGCACTTCTACTTTAATTGTTTGGAGAAACTCTATATTGTTTTCTATAGGGGCTGCACCAATTTATAGTTCCACTAATAGTGTGTGAGGGTTCCATTTTTTTCCACATCTTCATCAGCACTAATTGTTTCTTGTCTTTTTTATGATAGCCATTTTAACAGGTGAGGTGATGGCTCACTCTAGTTTTTATTTGCATTTCTCTCATAATTAGTAATATTGATCACCCTTTTATGTACTCATTGGCCATTTGTATGTCTTCTTTGGGGGAAAAAATGTATATTCAATTTCTCTGACCATTTTTAATTGGGTTGTTTATTTGTGGTTTTTTTGCCCCTCGAGTTGCTTCAGTATATTAGTGATCTGGTGTATGAAATTCATGCACAATAAAAAGAAATTAATTAGAGGGAATATTTTAATATTGCTATTTTCCCTTTCTCTATAATAGAAGTGTCCGGCCAGCCTCACCCCTATTGGGAGACATCAAGACGTGGCCAGCCCCACCCTCATCAAGCCCTGCTGGGTGGCGGGGCCCAGCCTCCGGTCCCTCAGCCCTGGCCCATGCCACACAACCTCACCCAGACCCTCTGTGCCTGGAGAATGTAGACTGGCGCTCAGCGGGACCCATCAATGCACCTCCTGGTGACTGGTCATTTGGTCATTAGGATGAAGAGTCATGCACTTAAGCATGCACATTCATTTCCAATGCCTGATTTGACCACATTCTCTAAATTGCAAAATAAATAAGATCTTCAGCCAGATAGCATCATAAGTCCAAGTTCTTTACATAATGACACATACCATTGTCTCCACTCAGTATGCTCCATTTGAGTGGGTTAAATGTATCTGACTCATATGAAAGGCACTGCTGCTTACTCTTAATAGAGGAAGTATTAGCCCTTTACCTAACACCATAAAGTGGTTTAAGTGACATATACTGACTTGAAGAACAGAAGGAAAAATAACAACAACAACAACAAAAAACAAAAACAAAAAAATCACAACATTAGGTGCTGTGGACGGCAGAATCTTCTCCCTTTCCCTTTTTTGTGTTTGTTTGTATTTTTGCTTTTCCCATGAACCTATTTACACTCTGCCTCAAAATCAACACAGAAGACAAAATCAGATACTGTAATCTGCATTTTAGAGTGCCATTTGAGTGCAAAGAGATGTTTTTTAATCTTTACCTTTTTAATTTAATTTAATTTAATTTAATTTAATTTATTATTACTATTTTTTTAATCAATGCAGCTCAAACTTGCTCCCAACGTTCCAGGAGCCAGGCCAACATGGCTGTGAGGACACCCCTTTGCTAGATGCTGTCAGGCTTCAGGGCTGGGCAGGGAACATGCCAGGTGTTGCTGGAAATGAATCAGCTCTCCTCTCTACATAGGAGGAGTCTTTTCATTATAAAATGCAAAGTAGCAGCCATTTTCCATTACCCCTATCCCAAGCCCTCCTCGCCCGAGGTTATAGGAAGGGGCTGGGAGGATATTTACTCTGGGTTCTTTGATTTCTCTTATTTAACTGCTGCTTCTCTGAGCACAATGCCAGCCAGTTCAGGGGTAGCCACACCTGGAAGGCAAGCAGCAGAGCTGACCAGGGGCTTTGACCAAGCCCGAGCATGAGGGTCACAGCAACCTCAGCAGGCAGGCTGCTCTTAAACACTCTAGGCCTCTCCCAGATCTGCACCCCAGCTCCCTGCTCTCCCCCTTTTATCCATAAGCTCCACCGGCATGTTGTACCCCAAGAGTTAGTGTGCAGACACCAGGATTGCAGGTTCAAGACTCCTCCTGGAATTTTGAGCCATAAGCACTAGCAGGGACCTTTCCACTCAGTCTTGGTTTTCTGGACTCTCTAGACCAGAAATAGCCAGGACCTTTGCCTCTGACCAACACCATGCCTGCAGCCTGTCTGGGGTACCCCCAGCCCTGGGAAAGCATGGAGATGTGGCTGGCTTGGGTGAGGGGCTCTAGGGGAGGAGTAGTTGACTAGCCACGCCACCCTCAATTGGGATGGGAGAGGCTGATCAAGGGTGGGAGAGGCTGATCAGGGGTGGAGCTGGGGAAGGGGCTGGGCAGGGCAGCCATCTTTTGATGGTGTTATGGTGTGAGGGTCAATTTGCATATTACCCTTTATTATATAGGATTTTGCATATTACCCATTTGTTAGGTATTTGATTTGTAAATATTTTCTCCATTAAGTAGATTGCCTCTTCACTTTGTTAACAGTTTCCTTTGCTGTGCAGATCCTTTTAGTTTAATATAGACTCTCTTCTTACTCCTGAAGCATAATGATAAATAATAATTTTGTTTTCATTTTACCCACATCACTCTTCAAGTTCGACCTAGAGTTTTTGTATTACTTTTTCTTTCTCTCCTCTCTCTCTCTCTCTCTCTCTCTCTCTCTCTCTCTCTCTCTCTCTCTCTCTCTCTCTCTCTCTCTCTCTCTCTCTCTCCTCTCTCTCTCTCTTCTCTTGGTTTTTGTTCCAGACTGCTAATTAAGAATGTGTGTGCTGTAGGTTATTGGCTCTGTGCAATATTGCATGAGATGTGGGAGACCTTTCATTATTACTTTCCTGAATTAGTGTTAGTCTCCTTTGATGGTTTTAATAACTTCTTGGCACTCTGCAGTAATTATAGCAGCTGCTTCTATTTTTCTTTTCTACGTTAAGATAATGACTTTATAGGAGTTTAATGCTTTGTAAAAATTTCTAATGAACAAGTTGATATGCATTTTCACAGCAGTTTACAAAAACACATATTACATAAAATTTGCAACAGGTTAAGTCAATTCTTATGTAATTATGCTACTGTATTAGTATGGAAAAATGTTTATTTTATCCTCTGACTTGGGAAACTTTTATTTTTACCCAGTCATATATAGGATGTATTTATGTTACCCATCAGCTAAAAAACAGTTAATCTCTAGATGGGTTCTTTTTTCCTCATTAGTAAACCTGATATAGACTTCCATAGAAACAAAGAATGAAAGTTATAGAAACTTACAAAATCAGTATTATCTTATGTAGGATGAAACTTTACTAAATTTTATTCCCAGGAAAAAAGTTTATAAATTGGAAAAAGTATGAATGCATTTTTTTTTTAATTTTTGTTTTTAGCATCAATGAATATCAACTTTATTTTTTAAGATATATTTTATTGATTTTTTTACAGAGAGGAAGGGAGAGAGATACAGAGAAGAGGGTTAGAAACATCGATGAGAGAGAGAGTCATTGATCTGCTGCCTCTTGAACAACCCCTACTGGTGATGTGCCTACAACCAAGGTACATGCCTTTGACCGGAATCGAACCCAGGACCTTTCAGTCCACAGGCTGACGCTCTATCGATTGAGCCGAACCGGTTTCGGCAACTTTACTTTTTATATTGAAGGTTACTTAGAACAAGATTATAATGCATATACTCAGAAAAGAAGAAAAATAAAGCTGTTAGGGGCAATTTCAAACATTAAAATATGATAAAAAGAAAAATGATTTAAATGAATAAATATACACTTAAATTCAGAAATCATAGGTAAAAAAATTGAATGGATAAACTAAGTAAAATGAGTTGAGAAAGATACAAATCCAAATATGGTAATTAGTAGAGAAACACAATGAGTTCTTTGAGAACAAAAAGTTAGAAAAATTGCTATAAATTCAAGCAAGAGTAAATATAGAACTCATAATTAGAAAAATAATATAATAAAATAGCATAGCAAAATATCTTGCAAAGAAGAAACATTGGGAGAAATGTACCATTGGAATACATGGCAAAGAATGTCCAAAAATAACTGTCACAAAAGATAGGAAATCAATATACAGGGGTTTGTTTGGTTGTTTTATTTTCTATTTGACAATCACATAAAAAAAAATCTAAACTATCTGAAGAATGTAAAGGATATTCTGGAATGCATGCCAGATAATTGTATGTGGTCACCAAAATCTTATCCCCACAACCTAATGCAATGGCTCAGAATACAGACCAATATTATTTATGATCATGTGAAAAAAGTTACTTGTTTGAAGCTCCATAGCACCAAACTGAGATTTAATATTTAATTACAATTTCAACCTCTCGCAAAATTGGAATCTTAAACCAGTCAATCTGGAATCATCTGGTCAGCAATAGTGAACTAATCTCCTGAATGACCTGTGCTGTCCCCTAAAGATAGGTGACCTGGCCACGAACAATTACTTATTTGCTTGTATAACATTTTTTCTCCCACTCCCTTCTTCCTATTAAAGTCATTCATTTGAAGTACCTTTCTATCTGATAGATGGGATGCTGCCTAATCCATGACTTGCTGGATAAAGCCAATAAGATTTTTAACATTTACTTAGTTGATGATAATTTACATTAAAAAATGATACAATTGATTTAGTTATCCATTTCCAATCTTAGCTTAACCACACACAAAATTCTTCTCAAGATCCCTTTTCCACAAACCCGCAATTTCATATACTTTTCCATTTTTGTCTTATTGTTTCCTTTCTTATTTGAAAACAATCATTTCACTTTACAACAAATTCCTTTATTTTCTCTCTTACCAAAATAATAGATTGTTTTATTTAGTTAAAAACAAACAAACAAACAAAAAACCTAGAGGCCTGGTGTGGGTTCTTCCTCCTGGCTTGTGCCCTCTCACAATCTGGGACCCCTTGGGGGATGTCAGACTGCTGGTTTTGGCCCAGTGGCCCCAGGAACCCTACCAGTGCATGAATTCATGCACCAGGCCTCTAATATTCATATAAGATCTTTGGTTAATCTCTTCCTGACCTCCCCCACTCCCTCTTCCCTCTGAGATTCATCAGTCTATTCCATGTTTCCATGCCTGTGCATTGAGCGTCTGCCCCCTGGTGGTCAGTGTGCATCATAGCTACTGGTGGAATGGTCTCTTAGGCTTTTATATATAAAGAACTAATACCCTGCGCATGAATTCATGCTGGAGTAGCTCACTATGTCTTGCCTCAGCTGGCCACCCTGCCCAACATTACTCATAGCTTGCTGTCCCACCCTCCTGTAGCTCTCCTCCACTTATAGATCAGTTGTGACATTACAGCATCCTGGAAAATTTGCATATTTCTCTATTATTAGATTAGATCTATTTTCTTTTCCTGTCCCTCAATAAAAATGTATCTTTTTTATATCTTCTTTTACAGAAAATGTACGTTCTACTTTCCGTATACAGTTAATTTCTTTTATTTCTATTATTTTAGTGTAGTTTTGTAAGCAAAAGCAAAACTTAGCTCTTTTACAAATTTATTTTGGAAAGGGAGTTTCTGTAGCAGTCTGTATTTTTTAAAAGCTTTCCTCTGTTTTTTCTTTTAGTCAAGAGACAGAGAATGACAACTTCATGAAACAAAGAATGCAAGTTTTTTTTTTCGTTTTTTTTTCTAAAGGGTATATTTCTCTACTATCAGAAGCCTAAGGTAATTGCTATTTAAATTTTTCATTTGCTGACGGGACCGGTTTGGCTCAGTGGATAGAGCTTCGGCCTGCGGACTGAAAGGTCCCGGGTTCGATTCCGGGCAAGGGCATGTACCTTGGTTGCGGGCACATCCCCAGTGGGGGGTGTTCAGGAGGCAGCTGATCGATGATTCTCTCTCATTGATGTTTCTAACTACCTATCCCTCTCTCTTCCTCTCTGTGAAAAATCAATAAAATATATATTTAAATAAATAAATAAATAAATAAATAAATAAATAAATAAATAAATAAATTTTTCATTTGCATTAGTGGTCAGACCACATGGACACTCCATTTGTTTCAAGGTCAATCACCGTAACATCATCCCCTTGGTTCTCTTCATTTTCTCGGGGATTCTGCCTCTTACAATTTTAATGCTTTATCACAAACACTAAACCTTAATCAGAGACACCTTGTGTCCTCCTAGATTTACAATATGGCATGATCAGTTCTTATTCTGCTCTCCCACCTTGTTTGCTAGCCCTGAAGCTGACAGAATGTGGAAAACTGCATATCGTCTGATCTCAGTTTTATTTCCAGCTCTCTAATTTGAGTTTTGGCCTCTAGATGGGCATTGGTGACCAGTCAAACTGCCCATATTAGAGGCAAGCCCACTACAGCAGCCTTTTATTTCCCTTCCTGAGTCAGTGCCCCATGTGTTATCACCCAAACAAGCTCATTAAAGCAGCCTTCATCCTGTACTCAAATGCAAGTTTAGCCGAGACTGGTTTGGCTCAATGGATAGAGTGTTGGCTTGGGGACGGAAGGGTCCCGGGTTCGATTCCGGTCAAGGGCATGTACCTTGGTTGCGGGCATATCCCCAGTGGGGGGTGTGCAAGAGGCAGCTGATAAATGACTCTCTCTGATTGATGTTTCTAACTCTCTATCTCACTCCCTTCCTCTCTGTACAAAATCAATAAAATATATTAAAAACAAAAACAACAACAAAAAAACCAAATGCAAGTTTATGAAATTCCAACATAAATTCCACTCCTTCCTACATAGAGGTCAATGGCCAACATAGGATTTTCACTTGCAGATGTCTCTTTCCTTGATCTCATAACTGGTTGGCTAATCATTGGGTTGCAACCCCTTTAGAAGCTTCCAAAGTGTAATCTAAAACAGGCCCTTCCTCAGAGGACAGAGAGATATTGAAGACAGAAGAAGGCCACTCCAAATTGGTAAGAGGCAAGTTTAATAAGCAAGGGAACTCCCTTCTGAGGTTTGTCTTAAGAAGCAACAAGATTAATAATAGATTTCTGCATTTGTCCACCAGAATCTGAAAGTGCATATGGAGGTCTTAACTGGTTCTGTCACATACCCAGTTCAGATATTCTAAACATTACATATCTGTCTCAAGGCTGTATTGTTAGAGCAGCTTCTGTGAGCTGGAAAGGCAAGCAGAATGCACATTCCAAGGTCCAAGGAGAGGATGAGAAGCCTCCAATTGCTAGGTGGACTGGCAGTCATGTCTTCTTCATGACTCCTCCAATAGTGATTTCTGAGAGAAACCAGTGACGAGACCCCTGGCATTCTTCCAGCATTCTGCCTTTAAGTAATTACTGGTCTGCAAAAACAGGGAACTCCACAAAGCTGGGGAATCACAGAAAAGCTGTAAACCTAACAATTCCAGAATCTTGCACAGAATGGAAGATATTTGAGTTCACAACAGGCAGAGTGGTGAGTGATCATATTACTGGGTTTCCTTCAAAGTAACAGATTCTCTGCTTTCATGTTTCTCTCTCTGTTTAATGTCTTCTCATTTATTTATTTTGACTCAGTTCACAGTTTGGATTTGCCTCCATGGCCTAGAGACTCAGATAATTTATCTTGTCTGCAGTGCCTGAGCACAAACTGCCTGAGAAGAAAAATAAATCCCAAACTCTTTCCATGGAAACATTTTGTCCTTGTTAAATAAAACACTTCTTCTTTCTGAAGATGACTTTCAGATAGTTCCTTTGATAGAGAAGTCCATATATTAGGGCAGAGGCTAAGGTTTACATTCATGACAAGGATAAAGAAGAGAAGCCAGCTCTGTGTTTGCATGTGTGTCTTTTTGTTAGTGAAGGGGCTAAAACTAGCCCCGACTCTGACTACTGTATTTGTGAAGAGGAGATTGGGTGTATATATATATATATATATATAACAACTTTAGGAATGATAAAAAGGCTCCGTGAATATTGACTTCGAAAAGTATTTAAGATTTTAAGTGCAAAAAGGAATTTAAAAATAGCATGCTTAACATAAATCCAAATGTAATGAAACCTTATTTTATATATTTACTAGTAGCCCTATACACAAATCTGTGCACCAGTAGCTCTCTACTGCCCTCCTGTAGCTCTCTGCCCACTGCCCTGCACTCCTCTATCTCCCCCCAACCCCCAATAGCTTTCTGCCTTGTCCCCTCCTCCAGCTCTCTGCTGTCCCACCCTCCTACAGATCTGTGATCCAGTAATTACTCCTCATGGCATAATGGATAATTAGCATATTATTCTCTATTTATATATTTATACAGAGGTAAAAATTATGTGATAATCACTTCTCTCTTCATGCATCCTATATTATTTTAGCTCTCTATATTATGTGTATAATCATTTTTTGCATTAATTGTATCCAAATGTCTTAGTGGTACACTGTCATTATTGGTTTACTTCTGTTTTTGATACAATATGCAAGTGAATCTTGTATTTAACCTCCACGCTTCCCATAATTATTCACTCTAATGTATTTAATATAGGTCCTTAATTATGTATAGCTTTTTTTGTTCCTAGACATTATGGAGTAACTCAATGCATATCAATATTCTTATCAAGAAAAACTAGAGAAGACAGATTTCACTATATATATGTAGTTGTATGTATGTTTACACACATATGACATGTGTGCATATTAAAGAATTGATGGACTGAAAAGAATGTGAAGGGCTAATAATTAGAAAAAAGAAATTGGGACATGATAAGTATATGTTCAGCTCAGACTTTTTGCTTCAAGAGATTTGCTGATTCTTTCTAGAGACAGGGAAAAAGATGAAAATGCAAACAGAGGTCCTGAATATAGATCTACTTGCTAACTGGAATGGAATCTATCAGAAAACTGGCATGCATGGGACTTGCATGTGGAGGCTACTAGGATTTGAAGGGAGAGGGTTATGATATTCTTGTGAGCTGAATTGTGTTTCTCCTGACCCCATAAACTAATATATTGGAGTCCTAACTCCTAGTACCTCAGAACATGACATTTGGAGATGGAGCCCTCATCTACTTTTATAACCTATGTTTCTGTCAGGTTTTATTCTTATGGAATTATTCTTTTAAAATATTTCTCATTTAGCCCTAGCCGGTTTGGCTCAGTGGATAGAGTGTTGGCCTGTGGACCAAAGGGTACCGGGTTCTATTCCAGTCAAGGGCATGTACCTTGGTTACAGACTCCTCCTCTGCCCAGACCCTGGTCAGGGTGCATACAGGAGGCAACCAATTGATGTGTCTTTCTCACATTGGTGTTTCTCTCTGTCTCTCACTGCCACCTCCCCATCCCCAGCTTCCACTTTCTCTAAAAATCACTGGAAAAAAAATATCCTTGGGTGAGGAATAACAAAAAACAAAAAAACAAAACAAAAAAACACACACATATATGTATATATATTTATTTATTATTTAAACAGGATAATTGTAAGATGATTACTGAAAAAGTAGCTTTGTTTAGGTTGATTCCTGAACATCAAAAAATGAATGAAGCATTGTTTTGTACTCCAAGGAACCGCTGAGCTAAAGCCAGCCTAAAAAATTAATGAAGCATTGTAATAAATTGGCATATATCTTTTTCTAATCTCAATAGTGATTTAATTTATATCATTACATTTTCCTCATTTATAAAGCTCTGGTAATCTTTCATATTACCATTACCTTAACTCTAATAAAACTATAAAGTTTTAGGACTTTTAATCATTTAGTATAATTTCTGTTTTCTAAATGCTATTTACACAATAGGTCAGAAAAGTCTGCTATTAAGTCATTTTAGAGTATTGTAAGTATTTCCACGGAATTTATTATCACTTAAATTCTAGACACATATGGGTAGAAAATTGCACTAATAGGAAATTCTTATAATGACGTTTTTATTGTATTTGAGATAGAGGAGCATTGATTAGTTGGGGAAAATACCTTCACATTCAAATATAATGTTTCAGTAATTGCCATGCACAATTGTTCTGCTGTTAGGAATTATACCAACATTTGCTACCTAATATAACCATATGTCCCTATTTGTTTGTGTTGGTGCTGGTATATAATTTATATTCTCAAGTAATCATTAATCATGCTTTCACCCTTATTTTTAAAAAGTCCCAGTTTGAACAATAAATTATATGTCCAATTACTATACTGTAGGCTTTTCTTTAGCTGTAAGTATGAAAGTTTTCTTATGTGCCAAGAACTGTTCTTTCCCACCTGGGGAGATAAACCCATTATGAATCCTATTTACCAGCAAGAATCCTTCTATACTGGTTCATGGTAAAGAACACTGCCTTTTCTTCAACAAAGATTCTAATACAATTTTATAACCATCTTTAGCTCTTTTAATTATTTTTATAAGAACAACCAACTATTGACAATTGACAACTTGAACAAGAAAAATGAAATTATAAGTAACTTGTATTTTAAAAATATTTCTTCCAAATGTGTCTCAAATCCATACACTGCTACCATCTCAGTCTGCACTGTCATTTTCTCTGGAGTACAGGAGTCTCTGGATATCCACTGAGGGCATCCTTAATGAAATCTGATGATGTTATATTCCTCCAACCCTGATCACATAATATGTTCTATCCCATGACTATTCATAATGATTAATTGATTCTTATTATGAATTCCAAATCCCACAACTCTCCAGCTTCATGTACCATACTATTCCTGCTGTCTGCATGCCAACCCTCTGGCCTTCATGCAGATTCCTGAGGTGATATGCTATCTTTTTCTGTCTAACTCTTTGTATATGCATTTCTCCTTGCCTCAATGCATATCTACCAACACCTGTTTTATCACCTTCAACCTATTGCTTATATAAATGCATTTTATCCACATTTAGCTCATTTACTAAGAGAAGAACTTCCTAATTAGATCAGCAATGGGACAATATTGCATGGTCCTAGAGATTTATTCCCCTCCCTCTTTTGGGTAATTTTGCCAAGAGTTGCCTCAGTTAACCTAAATAGGCAGAAACCAATGTCAATTGCTGATGTCAATGTGCCTGCATTAAGGTTGTGCCCAGGAAAGACCTGTTATTGGGATGCAGGTCTTGGGCCTTGGAATGCAATTCCTTGCTGGGGATCCCTGGACCTGTGTCTTGCATCTAGGTGTTCCTAGTCTTGGGCTACCCTAAGTAACAGGTTGTGGGGATGAGACTTGTTCTCATACTTAGAGTGATCTCAGCGATGTAATTAGGATGCTTTCTCTCTAATAAAGCCTTGGCCAGGATGCGTATAAAGCATCTGTGTTCAGCCTACACTGTGAAATAATGGACATTCAGGGTACTAAGTGTGCCCTACTGATTCTCTGGTTACAAGTTTTTCCTAATATAGCTAATGTTACATGTGTAACTTGTGGTGCCAGTTTGCGTGCCCATGACCTTCTCTGTGCAACAGACAGTTTGATCTATGTTGTATCTTCATGACACTCCTCTTTTATCATTTACTGTAATCTCAATTGTTAACGTGTGAACAATTGTTTGATTAATGTATGTCATTTTGTTTGACTCTATGCTCCGTGAAAGCATGAGAAAAGAGATTGTTTTGTTTACTTGTGTCCCAAACTTCTGGCATAATGGCTTGTACATAGTCAATGTTAATAAACATTATAGAATGATCAAAATATGTGCTAAATTATTTAACCCAATGAAATGGGTGAAATCATAGATATTTGTAAATGAGGAAACATTTCAATGTCTCTCACGTTATCCCACAGTGACAGTGATAAATTATGTGCTTCTGGCAAGAAAAAGGACAGGCTTAAGTGTTTGGTGATATGAACCCTTTCTAATAACCTGATGTTACATAGATCATTTAAATTATGTGATTTATCAATTAGAGCTATAAAGATGAAGAGATGATGCAATATTTGTCTTCATTTCAGAGAGAGATGATGACATGAATGAGAATTGATAAACTGTTTTAGAGATTTCAAAAAAGGAAGTTGAGGGTATCTTATATTTAAATACTATATAATTACAAGCTCTGTAAGAAGCACTTTGCATGGATTTTCTTTGCATTTAATTCAATACATAGCACAAACAGTCCTCAATAAATATTTCTGCAGTTATATGTTAATGAATAATATAATATCAATATATCTTACAGCAGTTTAAGGATAAGATGTAATTTATTCCCCTCCCTCTTTTTGGTAAGTTTGAAAATCAACTTCTTTGATGTTTAGAAAATCAAAAAAAGTTTGTTCCTGAATCTAAAAAAAGTATCTGTCTTAATTTGTCACTAAAATAATGAGGCATAGAAGTTTTGTATTATAAAACTTATCGTAAAAGCTTTGTTATATACTAAAAATATATTGACTACATATTATTTAAAACTTTGCAGTATGAGTTTCTACTAATTTCTCAGAATGTTTATTAATATTATTATAAGATCTTTATATTTCTTTGAATTCATTGATCATTGTTTTAAATATTATCTTTATTTTTGAAATTTATTTATCAGAATGATAATATATAAAATAATTTATATTATGTCCTAGTTTATCATGTTGATAATAAATAATAAATGATATAAAACTTCGCAAAAATTAAAGGTCCATAATAGTAAATTTAGGAACATGAACAATATAGGAAACAAAAATCTTGAATACTTCTAAAAAAGAGAGATGGGGGAATTGCCAGCCAGACAGGAGCAAAATCTACAATGGCATTCATTGTATTTTTCAATATATAAGTTAGTTTCTAAAAGACATTTAACAATATATTTATTGTTCTGAAGGAAATTCAATCTTGAGTGATATATGTGTGCTGTTTATAAACCTACATATTTTATTCAAGCAATAGCTCATTCCATTAATTTCTCATCAGTTATTTATTGGGATAATCCTTGAAACTAGAGTTTAAACCTAGAAAGGAAAAAAGCTGGGATTGTTGGAAAAAATATTGATACAGGCCATCAAGGGAGGTCATAGGATAAGTGCTGCCACAGGGATAAGGAGAAAAGAGTCCTAGAGGTTTCTCCCTACTGAACATCATCCAAAACATCAGCCCAGACAAGTGATAGATCTAATGTGATAAAAGATGAAAAGCTGTTGACAATCCTAAAGATAATAACTTTATACTATTGGCATGGAAAAAAGTTAAATAGGATATAAATGCAGTAATTTTTTTTTATAAAACAAGTAATAAAATCAACCAAACTATATTCTAATAAAGGAATAAGAACTTCTACTCATAAAATGACAGAATGAAGTGATTGAAAATGCTATCTAGTCAATGGAAGTGATTACTTGCAACACATTTAAACAAATCTATATAGAAAAGTTATAATCAATAATAAGAAACTTGGCAGAAAGTCCAATAAAAATATGAACAGAAAGTTAAATGGGCAGTTTATAAAAAGGTAAATGCAAATACTAAGACATATAAAAATGTTTAAATTCTTTAATAACCAGAGAAATATTAATTAAAACCAAAATAAACTGTCAGAAAATAAAAGGATTATAGACTATTTACTTTCATGGACAACAGTGTGATGATGGCGGGGACTGGGGAGAGGTTGTATGGAGGTGGAAGAGGGAATAGAGGGGTATTTTTTTTTTTAAATATAATGTATTGATTTTTTACAGAGAGGAAGGGAGATAGAGAGTTAGAAACATTGATGAGAGATAAACATCAATGTCTATCATTACCATGTAATTTGGGGAATGTGAAACTAGGGCTGTCTACTATTAAGTATATAGGAGCACTGCCCTAAAGAATACCCCTCTAGCATAAACCAGTTTGGCTCAGTGGATAGAGAGTTGGCTTGGGACTTTCTATCCACTGAGCCAAACTGGTTTCGGTTTGAAAGAAAGCTTACCCCTTCCCAAACCCAAGAAGATATAATTGAAGCTTAACACAGGCCCCGGTTTATTAGGTGGTTTGTGTGTTCTCTCTCGCCAAGGAGCCCTCCAGGCCCAAGCACAGCTCAAGTACAGGCTCAGGCGCAGCACTGGCCACAGGTCAGCCAGGAAAGAGACTAAGCTAGACTACGAAAGCTTCTGGCGCCCATGCCAGGTAACAGCACAGCATTTCTGGGTCCTGGTCCTCCTGGGCTTGGTGAGGACAAGTGTGGGTCTGAGGGCCCAGAGGCTGGACCTCTCCCACCGTGACATGGAGCCCAGCCACCTGGCTGAGATGAGACTTTGGGCGCAGTCCTTTGTTTTCATTCCAATAAAACTTACCACAATTGCTCACAGCCATAGCTGTGCTGTAAAACTCTTCAATAGCTATGCATGGGCCCCAAATGCTATTCTTGCAATTTCATGGAAGAATCTTATTTCTACTGCCAACACTTTCAGTGATTGTATTTAAGCATTTGGAGGTATAACATGTAATAATGTTGTCCTAACTTTGTAATCAAAGTCATAGATATTTTTATTCAAAAATTGATAATCAGCCTGGCTGGGGGGGTTCAGTGATTGAGTGTTGACCTATGAACCAGGAGGTCATAGTTCGATTCTCCATCGGGGCACATGCTTAAGTTGCAGGCTGGATCCCCAGTGTGAGGCAGGCAGGAGGCAACCTATCAGCAATTCTCTCTCATCATTGAAGATGTTTCTTTCTGTCTCTCCCTCTCCTTTACTTTCTGAAATCAAAAACAATTTTTTAAAAAATTGGTAATCAGAGGAAAATGACTGTCTTACAAATCTACAGCAAATCCAACTTGGGTAAGGAGGGAGGAGGGCAAACTAACTTATATTATGATTTATTTAATTGTCCCCAATCCCTCAATATAACAAAATATTGCAATTTACTTAAGTCCAAAATAGGTCCAAGTGCTGCTTGACACATACAACCACATTCCTCTGAGCCCAGCTGCCTACTTGAAAGAAAGGAAACTGTTCTTAAGACTTTTTATCTGGTTCTTACAAGGCTTCATACTCTTTTAAAGGTCAAATGCCTGTGAGCACTTGGTTTCTGGTCAATATGTTTTTCTTTTGAAAGTATAAAGGGCACAAGGGCTACCTGAAAAGAGTAGAAGCCTTTGATTCCCAGCAGTGATGTGAATATGTGATGACTGAAAACAAAGGCTGTGGAGGCTGAGCTAATTTTTCTCATTTGAAGACCTGCTGTTGAGACGGCATCTGCCACTCATCATTCCAAGACTCTACAGCCACAATATGGGTAGGAAATTCACAGTAGCCATTGAGATATACCTCTTATGGGGAAGCAAAAATTAGTAAGCTAATATCTGAGATTTTGATATCCAGAGATGCATAGTTTTAAAGTCTCTTTTTAGGCCCTGGCCAGGTAGCTGAGTTGGTTAGAGCATTTTCTGATATGCTCAAGTTCAAGTTTGATCCCTGGTCAAGGCTCATGTTTCTCTTTCTCTCTCTTAAATCAATATATTTTTAGAAATTATTTTTAAAATGAAAAAATAAAAGTCTCTTTGTTAGTTAAAATGTCAAACTTTTACAAAAGGTCAAATATTTTGACCAATTCTGAATATCATACATAATATGAATAGGAATTACTTTTTATTAAAAAAAAGTAGATCAGCACAGAGTGAATCTAGAATAAAGCATTTTGAATCCCAACCAACTAGTCAGAGTATATGATCTGGAATGAATATGCGCAAACATTCAGAATATTGTCTAGAAATATATATTTATTAAGCATTGGAATCCAATTGGTAAAAAAAAAAATTATAAAAGACTAGATTTCCTCCAGGAAATACATATCATGCTTTGATATTTTTGTACTAAGTAATCATGGATTCATAACTGTTTTTGAAAGGATCAAATTCTGCCACCCCAAAGCTGTTTTTTTTTTTTTTTAATATTGATTTTAAATTATTTATTAGAAAACAAAAGACTCAGAAAGAAACGCTGACCCTGTTCCCTTTCCTCAACAGAGATCAGAGAGAGAAACCTGCTTCGGGAAGACACTAGGATGTTCCACTTAGCCTCATTTGAATTAAATATGGTAAATGGAGGGCTTCCAGCAGGTGCCTGTTCATAGATACTGTCTGTGTCCCTTTGTTGCTGAGTCACCTATGGGTTTTTCTTCTATGTGTGTTCAGCTCTTCCTCAACTACCTGTAAAACGTCCATTCTTACTTCTGAAATCTGTTACCTTTTAGTCCCCTTTCCCCTTTGTCCAACATATCTCATACACCTGTAGATGAAAAAGGGTCCACATTCTAAACCTGACAAGCTCAGAGGAGGCCTGCATGGCAGGGCCTGACAAACTCAGAGACATAAAGTAACCACAGAGAATGATCTGAAATGGAAAATTTTCTGAGAAAAACAAAAGCAAGTCATGCTGGGTAGTCACATCCTACGCTGTTGTCTTCCTTGACAAAGGTCAGTCTTTATCTTCATAACTGAGCCTGTTTGTTGTCTTCCTGCATCTAGGATAACGTACCTTCGGCATGTCGGAGTCATTTCCTTTTCCCAGACCCTTCAGGATATACTTTCTCACCAGAACAGGAGCTCACAGATACCCTCATTGTTATCTTGTTCCCCATGTAACATGTCTATGTGCTGTAAATGTTCATTGTTGACTATTCTGTATCCACCAATGTAAAATAAGTATTTGTCTCTTCGTTTTACTTTTTAACCAATGTCAGAGATTTCCCTACTTTATTTTCTCTCTCCTCCCATCACCAATGAATTTCATAAAACTTCCTTATGCCTCCTCCTTATGCCTCCTCCTTTGACTTTAACATATAAAATAAGGTCCAAAACTGCCATTCTGTGGAGAATTTTCTCAATCCTTTAAGATTTTACTTTCCAGCAATTGTCACCAATTGGCTCAAATAAGATCATAAAAATTCTCTATAGGCTTGGATGTGTTTTATGTCAACATTCCCACTGTTGCCTCAATGTCTTTGGAAATTTCATGGAATGATCATGTTTGTGTGAATACTCATGTATTAAACTGTGATTTTCTTTTGTCAATCTGGCTCTGTTAATTTGGTTATTAGCCCAGCTAGAAGCCCTTGGAAGGTGGTAGGAAAAGTAATAATATATTTTTCAGTCCCTATAGTTTAAATAACTATTTCACAATGTTTGTGGCTACTCTAAATATCTCAATAAAGAAAATTTTATTAAACTTTCAATGTGTTACATGTACCTTGGAGTATTCGCTGAATTCTCAAAATAAAATAAAAATTTAAAAAGCAGGATTAAACAACATAAGCTTTTCTGATGCTTTTATTCTTCATTTTGCAAGATGGGAAGAAAATGTGCAAAAAAAAATCTACCAATGCACTTTTTCAGAAATCAGAAAGAAAAGAAAAGAATGGCTATTCTTGGTTAATTCATTACATTACTAAATCACTCCAGCTGGTGTGGCTCAGTTGGCTGGGTATCATCCGGGCAATGAAACATTGCGGGTTCTATCCCTGTCAGGGAACATGCCAGGTTGCTGGCTCCATCTCCAGTGGGAGCATGCAGGAGGAATATTTTGCTCTCACATCAATGATGTTTCTTCTCTTTTCTCCCTTCCTCTCTTTCTAAAACTCAATAAAAAATATATATTTTTAAATACTAAATGCTATCTCTAAAACATACCCTAAGTGTCCTCATCATCTGCTTCTATCTTATATCTGGAAATCAGGCTTGAAACTAAATATTTATAGATGTTGGGTTTTTTTAACACTTAGAAAAGGTTTTTGTTTTTGTTTTTTAATTGTCATTGGCATTTGATTTTGGTGAAGACTTGATATTTCTATAATCTGTGAAATTACATGCCTTAAACGCAATATATATTTTGTTTTTGTTTTGTTGTTTTGGGTTTTTGATTTTGATTTTCAATAAATTGGCTTGGCTTTAATTAGAGAATCATTTAGGTAATTATTTGTGGCTTGGCATAATAAAACAAAGTGCTGTTCAAGAATAGAACTCCTAAAGAAGGCGAAATACATTACTTAACGTGAAGGATATAGAAATGCAATTCAAATAACTAAGTGTTTTACTTATTTGGCTTATGATATGCATAAGCTTTTCATCTATAAATAAGCCTACTGGTAGTAAGCACCTTTAATTATTTTGGTAAGAAACATAATTTCACTGAATCAACAATATAATCTGGTTCCAAATGCTAACCATATTTGTGAAATTTTCTTTAGAGCTGACCTTCTTAGGGTTTTTATTAAAGTATCTTGGAAACCTATGAGATAGACATGCAATAAGGAAGTTCCTTAAGTCTACAAAGTAATAGAATAATCTTATCCCCATCAGCACACCCCATTAACACCATACGGTTTCAATATTTAATGAAACACAGTGTATGTGAGAAACTTATTGGTTGGGAGCGCTCCATGTCCCCACCTGTTGCCAGTGGAACAGGTTCTTTAATGTCGCAAGAAAAGGAATTTTCTGTGACTCACACAGGAGAATGAGTGGCATTTATTCTCATGAAATTACATCTCCGAGTTTCCAAGGTCTCATTTCCCTTCATCCCACCAAGAAAGAAGTCTAGCTTTGTCTTCAATATTGCTAGAATTAAAGCTCTTGCCCAGAGTTTCTATCCCATGTTGGAGCACAGTTCAGCCCAGCATCAGGCTAGCATGGTCTGTGTTCCCAGCTATAGTCCATCCGTCAGTCCACTGTGCATGGGGTCCACATGGCTATGGGCCCTGTGGCTTATAGGAACATGGGTGAATGTAAGGAAGCAGAGGCAAAACAAGAGAGCCAAGAGTAAAGGGAGTAAGAATACCTTTGTCTCCGGACTTTAACCTTTCAAGATGTTGCATGGGACTTTGCTCCCCCTAGAGCAAATGATCTCTGCTCCCTCATTAGACTGATAGGCACTGTCCCTACCTTCTCCTGACTCACTGAGCGTGCTTCCATCTCTCCTTTGTTGGACCATTCCCACGCCCCCAATCCCCAACCCCAGTGATTTGCAGGAAATGTACTATGGTTCCCAGGAGGGAGGGGGTGAAATTGCAGCTTCCTGGTAAAGCTTCCCAGACAGCCAGGCTTATCATGGCTGGCCTCCTTTTTGCTCCTCTCCTATTTATTTTTTTATTTTATTTTTTTAAATATATTTTATTGATTTTTTACAGAGAGGAAGGGAGAGAGATAGTTAGAAACATCAATGAAAGAGAGACATCGACCAGCTACCTCCTGCACACCCCCTACTGGGGATGTGCCCATAGTCAAGATACATGCCCTTGACCGGAATCAAACCTGGGACCCTTCGGTCCACAGGACGAAGTTCTATTCACTGAGCAAAAGCAGTTTCAGCTTCTCTCTTATTTATAACTAGATAATTACAACAGTAAAAAAACCATTTCTTCATGTCTCTCAAATATAGTGCAAACATCCCAGACTGGAGGACTCTGTTTAGACTCCTCCTCTCTTTCCAGGATCTACCTACCAAATTGAATTATATTTCAATTTGGCTGGAATTTGCAAATAGCCTTAATTTTACACTATGCATTAAAAGTGTTCCTTAAAGACCTATGGAAGAAAAATAACAAGCTAGTTAGCTTAGAGTATAAAGAATAAGTTGGAATCCATCATTGCTCTCATTTCAAACATTGTGTTTCTATAATTTAATTATTTTAATAGGACTTTCCTATAATAGGTATTTTTAGAAATGATGCTAACTCATCTAGCATATTATTTGTTAATATTAAAACAGAATACAAATAAAATGACATTTTATTTCACATACAACTAGAACCTTTAGTGGCTAAATAATTATTCAAGAGATGAAATAAAGCCTAGAGAAATAAATTTTCCTAAAATAAAACCTAAAAATGTATCTTTTAATATTATTCAAACTTGCTTCTTTGTTTACAAATGAGTTGTAAGTTATATATATGAGGCCTAGGAAGGTTAAGTATCTTAATCTGACATGAAAACATATTTGTTTTACCATGGATAAGAGATGTTGGATATTTTTGAAATAATCATTATTGGTGGTTTTTAGTTACTGGTGTTACTATAATCTGAGGTTGAATTTAGGATTAATATTAACATAATAATGCGATTATTTACATGGTGTAGATAAGCTAATGAAGATGCATTTTTACCACAACTTAATGTCTCTTCCCTCTGACCAAATGATATTTTTGTGGTACTGTAGTAATCTGCCTTTCACAAAACTTCACAGCCATATGAGAAATTTAAAAGACTTATACATATTCCTGACAAGGTAGCAATTTCATATCACAGATGTGTAAAGGCAGAGAATTGAACAGGGGAAGACACGAGAAGGTATAATAGTCACAATGTTGGAGAATGTGACTCACCCTGAACAGATTCATTGCACTGAAAAGGATGAGGGCTGAAGCAAGTTTTTCCCAGCATCTGCTGACGTGGTGGCATGCCTCATTTCATGCTCCATTGAGAGAGAAGGCAGGAGCTCAGCGTTAATGCTCATTGTCACTTTCCTCTCTCCTGCTGATATGAGAGCCTTCCTTGCTGTGAGTAAATGCACTGCAGCATGCTATGTAATATTCTGTGGCTCATCTCTCCCTTCATTATCTGCCTCTAAAATGGGTACACATCTTTGCTATATGAATCCAGTTCTATACTCTATACTCCAAAAAGTGGTTGCAACTTGGTAGCAAAAAATGTGCCAAATGACCTCCTCTAGATAGTAATGCTGTAGATCAGCAGAGTATTGCCAGTCTTAATGAATAAAGATTTTGTGATGAGAAGTATAGCATAAAGTAAAGAACGTGGTAAAAACAAACAAACAAACAAACAAACAAACAAAACATGGGTTCAAATGCAAGCCTTATGGCTCACTAGTGATTTTACCTTGAGGGAGCCATGTTTCTCATCCTGGGTTTGCATGTCTGAATTACAAATAGAAATGCCTTCCTTGAAGAATGTGGAGATTTGAAATAATGAATATCGCTTACAATCACATGTGGTAGTTATGGCTAGAGAGATACAGGTTTAGGAACAGAACTTATAGAACAATAAATTCACTACAGGGATTAAACCTTAACAATTATAAAACCTAATAAGAAGTCTATGAACTGAGTTTCTTATCCACCTGATTCTGGTAAGTCTATGTGCCAGGAGACATACTACAATGTGTTTGGCTCCTTAGGCTGTTTTGTGATTATTTTGAGCCTATTCATTGGTTTCCAAAAGCCACATGTTTATTTTATTTTCACGGAGTCATTTTATTCGAAGAAAAGGGCTTATCAGTCATTGATTAAAGGGACTGCCAATCAGACTTTTAATTTGGTATTTGACATAAGGCTGTGGTTTATTTGGCTTTTATCACTCCAATGTTTTCTAAATTTTCGTTTCTCTTGTTTTTCAATGACAACTGACATTCAATATTAATGTTATATTTTAAAATTAGCAATTGACAAGAAGTTGTCCTACCAGTCTCTGAATTTCTGGACCTTGTTTTTGTTGGAGGAGAGCTTTCCATGGCAGTACCCACCTTTACACATCTCATGAGTGAGATGGGAATTGCCTTTTACTTTCTTTTTAAAGTAAGTAGTTTTATCTCATTGTGAATAGTTGTAGATAGACAGATGGTGGTAGAAGACAGATTGCAGTGATAAATGGAGTGAGAAAGCTGAGACCTATGAAAAAGCAATGGGATAAAAAACTAGGTGAGTTGTCCTTTTTCTCTTAAGATTGGAGCAACTTTAAAATATAAGTTGAGGAGAGGTAGCCAATAACCATAGAAGCCATATATTTTTACTCTGGAGACTTCTTGCTTAGCACTACTGTTTGCCCAGCACTTTCACCATTTCCCTGAGTTTATCAATGTCTAGCTTCACCTCTTGGAAGTGAAGCTATATAAGAACACATGCAAATTGGAGTGAAGAAAACATCTCCTCTTCCTCTTCCTGTAAGGCTACCAATCTTACTGGATTAGGGCCTTACCCTTTGTTAAAAAACAAAATCCCAAGTCTGGCCAGTGTTGCTCAGTGGTTGAGTGACTTATGCACCAAGAAGTTGCTGGTTCAAGAATGCAAAATCTCAGGGAAGGCAGGAGATGGTAGATGGGTGGTAATCATCCAAAGACCTTACATGCATATATTTACAATCCATGGACACAGATAACAGGATTGTAAAGGTCTGGGTAGGGGGGAGGGGCAGGAGGGAATCAATGGGAGAAAAAGGGGGACATGTGTTACTAGGAGGAGGAGGAGAAGGAGGAGGAGGAGAAGGAGAAGGAGAAGGAGGAGGAGGAGAAGGAGGAGAAGAAGGAGGAGGAGGATGAGGAGGAGGAGGGGGAGGAGGATGAGGAGGAGGAGGGGGAGAAGAAGAAGAAGAAGAAGAAGAAGAAGAAGAAGAAGAAGAAGAAGAAGAAGAAGTGGAGGAGAGGAAGAAGAAGAAGAAGAAGAGAAGGAAGAAGAAGAAGAAGAAGAAGAAGAAGAAGAAGAAGAAGAAGAAGAAGAAGAAGAAGAAGAAGAAGAAGAAGAAGTTGTTTCCAGTTCAATTCCAGATCAGGCCATGCTGGGGTTTCTGGCTCTATCCCCATGGGGGCATGCAGGTGGCAATGGATCTGTTTCTCCCTCTCATCAATGTTTCCATCTCTCTCTCCCTCTCCCTTCCTCTCTTTAAAAGTAATAAATTTTTTTAAAAAAACTTAGTAAATTTAAAGATCCAATTGGGGTCATGAACCTGGCAACATCCCATCTAACTATTAGGAAGGCACTTTCTATGCCTCTTTATTTTCTGAAGGATGTTTATATAGCTAATAGCTTTGGAAGATATGGTGTCCTCCCTCCAGAACAAAGGGTAGATATGCTCCCCATCTGGGAGAATGAAGAGAGCAAAGGGCACGTGTGTTTGCTGTCTATCATGAAATATGTGTTCCCCAAGCTAAGAGTTTCTCTCCTATAAGGCAACCCATTGCATGTACAGATACCATCTGGCCCTTTTCCCAGCATCCTTTGAGCAGCCACAAAATGCTGACACCCTCCTGGCTACCACTATTTCTATACTTTTGTCTCCGATCCACAAGTCTCATGTCCTCTACAAATACCTCCCCATGCAATTATGACAGGTTAACTAATTAACTAGCAAGTAGTCTATAATCTCAGATTCCTGAGAGTTCTTAATATTTTTCTGTTATTTTTGCTTGAAAGCAGGGCATTGTTTTAGTGAGCTCATCTTTTTTATACACTCTCTTGTCTGGTGTAGCCAATGAAACAAAGCTCTTTACTAATATTCTGTTTTTCAATTACTTGACCCAAAATTGTAATTATTGCTTTCTAAGTTGTCACAGAGTTTTTACCAAATTAATTACAATTATGTAATTATGCACTTTCTATCATCTGACTACTTCCTCATTATACTTTCTCTGGTCTCTAAAGCAATGTCACACTTTTTGTTTTTATTGTTATATCAGAAATCCATCTTTAGCATTATCAGTTTCCCTGATTCGATGAGTAAGTTCCCAATTCAACATCCATTTTGCAGCTTTAAAATTTTAAATTATCTCATTCACTTTAGTACTGTGCATATATCCTATTTAAAATGTCATTTTAGTGGGACTTAAATAAAGGATTGATGATGAACACCTATGTTTCTGTATAAAGCTTTGTCTTGATTCCTTTTTTCCTATTAAACCTCTCTTTTCTTCTGTTACAAAAATACTCTAATGCAAGATTCTTCTTTTGACTAACACTGCGGAATAAAAAGGAGAATGGTGTCTAATGGATGCAAACTTTTATATTTTAAATAATTTTCCAGCAGAAAGTTGAGATCAAAATCTAATTATAGATTGCTCTGAGGTTTTATGAAACTATGCCAAATAACATTTAGTAGCAGATAAACTCTGGTATTTGCATGATTCAATGCAAACCTCCAATGCTTCAAGTTGCTTTACCCATAAAAAATAAAGTGACTTTCAAAATATTGATTGAATATATGGCATACCCAACAATGTACAACTACAGAATTTCTTTCTTGCCACTGTCAAAAATCTTAGACTCTTACAAATAAAATTAAACTTTCAATACTATCTGTCCAACTACCTACCTCTTTACGTATTTTAAGTAGATATAATGCCATTAACCAATCCATATCTCTCTAGTGAAGGCAAAACTAAGAAAACAATTTCCCAATTAAAGTGCAAGCATATGTCTCCGCCACTGCTACAAGCTCTTCAACGCCTGCCAAACTCGCTCTGAGACATTCTGCTTTTTATTATTCATGATTTGGGAGTGAGGCACATCCCAGCAACAACTCACAAAGCGTACGCACATCTTATCTCACGCTTCCACTGGCTGAATTGATTCTAATAAGTAAGGCTAGAAGTATCTATCAGTTGATGTTATTGTGGATTCCCCTTTACGGGCCCCCTGCAGGGGCCAGCTTCCAGAGAGAGCACCAGAACAGAGGAGGTAAAATGGTTTCCCTGCACCTGGCTCTGTCCAGTGCCCACCTCCAAGGATGTGAACTTGGAAGTGTATTCCCTCTTAGTGGTCCACTCTAGGGCTCGCCTCTCAAGGGAACCTTATCTCTGAGAAGCTCATGCACAGAGCATTAAGCATGTTGCATCTCTGCCTTTTCTCATCCCAGAGCTCCCACTGTTTACAGATTTCAAACAATTGCACATCTCTAGCAGCTGTTCTCCTTATATTTGTCCCTGGAGTTTGTTGACCTGAATATTTCCTCCCAACTGTACTGGCTGCTTTGATTTCAACAAGCAACCTTGATGCCTTCCCTTGCTATTGAGAGGCAGCATAGAAGAGTGATTAAAAGATATTTCAGAGCCAGAAAATGTAGGTCTTAAACCCATTCTTCCCTATTACAAGCTGTGTAATCTTTTCTCTGCTTCCTTACACATACGATGGAGGAGATAAAATTGTAAACTTGACTCGTGGATGTGAGAACTGGGTGACTTAGTGAAAGTACTTAGAGAAGAGCAGAGGCTCGGAGCTAGCACAACAGAATTTTTAATGCATATTAAAATTTCTATAAAATAGATACCCTCTATAACTTCTTTATACAACAAACAATTCCAACTTGAGATCTGTTTTCTTCTTTCTGTGATTTTTATATTGTAAAATCCTTTCCTCTTGAACCTGGAATAGAACTTTGTTTATTGTCCATCATCAGAATCAGAAATACAGGAAGACAGTTTATTCTGGCTGAAATCATTCTGGCTAAAATTAAAGAGAATGTTTGCTATTTGATGGTAATGATAAAATTAAAATGCAAGAAAAAAGAGCACAATAAATAATTAATTAAGGGACTAGGTTTCTAACTGCAAAGATTTATTAGAAGAAAAATGGTTTTGTGCCTCCCATTTAAATGAAGAAATCCCCTGATGGGTGATTTTATTTATTCCGAATTCTCACTTGTATTATAACCTTCATGCACTTCTCGCTCTTGTTTATAATAACTCTTTTGACAGTTTCAGGCATTTGTGTTAAGAAGGCAATTGCCACATCTATTTATTTAATCCCATATTTTCTTCTGAAGATTGATTCAACACTATTTTTTTTTTTAGAATGGCATTATGTTACAGTAAGGGAAATGTATAACTTTTAAATGAGTATTAAATGAATCAAAACCAATATCTACAGTATCAATATATACATTTCAGTACAATTTTATTTATTCCTCATCCCTTCAATAAATACTATTGTGCATATGTGTGCTAGTGTTTATGCTAGGTGCTGGGAATATGAAGGAGAATTAAAAGTTTTTAATTTAAGCTGCTAGATGACCTAGTAAGCAAGATACATTTTTAAAAATGTAAAAAGTAAACAAACATGACTCAGTGGGGTTAAGATTATAAGAATTGCCAGAGGCTAAAACCAAAAATAGTTAGCATAAATGCAAAAAGACCCATAAATGCAAAAACCAATGGACTTTGATATTCAGCAGGGCTGAAGATCAGCTTAATATTGTCCTACTGTGGGCTCCATGGCTGGAGGCAATTCCCTAACCTGATAATCCTTTTGCTATTTACCAAACTTTACCTTTGATATGCCTTGCATGCATTCCTAAAGGATAAATGTGTATTCAAGTGAATAAAAGCTGATTGGTCCACTGTTTCAGAGAGCTTCTCCATTAGAGAGAGGTTTCCACCTCGCTCCCCATGCCTTCTAAATTAATATTTCTTGTCTAGTGTTTTCCTTTGTGTATGGCCCCTTCTTCAGATCTTGAACCCTAGCTGTAAATAAATGTGGCAAAAAATGACGTGCAAGTAAATGAAAGAATAACTTTATACAGTAAATCAGGGAAGGCTTTGCTAAAAAAAACAAAACAAAAAACAAAAAAAACAGTGCTTGGGCTGAAATTTGTAGAATTTGCTATTTCCTAATCATTTACTTTTTACATATATTTTATACTTCTAAGAAATTAGTGGCAAACACATCTTTAAAATAAAGTATACTTTAAAAGATAATCAATAAGCATTCTCCTAAGTGAAGAGGCTATTGTATGCAGGAAGATCTTTGTCTCTGACTTGCTAACTAGAAGTGGCAACCTTTCAGATGCCCATCATCTCATCATCTCAATTAATCACTTTTGAAAAGAAGAAAATAAATTCTGTTTTCTTTTTATTTTCTCCCATGTCAGTAAATATATACAAGACTTCATTATGTTTTCTACGGCCTCCAGTTCAGACCTTCTACTGTTGCTCTTCTTCCATAGCTCATGCTCTCAGTCAGCGCTCAGTGTAGAGTAAAAGCCACCAAAGCTCCTCCCTGGAGCTTGGACCCCATGTGCACATCATCATGTAGGAGGTGTTAATCTTCCATTTTATCTTTAAGCTCTCATTTCCACTGAAGTCAAATGAGGTTCCCCAGACTAAGGAGAGTGAACTGGATTCATGTACAAGCTGGTGGTCACACTATGCATGAACATCCTTTGAAGTGTCTGTAGGATGAATTTCTCTCCCTTGCCCACAGTGCTGTAAGACTCTCAAAATCAGCACCTTGTCTCTTCTTCATTTCCCTTGATGCATTTCTACATTCTCTGCACCTAAAGTGTAGCTCTAACACCCATTACCATGAACTCACATTCAAGGATAACTATGGTGGCAGTGATCCAAATGTCCCCAGGAAGCACTTGAACTTCTTAAAGTTATTCTCTTGCTGAGTCTAGATCCATAAATCATAAGTGATTTTACATAGTTTTGTTTTTATGTATTGAGATTATATAATCTTGGTATCATGGAATTCTATATCAGTCCAAGTGTTGCTATATTTGATCAGATGCTTCCTATCAATAAATATTAATAATTTATATGTAATGAATAATAAATAAATTTCTTTCAAATTGTGACATATTATCTCACATATTTTTTTAAATCCATGTATCTGTTGGAATAAAATTGCTCGAAACATTGTCTACACTTCCAAACATTCAAAACTACATTGCAAAACAAGTTTTGCTTGAAATAAGTTTGAATTCTGTTATCACTCACTTTCTATGTAAATATATTGAAAATCTTATGCTCTATTTTTAATAGGTTTAAATTTTAATAACACATTTCTTAGTTTCACAAATATTATTTTCCAGATATTACCTTCTATTATTATGTCTCAGAATTTGTCAGCATTAATTCTGGAAGGACTAGCCTGGTGTTCTAGAGATAAAATTGTATAAACTTTTAATAACTGGGGATAAATCTGAGGTTATTATTTGAGTAGCAAAATAGTAAGAAACAAAGAAAATGTTGATTTTACTCAGCTCTTTGTTAAAATTCCCTTATAAATTTTTAAGGAAAATATTAAATGATTAATTTGTGCTTATTATTTTTAGAAAGGATATTCTTGACTTTGTTTTCTGATAAACAATCCCAAGTAAAACCAATATAAATAATCTGGGGCAAAATTACACTTTGATATAGGGTCTAAAATCTAAGAAGTATACACACATCTGACTATACTGTGACTACATTTGGACCATAATTTGCTGATTATCTCTTTTTTAAGCTCACAAATTATAAGCAGAAACCCAACCTCAATTATTTGATTTTCATATTTGACATCCATAAAGCAACAAGAAAATACAGTGTTTAAGTGACTGTATTTCCACTATGACTTGGTTCTTAAAATAATATTGCTTTATTTTTACACAGGACAGAGCTTTTTGGAAGATCCATGGCTATGGCGCCCACATGTATCGCTTTTCTGCTGCTGTAGGAGTAGATCTGACAAACATTCAGCAAACAGATGGCTAACCTTCTGAATGACATTATTCATGTTAAACAAAATGGCTTTCTGAGGATCATAACAGAGCACCTGCTCTGGTGTTATTCTTCTAAGGGCAGAGGACAGTCAGGATTTGTGAGACTGCCACCTGCAACATCAGGTGTATGATTGCCGACAGCCTTATAGGAAAGGGAATTGCTAATCAATTAGCAGCAATTCTTCATCTTATCATGTTCATCACTATGCAGGTATAACATTTAATTTGTGAAATTATTCATATTTATTTATTCAAAGAAGGTAAACCTTAGGGAATAATTTTTCCCCCAAATGCACTAAAAAGCTAAACTGAATCAATTGCTTCTGAAATTTTAAATAAAAACACACACATATCACAATATTCAATGTTATTCTTATACTAGAGGTGTAGTGCATGAAATCCGTGCATGGGGTGGGAGTGCCCCTCAGTCCGGCCTGCACCCTCTCCCATCTGGGATCCCTTGGTGGACATCTCTCTAACAATCCGGGACCATGGGCACCTAACCACTCACCTGACTGCCTGGTTGCCCCTAACCACTTCTGCCTGCCAGCCTGATCACCCCCTAGTTGCTCCCCTGCTGACCTCATTGATGCCTAACTGCTCCACTGCCAGCTTGATCACACACAACTGCCTTCCCCTGAAGGCCCAATTGCCCCAACTGCCCTCCACTGCCATCCCAACCACCCACAACTGCCCTCTCCTGCTAGCCTGATCACCCTCAACTGCCCTTCCCTGCCATGACCTGCCTCCTCTGCTGGGACTGGCCTCCTCTGC
The DNA here is from genome assembly GCF_014108245.1 of Pipistrellus kuhlii. NCBI lineage: Eukaryota > Metazoa > Chordata > Mammalia > Chiroptera > Vespertilionidae > Pipistrellus > Pipistrellus kuhlii. The sequence continues at coordinate 11,980,092 of NW_023425515.1, forward strand.
ACCATGAAGAGACTTGGGACCCCCAACCTCACCACACAAAGCAGCCACCAGGCCCAGTCTCTGCTGTGAGACTGCCACCTGCTGTGTGTGCAGCCATCTTGTGGTGGCCATCTTGTGACAATGTCATGTGTGAATGTGCTAGGACCACTTATGCTTTTATTAGTATAGATACTTGCTAGTAATTTTCCAGTCTTACTTCAAATATAACTTAACACAATATTTCACTCTTGTACTAGATGCTTATTTTGTGAATCAAAATTTATTATTAAAACACACTTCTAATTAAATTATTTCCATTTTCTTCATATATAATTGCATTTCTGAGGAGTTCTTTCAATATACAACTATCCCCAATGAAATGTAAATTTGTTTACTCAAGATCCATAATCAGTGGTCAGTGAAATATAGTTAGACTCTCCCAATGGTTTACTTCTCTACACTAATTGATGCTTATTTGATTATCCTGTTATCATATTTTCATGGTTAATTTCCTCAAATTATTTATTATGTCTGCTTCCTGGCTATTTTGTCAGTCCTGACTATTACTCAGATATATTATTGTACCACACTAGCTGCACTATTATGATCCATAGTACATATAAAAGAATTTTTTTAAAAAGAACTGTCCCTAAAGATTTTTTTTATAAAGTTGTTTCAGGGGAGATGTTTTATTAATTTTTTAAATCCTCGTGAAAGGATATTTTTCTATTGATTTTTAAAAGAGAGTGGAAAAGAAAGGGAAAGACAGAGAGAAACATCAATATGGGAGAAACACTTTGATTCGTTGTCTCCTGCATGTACCCTGACCAGGGCCTGGGCAGGGGAGGAGCAACCAAAGTACATATGCCCTTGACTGGAATCAAACCCGGGACACTTCATTCCACAGGCCGACGCTCTATCCTCTGAGCCAAACTGGCTAGAGCTGTCCCTAAAGATTTTGAACCTACCACTGTCACCAAAAGCTGAGTATATTGATACTGTGTTTGATGTATTTGTCTGCTTCAGAAAACCAAATACCATCAATAACTAGCAAAAGAGATGTGTTTTTTGCTATACTTTGTTAGTAGTGAAAAATTTTTTGTGGTATCTCTTGCAGATGAAAACGTATCATTGAGTTTAGAAATGTATTTAATTAAGTATATATTTATAGCTTTATTTTTAAAATTTTAATGTAAAAAATTAATTACACTTGGCACACAATATTATATTAATTCCAGGTATATAGTATAGCGATTTATATAACTTATGAGGTGAGCATGTATACTTATAGTTTTATACCTAGACTTGATCATGACATTTAAAACCATATTTTGATCTATTAAATGCATAAGTACAATGATAGCATGAGATACAAACTTTCAATGTACTGACACTTATAGAAATTAGTCACTTTAATATCAATTTTACATATATTTAAACTTAATGTCTAAAATAAATAAGAAAAATCCTTAAATATGGGATGTCTCAAAAATGTATACACACTTTGAATAATTATTACTTTTAATGGGTTAAGTATGAAAAGAAAGAAACATCAATTGAGCTATCAGCTGATTAAGTGTGTATACATTTTGGTTGGAATGTCCTGGATATATATGTCTGTCTACCCTGGAAGAAACAATAGTGTGTTCCTTACAAATTCTAAAAACCTAAGGAGGTGGAACCTGAGTTATTCACAGTCCAGACAAAGAGATGGTTGGACTAGTTACGGTTAAGTGACAAATTGGGAAAATGTTGGATGCCACTTAAGTTCTATGGAACTTATACATTTCCTTTCCTTCAAGAAGTTAATCTTTTAGTGCCATTTACATGCAGTATATAAAGTAATTTAACCTACCATAAGGGCTATTTCTTAACAAATTCGCTTTTCACTTTAATTATTGTAAAAATCATAATAGTTGTAGAAGAGTTATAAATAAGACTGTTGATATATAATATTTGTGATGGTGGGATGTTTACTCTTAACCAGATGAGAGGGGCCTCAAACAGAAATTACTGTATTTTATAATTTATTGTATCTGCCATAGGACCAATTTGGTTAGTATATGTGATTGTATGCTCTAAGAAATAACATATTTTGGAATTTTCACACCACATTTCTCTGTGTTGGATCATTGTTTTCTGAGAAAAAATTTAACTCATTTTGGAAATCTATTTTAGACACATTCCTGTGTTGTAGCATTTTATTTAACTCTACCCCAGTTAGAGATTTTAGATTTCATTAGGATTTGCCAGTCCTCTTTTTCTTAAATTGATTATCAAAACACATAGAGCTCTTTTTAATCTTCAATGAAATCTAAACCTACCTTAAGAATGTCAAGCATTGAAAAATAAGAGAGGTCATCTTGAAAATATGTGGGTGAGATTCATCAAAATAGCAAATTTCAAGGAGTAAGTGGTTTTTTTTGTGTTTTTTTTTTTTTTTTAGAATGTACTCTTTGCTGATTTCAGTCTAACACCAGACATGTGTATGCATATTATTCTCAACAATCTGACTGCTTCTCATTTTTCGCTGTTTGGAAAGATTACAATCCATGTCCTACTGTGTGTGTGTGTGTGTGTGTGTGTATACAAATGCGTGTGTGTGTGTGTGTGTGTGTGTGTGTGTGTGTGTGTTACTTATTAATATCTACATTGCCAAATGCTTTTTTGTTTTCTGAAAAATAGAATTTTTCTTAAATTAATTTTATCTTTCACTTTCCCTCAAAAAGATCAAGCCTATTCATTAGCAAAACCCTTTATATATATTAGGATTTCCAAGTTGGTTTGGTTTTCCTCTCATTTTTTATTATTAGTTTAGTTAAGCTGTCAAATATTATCAGATATAAAGAGTACCAAAATAATATTTATTAGATAGATATTGGTCATGTCTTTAGCTACAGTTATTCAGACTACATTTTTACTTTTTTAAAGAATAAATTGCACAATCTAAAATTTTATAGGCAATGCAAAATATCTGAGAGTTGCTCTATTTCTTTCCTTCATTGATTTTGGAATTGTATTTAAATCTGCCCCGTAAATCTAAAATTATTGATTATTTAAACTTGATGCTATTAATTATGCCTTTACATTTTTAACATTTATAACATTTATTTTAATATAAGCATATTTTATTAGGAGAGAATTTACAGAAATATACTATTGCTTTTTGTAATCTTTCTATTTATAATTTTTTAGCCTTCTGTTATTTAATGTTTCTTCATTTTCCAGAAAAGGATTCAGAAGTTTCATATATTAATAATTGTTAGTCAGGTATCACACTTTCTAGCCTGTTTGCTTAAAATTCAGAATATTTAATATTCCTAAATTATTTAAACTTTTATTTTAATATTTCTCTCTTTATTAGAATAAGACCTTTACCAAGCCAGAAAATTTAGCATCAGCCTTCATTCCTTGGTGCCATGTGTATCCCACATATAGGTTGTTCTTTTAAAATATATCTCTACTCTGTTCAGTTTTCTTCTTTATTCCTGCTATTACCATGCAGATCATCTTGAACCACAACAATAGTCCCTGAATTGGTATCTGCACATATTTTTCTGCAGATCCATTCCAATTAGTATTTTGCATAACATTTAGAATTATTAAACAAAGCAAAGACAAACAACAAAAACAGCAAAGGCATGGGTTGGAACAGGTCAGTGTCCTATTAAGGATGTTTTTTGTGTCTTCCCTTTGACCTTAGAACCCTATATTATCTACCCCTTAACATGTTTTAGCCCTCATCTTGAGTTACTATGCCACATTCATGTCACTACTCTTCAGCTCTACTTCTAAATAACAATCATTATGTGTGTGTGTGATTTTTATTATTTTTCACTTCTCAATTTAGCTGAGATCTGAGATCTCAAAACTTGACAGATTGTATAACATAGTGGTTATGATATGGCACTGGAGTAGAACCACCCACCATCTAATACCTACACAACTTTCATGACCAGTGTGGCCTTGAGCAGTTTACTATATCTCTGTATGTTTTTTTTTTCACCTCTAAGATGAGGCTAATATTACCTATCTCAAAAACTTGTTATAAGAAATAATTTAATATATATAAAGAATTTAGAAGAGTGTATAATGTATTTTGAGCACTGAATAAAGGTTAATGGTTAGCCTTTTATCTCAATAAAATATTCTTGATGAGTCCTTTAGTACTGCTTAAAACAATAGCAATTATAAGTAGAGCAGATACTTTAATAACTCTTGCTTCATTTCAAGGGCTATCTCCTCAAACTAGATTCTTTTTGTTGGTCTCTATCACCAAACCCTAGTCATCTTAAAATCTTAATTACATACGTATTTATTTCCTTGTGTGTATATAACCCATACAGCCCACTAAATTTTAAGGTCCGGGCAAGTAAATACTATACCTGTTTTGTTTATGGGTATAACCAGCACATAAAACTCTAAAAAGACCAATAAGTAAGACCAGTAAGTACTGAATGAATACTCCTGGTAGAATTGAATTCCTTAAGCAACTGAGTGGGACAAGCTTTTGAGATTAGAGAATGAACCCCCCAATTGGACAAGAAAGGCAATCCATTAACTAACAGAAGTGGCTGAAGAAGACAATTTTCCAGGCAGCTCTTAGAATACTAGAACTTTCAGATAAGCAGACTCAATTTAAGGATCCAACTGGAACATTGGTTGGTGAATAGTGGTGTTGTGGGAGGTATTTTGTCAGTAGACAGTAGGAAAAATCCAGATGATCTGTAAGTAAAAGGTATCTGTCAATAAATAGTGTAAATATGTGATCATTGAGCTGTTCAGTTCTGGGTCAGGGATAGTACTAGCAATAGGGAATAAGACTTAGGGAAGCCAAGGTAAGAAATGGTATGCCAGGTGAAGATTTTATCATAAAAGGTGAAATAAAAGCACAAAGCCTAAATGTATCATGATGACAGCATCACATTGACCAACATGATTGAAGGACTATGTTTCATTTAATAGCAATTAATTTGTTGAAGCATTAATTGTCTTATGTCCTCATTTAGGGATATTTATTTAGGGAAACTTTTTTTTGTATAAACTATACTAGTCACACTAAAAAGCAAATTCGGCAAACTTTCTGAAATGAATGAAGTTACATTTAATGTGTATTTTGCTTGATGATTTCATTATGCTTCACTTTGTCTGATTTTTCTCACTTCACTTAAATTGTTGTAGCAATTTTTCTTTTCTCTTCATCCTCTGCCAAACAGCTGATCTTATTTGAATTAAAAATGCAGCTGTCTTCATCAATCTTTCATGGTATATATGGATTTTAAAAAATAAACTTCTAAGTACAAAAACTCATGACATTATTCAGCTTATGAGCTAAATCAAGATCTGCTTCTCATGATGTAGCTATTTCCATTCCTATGCAAATTTTGCTTTGTTCTTAGTACTGACATTTTCCTCCATTTCACAGTTGGCAGAATTAAAACATAGACTAAAACATTACAAATGAATTCCATTATATTAATGCAAAAGCTCAAATTATCTTAATTATAACTAATAATACAATTAATCTACAAAATGCTAATGTCATTGTTAGTTAATATAAAATGTCAGTCATTTTAATTTATATATCTGTTTTAAGGTTCTCTGTTTTCACATTTCTAGAATTATAAATGTTATTCAGAAATATCTAAAAGCCTCTGTAAATTAACCACAATGTCCATAAGGCATTAAAAATAAAATTTAAAATAGCAAAGTAATATTTGGCATTCATATCCTTCCTATGTTTGAAAATTATTCTGGAAGCTAGAATACCTACTTTGTGCTTTGATTAAAATGCAATGTTTATTATTCTTTTTAAATTTCAGTCATATGTGTAGTTAAGGGGAAATAAAATTATTTTCTAGATTCAGGTGTTTGTATTATGTGTGGCTGAACATTGTTGTCAAAATAATGTACATCTAAATAAAAAATAATCATACTTAGACATTTCCAAGTTGCCAATAGTATTGAATTTGTGAAGAAATACATACTTAAAGCATGTTCTTACTTTCAAACTTTTAAATAAATCATTAAGCATTTCACTAAGATCATAGCTCTCTGTGCTCTGAATGCCCTGAATCATATTATTAAGATATATTAAATTAGAATTAACCTTGTCTTCAACTTTATAAAGAATGATATTCTTATCTATCAACTAATTGCACCAATAAACTTCAATACTGTAGCATAATTAATAGACCATAATATTAAAGAAGGTGACACTTCTCACTTTTTTAGAACTCTCAACTTGGAATTTGAAAAAAAAAAAAATAGGTTTCTAGTACCAAGATTTTAAGATTTTAAGTATCTAGTAGGCAGTTAATTTTATTTTCCTTAACAGCAATCAAATAAAAGGAATTAATTGTCCCTTTTTATTGGTGCAATTGAAACCTAAACTCTAGAGACAGTGTGAATAGTATACTACTGTTATAGTCTATTTTACCATCTGCATCTTAAAATGATAGCTACCAAATCAACAAACAAAAGATTGAGTTATGCTAAATATATTATTCCATATCTTGAAATTGTTTATTGACAGTCTCTGGTAGGTCTGTGTATTTAAAATAAATATTCATTTAAAAAATAACCAGCCAGCCAGCATGGCTCAATGGTTGAGCTTTGACTTATGAGCCAGGGAGTCATGTTCAGTTATCCGTCAGGGCACATGCCTGAGTTGCAAGCTCAATCACCAGTAGGAGGCATGCAGGAGACCAATCAATGATTCTCTTTCATCATTGATGTTTCTATCTCTCTCTCCTTCTTCCTTCCTCCCTAAAATCAATTTTAAAAATAACCAGATTTTAAATTATATATATTTTTAGATAATGAGAATTCTTAAAACTAAATACTAAGCAGGTAATAAATATTTTTTTCATTGCCTTTCCTAAGAACATTTACTTTAGCTGAATAATTAAGGTTGTCTCTTCCAAAATTTAACCATTTAGAGTAATTCTTGAAACATGTTACAGTACCCTCTTTAAAATAAAAAATAAAAAAATGGTCAAAAGTGCATTGATGTCTGAGACACTCTCACTGTTTTCAAGCAAGATAGTTTTAAACTGTATTTTAAACACAAAAATTAATCTTAAGAAATGAATTTTTACATAAACAAATATAACAACATGAGACGGGAGAAAGAACATATGTAGTTGTGTTTTTTGTTTGGGTAAAACAAACATGAAAGTTAGTCTATAAAAATATAGTGTCGACTTAAAAAAAATAAGGCAAATTCTAAAATGCAATGTACTGTTTAATGATTATAGAGGTTACATATAAAATAACATTTAATCTGAAAACCCACAGATTTCAAATCTTAATCTTTGAACAAACTGAGTTGAGTTAAAAATTCAGGGTGATTTCTAACTTAAAGTCAAAAGTGTCTAACCCAATATTAGCCATAAAGATAGGGTGTGTAAGGCAGTAAAAATATATTAAATAATTTTTTAAAAATTTCAAATTGAACTAGCAACCTTTAGGTGCATGGGAAGATGCTCAACCAACTGACACACTGGCCAGGGCTTCTTATTTTTTTGTTTTGTTTTTTTATTTGTTTGTTTGTTTGTTTAAGATAATGCTAAATTTCAAAAGCATGTTGGTACTTAGGCCTCTGTCTACATCTACACTATTCTGCACCAATAAAAGAGTAACATGCAAATTGACCGTACCTTTGCAACACCCACCAGCCAATCAGTGGTGAATTTGCAAATTTAACCCAATAAATATGGCAGGTTAATTTGTATACACAGGCACCAAGCAGCAGGAAGCTTGAATCACCACCATGGCAATGATGGAGATGCTCCACACTGCTCCAGGCACTCTGGGCAAGGTGGGAAGGCAGAAAGGTGACTCTAGGCCAAAGTGAAAAGGCAGCTCCAGCTGGAGTGAAAGCAGGGCAACCAGGGTAAGGAAAGCCCATTCTTGCACAAATATTTGTGCATCAGGCCTCCAGTGTAATATAAGTACAGAAGTTATCAATGACTATACTTATTCATGTTCTCTTAAATTGTAATTTTAACCATGGCCATATTTTATTTCACTCTCTCATTCACATTAGGGAAGTTAACAGTCTTTTATGTGGATTTCACAGTATTTTAAAGCTCTCAATTCCTCTTTCTATTTATCCCATCCTTTTCTGTCTGATATTCATATTTTAATTATGGTCTTCCTGTGACCTCCTTATTCCCCATATTGACTGACTTTGTATCCTGGCCTTACATGTCTCTCTTTCTGCTTAGCAGACTGTCATCAGCAGTTACAGAAAGTCTACTCATACCTGGTAGAACAGACAGGAAAAACAATAAGCAGGAGCCACAGGCTGGAGTAGAGGGAAACCCTTATTTTCCAAAGATGTATCTGAAAATTACAATGTAAAAATAATGTACAGATTTCAAAATATGAAATTAAAAAATGTTAGCTTTTATTTTCTGAAATCATTTTATAGTTTTATCAAAATAATATATTCAGATAATTTTTAAAATATATCATATTCTACTAAAGGACTTTTGCAAAATCAATAGCAATATTATACTCCACATAACCCTAGCCATTATCTGTAGAAACAACTACTTTGAAATATCTTAACTGCTTTTTTCCTGGGATTTATTTCTAAGTACTGTGCAGAGATTGCCAATTAAATATGGCAAACACACAAAAAAACTACATAAATTCTTTTCAGCTAACCCCAGGAAAGCCTCATTAAACCATTAGAGGACATTGAGTAAATAGATGAGGTAATAATAAATGGCAGAGCCAACAATATTTGGAAACTGGAAGCTAGATAGGAGAAATGATATTGCCTTCTAAATGCAGGCAAATCTGGAGCATTGCCACCAATAAAAAGCCAAGAAACTCAACCTCTGTATCCTGAAAAGACTCAGGGACTGAAAGAATCAGTATTTCTGGAGACAAGAGTGCTGATAAGGCAGAAAAAATAAGATAATTTATTGAAAGCTTGTAGAATGAGAAAGTGTAATACTAGGAACTTTCATCCAACCCATGTAGTTAGGCTGGAGAGGTTCAAACAGAACTCAAACTTGGAGCCATATGGCTCTCCTGACTGCACAGTGAGGGAAGAATCAGGTGAGTTGTCAGGGTCTTCAGGCATGCCTGCACACATAATGGAAAGAATTTAAGCTTATTTTTCAAATCAGTGCTTAGAATGCCATTTTAATAATGCAGACAAAATATTGACATCCAACACAAGATAAATTACCCATTGATATGGGAATATGGGGAAATCTCAATGGAATGCCCATTTATCAATCAGATAATTCTCAAACACATCAATCAATAATTCCAGCCCATTCATATAAAGTTTATATATATTTCTTAATTTCATTTTTAAATACAAAGAACCATAGATTAGTAAATAGTTAACAAAAGCACATAATAGAAAGACTGGATTCAATTAAATAAACAACATAATCAGACATATATATAATTAAGCATTTTAACAATTTAATTGTCTTATTGGCAAAGGTTGATTGTGATAATATTTGATGTTTTACTCAACCGTAGGCTATGAATATCATCTATTTTCCAATATGAAATTGAATTTACATGAATCTCTTACCAAATTGAAGCTACATATTAAAAACTATTATAATCACTATAGTAAAATTAATAGGTGTCATGGTATTTGAAATTGAAAAAAAAACTTAGAAGTCACATAATGAACTTTGTTCATAATTTAGGACCCTCTTTCTCATTACTTTGTTTTGGTATTTTTTTCTGGTAATTACTTAATTTTGCTAACTCTTTAATAATAAACAAATGAAAACTAGAGAAAAATCACTTAGAAAAAGTGACACCTAGGTGGTCAAAAAATATTGTTGGTGATATGTCTGTCATTAGCTTTTAGATTTATTGATTTCATTGGCAGGTATTTTATTCCATACATTAGTAAAAATCACCATCAGAAGTTCCAGACTGTAATCCACTAACTTGTCATCTCTTTTCTAAAATCATGAGACAATTTTCTTGTCCTGGTCTAAATCATATGTCTTCCTATGGTCTGCTTTGTGGTCAACACAATCCAGAATCCATGGATGGACTAATTGTGAAAAGCTTCTGCAAGGGGGGAGGGAGGCAAAATGAATACTTGCATTATGTACAAAAAAAAGAGATGCTGGATGTGGAAAGTGCAGAGATAGTTGCCTACACACACAAAAACTAGAATGCTCATATGAAAGAGACAAAGGATGGTTGTGTTCTTTTGACACTTCTGGTGATGATATCTGGGCCTCTGCTCCAGGCTTTTTGCTTAATATCTAAACTTCATCTAACTTGTTTTTTATGCTCTATCTATACGGTGCACTATCTGATAAATTTAAACATGGCCAAGGCTCCTAAAAGAGAAAGAACAGAGTACCACAAATTGTTCACCCATTCGAGTTTAAGGTTATCCTACTGAACTAGTGTGGTAGGAGAACTGAATGGACCACTGAAAATTAATGGACATCAATTGAGTTACTTTCTTATTTGGAAGTGAAGTAATGTAAGGCAGTCAGTAATGTCAGTAAAGATAGTGGAGTATTTAAAAGAGTATACTTTCTTTTCTTTAAATTTATTTTTTCATCACCATTTATCCCCTCTATGACTTATTTCACCTCTATGCATCTCCCTCCACTCCTGCAATCACCACACTTGTACATGGAAACAGACTCAAATAGAGGTGAGTGTTGACTATATATATATATATATATATATATATATATATATATATATATATATATTATGGAGAGAAGCAGTAAAAACAATATATTATATAGATATAGCACATTGAGTAGATGTGACAATGTAAGCTTTTAGAAACAATCTATGTATTTTTCTTTTCTCAGTGTAAAGAGAAGCAGTAGTATCAAATGGAGAATTTTGTGTATGTTTGGAGATTTGAAAACGGGCAAGTTAATAAAGTAATTGACTAGAAGACCAGGAGAAAAACCGAACTATGGAAATGCAGTACCATAGAAGGGAGCTAGTATGGTCCATTTGATGTAATTGTTATGAAGGTAAGGTGAGACCCAATAGCCCTGTTCATCAATAGAGAAATAAGCAAAAAGTTGGATTTTTGTCCAACATAAAATAAAAGAAGGAATAAAAATAGAATTACATGATAGGAATTGTAACAATAGTATTAAGGAGATGGCAATGACTCAAGTAAAAAAAAAAATCTTTAGAAGAGCCATGGGGGTATTTGTAGGTGAGAGAAAGGAGGGGGCCATAGGCAGAGGGAAGATGACTGCAACTGGAAGAATATAGGCTTGTATCATCAGCTGGCTTAATAGTCAACGCAAGAGAAAGAAAGGCCTGAATATATAATGAGGAGCAAGAACTTTTTCTTTCTGTTCAGGATCTATGTATTAAAGACATGGGAGAAAAACACACCATCTAAGAGGACACCAAGGGAAGTACTAGTAAGTGTTCACAGCAGAGCCAAAATTCTCTGAGGGCAAAAAGTAGCACCATGACATAACATACATGTGATTATCATTTACGCATTTGAAACACTAAGCCTTTGAATAGCTCTCTACATTACAGAGGGTTTTCATACAATTTATCAGGGGAAAAGCTATTTTTACAGGGGAGGTGCCAAGTTTATGAAGATGAAGGAGATATACAGGTATCAGTATCTAAGCTTATAAAAACAACTTTTTATAACACTGTGTTTTTGACATTTTTGAAAAATAAATTGCTCACGAGTCATTAGTCAACTGTTTACCTTTAATTAAGGAATTTGGAAACTAACTGAACAAACAGCAGGGAATAGAAATTAAACCCATCTTCAGTCATTTTCAGGTCATAAGGGTAGCAATAAATTAAAATGTTTATGACATTTTAAATCTGGATGTGAACTTATGATCATCATGATTGCAGATTAGGGGATTCAAAATTTAACTACATCTCTTTCCCATTGAATTTCATCACTGAATATAATTTCCTGAAACACAAATATGAGGGGGGAGGGTAGTTTATATAACCTAACTTATCTGTAATAAACATCTCTATATTTTGTCACATTGATAAACAGTTTTAAATAATATTGAAAATAATATATCTAGTAAATACTGATGTTTAGTGAAATAGATGGCTTTATAAATTAATGTTAATAGAATTACTTTGGCTATCTTATGTTTGTCTAATAAAAATTAGCTAATTAGCAATAAATTCAACAATATATACTAATAAAAGGGTAATATGCTAATTAGACTGGGAGACCTTCCAGGAGACCTTCCGGGCATCCTTCCAGATAAAGCCATGGTGGCAGGGAAGAGGCAGAGGTGGTTAGGAGCAACCAGGCCAGCAAGGGAGAGCAGTTGGGGGTGATTAGGCTGCCAGGGGAGGGCAGTTGAGGGTGATCAGGCCGGCAAGGGGGCGCAGATGGGGGTGATCAAGCCAGCAGGGGGGCAGTTGAGGGTGATCAGGCAGGCAGACAGGTGGGAGGTTAGGATCCAGTGGTCCCGGATTGCGAGTGGGATGTCTGACTGTAGGTTTAGGCCTAATCCCACAGAAATGGGGCCAAAACCAGCAGTCAGATATTTCCCCAAGGGTCCAAGATTGGAGAGAGTGCAGGCCAAGCTGAGGGACACCCCTCCCCCTATGCATGAATTTCATGCACCGGGCCACTAGTTAAGTATAATTCTTTATTATCCTATACATAATATTAAACGGCACTATTATTTGCTTCACCTAAACAAGATTGTGTTGTTGTTTTTTTAAGAAAATTAGATAATTCTATAGGACACTGACACAGAACTCTCTTTTCTTTAGACTAAGCACTGAGTGACCATATAACGATCTCAAAACTTCTTAAACAACCAGCTGTAAAAAACAGGTAAATAATGGTCTTGTGCATTAGCCTTGCCAGAGAGATTATGTTAGAGATGGACCAAATTAGAATTACAAAAATACAAAATACAATAGCTTCTATATAACTGTGAGTGGAGGGAAGTACCAACCTATCTAGGAAACTGAAACAATCAATATGTGAGTCTTTGAAATTATGAATGCTATTCCCTTCCATGTGAACCTCAGCACTATTTTTAAGGTTTTAGCACTAAGGTTTCTGGCTCAGCGTTATTTTGTTATTAGTCTTGCTTTCAGTAATAAATAAACTCATGAATACATGACTCCTTGGATATTGAAATTAATTCATAGTTATTCTAAGCCATTGTGTAAGAGACGCTTCTGTTAAATGTTTCTGGTTGTTCTTAAATTTGTTTTTCAGGACAGCCAACATGAGATCAATTCAGCAATTACATTCTGAGTACCAGTTTTGTTCAAGTCACTGGATACAGCAGGATAACAAAAAGTCTATAAAAACATACTCATTCCACATAAGAGCTGAAAGTCCTTCCCAGAAGATAGGAATTGCTTAACTGTGATTCCTATAGCATAATGGTGTTATTTACAAAAAATGTTTTAATCACTAGGTGCCTTTTTTGTGTTTTACTCATCTCTTATTCTAGAATTTTTGAGAGCAGGGGCAATTTTGGTTTCTACTTTATGGTTTCAGCCATACTTAGAACTATGTCTTGAACATAAGTCAGTGAATATTTGCCTTATAAATAGTTTTGCTTTTTTTTTTAATTTTAATTTTATTTTATTTTCCCCCCTCCCTCCCTCCCACCCATCCCCTCCCTCCCCAGAGCTTTATGTCCATTGGTTGTACTTATATGCATGTATACAAGTCCTTCAGTTGATCTATTATCTCCCCCAGATCCTCCTCCCCTCCCCGCTGAAATTTGACAATCTGCTTGTTGCTTTACTGTCTCTGTATCTATCTTTTGGTTCATCAGTTTATAATGATCTTTATTATCCACAAATGAGTGAGGTCATGTGGTGTTTCTCTTTCATTGATTGGCTTATTTCACTCAGCATGATGTTCTCCAATTCCATCCAGGTTGCTGCAAATGATGAGAATTCCTTCTTTTTTATGGCAGCATAGTATTCCATTGTGTAGATGTACCATCGTTTTTGGATCCAATCATCTGCTGACGGGCACCTAGGCTGTTTCCAAATTCTGGCTATTGTAGATTGTGCTGCTATGAACATAGGGGTGCATATATCCTTTCTGATTGGTGTTTCTAGTTTCTTGGGATATATTCCTAGGAGTGGGATTACTGGATCAAATGGGAGTTCCATTTTCAGTTTTTTGAGGAAATTCCACACTGTTCTCCACAGTGGTTGCACCAGTCTGCATTCCCACCAGCAGTGCATGAGGGTTCCTTTTTCTCCGCAACCTCGCCAACACTTGTCGTTTGTTGACTTGTTGATGTTGGCCATTCTGACAGGTGTGAGATGGTACTGCATTGTTGTTTTGATTTGCATCTCTCGGATAATTAGTGACTTTGAGCATGTTTTCATGTGCCTTTTGGCCTTCCTCTGTCTTCTTTTGAAAATATTCTATTTAGGTCCATTGCCCATTTCTTAATTGGATCATTCACCTTCCTTTTATTTAGTTGTATCAGCTGTCTGTAGATGTTGGAGATTAAACCTTTATTAGTGGTGTTATTAGCAAATATGTTCTCCCACACCGTGGGCTTTCTTGTTGTTTTGTTGATGGTTTCTTTTGCTGTAAAAAAGCTTTTTATTTTGATGTAGTCCCATTTGTTTATTTTCTCTTTAGCTTCCATTGCCCTAGGGGCAGTATCAGTGAAGAAGTTCTTTTGGCATACGTCTGAGATTTTGCTGGCTGTGGATGCTTCTAGTATTTTTATGGTTTCCCGTCTGATGTTTAAGTCCTGCATCCATTTTGAGTTTATTTTTGTGTATGGTGTAAGTTGGTGATCTAGTTTCATTCTTTTGCATGTGTCTGCCCAATTTTCCCAACACCATTTACTGAAGAAACTGTCTTGACTCCATTGTATATTCATGCCTCCTTTGTCAAATATTAATTGAGCATAGTGATTTGGGTTGATATCTGGGTTCTCAATTCTATTCCATTGATCTATATGTCTGTTCTTGTGCCAGTACCAGGCTGCCTTATAAATAGTTTACCATATGTTCCCATGAATGAAAAATAATAGTTTGGATTCCCCCAAAAAGCACTTTATAAGATAAATACAACACACTAGAGATTTATTGGGGAAATTTATAGAATTTATACCTATGGGAGACAAGAGGAGGGTGCAGGGTTAGGCAAGAGAAAGGGTTGTTCTGGGCTGCTGTCTCAGTGAAGGACTCAGCACTGGATCTACAAGGAACTGTTTCAAAATTGTCTGAGTTTGGAGAAAGGGGCTGCATGTTCTATCCATGTGTTAATTAGTCATCCATGCAGTCTGTGGGATGCACTGATAGTGAGATTTTTTTGCTCTTTAGATGAGGTATTCTCAAAGTTGAATGAGCATTGTCTACCCCCAACTGCTATAAGTCTGTTATTTATACCTAAGGGCTCCAGATGGTACATCACAGCCCTTGCACAAATAAATAAAATGTATCATTGATTCATCATATCTTTAGCATTCTAACAGATATATAAAGGAGGGTGGAGAGTCAAAGGAAACAAATACATGGATAAGAATATTAAGAAAGGCTTCATGGGGCATTTTTGTATTTGAGCTATATATTTTTGTACTCAAAATGCCTGTGGCATCATAGGCATGAATACAATGGGGTATATACCACATAAAGAATATTCTGATTAAATAAATAGCAAGAGCAAAAGCACAAAAGGGGAAATAAAGAGGAAAACAAAGAAGAGAAAAAATATTTATTTTAGTTGTTATATGAAATGATATTTTAGGGAGAAAAATCAGTAAATATAAGCAAGGGATTTGTTGTGGCAATAACTATGAAATGCAGTTCTATTTATTTCCCCTTTATTTATTTATTCCATTAATTTAATGGAATATCAGTTTCTTTGTTCTTGTTTCTTTACAATATTTTGAGGTCAGTGGACCCTAAATAATAATTAAATTAGTTTCCTTAAATGAAAATGGCAGTAATCAGAGTAAAAAAGTAATAGGAAGAAGAAAAGAGATATTGCAGAAGTGAAACATACTTTGGTAGTTGTATTATAAATATGAAAACCAAAAGTACATTTGAACAAGATTCCTAGTGTGGGTGTTAGAGAACTTTGGTGACATTCGCAGAATACTAACATCAGAAACCAGTTCCCAAGTCCAATTTCCAGAGGTCATACTGTCTCCTGAGATTGCAACTGCTTCCAACTCTAATCAGAGTCCAGGGAACTGTTGGGTCCACTGGGGCCAGAGCTGAACCAGGACTTCATTACACTAATACAGTAAGTCCAAGCCAAGCCTAACTCTCCTAGACTGTTTAAAAAATTGCTAAGTCTCAACATGTATCCCCCACTTGTTATGCTGCTTTTTTTCCCCCATAATTTAAAACTTTTCCTCAATCCTCATTCCCATTTTGAACTTTTTTACCCCTTACAGACTTCCTGATCTCCTGAACCATTACTCTGTATTTGGGGAATCCATAACCTTGGTAATATCTTCTCAGCTGAAACCTGCCCTCAGTGTCCAAAATAGTTCCTTGGCTAATGGAAGCAAGGTAGGCTGGGAAGATTAAAATGACTATCATAGCCCAGCTGGTGTGGCTCAGCAGCTGTAGGTGTGAACCTATGAACTAGGAGGTCATGGTTGGATTCCCAGTCAGGGCACATGCCTGGGTTGTAGGCTCCATCCCCAGTAGGGTGGTGTGTAGGAGGTAGCCAATCAATGATTCTCTCTCATCATTGATGTTCTCTCCTTCCCTCTTCCCTTCCTCTCTGAAATCAACAAAAATATATTTAAAAAATAAAAATATAATGATTCACCTTTCACCTGAGACAGCCTCATTTAAAGAGATACCCCTTTTTTTTTATTTAAAGTCTTTATTGTTTAACGCAGGGGTGGGCAACCTGCGGCTCCGGAGCCTCATGCGGCTCTTTTGAACCTTTGCTGAGGCTCCCAGCAGGGCCAACAGCAGAGGGCGGGCGGGGAGCTGTATCACTTACCTCTAATACTAATTTTTGTTGTTGGTTAAGCATGGGAGACAGGTCCTTTTGTAAGATGTACACTGTAGGAAATTTGTGGCTATTATATAAAAAACATTTTTAAATAGATAAATTAATTAAATTATTATTTACATTTTTAAATTTAATTTACTTAATTTAATTTACGGAATATTGGGGGGCCTGATGAATTATTTTTATGGCATGCATGGCTCACTAATTAATTTACAAAATATTGGGGGCCTGATGAATTGTTTGTTTTTTTTAAAAAAAGGTGACTTGTTGAGGTGGGCGCAGGGGCGGGGTGGGGAGGGAGCAGCCGCGCTCACCGGCGCTCTCTTTCGGTTTGCTCTGGCTCCGGACCCCCCACACGCTGAGGCGCTTCTCCTCCTCCGAGCACCCCTCATCCTCTCCAGTCCCGGTCCCAGCCCTGCGCGGGTTCGGGGATGCCCGCCAGCATGTTCAGCATCATCAACATCCTGGCTGTGCGGCCTAGCTGCAAGGATGCGGTGCTGCCTGTGGCTCCCGACCCCGCCGCTCCTGTCGTTGCACGGGGACTTGCTCTACAATGCCGGTGACAGCACCGCCTCCTCCCTGGACTACAGCCAAACAAGGGGTGAGGATATCTGTAAGGCTGTCCTGGACTATTTAAGTGCCGAAAAAATAAACACCAACCACCTGGTCTCAGTGGCTACTGATGGGGCACCGAGCATGAGAGGAGCACAGAAGGGCTTTGTGGCTCTACTGCAGAAGGCTCTGGGTAGAACGCTGCTCTCATTTCATTGCATCCTGCACCAAGAGGCATTGTGTGCTCAAACATTTCCCCCGGAATGCACAAAAGTGTTGGATGTGGTCATTCAGATTGTTAATAAGATAATGGCAGAGGGTTTAAACCACTGCCAGTTCCATTTGCTACTGGATGAGGTGGAAAGCATATATTCTGACCTCCTGCTCCACAACAAGGTCCGGTGGCTGTCCAGAGGCGAGGTGCTAAAACGCTTTGTAGCATGTTTGGAAGAAGTAAAAACTTTCCTGGCCAGCAAAGAGTTCACCTTTCCGGAGCTGGAACAACCAGAGTGGCTGGAAAAATTACATTTTATGGTAGACATGACAGCACATCTAAACACACTAAATACAATCCTTCAGGGGAAAGGAAGCACAGCCTTGAACATGCTGGAGGAGGTTTTGGCATTCGAGCGCAAGTTGACAGTGTTTGTCAAAGATTTACAGAGAGGTACACTGTCTCACTTTCCCTCTTTGAGAGAGTTCAAACAAAGTCATGATATGATAAATTTGGAATATTTGAAGTCTGCAATCACCACAATGCAAAGTTCGTTTGGGAAACAATTCTGTGAGTTCAGAGAGGAAAAAAACACATTATCTTTCCCTGTCACTCCCCTGGCTATCTATCCATTCCTATTGAATGTGACTGCATTTGCAGGTGTAAGTCAACCTGATCTTGAGATGGAACTGGCCGATATAGCCAACAAAGATATATGGGTGTCCAAGTTCAAATGCTTGGCCGCTACTCTTGAGGATGTTGCCAGTCAGAAGGCCATTCTGGCTCAGAATCATAAATGGAGTGATATTGAAAACCTTCCCAAACAGGACAAACTTGTGTTTGAAACATGGAATGCCATCCCCAACACTTATATAAACATGAAAAAGTATGCATTTGGAGTCCTGTCGATCTTCGGCTCCACATATGTATGTGAGCAGGTCTTTTCCAACATGAACTATATTAAAAACAAACATCGATCACGCCTCACAGATGACAACTTGCAAGCCTGTGTGAAAATAAAGGTAACGTCTTACAGCCCTGATGTGCAGACACTGTGCACTGAGATTCAGGAGCAAAAATCCCATTAACCAGGTAAATTAAATATTTTAATTAGCTATTAATTTGCAAAAATATATTTTACATTGTTAAGTGAAAAAGTCCTTTTTTTTTCAGATTGGCAGCTAACTGCACAATCCGGTATATAGCATTAAGGTAAGAAACAATATATGCAGTGTTATATTTGTTTTAAATGTCTCAATGGTTTTGCGGCTCCCAGGTTTTTTTTTTTCCTTCAAAAACGGGTCCAAGTGGCTCTTTATGTCTTAAAGGTTGCCGACCTCTGGTTTAATGTATTACACAAATCTCCTTTTCCCCCCATTACCTCTCCTCAACTGATCCCAACCCCTAGCACATGCCCTCACCCCTCTATTGTCTGTGCCCATTGGTTATGCTCATTTGCATGCATACAAATATTTTGGTTGATCTCTTACCCTCCCAAATAGACCCTCCTTTTTAATTAACATGGCTTCTTTACCATTTTCCAAATGCACCATTCTTCCTCTCCTCTGTGACTGTCATGAACTGTATTCTGCACAAAAGCTTTTCTTCTTTTTACTCTTTATTTGGCAGACTTTTTCATTCCACTCAAAGTGTAACTGTGATTGAACTTCCTTTTGAGAATTTTGCCTTACATTCTAGAGTTAGACTTCTTTGTTTATGATTGATAACACTACTCAGAAATTAATTGAATTTTTCTTTTGTCTGAGTGAGATTTTACTTATTGTCTTCAAAAGAGCTGTGAAAAAAAGGAAGATGACTTTGTATAAACATACTTCTACAGTAATATCAACAATAACATCTTGATTTCCTGAGGATAAAATACAAATCTGTGAATTAAAAATTTGCTCGGAACTGAATTCATAATTTAATTATGGTCTGAGCTAGAGAAATGCCACCACTTGCACATCCATCACCAGATCACTCTGTTGGAGGGAACCTAAACTTTCCATGGCCATAGGCTACCCCCTGGAGAGACTGCACAGGACTTTGCACCTTACTTACATTCAGGGATTTTGTAATTAATTCGGTATCTATGTTTGGAGCAAAGACCTCCCATCAAAATAATTGATGGTATTTCACAGTACAGTTTGCCAAGGACATTTGCATGTGATATGGTTACAAAGATAGAAATGAGGGATTCGGCATTAATGGGTGAGATGACGCTTTGATGCCCACATACATGGTAGCAAAGAGGAAAAAGATCTTCCCAGAAGGCAGTTTTGGGGAGCTGTTCAGCTGAAAGTAGGCCCTAGATATCTTTCTAAGATGGAATGAGGGGAAGAGGGCTTCCTGAGCTGAGAGCCTAGGATGCAGGCTGTGTACTCACCAGATGTAGCCTCCTAATATGCCTGCCCCGGTCATATTAGACTTCTGCTCATGGGAAACCAAGTCTTCAGTGTTCTCTTCGGGACCCAAGCCACTCAAATATTGAGCCTGTGACTCCAGTTAGGAGGCTGGGTAGATACTGTTGTCCAGGACCCAGTCTGAGGAAGAATATCTATCAGGGCAGTGGCTGTGAGCAGAGTTGGTTTAGGGGTCATACGACAAAGCCCCAAGATTCAGCCAAGGACAGCTTTCAACTCCCTGATGCAGGAGAATTTCTCAGGGCCTTTTGGGCAGAGATTTGTCGCAGTAGAGCAAGGCTGGCAAGATTAGGCTATCTTTGGGTTTCTCAATCACCATGATCGCCATTAAGGAGCTAATCTTGCTACCTGAATTACTATCATTTATTTCACAGGCTATAGGAAAGGCTTTTAAAGGGCCATTTACTTTACTCCAGAACAAGGGCCATCAAGGATGAGTGTAAAGAGCAGAACCTAAAAGAATAAGGGTTCGACCACCCCACAAGTGATCATCAGCCACTTCTGCCTGTGCTGGGACAGCTGGTCCCCCTGCTTCAGACAGCAGAGGTGGAGTAAAAGCCAGGAAATGGCTCAGTCCCCTATGCCAGATTCTGTACATGCAGGAAGAGCGAGCCTGGAGCCTCTGGCCTTGGCAGGACCACCAAAGGGTTTGGTGATTGCATGGCTATTTCTGGGATCCTAAATTGTACCCTGTTTCCCTGAGCCAGATGCCCTGATAAGCCTGATCTGAAAGAGGCCTGTGGCCAATGAAATATTCCTCTTCTTTTTTCTGAATTTGCCTAGGACTCACCTAGAGCCGACAGTTAAGTCCATTCATCATAGCCTCACAAATCCTCTTAAAGTCCACAGCCCCATTTAAAACTGCAATCTGAGACTCCTTTTCTGCTTGGTAATTGGTCCAGTCCACTTCTGACATGAGGCAGAACTTTATGGTTTCCCAAATCAAATATTCTGAGTCTGAGTCCTAGATATGAAACATCCTGGCTATGAGCCCTTGGTGAAAAATTTTATGCTGTCTATGCTTCAGTTTAACCACCTACAAAATGGAACTAATAGGAGAAATTGCATGATAATGTGATTGTGAATGAAAATTAGATTTGTTTAGCAAGTGTATAGCACAGAACTTCACAGATTGCAAGTGCGTGACCTATATTGGTCATATCCCCTCTTTGTCAGAAGATAGCTCAGGAGGGGATTTTATCAAGGCCAAGACTAAGAGGGACTGGCTAGGGCATGGTAGATGAGACCAGGAAATGCCACATAAATTATAGGGCCCAGTGCAAAATGAAAATACATCTGCATAGTGGTTCAGTGAGACAGCAAGAGTGGGTTAAATTACAGAAGTGGAAAATAGGGTCTAGGACCATCTGCATGCTCAGATCTATATCATGGGCTTGATTGCAATATGTATCCTTTTATTTTATTTTTTTGAACTATGTTTCTACCCTTTTTTCTCTTCTCCACTTTAAAGGATATATATTCATGATTTCCTATATATCTGGGAAAAGGCAAAATAATAAATAAGACAAAAGTTCAGAGAAAAGGAATAGCGTACTCATTTTGAGTGATACCGTGGAAGGACTAGGATTGGATCAAGACAGAAGGAAACAAGTTTCAAAAAGTAGAAATCATGAGGACATCAGAGAATAAGGGAGAAGAGAGCACTGGGTTTTACCTCAGGAGTCGCTGGTAACTAGGGAGAACAGCGTTCGTGCACTGCTGGGGTGGGTCATAGCAATGAGACAGAATGAAGCTATTCTGGGACAAAAGGCATTTGTACTGGCCACAGTGTGCAACTGAATTAAAGTTTCCTAAATGTGTCCACACTAGAAGCATCTTTGATCCTGAACTCTAGGCAGAACAGAGCCTGTGGGCAAGGGTCAAGTAATGAAAGCAGACATAGCAGGAGTTAAAGCCAAAGACTGTAATCTGTGGTCCTGGTCTCCCTGGGGAATAGTTTTGCTTTCTCTCTGCAGTGAACTATTGCCTTTACTCTCATGAGAGCTATCTTGATACACAATGTAAATGTAGCAAATCTACTGAAAACATACCTAATAGAACATGTTCTCTTTGGGTAGAGCTGGCTATATGTGACCTTAAAGTTCCATCAATGGTCTTATAGCAAGTCATTTTCCAGCAAGTTGCCATTTCTGGTTAATTTAAAATGTTCGTTTTCTTTATCAAAAGTATTGTTCTTGTCTGTTTAGACTTAATGACTTGACCACTTTCATGAGGCTGGTTCTGATAATCACTCCACTGTCATACATGAATGTTTTTACATGTAGAACACCACTGATTGACATAGAGGGAGATGTCTGCAAAGTTGCAGCATCATATAGGGTAGACTAAAGGAATTTAAATCCATCATCTACAATCCAAACCTTGCACCATGAAGACCTCATGACCACACCATCCTTCACTGATTCTTCAAGTTAATGGACAATCATGATTCCTAAGAAAAGAAGGGTTGCTCTGACCGGTTTTGCTCAGTGGATAGAGTGTTGGCCTGCAGACTGAAGGGTCCCAGGTTCGATTCTAATCAAGGGCATGTACCTTGGTTGCGGGCACATCCCCAGTAGTGGGTGTGCAGAAAGCAGCTGATCAAAGTTTCTCTCTCATGGATGTTTCTAACTCTCTAACCCCTCTCCCTTCCTCTCTGTAAAAAAATAAATAAAATATATATTTTTAAAGAAAAGAAGGGTGGTTAAACTTCAGTTTAAATTGATACAGTTAATCCTAAAATAGATATCAAATCTGATTTTAGGATTAACTGTATGAATTTAAACTGAAGTTTAACCACCCTTCTTTTCTTTTAAAAATATATATATTAAAAAAAACAAAAAAAACAAAAAAAACTTTCTCCTTTCATAAGATTTCACAATGGCCCTTCACAGTGAGGGCATTATACTGATGGAACCTCAGGTGGGACATTTTCCTGCCAAGAGTCATGTTGAGAAAGACATGACAAAAATGCAGAGGCCTTCTCCCTCAGGGAAATTTCTAGTTCAGTGGGATGGGGCATGTCAAAATATCCCTTCTAACATGAAGGAGAATCATTCTATCTGCTTCATTCTACAGCCAAAACAAGAGGCACCACACCTCATTAACCTCTTCTGATTTGGGAGGCAACACGTTCATCACGTGGGTGTGTTGTTTTGGCCTCTTTACAAGAGCTGCTAGTTTTGAGCAAGGCCCGGAGAAAGAGAAGCCTGTGCAGGAAGCCCAGGCTGCTGTACAAACTGCCCTGCTGCTTGGCCCATCTGATCCAACGGATCAATGGTGTTTGAAGACAGGGATGCTCTGTGGAGCCTTTGGCAGATGAGCCACAGCACATGCACTTAGGATTTTGGATCAAAGCCCTGCTTCTTCTTTGGATAATTACTATCCATTTGAGAAATAGCACTTGGCCTGCTACTGGGCCTTAGGAGAGACTGAATGCTTAACACCCCCTGAAGTGGCTGGTTTGACAGCCTTTTGAAGACTCCTTTATGGTGCCAACTAGGTGACAATATCTTGCCAGGCTAAGGTGAGGTTCTACAGAAAGCTATCTATGTTCAGAATCAGCATGCAATATATGGTGCTGGTTTTCCCATAGGCAGGATTAATCAGTCCAGGAATTAAGTAGGAATGGGAGTTCCCTATTTTCCCTAGTGACTCATAAGCAAAAATATGTGCTTCCTTGTTCCCATTACTTTATGTTCTGTCTATAAGGTTTTAGTTGCAAAGCGAGTAATGTTTTCACTATTTTTTCCACAGATACTGGCATTATAAAGACCAGCTATGAGTATGCAACCAGTTACAGAAAAAGGGACTGCCATTATCATGAGTATTGACTCCTTATATTTTTTATGCAGATTGGTTTCCTAGTGTGGATGGGTTTCATCAATCAGTTTAGGACTGAATGAAACAAAAAGGTTGGTCCTCCAGAGGAAAGAGGATTTCTCATGCCTGCCTGCCTTTGGATTCAAACTGAAATATTGGTTCTTTCTGGATCTTTAGCCTACCAGCCTTTGCACTAGAACTCCAATGTTGGCTCTCCTGAGCTCCAGCTTGCTGACTGTTGAGGTTGGGGCTTGTCAGCTCCATAAGCACATGAAGCACATGAGAAAATTCCTTGTAGTTAGTCACTCTAATAAGTGTTTCTCTCTCTCTCTCTCTCTCTCTCTCTCTCTCTCTCTCTCTCTCTCTCTCTCTCTCTCTCTCTCTCTCTTATTTATATTTCTCTAGAGAACCCTGACACACAGAGGCTAACAGTTAATGTTTTTCTTGAAATCATTCCCATTTGTTCATCTTTGTTTGTTAACTCTTCTTTTCTACTTCTAGTGAGGACTGCATAAAACACTAAGGAAAACTAAGTTCAATATGCTGAGCTATTGATATGGATCCAGTAGTCACTCCACTTTAAGTGAAAAGGTATAACTGGGTCCTAGGAATGTGTCAAAAGGCAGTGGTTTACAGAACTATAGAAGCCTCCGGTATGTCTTTGTGAAAAGCCCTAATTAATTTTGCATAAGCAATGAATTGCTTTCTCTGACTGTAAATGTGAATTGAGGCAAACAACTACCAGAATAAATCCCTCAAAGTCTCTATGGCCTCAGAAGTCTTTAAATCTTACAGGGACAGATTGAGCAGGAACTGAGATTAGGCTGAAACGTTCACGTATAAATGTGTCAGGGTCACCTAGTCGCCAGGCTGTCTGGGACAGACCCATTGCTTTGCCCAGCTCCCACCGCCTTCTGTCCTTTGCTGTGAACAATACATAGTAATACTCACTCTCTTTATTTCCTGCTCTATATTTTAAGTAACTCCCAGAAAGATCTCATTTGGTCTTTTGTTAAAGACTAAGTAAGCCTGTGATTGGTATTATGTAACTATTACGGGAATGGAACATTATCTCTAGTATTGTGAAGTTATGCCATCCTTCACCCTGTTAGCTGTTGTAAAAATCTGATGAAATCCTGAGCTTATTATCACACAAAAAGTCTCTCAGCATTTAGATCCTTTCTATACATACCTTAGGTGATGTATAGGTTTAAATGACTCAATTTTCTATTCATCACATTTTTAAGCACAGAAAATGTAACCCGATTGGGTAGGGTTGGAAACAAGAAGGGGCAATTTTAAAAGGACACTTCTTACCTTCTACATTAAATTATGTGATTATGCTAAAGTGCTTTAAAAAGATAGGACTGAAAGGGAAAAGTTGATTAAAAGAAAAGTTTGGATAGAAAAGAAACTCTAGTAAAGTGTCTCTTAAAAATATAGATTAAAAAAAAAAACTATTGCTGTCTTTTATACATTATTTCATGATCAGTTTTATCCAGGTCTTCAAAAAATGAAATTTTATATGAATATGTTATTGTATGTAATTGCATATTGTTTGAAATTTTAAGTTGTAATATCACTAAAAATGTATGATTTGATTGTACTTTTATAAATTTACTTACATTTGGGATGCTATGATAAACTTTATTTTTAAATGAATTTTGTGATAAACTTTGGCAAAGTGAATTATCATGCATACTTTATTTTATATATGTATGCCACTTGACCTAAAATATTTCATTGGTATGATAAAATTTGTCAATGACTTTCAAATGCTATTAGAATATTGTTGTGTTTGTTCTCACCAGATATTCTTCTATTCTTCATGCAACCCAGATGTATTTAGAAGGCAGGAACAATGTCATCATGTTTGAGATACAAAACTACGCATGACACTATATTGTGCTAAACTCTCAGCAATGTTATTTCAATGTGGCAATTCAAATTGACCCATCAATGAAAATTGTCATACAAAAGTAGTAGTGTTCCAAGAGCAGTTGATAAAATACTGCCTGTCAATATCTACTCAAATAATACATTGTTAACTTTATTAATAGAATTTTTAAAGTTTTTTCAGTACTGACCTCTGGCAATAATGGTCACTGTTTTACTTTCCATATTTTTTTAAGGGCATACTCTGCACTCAGATAAAAGGTGGTAGCAAAACAGCCAAAGGGGAATAACCATGTTTTAAATTAGTTTAACCTTTCAAAAATATTTCTAAACACACAAAAAATGTGAACTTTGTCATAATACAAGGATTTTGTGTTCTTTAAAGTTTGAGCTCATTAATAAAGTTAATGATAGGTTAAGCAGTGAGGGAAAGGATATTTCATGTGGTTTACTGTAAATTCTTTGTATAGTGCATGTGTACACATATTTTATAAAATGAATTGAAACATCAAACACAATTTCCAGGTAATAAACCTACACATCTTCATGGTTAAGCAATATTAATACATCAACTTCTTGTACCAGGATAAGGAGCCAAGAATAAAATAAGAAAGTAATCATTTCAAGAAAGGTAATCAAATATTTGTCCAATTGTTATCTAAAACAAGATGGGCTTATGATTTTTAGTTGTTGGAATCATTGTATATTACTCTTTTTTTTCCCCCTTAAGTATAAAGTATTCACAAAACATCCATTTGGCTTGTATAGTAACCACACATAAGATTTGAATCCTGAACTGGACTTAGCTAAGGAATCCAATCCTTTCTCCAGAGCATATTAGAGATGATTTGTCTTCAATTTCAATTCTCTTTAAAATAAATTACAGATTTTTTAATACAATATAGAGACCAAACAAAAAACAATCTCAGAATTTAATGAACACATCAGCCAATGATTTTATTTTTGAATCAGAGAGAAAAGCTGTGCCACTAATGAAAATTATGGAAGTGTTGACTAATTTGTTTTTGTTGTAACCAAATTGTGAAGATAATAGAAAGGTTAATTAGTGATAAAGAAACTGCTTTAAGATAGCACTGACTCGCCATCATATCATAAGATTATAAATGATTCTTCTTTGAAGGCAGACAGCAATTAGTCAGTGGAGAATTATGTGAAGAATTCTCAACTGTACTTTTAAGCTTAAGGTCTAAAATAATAAAAATGTTTCCTAGGATTAACAAGCCAGGCTAAAGTGAACTTTACAAAGAGTAGAAGAAAAGTAGATGAATTTTCTCCATGAAGACCGTTTCTTACTAAAGATTTAAAAATTTATGAATATAATACACTTTATAATGATATTTACTGTTTTCCTGTAAAAGAAGTGTATATATATATATATATATATATATATATATATATATTCAAGTTTGACCACCCCCCCCACCCCAAAGTATGGTAGTCCTAAAATTTCAGATATTGTGCATGTAAATATATCAAATACATGTGATTAGAACCAGGGTCTTAAAAATGAATATTATTTTAAAATATATTTTTATTGATTTCATAGAGGAAAGGAGAAAGAGAAAGAGAAAAACATCAATGATGAGAAAGAATCATTGATTGGTTGCTTTAAGCATGCCCCCTACTGGGAATGGAGCCCACAACCCTAACTCCTAGCTGGCAACTATGATCTATAGTTTATTGGTCAATGCTCAACCACTGAGGAACATTGGCTGAGCTAAAAAAAAAAAAAAATGAATATTTTTAATCCTGATTATTTCCAAGGGGATCTGAGTCATATCACATTGAGAAGGGTAATTAGTCTACTACTGAGTAGTCTCTGTATTTCTTATTGTGATTCTGATAGAGCTAATTTGGCACTGACAGTTCTAAAAGAATTTCTATTTTAGCTTGTTCTTCTAATTTCCTGATAACTCATTAGTGAGCTTTCTTGATTACCTAGTCCCCATGGAGCAAAAAGTACTCACTTCCTTCCAGGGAAACCAGGTTTTGTTTGTTCATTTTATTTTAGGTTGATTGGATTTTTGGTTCTTTTGAAGGCTGGTATTTTATATTCCCATGATATTCTATTGAAGAGGTTTAAGTCTAATGGATGTGTAAATAAAATGAGCAAATAGTAATAGTACCCACAAAAATGCAACTTTGAAAATAGTGAGTGGCAATTTAAACATGTAAACACTCGAAGTTTCAGATGAGAAGAAAGGATATCATATGGTATATGTAATATCTGCACAATTGGATATTAAATGCCATTAATGAAAATACCATTTAAGTATTGGGAAAGTACAAAATTTCAGTATGATGTTCAAATTTTAAAACCATGAATGAATCATTGAACTAAAGATTTTAACATAATTTAGACATGGTTGCTAGACTTCTACATAACTGTCTTGCTGGATCAGAAAAAAAATTGAAATCATTTAGAGTGTTTGTTCAGTATTATTCTATATAAAGGAAAACAAATAAAATATCCTATTAGAAAGTTACATAAAAGGTAACTGGTATTTTTATAAAATTGTTTTTCTTGAAATAGTTTTTGCTAATTCTTGTAAATCCTGTTACTTTATGCCTAATACCTCCATTTAGATATGTTCACCTACTCTGCTGAGTTTATAACAAATACAACTTTAATGACAAGTTCTGGATGATAACCAAAAATAAACTTTTTACCAAACCAATTGGAGCCTGTCCAATGTAAAAGGTAATTAATGCTTTTTACTGCAATTGTATAGGTTAACATTTTATGTGCTTCAGATGTCCATTGTTGAATCATAAATCAAACATCATGGATTATGCATGATCTAAATTGTTTTGAAAAGTACTTATATCCTTTAAATGGAGTCATAGCAGACACGATTGTGTAAAATATTAAAGAAGGTAAGGAATGGTGAATCACTCTTTCAGATTACAAGTGAGCGACATATTTTATCATAATAATCATAGTAACATAATAATGCTTGTCCTTGCATGCATCAAAGACTCCAGCGAAACCTTAATTGCTGGGGTAATGTGAGAGCATTCTCTAGTGATAACCCTGATGTGCTAATACACTCATTTGCTCCTCTCAGGATCAAGGGCATACAGTTCAAAATAATGTTGTCTCTAAAATATGAGAAACTCTCTTGTGCCTTTCCAGCTATAGTCTGCTGAGCACACTGCAAAATGACATAAGATTGGCTTAGAGGAAAGCCAACTGGCTGACACAGAAATCGGGTTCTGAATTTGGATTTAGAGTCTTTTTGAAATAAAACCATGTTTATTCTAGGGCCTACAGAACCCTTGATGCAATACAGTCATAGACAAGAACACCAGTATAGCATGTATATAAATGAGTGCAGTTGTTTTTTAATTCTGTACTTTTTTAAAACCCCATCCAGATTGGAATATCTACTGTGAATCAATGAGGCATAGCTAAATTTCTGGATTTCTCAGGGAGAGAGATGGTTTGGGTAATGGACTATAAAAGTATATATAATTGAGCTACTGGCAGTATGTAATGTTTTAGCATAATGTAGAAATCCTCATTGTGCTACAGGTAGATGGGAAGATTCTTTGCAGTATATAGGCAGTAAAAATCTGGCTATTGAAATCTGTAGACAATAAAACAGATAGCATTTTTGGTTATATTTTTTGCTTGTTTTAGAGCCAAAATACCAGGGGAATGAAAGAAGTAAAAAAGAAATATGTTAAAGATAAAAAGATGAAGTAGTAGTGGAAATTATAAATGGCCACTCCAGCAAACATACTGATAATAGAAGGAAGAAATTAACAACAAAAAATAAAGGGGAAAATTGCAATACACCTAATTCAGGAAAGCTCAGAGCATTTTATACTTTACATTTGATTGAAGGTGAGAATGGTTCAGCCAATTTATCTGGGAGTTAGAAATTCTAGAACTACTTCTAAGCAAAATTCTAGGCACCCTAAGGGGTTAGGTTAAACACTAAAGAATGGATAAGATATTTATATTAATTTACAATGTATAATATATCCACTGTTGACTTCCACATATGAATTTTGAATCATAATCAGTTAAATTATGCTGTTTCTGGTAGATTAGTATATAGTCTCTATTAATGGGAATGTATGTTTGTGCTAATTGACAGAGCTCCATACCTGTAAAACTATCTTCCTTTAAAGATTACTAATTCTTTCTAGGGAAAAAGACCCTGGTTGTCTCTATGTGGCTTGAACACTTATAACGTGCATGAAAAAATGTTTTATATCCTACACAGTATAGATTCTCCCAGACCTCCTCAGTCTGTGGGTTTTCATGGGGTTACAGCATAAAAACTAAACAATTTACGTATGGACTCACACTACTCCTGGAACCACTGCCTCCATGGTGTCTGGATCGCTACACCAGCCTCTGTCTCTTTCTGAACAGTTTACATGTCAGCATCCATGTTTACCCTCCCATAGAGACGATTCTATTAGAACTTCTTCCATCTATCAGACACATTCATGGATGCCTGAACATTCATATAAACAAAGTTCAAAGTCCTTCCCATTGAGGCATTGGGTCCCACTCAAATGAGGACATTTTCAAAGTGTTTAAGTGACATCAAATATTTTTATATATAATTAGTGAACATTTGATGGGAAGAGAACACAGAATTTTTAGGAAGGTAAAGGAAAATGGGTTCAGGATAAGTAAAAGTTAAATGTTACCTCTGATTCAACCAAAGCACACCACTATGGTTTATATTGTCCTTTTATTTTTCAGTCTTGACTTACATAAGTCTTGACTGAGAAAAAAATAAAGTTAGCATATTAACAAACTAATTTAGAAATTTCCTGAAATAGATAAAATTATATACAATATACACTTTAGTGCACTATTTCTAACTTCACCAATTCAACTGGATAGTGACATTCAGACATAATATTATTGACAATTTATGCCATTTTTTATCAAGTATCCTTATTCTAATTGGAGAGAAATGGGGCTGGAAAAAAATCCTGGAAATTCTTTGACACTAAGAATGAGGCTCACCTTGGCTTAGGGATTGGTAGAGCCAGGATCCAAATAAAACTGAGCTTTATAGCTAACTCTCCCCTCTTGCTCCATCTTTCTGTAGCAATAACATTGTTGCCATCTCCAATTACTTTAAACACGTTCCCTTCTTTTTCACATCATAGCAGATTTTCATTTTTTTCCCCTATCTTTTAAACTCCTTCTTCTTCCCTTGGTCATTTACCTCCAACTGTGCGTAAAATGTTTGTTATTCAAGGCTCTGCACTCGGCCTCTTCATTATTTTTCACACAGATAATCTCAGAAGACCCAAACACACAACCTTCTATTTGCCTTGTACATGATATTGAAGAACAAATCTCTATGTGGGATCATTTTCAAGAGGTTCAGACAAAACATTCAGTATTCTTTTTTTCTTTTTTTTTACCTCACATGGTAAATCAAAATCAAAATGTTCAAACTCAATATTTTTTCTCCATATTTCATAATATATGCTCTTACTTTAGGAATAAGAAGATCTAAGATTGAATTGTGACTTTGCAACTTAAATATCCCTAAGAATTTCTCCATACTTTTAAATCTTTACCTATAATACTTGGACAATAATGCCTGTATCAGCATTGTTTGAATATAGGATGAATGAATCAAAATTGAGATTCAATAAATGATAGTTGTCATTATAATTAGTAGTATTTATATACTATTATTAACTTAAGATTTCTGCAAGTGGCCTCTGTAGCTGCACACAGCACCACCACTGCCTGCTCAGCCCCATCCCACCCCACCCTCGCTTTCCCTCTGGCAGCCCCCTTGTTTTCTGCTTTACCTCCCTCTTCCTTAGATTCTGTCTTCAGTCTTCACTCCTCCCTCCCTCAGCATATGCAAATGAACCACCATCTTTGTTGGGTTAATTTGCAAACTTGCTCTGATTGGCTGTTGGTGTCGCAAAGGTATAGTCAATTAGCATTTTCTCTTTTATTAGTGTAGATGGCCCAGATTCCACCCAGATAACTAAGCAGAACTATGGTGTGTTAATGGACTCTTCCAATATCTCATCCTAACAAACCTCTCATGAAATAGTACTGACTTTCTCCCCCAACACAATGCTTATGAAGGATTAATAAAAATTAAAATCTGAGATGTATATGTGGTTGATATCAACATATAAGTAATATTTAAAAGCGATTAATTAGGGGCAGAATATAAATATGGATGAAAATATTCCCTTGTGCATTGTATGAGATTCTTAATTAACTGATCTCAGCAGATGCACCCCTCCAGGCTCATTTCTTCCTATAAATGTCAAGAGTTCTCTCTGATTAGCAGCATTAAAATTCACTATTTGGTGTAAAGACACCATGTGAATTATGTCACTTTATTTATTATTAAATGCTTTCCAATATCTTATCTAATGGCAGGTAAAGCACTCTATTACATTTTAATTTATATGTATTTATATCTGCTAAATACTGAGCATATATAAATATATATTTAAAAATAAATTTTTATTTATTTCAGAGAAGAAGGGAGAGGAAGAGAGAGATAAAAACATCTGTGAGAGAGAATTATTGATTGGCTGCCTCTTGCATGCCCCCTATTGGGCATAGAGCCTATAACCTGGGCATGTGCCCTGGCCAGAATCAAACCATGACTTTCCGGTTCACATATTGATGCTCAACTACTGAACTATACCAGCTGTACGACATTGATCTTCTTGATTTCAAAATCTTTTATTTTTTTGCCAATGTAATTGCAAAACATTAGCACAATGACTAGAATAAGGACTATAATTAATGTTTGTTGAGGCTTCTTTTTCTTTCTTTTTCCTATATTAGTAATTTATGGTCTGCTATTTCACATATGATGTTAAATAGATTTTGTTCCAAAACAATGCTAAATAAATAATGAATGAAATTGTATGCAAAAGAAAATATATAAAAGGAAACTGAGGGACAG
The DNA here is from genome assembly GCF_014108245.1 of Pipistrellus kuhlii. Taxonomy (NCBI): domain Eukaryota; kingdom Metazoa; phylum Chordata; class Mammalia; order Chiroptera; family Vespertilionidae; genus Pipistrellus; species Pipistrellus kuhlii. The sequence continues at coordinate 12,012,900 of NW_023425515.1, forward strand.
AAATCTAATTTTTTTTAAATAGACCTCTTTTCATACTATGAATATTTCTTGAGGTAAAAAGGAGCATAACTCTTGGGACTCAATTTAAAACTTGTCAAAAGACATGGAGGACACAATTGTATAATCATCTAGTAACTGCTATGGCAAAGTGGAGAAATAAATTAATCAGAGAAAGAAAAATTATTAAATTTGTACATGGAATTTTGATGCACAAAAATACACAACTAAAGTTAAACATTAGTGTATGAAAGCCTTTCATTTTACTTTATATCAGCAGATTGCCTACTGAATGTTCTACTATGAAAACTATGTGTAAAATCAATACTTAACACATTAATAAAATAAAATTTATGTGAGTAATAATAAAAATCAATAATAATTTGCTGTGCTAAGATCAGTGACCAAGAAATAGATAAAGTAAACCTTATTTAATGCTGTACATAATTCCAGTAATTGTTTTGAGTGTCTAATTTAAAATTGTTAATGGATAGTATAAATAAAATACATCATATCAGAATCAATCTAATACAGTATAGTACTGCTCTTTCCATTTGTTATCTTTATTTGCAGGAACTGCAATTTTACTTAAATGTGAAAGGTGATTTGGAAAAGAAAAAAGGTTTAAAAAAATAGAAATGCTCTAGCCTAGCCAGTGTTTGAGCGTCCTCCCAAATACAAAAATGGTTACAGGTTCAGTTCCCCATCAGGGCATAAACAGGAGGCAACCAATGGATCATTCTCTTGCACATCAATGTTTCTCTCTCTCTCCCTTCCTCTGTCTCTAAAAATCAATTAAGAAATAATTTACATGAGGATTAAAAGTAGAAAAAAGTAGCAATGTAAAAATAATGTAATGTTATTATATTATAATTACATTATAATTGTATATATACAAATATAAATGTTCAAATAAATACATTTGAAATGAGGAATAAAAGAGATTTTGGAGTTCCTCTTTTGATATATTTTTATATTATTTTATTTTTATTGATTTCAGAGAGAAAGGGAGAGAGAGAGAGAGAGAAGCATCAATGATGAGAGAGAATCACTGACTGACTGCCTTCTGCATGCACCACACTGGGGATCAAGCCCACAACTGGGCATGTGCCTAGGAATCGAACAATGAGCTCCTGGTTCATAGGTCAACAGCAACCACTAAGCAATACCGGCTGGGCTGGAGTCCCTCTTTTGAATGCATGATTAGTATTGACTTGTGTCAAAATTGAGAAGTACCAGCTGCTTTTCAAGGGTAAGCTATCACATTGTCAGGAAAATTAGAATATTGGTGATAAGTTAAATATAAGCCAGTAGAATGTACATTGCCTACCAAAACTTTAGTTTGCATTAGTATAGAGCTCAAATGACAATTAAGAGCTTGATTATGTCATTGGAGTTTAGATTATAATGCTAAAATGGGTAAATTAGTTGCTCTTTAACACCTTTTAAATGACTTAAAAAAACTGATCACTTCTGATGACAAACTGAGGATATCGTTCTTTCAAATATTCAATAGAGAGAAAGACTGTGACACATGAGGTATATATATATATATATTGGGGCTAAGAAGTGAAACCATAAGCAAGATTTCTAATTCTTGTGGTAATTATTTAAAATAATTAACTTTTAAAATAAATGTTAGTATTTAAAATGAATTAATAAGACACTATTATGTAGTGGTAATTGCTAGCAACAAAGTAGAGTATGGTTTTATGGCACACAATGACTATAGGGAGGGGTGTATAATTTAGATAGTTGGCAAGAAACTTCTCTGAGGTGGTGGCATTTAAACTAAAATCTGAATAAGTACAATAGAAGGGTTCAACTTAACAAAGATGTGAAGGGGAAAAAAAATCAAGCTTGTCAAAGTCAACCAAACAAATAAAAGCCACACAGAAGGTCCTGGTAGCAAAAATGACTACGGTTTCCTTGAGGAAATAAGTGAATGCCAGAAAGACTAGAGCAAAGTGGACTAGAGCATTAGGGTAGAGCACTGAGGCCATTGTAGGAGAATGGGTTTTATTCCAAGGAGATGAAGATTTCTAGCAACACAGTAACATGGTCAGACTTATGTTTTTAAAAGGTCTCTGTCTCAAGTATTAAGAAGGGACAAGTTGAAATGAAGGACCCAGCTATATTACTATAATCTAAGCAAGAGATGATAAATACAAATTAAAATGATAACAAAGAATGTAGACAGCTGTTACTATATTTCGGTATCCTTACAGAGACACACTGTGCCATTTGAATTCAGTTATTCTTGTCTTTGCTTTACTTGCACCTCGCCAGGTTTCTTTTCTGAAAGAGATCCAGTTATTCCACCCATTATACAATTGATCTAACAACCTATTATTTACATTCAGTTTATCATGTATGAATTTTTTTGAAAATCCAAAATTGCTTTTGTCTAGAAGGGACAGTCACACGGTTTGTGTTTTATGTTCCACAGACATGTGAATTTACCTGCTATCTATTAAACATGTATAAATATGTAAATACAATTTATGGTGATAACTTGAAGGCATTACCTTTACTTACAATATAAATATCATTGGACGGCAGCAAAGAACAATCAGTGTGTGCCTAGGATACATCTTATTAGAATTTTGATAGCTTATTGAACTAGAAATTATTGAATAAATGCAAAAGGCATTTATTAAAGAAGGGTAGTGTAGACCCAAGTTCTAAGTGTCTCCATTACTATTTCCCTCATCTGCCATCAGAACAACTTGACTCCTAGGCTGTCTTAGACATCCAAAGAGAAGAGAGGATTTTATGCCTTGGCATGTGCCAATTTGGGATGCTTTCTATTACACATTCTATGACATATATGGTGTGCACTTGTACTAATATGTTAGCCCTGCCTTTTCTCTTATGACTTGCTATTCCTTCAAAAATGCTTCAGTTGCAACCATCATTCAAAATACAACTTCTACAGCTGTAGAAACACAGTGATTCTAATCTTACTGCATCAGAACAAGGCACTGGTTTACTGTTAAGTCACTTTAGGTATGTAGTTAGAAAAAAATGCAAAAATGATAATAAGGAAGAATCATGGAAATAGGAGGAATTCTTGAAACGTCTCAAAATGCACAAATTCGTAAACTGCTATGATTGCTTACTATCTTTGCAGGTTGTCTCACTGGGCTTCTGCACACATAATTTTAACATAAGAATATCATTAGTAAATATTTAGCCTGATTATTCACATGAAAAAGCCAGGTGATTGTGTCAATCAAGTAGAATTATAACTATATGATCCAATAACTATTTTATTCTTCTAGAGAATATAAATACTCTTTAAATAATGAATACAATACATTATTTAAAAATACTTAGTAAGTGGTAGTAGAGAAAGTATCATGTGAGAAAGGTCACCTGAAAGGTATTATACAATTAACATTTTGGAAATAGCATATTCTTGACCCAAATACAATTTCCCCCAGATTCACACACTACCTCCAAATCAGGTAATCATACTAAATCAGATTGACCACATCTAAAAGTATTCCTAGGGCAGTCCACTACCTTGGAACCAAAATAAAAAGTAGAAAAATAATCAGTAAGTTTATAGCACAACAGATATATGGGAAACATAGGTATTCTGCAATCAATATCCTTTGTATGAATTTTGCTCCTAGAGTTTGTTGGCTTTGGATTCCGACATGTTATACATCTTCTAATAATTATTTTAAATAACTTAGTGCATATTAAGCAATTTAACAGTGAAATTGAGCTCATATTTTTTAGCCATTGCAATAATTATGTGTGTAAAAGTGAGTGCACATTCAGAAAGACAGGACATAGTTCACTTCTGGAAATAATTTTTAACAGATTAGACAATAATTTCTAAGAAGAAAATAATACCATTATTTGGTTCACATGAACATTAAAAGGTATTACATATCCTTAATAAGTTGAGCTCATTATGACTGTCATGTCAATTTTACAACAGCTAAATCGAACCATTATATACCTTTGATGAATAATAGATATTCTAAAATCTTTCATTCTCATTTTACACTGAAAATTATTTCAAACTACTGTAGAGATAATTTAAATTATATATATATATATATATATATATATATATATGCATTTTTATGTTTTGCAATTTATTTTAAAATAACAATTATCACTGTGCACTTAAAAATGAGTCACACCTTAAAGAAACAAAATATAAAAAGAAGATCATATATATCTTTCTTTGTAATATTATAAAAGGCTGTAAACCTAATCCTACTTTTAGTCTTACCTTGATGATAAAATTTTGCTATTAAAAAGACAAAAGATTCTGATGAACAAAAATTTTAATTTTTCAATCTTATTTCTGAGTATTAGATTTACTAATTGCAAAAAAAAGCTTTCTTTTTACTTCTTTTTGTGTTTTTTAATTAAAATATTAGCCTAATAATTGAATCAACATATTTTAATTACAAATAGACATCAAAGAATGTGCAAACACAAGTGCACATAACAAGAAAATTATAATTTGACCATAATTTTTGGTGTTTAGGAACAAATCAGAAGAATATTTTATATATATATATATATATATATATATATATATATATATATATATATGCGCAAATAGACTGAACAGAACAACCGGCTGCTATGACATGCGCTGACCACCAAGAGGCACATGAAGAACATGGTGGGAATTGGCTGTGATGGGATGGTGGAGCAGGTGAGCTGGGGCGCCAGACCAAGGCGGGGTGCCAGTCACTGTAATCGGGGAGAGCCTCTGGTGGTTACTGAAAATTCTTTGCTGCCATGTACCATGGTCCCACTGGGCACTGGCACCTGCTGCCTGCACCTGTCCCACTTGCACCCGCTGCTGGCGCCCATTGCCTGCATGGATTGCTCAGTGCCTTCAGTGGATGCGAGTGGTGGTGCCAGCCCTGATCATGCCTGAGGGCCTCTCCACCTCCCTCTGCTCCTGAGGAGCAATTGGGGAAGTAGCAGCTGCTCGCACCCACTGCTGGTACCGGCCCCAATTGCTCTGCGACATCAGCTGATGAGAGCAGGCTGGTGCCATTGGCATGTGGGAGTGGTGGTGATGGGAGCAGGGGATGTGCTGCTCCTTAATATGCAGACAGGGAACCAGGGGTCATGGTGAGCTGGGCAGGAGCGGAGAGGATGTGCTGAGAAACCTCGCAGCCCACAGTTCATTTCAAAATGCATGAATTCATGCATTGGGCCCCTATTTAAATAATAAAATTTAGCCTCTAATTACACTTAAAAAGTTCCCAGATTTATTGTACAGTTGTAGGAAAAGTTGAGAAATTTTCTGATTGGGGGTTTTTGGTTAGAATAAAAATAGGAATGCATTAATGCTTAAATGTTCCAAAGAAATGCTATTGTTAGCAATAAGTATGCTCTTGCCAAGATATGGATGGTGTGAGTGCCTTGTATAATATAATGACTGATGTATTACTCTGGCAATCAGATATCACACAGTCTTAACGTGGAAGCACTGAGTTCTTGGCAGAGACAGCTGTGTTTCTGTAGAATACTGTGAAGCTGAGCTGATTCAGACAATCAGAAACCTAAGCATTTAGGCTCCTTTTCTTTATGACAAAGTCTTTCAAATCTTGTAAAAAGAAGCCAACTCAATAATTCATTTTAAAGTATCTTATTTTTCCCCTCCTTTAAAAAATGTACATACAGCCCAGCTGGTATGGCTCAATGGTTGACCATCATTCCATGCACCAAGAGGTCAATGGTTAGATTCCAGGTCAGGGCACATGCTCAGGTTGCTGGCTTGATTCCCAATAGGGAAAGTACAGAAGGTAGCTAATTGAAGTTTCTCTCATTGATGTTTCTATCTATCTCTCTCTCTCTCCCTTTCTCTTCCTCTCTCTATCAATAAAATATTAAAAAGTGCATACATACAAACGAGTCAGTGAATAATATATTGGTAACAGAAAAGATAGCCTAATGCTACCAGCTGTTATCTTTGTAGAAATAGAAAGCCCTTATAAAATAATTATATTTTAGTTTACAACATAGCAAGCTAAATATGAGGAAAAACATAAAGACTGACATGTAAAAGTACAAGTTTAATGTTTTAGAAACAAATCTTATCAAATTGTTATTGATTTCAGAGAGAAAGGAAGCAGGAAAAAGAGATAGAAACATCCATGATGAGAGAGATTCATTTATCGGCTGCCTCCTGCACACCCAACACCGGGGATAGAGCTCACAATCCAGGCATGTTCCCCGACTGGGAATTGTACCCTGACATCCTAGTTCATAGGTCAATGCACAACTACTGAGCCATACCAGCCAGACCATCACGTGTATTTTAATCTTTTAGATTCTGCAGCAATTTAGCAATGGCCTTTACAAATGTGGCTGTGGTACACCTTTGAAGTAAAGGAATAATAATAAGGTTTTCAGTTTAAAGTAAATGCTGTAAGTTATTTCTTTCATATTTACATATTTTAAAATCTGAAAGGAGCTTATACAGACATCAGTAACAAAATATTTTAAGTTGAAAATAATTATTGATTTCAAAAAATTATTTTAAACAATTGAGACAAATATCAGAATAAATAACCTAAAATATATGAAATTGTGATTTTTATCTAAATCATAATGGAAATTATTTACTTAAAGTTGGTGTTCTCCTTCAATGCTTATTCCAAAAACAATGCAACTCAATATTTTTCTTGTGGTATTAATTGGCTTTGATGGAAAGCAATTGCACACACATAAGTTTTGGGATAGCAAGAACAATAGTTTAATACTTACTTATAGAGCATCTGTACTTAGTTTATTCATAGAGGTTTTATATGAAATTTAATGACTTTGTCCTCATAAATAATTATATAAAAAATAAATAAAACCCATAATAAAAAATATTTAAATGGTATAAAGTTGAGAAAACTTAGGATAAATAGGTTTAAAACACTCTTACAAAAGTTACTATATATTTCAACTAAAACTGAAAGAAAAAATCTTTTAAACAGAAGAACCCAAATTAATAATAGAAAATGGCTTCAGACTGAAAATCATCACATTTCAGACAGAATGAAATTCAGTATCCTTGAGTGAATAATTTACCTGTTTTTGTCTTCAGATATTCGCTGTGGGATGAAGTAAGTATTTTCTTCTTCCTTCTCATGATGCTTCAGAGACTGGTTTTTAAATTTTCCCAAGTATCAAAACCCTTACATGGATTATTGAAGGACATATTGCTGGCCACCACACCTGGAGGTACTGACTCAGCAATTCTGGGTGGGCCCATATTCCTAACAAATTCTCAGACATCAGTGAGGCTGTTGGTCAAAGCAACCACATCTAAGAGACACCACTCTAGATGAGTAGGTTACAACTCCAGGTGGCATAGAAATTCAAAAAGAAAACAGAGTGGGGGAGAGTCTATCAATGTTAAACAGGAGCCAACTGAGACAGTTCCCACTGGTCAAAGATAGAACCAGTTGAGCAACAAAATAAAGTAGCATTATAAAGTAAACCAAATCCTAAATAATAAAAGGCTATTATGCAAATCAACCAGATGATAGAATGATGAGCACTGACTACCCTAAGCAATCAGTAGGACATTCCCTAAGGGCTCCTTGACTGGGAGAGGGTGCAGGCTGGGCTGAGGACCCTCCCTCCCCACAAGTGCACAAATTTTGTGCACCAGGCCTCTAGTTATAAAATAAACATGAATGAGTCCATACTGATATGAATGGTTGGCTAAGTAAATAGCTAGAGCAATATAGACAAATCTCCTTCTCAGAATTCCAAAAAGTTTTTGTATGTAGTGTGTCCTCAAGAAGATGAATCATAACTCCTCATTCTTAAGTGTGGGCTGTACAGAGTGACTTCTTCCCAGACTGCACAGAGTGAAAAAGAGGATAAAAGTGTAACTTGATGGTGGAGAAAGCTGACACACACTGTCTCCGCCAACAGAGCAATGCTACCATCCAAAGTGATGTTATGTTAGCAGTTTGTGTCCTTGACATTTTGCTATGAAAATTGCAACTCTGTGATCTTCTTCCCAAAAATCTCATAACCTCACTGGAAATCAGACAAATTCAAATCGAAGGCCATTCCAAAAGCACTTGATGACTGGAAGCTGTCAAGGTCAAGTTTGAGGAAACAAGGAAAGTCTTAGAAACTATCATAGTCAAGAGGAACATCAGGACAAATAAAGCCTAAATGTAAATATGGTGTCTTGAATAAGATTCTGGAGCTCATAGAGGACATTAGGTAAAACCTAAGAAAATCTGAATAAAATATAAGCACTTGAATTGGTAATAACGTGTCTATAAAAGTTAATTAACTGTGACAGATGTGTCATAGGAAAATTAACATATTAATAATAGGGGAAACTGGATGTTGGTATTTGGCAACTGTACTATTTTCATAATTTCTCTGTAAATCAAAATCTATGATCAAATAAAAAGTTTATAGCAAAAAAAAAAAAAAAAAGCAGTGAGGATGAAAATGGTTAAGAAATTGGGAGACTGAGAGACAGGCTACCATGTCATCTTCTATAGTTTTCTTGGTTCTCATGTAAAAAGTTTCTAGTCAGAGAGAAATGGGGTAAACAAAGCCTGGAGGTTTTTAGCTGTTTCCCCAAATCCATTCTTCCTTTCATCTAAAACCTACCCTAATCTCCCCTTAGGTATTCAAATCTTCACTACTGAGCCCATATTATTTTAAGAAACCTATGCCTCCTTGTTTCAGGAGTAGAGCTGATGTGGCTGAAGTCTAAGATAATTCCCTGAATTTTATCAGCAGAACCACAGACATAGGTAAGCATAGGATCTAATAAACCCAGTCAGTCCAAACAGGAATAGTACTAGCCATTTCTGGGGGCGGGGGCATTACTGAATAGTATGGTATACAGACATTAAATCTGGGGTCACTGTTGCAAAATTCTCAACATTATAGAGTTCAACTATCCAGCTATTCAATAAATCTTATATATACTTAGAGAAATAAGGAAAAAAGAAAGGAGGGAGGGAGAGAGGAAGGGAGAGGACAACAAAAAATAACAAAAAAAAGGTTATTGATAATATTATTGAATTGTGTATATCAAACCTACCTAGTAGCTGCTTTATTGCCAGACTTTGCAATTACCTACACTCATAAACTACCTAATTGTATAAGTAAATTTGAATTTTAATTTTTGTTACTTGCAACTGAAAATGTTGTAAAAGATCTTAAAAATATTTAAATATATTCTGCAATAAACATATGTCAATTTACCATATTTTAATATGTATATAATAATTTGAAATGTATTTTTAAAAAACAAGAAATGTTTAACTATTCTAGATAAAATATACATAAAATCACATTAAAATGTGGACATAAGCTTGTTAGGATAATTTTGTAACAATTATCAGATTTTATCTGCTCTGCGGCAAACAGATATGTATTATATTTCATCTTTCTTTTGCTCCTTAATTATTAGAACCGAAATTTCAAACTTTTGCTTTGACCTGTTAACCATTAAGCTATGTTAAATGTATTAAATTCATAATATTTAATATAATAATATTAAAATTTTAAAACCAAAAGCATTGTAAACATAAACATAATAATATTCCTAATAGTAATTGCATGCTTTAATACTCTAGTGACCAAATTGTTCACTAAATTAATTTGTAAAGATAACCAAACCATATTTTCTAATAGAAGGTTTTCCAATCAGCACCTAAAAATGGCAAGGGCAACCTCGTAGCAGATTTGGCGGTGTGCCTAAGATAATATATTGGGTAATTTGAATTTTTCTGTTGTGAGAAAATATCCTGTTGGCAGGTATCATTAACCGAGGATGTTTCAAGGAGGCCTGTGATGGCTTGGAGACCTTGGGGAAAAGAGCACTAATACAAAATCAGTCCCTGGAGACAGTAGGCTTAATTAAGCTTTAAGTAAAAAATGGCCCTCAACCAACCAGAGTGCAATAAGGCCTAAATGAAACCAAAGCACACGTGCCTGAAATAAACTCCCAAGTTCATGCACGATTCTGTCAAACACCTTTCTCTGTAAAACTTTTAATAATGTAAAATGATGATGAGTCCCCAGAATTGTTTGGAAATGTATGCTAGGCACACGGCTTCCCTTGGACAAAAGCAAGAAATAGCAACATGCTGAAACCAGTTTGGATCACTGGATAGAGCGTAGGCCTGAGGACTGAAAGGTCCCAGGTTTGATTCCGGTCAAGGGCATGTACCTTGGTTGCGGGCTCATCCCCAGTAGGGGGTGTGCAGGAGGCAGCTGATGGATGTTTCTCTCTCATCGATGTTTCTAACTCTCTATCCCTCTACCTTCCTCTCTGTAAAAAAAAAAAAAAAAAAAAAAAATATATATATATATATATATATATATATATATATATATATATATATAAAGAAATAGCAACATGCAAGGTATACCTCCTCCTTCTCCAGTGGAAGGCTTGGGATTAGGAGACATGGCTCCCTGAGTGATTTCCTGTCTCAGAGCTGGAGAGACATATCTGTTACTTTCATCAGGAGAGCTGGGCACAGTTTATCAGTGGCTGGCACAGAGACACCAGTATATGTCATGATTTTCAAGGTTCAGATGCTCTAGAGAATTCTTCCTCTCTCTGTTATTGAGCTCAGGTTTGGAACTGTAAAGAAGCCAAATGATATAGTCATTCATGTTTCATTTTATTTTCCTACTGCCATTCAGATTCCAGCATCCCAATAAGTAGAGTCCGACAACACTGACACTGATGCTTGCAGGCATTTTGGAATGTATTATATACAAAGGTTCAACAGCATGCCCGATTAGGATGACATTGACTTTGGGTATCTCCATTTTACCTGAGACACTACTAACAGCAAAGGTAAAAGTTTAATACGTTATCCCACATAATAGCCTCAAAGGGCTAAAGAAATTTCATGACAAAACCTTATTTTGGCTATTTTTATAATGACTTAATTTATGCAGCACTTCAGTTTAATCCTCTCACCAAAAATATTATGAAAAGCAGTGCTTGATAAATTAGCACTTGATCTTGAAGTCTTAATTATCAAATTCTTTAGTGTCACTTCTGAGAGTAATGAGGCTTTGCCATTCATTAGTCAACTTCCATTATCCTGATATTTGTATGAAATAAATAAAAATAGGCTGTATATTATGTTATTGATTTGCATGTTCTTCTTATATAAATTGCATACCATCTGTGTGTGGGATATTAAAACGTATCACTCAGATATAAAAAATAGCTACAAAGGAATGGCCATTTGTTTTACTTTAAGCATCTCCATTTGTCACCCCAGTTTACTCTGCTGATTTGCTAGAACCCTTAAATATGCGTTTCTTTAGAAATTAAAACACACACACACACACACACACACACACAATTGTTGGTTACTTTTTAGAACTAGGAGTAATTAAACAAATACAACTTCTTTTTTTCACATACAACTTTTAAAATATGTTCTTACATTTCAGCAGCCAGCAAATTACAATGGCATATTCTAGTCTCATTGAAGAGAACCTTATTGATTGCTGAAGCTTTCAAGTTTTTGTACAGAATATTCTAGGCACTGGATGCTTCTTGGTTGTTTTCTTTTTTCTTATTTTATCAACTTGGTGGCCTTTCATTCAGTGAACATGTCATTTTCACCAATTTTTCCAGGTTTTATTAAAAATACTTGGAAATGCTATTTTCCTTCTTTCAAGACTTTCCCTCTGCCCAGAGATATCAACTCTCTCTTCATTCTCATAGATGCTTTCTTAAATTTGCACCTATGTGGACACATGCTTATCTGCTCTACCCCAGTATTGTGTTTTCCTTGTCTTTAAAGTCATGGCATGAAGCAATGATTTTCAACCTTTTTCATCTTGTGAAACACATAAACTAATGACCAAAATTCTGAGGAATAACAAAAATACTTTTTTTGCCAACCTGACAAAAATAAGTATAATTTTTATTCATTCACATCAGACAGCTTTTTCCTGTGTGTTGGCTGTTGTCATTTTTTTTGTTTTGACAACCTCAGGGAAAAGCGGATGGTGCCCCTGACTAAGTAGTCAGGTCTTGCATGCTTTGATTCTTGCAGCACACCAGCTGAAAATCACTGGCTTAAGGAACAGGTTCTGTGATGACCTGCTTTGCTTTTGTTTCTTTTCTTTCCTGAGGACATTTGTGTCTTTGTTCTGCTGATCCTGTTATGTCTAAGGCAGGTAGATTGTTTTGAGGAGAAATTTAAATGTGGGCAGTTAGTTGGAAATGGGGTGGAACTTGAGTTCACTCCATTTGTTGAGTGTTCCCAGATTATGGTTAGTGGCTTGCACTAGGATATTTTCATTTAAATCCTGCATGTATTTAAATAGCTTGAAACAACATTCAGACAAGAAATCGAGTATCTGACTGAGACTTATTTTTCTTTTGAGGGGAGATCTAAAATCTCCCCAGAAGCCAACCTGGGCAACTCTACCATCCTATATAATAAAAATTCTAATATGCAAATTGACCAGACAGCAGAACGACCAGTTAATATGATGCACACTGACCACCCAGGGGACAGATGCTCAATGCAGGAGCTGCCCCCTGGTGGTCAGTGTGCTCCTACAAGGGGAGCACCACTCAGCCAGAAGTTGGGCTCACAGCTGGCGAGTGCAGCAGTGGTGGTGGGAGCCTCTCCCACCTTTGTGGCAGAGCTAAGGTCCCCTCAGGGGTTCCAGACTGCAAGAGAGCACAGGCCAGGCTAAGAGACCCTCCACCCCCAGTGCATGAATGTCGTGCATTGGGCCTCTAGTTTAGGTGATAAAAATACAGACTTTGGGCTCTCAGTGGCCATGTTGACCTGTGTGTCCCACTCACCATCATGCCATGGATAGAGGCCCTTTCTGCTCTGGCCTTGGAGGGAAAGACCTGATAGCTCTCTGACCTTGCTTGGTCCAGGGATAGTCTATCGTTGGCTGCTCTGAAAGATGCTACGTTTCCTTAAACTGCTTAGGATTTAGTGCTGCCCATGTCAGATGGAGATAAGGTATCTAGTATCTAACACCATGACTAGATTTTAAGTCTATAAAAGTGTTTATGACCACTTAATAAAGAGTGGTTGCTTTCACATTAGCCTTAGCTCTCCCATTCAAGTCTTGCTTCATGAATGCGTTGTGAATATATAGCAGACAAATCTGAATTTGCCTTGACAATGTATTGAGAGATTTGCCCAAGAAACTCTGTGTTTGATGGTCCATGAGTGCCCTCCACAGGGTGCAAGGCAGATTTTTTTCATTGTTTTCTCTGTTTAATTTTCTTGAGTGTTCTGTCTCGGATCATTTCTGTATTAGAGAAAATTCATAAAGGCCTGAAAAGAAATTAAATTCCTTGATCTAATTTGGTGAAGGTTTAATCATTTAAGTTAGGAAGCAAAATGTCAATGCCAGCCTAACCCTCCCTCCCATTGTATATCATCTTGCTGCATCCAATTGCTTGATAAGGAGCTTCTGAAAAATGTTATTTTGCTTCTTAAACAACAGGTAATGGATTTTTAATAGTTTTTTTCAGCTGTTCTTTCTGGAGGAAATTGAGTTAAGAGTGCAAATGTTGGCAATTACTCTTGTACTCCATGGCATTTGTTTGGAACTAGTGCTTAATAGATCGCCTGCAACGTTTATACTTCTCCAGACCCTTTAGTCCAAGCCCCCTGCTTAGATTCTTCATAAAATGCAGAGACATACTCCTGACTCCTTCAAAGGTATATTGTGGAACAGAATTTAACTAAGGAATAGCAAAGATCCAACTATACTCATATTTATTCATTTTGCAAACTAATCATTTGAGGTTGACAGAAATAGTCATTGCACAGTGCTAGAATAAGTAGGAGGAATAAACAACCTGCACATTAAAACAAATAATGATTGCTCTGTCAATTCCTTAGAGTCAATCCTAAGAAAAACATCAGGCAAATCACTCAATGAGAACCCAGTGTTTTGATGGCCATTTCTAAATAATCACTAAGAATGCACTGTCATCAGTAAAGAGGCTAGATAATAGCAATTGTTTTCCCCTAAATATTAAAGGTAAAGGCAGGCCTGCTGGCAACACAAGTGTCATGCCATGTTAAACCTGAGACAGCTCAGGAGAGCTCCAATCTCTCTAGCTTAGTCCCCGGTCTGATCAAACCTGAGCAATGCTAAGGCTCCTGTTAGGGCTGCTCCTTTCACAACTAAAGCCAGAAATGCCACACAGGGGTCTGGAGTGAGATGAGCATCAGATTCTTGCTTTGGTAAAACACACACACACACACACACACACACACACACATACATCACTTTCACACTTGCTTGATACTGACTATTAACTAAAATAGTTATAAATTCAATTTTCTAATTATGACAGGGACAGGGTCAAAGCAAAAATCAGAAGGCTAATCAAAGAACTGGGCACTGCCCCAGCTGGTGTGAATTGGTGGTTGAGCATTGACCTATGAACCTGAGAGGTCACAGTTTGACTTCTGGTTAGGTCACATGTCCAGATTGCATGCTCAGTTCCCAGTTGGGGGTGTACAGGAGGCAGCCAATCAATGATTTTCTCTTATCATCAATGTTTCTCTCTTTCTTTCTCTCTCTCTCTCTCTCTCTCTCTCTCTCTCTCTCTCTCTCTCTCTCTCTTTCTCTCTCTCTCTCTCTCCTCTCCCCCCCCAACTTCCTCTCTGAAATCAATAAAAATATATTTTTAAAAATATTGGGCTTTGTTATGACCAAGATACAATTTTGAATAGCTTCAACAGGTAACTTAAAGGATTGTAAGTTTTAGTTGATTTCACAATGATGGTCAAAATCAACCTATAAATTAATGTTAAGAAATTTGAAGAAGTTAGCTGTGTCTTTTAATAGAAGACGGCACAATTATAAGCCATAGGGGCCCAGGCTTCTTCTATCTTGCAGCTACACCATCTGGAAGAGGACACTTTCAAGGATACTGCTGGTGGAGAGGGGAAGCCCAGAGAATATTACAGGATGATTTTTAAGGCAAGAATGAGGTGGCTTATATAAACTCTGCTCAGAAACTGTTGGCCAAATCTCAGTCAGAAACACACCATCATAACCATAGGTGGTGAGGTGGGGAGTGACCTGGGAAATGTATTTTTGTGTCCCTGGGAGGAAGGAACAGTATGGTAACTGTGTAACCTTGCCCCATCCCACCTTCCTGTACAAAATAAATATCTAAGTACAATTTACGTACATTGCCTTCATATTGGGCCAATTTTCCTAGTATTATACAAATCATCATTGCCTTCTTGGTACACTCATTTTTGTTTTAATTTCTCAATATAGTATAATGCAAGTACTTAAATTAAACAAGTGACTATTTTTCCTTTGTCATCTTATTTCAAAACCCTTTATCTAATAGGCCCCTGTTTTTTGAGATTACTTCTAAAGAAACAGAACTCTGAAAATATATGAAAGCTCCATTTAGGATACTTCACTACATTTAGCTAGAAGAGTTAAGAAGAAGCCCTTTAGGCACTTACTGAACACTCAAACATTTACCCCAATTTTACAATGAGATCAAGCAACAAAAATTCTTGTCAACTTAATAGAAAAAACCTTCACCAGAGAGAATTCTGTTGGCTTTGAGCTTCGTAACAAGGCAGGTTTATTGCTTGATTAAATATTAATATGATGAGAAGTCATGCTCTATGGTAAAAAATCTCATTAGAAACACACAGTGGAGTAAAAATATTCCACTTCAGCATCATTTGTAATATGTTTAGAATTCTGTGACTAACAGTTTAAAAAAATGAAGACGAGTTTCCTTGCATAGAGAAGCCACACACCCGATGCTGCCATGATACAGTAATGCCAGTGTCAAGAGAGATTTAATATGAGGACATAAAAAAGGAAGAATCCCATTCTTCTGTCAGTCTAGAAGTACAAAGCCATATTTTAAGCCTAAGTAGATGGAATTGAAGTTAAGTAAGTACATGTGTCTGTATTAACCAATCAACCATTATGATTACACATAATTACTTAGAGTTGTAGCCTATCATAAACTGGTGATTAGATGGTAAGAAAGGAAATTTATGGATAAATGCCCCAGGTTCTTAGTACATCCATTTCTGTACATGTAACATCAGAATAATACCTAACTCGATTTCATTTTAATTATTTTAAATATATATATTTTATTGATTTTTCACAGAGAGGAAGGGAAAGGTATAGAGAGCTAGAAACATCGATGAGAGAGAAACATCAACCAGCTGCCTCCTGCACACCCCCTTCTGGAGATGTGTCCGTAATCAATGTACCTGCCCTTGAACAGAATCGAACCTGGGACCTTTCAGTCCACAGGCTGACGCTGTATCCACTGACCCAAACCAGTTTCGGCTACCTACCTCCATTTTAATAAATAATGCCACCCAAAATGAGGAAAGATTCAAGTAGGAAATATGAAAAAGATTGGTAATAACTGTACAAACAATGTGAAGATTGCTTGTGTATGGTATCAGTGGTGTTTTCTAAAAATACCAAAATATACACTTAACAACACTAAATTATTAGCTAAAAACATATTATGCGATTAAGAGCTAAAATCCAGATTTACAAGCCATTACCTCTTTAAACCTATTTTTTTACTCATTCCAGTGGAATCACACATACTTTAAAGTCAGACACCTCTTCAAACCTGTTGCTTCAAAGGCTTAAATAAAAAAGCATTATGAAAAATAATACTTCTTTTTTTAGTTGTCTTTTGAATTGAATGAGTATTAATATAATAAAATGAAGATGATATTGTTACTTGAGGAATAAGGTACAAAGCTCCACTGCTGGTTTTCCCACTAAGAATCTGGGGATTTAAATGAGTGAGCCAAGCCTCTACGTTAACACAGGACAGAATTCAATTAAAATTGATACCACTTTCTAAATTGTGCAAGGAAATACTGCATTTCGAGCAGAAACTTCGTGTCATGCATGTGTCAGAGAAGAGTAATTTATTTTTGATCTCCCAGCATGCTTTTCTTTCAAAGGGGTTCATGACTCCACAAAGGAGCTGATTGGCAGTCGAAAGATCTCTCGCTTCTGTGTATCCATAACACAGGCATCCACTGTGCAAATTTCTCCCCAAACCCAGCATTTATGTGTGAACTGTACACATCCGAACTGATGACAGCAGGGTATTTGTTGCACTTGGTTTCCAAGGCAACGGCACTTTACGGGATCCCCACTTATCCTGCTCTATGCAGAGCTGCCTCAGAATCGCCTTCAAAGAGCCCTTGTCTCCATCTGTGAGCTGAAGGTAAAATGCTGGGATGACAGCTGCTAATGAGCTGGCTCACCTCCATCAGGGCAGGCCTGCATTTATTTCTGCTGTCCCCCTCGGGAACTGTCAACCAGGAGTGAGCGTGAGAGGAGAAGGAATGACTGCCCCTTCCCGGGAGCATGGCACTCTACTGCACTTGCTAATTTGTTCGTTACAATAAAGGATGGACAGTTGAGGGAGAAAAACCCATGTACCTTTGTTGGTACTGCAATGTCAGCTACGTATTTGCTTCCCAACGTTTCCAGTGGCCGCTTCCGCCTGCCATGCTCTCTGCGTGGGCCAGGCTCTCTGTTTTGTCAGCTGCAGATTGTAGATTTCACTCCTCATTGTAGATTTCATGTAGGGAGCCCTTTCCAGAGGCCTGCGTTCCCTTGCTCCTAATCTGCCATTGACAATAAAGAATGTTAAGAGCAGCTACTGGGAAGATAAAGATATGTGTTTGGGATCAAGGGGAAAGAGAATTTGTGTTCTGGTGCTCATCATGAGTGTGTCACAGAAGGTGTCCTCTGTTCTCCAGAGTCATTACTGTGTAGCAGAGCCACAGTAAGTTAGGCTACCAAGACCCGATTCTGAGGGACAATTATATAAATCCCGCTGAGGTTGGAGCAAATCGGTATATTTGGGCGAACGGTATATTTCACTCAGAGCTGAGAGTGCTGACTACATTTTCAGAAGGTGAAACAGTTGGTATCACTTGAGTTCTACCCTCATTGACACATATGCTATGACTTATATAACTGGACTTAATTGTCTCTGGCAGAATAAGAGGCATGCTAGCTACCTAGGGCCTGTGCTTTTCAATTAGGGGAAAGTGGTGGTGAGATTTAGATCACTAGGTTTTCAGAACAATTCACTTTTTAGAAACTTTGAAGGAGAAAGCAGAGTATATTATGTGATCTAAGATCATAAAGGGTGTGTGGGGGGGTAATATAGGTTTGTGTGTGTGTGTGTGTGTGCATGCACTTGCACATGCACTCTTATATACAGAATTTTAGGTTCTGGAAGCAGTTACAGTAAAATTATAATAATAAAAGTATATGTTGATATGTAATGTAACCGAGAATAATCCTTATGACAGTTCAGCTGGAGACTGTAGCTAATGGAAATAGAAGCTGACATGAGAATGTATCTGAAAGATAGGCTGAAAGGTGAATGGAATGAGAATCCCTAAAAAATAATAAAAGTGATTTTATGGATGGAAAAGAAAAAAGCTTCATGTGGAGAGAGAAAAAATTGTTCCAAGAAGTGCCATTATTGCCCTCGTCAGTTTTGCTCAGTGGATAGAGCATTAAGCTGCAGACTAAAGGGTCCCTGGGTTTGATTCCAGTCAAGGGCACATGCCTGGGTTGCAAGTTAGATCCCCAGTAGAGGCAGCTGATCAACGATTGTCTCTCATCATTGATGGTTCTACCTATCTCTCCCTCTCCCTTCCTCTCTGAAGTCAATAACACACACACACACACACACACACACACACACACACACATATGTGTCACTGCAATGAGAGTATTAATGGCAGGTGTCCTCTGTTCTCCAGAGTCATTACTGTGTAGCAGAGCCACAGTAAGTTAGGCTACCAAGACCTAACTTACAGAGAGAGAGAGAGAGAGAGAGAGAGAGAGAGAGAGAGAGAGAGAGAGAGAGAGAGAGAAGAAAGAAAAATTGTCAAGAAGTGCCATTCTTACTTTTCCACCTTCCTAACTTTATGCTTTTCCTAGATGTCATGTAGTATTGTGAGAATAAAGTGCAGGTTCTCCTTAAAAGAGAAGTTCAGTGATGGGGGAGTCACTGGTGGTGTCTGGAAGAATGTAAGCTAATGCCCTGACTAAGGATCTTCCTATTGGTAGAGTTATCCAGAGAAATCCCACCACCTACCATCTGCAAGCTGGAGACCCAGGAAGGGCAGTGGTGTAGTTTAGGTTCAAATTCCAAGGCCGGAGGATGAGGAGTGACAATGATATAAATAAACCCTGGTTCAAGGACAAGAGAAGGCCAATGTCCCAGGATCACAGGCAGACAAGAAGCAAAAGGAGTGAATCTCTCCTTTATAAGCCCTCAATGGATTATATGATCCCCATCCACATTAAGGAGGCCAATGTACTTCACCAAGTCTATCAATTCAAATACTAATCTCATCTGAAAACTCTGTCACAGATCCACCCAGAAATATCATTTAAACTGTGCAACTTTTGGTGCAATCAACTTGACACAGACTTAATAACTCCCTAGCCAATTTGATTCAGTGGATAGAGCATTGGCAGGTGGACTCAAGGTTCCCTGTTCAATTCTAGCCAAGGGCAAATACCTCAGTTGCAGGCTCCAGGCATGTGAGAGGCAACCAATCAATGTTTCTCTCTCTGTCTCTCCCCATTCTTTCCTCTATCTCTGAAAATCAATAGAAAAATATCCTTAGGTGAAAATTAACAACAACAACAAAAAGGATAAAAATAAACAAACCAACAAAAACACCTAAAATTAATTATCACCCCGAGGAAAACTATATAAAACTCCTTTCTCTGTCTTTTAAGTGGATAAGATTAAGGATAAACATAAAATGCATTTGGGATGAATGGACAATACCTTTTAGAGAACTCTTGTATAGATATTTGCAATACCTTATTCAATAGACAATAATCACATACATCTTCTTTACTTGTATCTGCCCATCACTGTTTTCTCTATTTCTTTGTCAATGCTTACCTTTCTAGACAGAAAGTTATTTCTGCCCCCATTGAGGTAGTTCTTTCTCCTTCTTATCTGAATCCTTTCCCTCAATATAATTTTGCTCCCACCCAACAATGTGTAATATCTTAGGTAGTCAACCTTGTGCCTATTGACCCAATTTCTCAAGAGGAAAGGGAACAAACAAACAAATCATGTGTTTTGAAAGTGTGTTCTACAAGAATCAAAAACAATGCTCTTCAGTCAAGATTCTCTGGAGAAAACCATTCAAGAATATTCTCTGATTGTTCTGCCATGAGGAGACTGTGGTCAGATACACAGATGTGTATCCTGGCACCACGGGAATTTTTTAAAAAAATATATTTTATTGATTTTTTTACAGAGAGGAAGGGAGAGAGATAGAGAGCTAGAAACGTCAATGAGAGAGAAAAATGGACCAGCTGCCTCTTGCACACCCCCTACTGTGGATGTGCCCGCAACCAAGGTACATGCCCTTGACCAGAATCGAACCCAGGACCTTTCAGTCCTCAGACCTATGCTCTACTACTGAGCCAAACCGGTTTTGGCCACCATGGGAAACTCTGTAGTAAATACTGACTAGATATTCCACTAAGTTCATTTCTAGTCAGATTTTATCACCATAGGAATATCTGTCCAGTGTATCTATTATTCTTGTAAATGCTAAGACAGCTGAACTGGTAAGTTATATCATACTTCAAGAAAGGCATGTCTGCCAAAACCGGTTTGGCTCAGTGGTAGAGCATTGGTCTGCGGACTGAAAGGTCCCGGGTTAGATTCCGGTCAAGGGCATGTACATTGGTTGCGGGCACATCCCCAGTAGGGGGTGTGCAAGAAGCAGCTGGTCGATGTTTCTCTCTCATCAACGTTTCTAGCTCTCTATCCCTCTCTCCTCCTCTCTGTAAAAAATCAATAAAATATATTAAATAAAAAAAAGAAAAAAAAAAGAAAGGCATGTCTAGAGAACTTAAAAGTGGATTACCCCTACATTTATTTGTGTATATGTTTGTTTGTTTCTACACTGAAACTTAAGGAAAGAACATGTCTATGAACCATTGTTAATACCTGGAGAAAGAAGAGCCAAAGGAAAGCTTCATACTAAGATCTAGAAATAAATAAACAAACAAACAAACAAACAAATAAATAATCAAGAGTAATACGTCATCAAGAATAACAATATAGAATAACTAGTGGCCCCGTGCATGAAATTTGTGCATGGGGTAGCGGGGTGCCCCTCAGTCTGGTCTGCACCCCCTCTAGTCTGGGACCCCTCAAAGGATGTCCTACTGCCAGTTTACAGGGATTGGGCCTAAACTAGTAGTCAGACATCCCTCTCACATTCCAGGACTGCTGGCTCCTAACTGCTCACCTGCCTGCCTGCCTATCTGCCTGATTACCCCTAACCACTCTGCCTGCTGGCCTGCTCACCCCCAAATGTCCCCCCACCAGCCTGATTACCCCTAACTGCCCCTCATGCCAATGTGCTTGCCCCCAACTGGCCCCTTGCTGGCCTGTTCACCTCCAATTGCCCCCCTGTTGGCCTGCTCATTCCAAACGCCACGCCCCTCCCGTGCTGTTCTGATTACCTCCAACTGCCCCCCACTGACATCCGCTTGGCCCCAACTGGCCCCCCTGCTGGTCTGCTTACCCCCAACAGCCCTGCTCCCTGCCAGCCTGATCACTCACAACTGATGTTCCATCCTGGCCTGATCAGCCACAACTGCCCTCCCCTCTTGACCTCTAACCACCTCTACCTTGGCCCCGCCACCATGGCTTTGTCCAGAAGAATGTCTGGAAGTTCTCCTGGAAGGTCTCCCAGTCTAATTAGCATTTTATTAGTATAAATAGTGCTCCCTATGGGCATGACCCTTTATTGTTTACTGAAAATGCCTACATTGAAAGCCAGCTAAGCTACCAAGAACTAGAGGTGAATCTGGATTTTTTTATATTCTCTCATTTTCCCGAGAAGTCAAGCACTATAATGCAATTCACTGTAGCAAAAATAGCCCCAAAGACAAAACTTGCCAGCCACTGTGAAAGCCCTGTCTGAATCCTTTCATGCCGATTAGCATGGCCATGGTGTGACATGGTGACTTCCCTTCCCTCTGGAGTTGCCTAGGATCCGCCATGGCCCAGTTCCTTCATCTCTGTCCTCCAACCCAAGGCCTTAATTATTTTGCTCCCTGCTCACTGCAATTAGCTCAACCGTTTCTGAGGTGTAAATCCTATGTGTGCTCATTGATTCAGCAAATGAAACAGTCTTAAAAACTGACCAACTTTATACAAAAGCCTAATTTCCAGCTATTGGTGAAATAAGGAGGCAGAGTGATGCTAAATATAACAACAAAATCGCCGTCACTACCTGTTGTCCAATACCTGTCACAGTCTGTGTTTTGTGGCACCCGAGTAGTTTCTTCTCAATTTGGGGATCTGGAACTTTAAAAAATATATATATTTTATTGATCTTTTACAGAGAGGAAGGGAGAGGGATAGAGAGTTAGAAACATCGATGAGAGAGAGAGACATTGATCACGTGCCTCCTGCACACCCCCTACCCAGGATGTGCCCGCAACCAATGTACATGCCCTTGACCGGAATCAAACCTGGGACTTTTCAGTCCACAGACCAATGCTCTATCCACTGGGCCAAATCAGTCTCAGGGATCTTAAACTTTTTGATTCTCTTTTTTCTCAAGTTTGTAGATAAATAAACTTAATTTTCACTTTTTAAATATTTTGTGTGTCTGGGCTATAGCACACATTAGTTAATCCTCCTAAAATTTGCTTTAGTTCTTTAAAAATCCCAAATAAAACTTGATATGTATTGGGGAAAGCACCTAAAAATGTTCCTGTTTTATTTGGATTTTTTTGTCTTGTTGTTGTTTTAGTTAACCTATTTTTCAAATCTAAAATAGCTCAGATAAAAACATCAGGATTAGGGGAAAATCATAAAACAGGGGCTGGTGAAAATAAATAACCCAACCACTAAAAGCAGGGGGGGAAATTGCCTCAGTTCTGTGTTACAAGGGAATTCTTTAAAAGAATTTTTACATTTGTCAGAGGATGGAATGAAAGTATGGCTCTAAACTGAATAAAATATATATTTTTAAATGCTAACGAGGAAAGGTCAAATGTTTCTACAAATGCCCTGGGTTCTATAATATTTAGTTCTTGCAAATCAAAAGGCGAGTGGAAAGCCAGGAGATGATTAGAAAATGGTGCACTGTGGGGCACAGCTCTCTGCTGACTGTGTCCGGACCTGCTGCTCCCACGGTTCTCACATGGCTGAGCAAGAGAGAAGGAGCAAACTCATGTCTCTTATAAGAGCACTAATCCCACCAAGAGGACTCCACTCTCCTGACCTAATTACCTCCCCTCGGTCCTGTCTCCTGGTGCCTTCATGGGCATGGTATTTGGTATTAAGGCTTTAATATATGAATTTTGGGGAGACACAAGCTTGCAGTCCAAAATACTGGGCAAAAGAATATTCACATTTTACATTTTTGATAGTTACCTTCTGAAAATATTATGCTGATTTCCACACCTATCAACAATAGATCAAGGAATATATATATATATATATATATATATATATATATATTCCTTGATCTATTGTTGATAGGTGTGGAAATCAGCATTTTATATATATATATACACACACACACACACACACACACACACACACACACACCCGTATTTTTCGGACCATAAGACGCACTTTTTTCCCCCCAGAAGAGGGGGGGAAAAGTCCCTGCGTCTTATGGTCCAAATATAGCCTACACATATACTTTAAAAAAAAAGTTTTTTTACTTGCCCGGCTCTGTGTGGTCTCTGTGTGCTTGCCCGGCTCTAAAATGGTTCTAAATGCTGCTGTTTACTTTACAGGGTTGATTACATGTGTTTTTGACTGTGATGTTGGGTTTTAATGCACATAAAATATTTTAGGACACTATTTGTTTCAGAATCTTTTTTTCTTCATTTCCCTTCTCTAAAAACTGGTACGTCTTATGGTCCGAAGCGTCTTATGGTCCGAAAAATACGGTATATAATTTATCAACAAAATCTAAACTTAGTTTTCACTCTCTTAGGAGAGCCTATACTGACCACTCTTACCACATCTAATACTTCCCATTAATTGTGTTTCAGAACACAACATGCTTGGCCTTCTCAGGACTTAACATTGTTGCAATTATACATGTATTTCTGAGATAATTCAACTCTGTCTCTTCAGCTAGATCTGAAGCTTCCTAAACATGGAGAGAGATTTTCCTCATTAGCTTTCCCCCTCATTGTGGAATCCTTAAGACCTACTAGAGTACCTGGTACATAGTAGGTATTCATGCTTAATGAGTCCTTTTTAGTAAATAAATGAATACATTTCTAGTGCCTCAATTATTGCTAAGGTTCACAGGTTCGACTTCAGTCATCATTTTGAATGTGTTTAATTTTTTTACACTCTACTTTGTCTGGAATCTTTATATGAAAAGACAGCCATGGTGGTTGTCTCAAATTAATTTGGAAATTTGACAGGATATAAATTAAGCAAATAATGAATCAATAAAATGTTCATGCAGCCCTATTTGATTTGGCTCAGTGGATAGAGTGTTGGCCTGCAGACTGAAAAGTCCCAGGTTCAATTCAGGTCAAGTGCACATGCCAGGGTTGTGGGCTCAATCCCCAGTAGGAGGCATGGAGGAGGTGGCCAACCAATGATTCTCTCTCATCATTGATCTTTCTATCTCTCTTTCTTTCTCCCTTCCTCTCTGAAATCAATAAAAATATATTTTTAAAATATTAGTGCATTCAGTGAATTCCAACATGCACAGAGCAGAGAGGAAATTGTCTTATTGTAGAAACCATACATACTATCAATTAAGTTTGATACTTATAACATTTTAAAACTAACTCACTATTGATTTGTATTGGACTTAATAAATTCTAAAGCTTTTTTATCTTTTTTAACATTTTTCCACTTGATTACATATGTTTTCCATTTATCACTATTATATATTGTCTTATCAGATTCACTTTCTAGATGCAATATGTGAAAATATTTTGGGAATCTGATGATGAATCCAAAAATCTAGGTTTCAGAGTGTCATGATCTCTTGACAGGAAACCCATGCTGCTTTGCTTGTCAATAAGAATTGGAGGTCTAAATTGAGCTTCAAAAATGAAAGTTTGCATACATATGGCTATTGTACTTTGTATGTATTTTTCTCATAAAATTTGTCAGGTTCTTCTTTGGATATTACCCATCCCTCTCATCCCATTTTCATCCCCTCCCCTACTGGACTGAGCATATGAAATGTGTCTGACTCATACTTGTATTCCTGGCAGTATTTACTTTAACAGTGATTTACACATTGTTGATCAAAAAATATATATTTATTCAACCATTAAAGTATATTTGTGCTCTTACTCTGACTTACAAACTATTCTATGTGTTTGATATACAAATATGAATAAGAACTGAAGAGCAGGAATCCATAGTTCTAGTGAGGTGAAGGGCACATGACCCATTATGAAACAACTCCAATATGTACTTACAGTAATAAACAAAGGATACCGGTATGTGTCAAATGTTAAATTGAGTTGAAATAATTCTATATGCCCACTTGCTTAATTATTTTTAGTTTTGGATTCCCAGAATAGCAAATGGTGTTCTGAGGCAAGAGCAATCAATCAACCTCTTCCCACCTTTCCCAAGTTTTTCATAGATATCTTCTTACCAAAGAGGAGTTTCCAATGTATTATATTAATACTATTATATTATTGTATTACATTAATAATTAGTATTTGGGGAGAGATTCAATATCCTGCATAGTTTTCATTGTAATTCTAAATTCACCTAAATTGTAATCCTAAATTCACCTAAAATGAACTCTTTTTGTATAGATCTTGGGAAATGTGTAGATACTTCTTAAAGTATCTACACTAACATTTTCCTAAACTTTCCACCTCCCATTTTTTATAGTAAAATTTTACTGAGTTTCTAAGAATTTGTCAAAAGGTACAAATTATTAGGAAGAAATATATGGTATGAGCCCTTCTCACATAAGACCTTGAGAGAAAAAAAAATACAGTATATTTGTTTCTGTGTCAAGTGTGACACAAATAAGAGCTCTAGCCCATAGAAAATCAGAAAGTAAGTGAAGTGTAAAAACAGAAAGTATATGTACAGTATTAAATTGTTTATTATTGTGTATCTTCTATATATTAAGCATTAAACTGAGTTCTGGAGAAACAACAACACATGCTCTTTGTCCTTAATGTTCTCTGAGTTTCACGGGTGAAACAGACCCAGAAGCACAATTGTGATGCTAGGTTTTACATGCAGAAGCAGAAAGATGAGCAGAGTTTTGTAGAAATAGAGAAGAAGCACACAGGGCTGTTGGCAGCACCACATTAATACAAAGAGCTGGAGCATCAGGAACATCATTTTGTAGTGACCCTTGAGCTGAGATTCAGAAATTAGAATCCTTAATCTTGCCAGTGGTATTGAAAGGGCATTCCATGCAGAGAAGGCAATGTGATCAATATCAAAGAAGCGGGGCCAATCCTAGATTCAGGAAGACCAGTTTAGGAAAGTACAATGTTACTTGAATTAGAGGTATGGAAAGGAAGGGATTAAAAATATTTCTAGGCATTTGAAGTTAAAGATGAGAGTTGGTAGGAGGCAGGTTTAAGAATAATTCCCACATTACCAGGTTGATTGTGTAGATGGTGATTTCCCAGTAGAACTTCCCCTCCATTACGGCGATCGGTTAAAATTAGGCAGACATTCTGATCTTCTAGGCTCTCAGGATCACCACAAACCTTGAGAAACCTGATACGTTTCTTTGGGGGCACCATACATATTTTCATTCCCTGTGAATGGTGTGGCGTGAGAACAGTTTAGGAAGAAACTTC
Organism: Pipistrellus kuhlii; assembly: GCF_014108245.1. Lineage (NCBI taxonomy): Eukaryota > Metazoa > Chordata > Mammalia > Chiroptera > Vespertilionidae > Pipistrellus > Pipistrellus kuhlii. Next base: position 12,039,783 of record NW_023425515.1, read on the forward strand.
ATGGAGAACTTTGGCACAAATAAGAACGATTTTCACTTTCCTAAATATCATGCCAAAATAACTCTTTCAGGAAAGAAATATTGTTGGTATTACCTCTGATATTAAACATATATATATATGATATATATATATGATATATATATCATATATATATTATATATATATATGATATATATATATATCTCCAATATGTGTGTATATATATATAACCAATATGTGTATATATATAACATATATATATATATATCTCCAATATAATTATTTTTTCAGCCCTAATTGAGTCTAAAATAGTTATTCTTAAGAGAGTTACATAATTTAAACTCATAGAAAAAATCTATTATATCAGTCCTCAACTAGAGTCTTACAAAGCATAAAATAGAACTCCAGTATAGTGAGACCTGGATAATAAATACATTATAATAAGATTAGGCAGGATTATTTTTTTTACCTGGTGGTAGACTATTAGCAAGTAATATCCTAATTCTTGTGAGCATCCAAGATAGTTTTCAAAATACAATACATCTATTATAACCCTAAATAAAATATGTCATCTCCTTTACGGTTCTCTATCCATTCAATGCCGTCATAATTGTTTGTATCATTGCTGACACATGGGTGAAATTCCTTCATTGCTAGTAAGAAGGAGGTCCTTGCAATATCTTGAGAGAAATAATTTTCTAAGACCTGCCCAGAAGAATGAATGACTTTTATTTGTGTGAAATTATATCCCTTGGTTTCCAAAGTCCCAGAACCAGCACTGGTAATTGTTCAACTGGGGTTTCAATAAAGCTAGAGGCAAAGCTAGTACCCAAAGTTTTCATTCCATAGTGGAGCTGAGTCCATTGTAAAATCCATGTGTCCATTGTGTATAGTCCATATGGCCCACAGTGCCAAGTGCAAATTCTGTGTCCCCCATCAGCCAGGAATACCAAGAGCCAAGAGCACCCAGAAAGAGAACTCCCTTTGTTTAGGAGTTAAATATCTCAGATTTTTGGATCCTTGCAATGGCCACACCTATTCTGGCCAAGGACTCACTCCCAGGTGTGATTGATTGGTAAGCACCTTTCCATGTCACTGAGATGTTACTGGAACCACATCTAAATTGCAGCTTTCCTTTGCCCTTTTCTAGTTATATATATATATAAGCCCAAGAGAACTTTACAACCAAATGACTGGAATGACCAGTCAACCACTCACTATGATGCACACTGACCACCAGGGTACAAGCACTCAGTGCAGGAGCTGCCCCCTGGTGGTCAGTGCACTACCACAACTGACCACCCGTGGTCCCCCCCCCACTCACCTGTCTGGATCCCCCAATTGTCCCTGATGGTGGAGCCAGCTGGCCTAACTCCTGTGACTCCTACCCCCTGCGCCAGCCAACTTCCTATGGTCCCTCCACTCTACCCCCCGCTAGACAACCTCCCTCAGCCCCTCCTCCCAGCCAGCTGGTCTCGATAGGCTTTGATTGTCAGCCAGGCTGAGGGACCCCACCTGTGCACAAATTTGTGCACTGGGCCTCTATTAATTAATAACTAGGCTCTAACAATGGTATCATCATGGCCCAGGATTAAAAACCTTGGAACTATCTTGAATTACTATTCTGTGTAAATTTGGGGAAAATATTTTCTGAAGAAGGTTAATGGGCCAGGATTAGGAAAGGCCAAGCAGGACTTGATGAAGATGGCACAGGAGTCTACCAAGCAGACAGTCTACACACGTCAACATATCCTATACCAAGCTGGGGGAAGTAATTTAGCACTAAAGTAAGCACTATTTGATCAACAACAATTTAGGTACAAAGGTCAGAGCTTGGTAGTCAATCAGCTTGGACAGGCAGTTTGGAGGTCAGAAGTACCCAGGTAAGGAGTCCCTGGAAAAGTTGCCGGATGAGTGAAAGGCTGATTGAGCAGCTAGTCAGGAAGAAGAAAATTCATAGGAAGCAGAGAGCAGAGCAAGGTCAGTGGGTCTGCATCCAGATCAGCACAGGAATGAGAACATTTGAAAGGCAGGCAATCTCACCAACAGGTCTCCATCCAGCCCCAATCAAATGCACCCTGCAGGTATGCTGCTTTGTTCTTTGTGAATTACAGAATATTTCAGACTTTTAATGTCTGGCTTTTAAAGATGAAAATGTCCTTTTAAAAATAAAAGCTCATGAGACTAAAGTGACAGAAACAGGTAGGTTTAGAACATAGATCATCAAGCTCTAGTATCGTTGACTCTTTTTCAGGATTATAAGAAGGCTCAGTTGGCTTTTCACTTATTTGATTTAAATAAGCACATCAACAGAACAGTCTCAATGAAAATGTAATTCACACAGCAGAATTTTTATTCAGCACTAGATATCAGGAAAATTGTGAGGAAGGAGACTTAACCTTCTGTGCTATTTTTTTTTTTCATGTCATCTCATCTTCTACAACAAAAGTTGACTGAAATGATCCTGGTTTTTACTGATTGTCTTATCCCTTATATAACTTCAAAATAGATTTGAGATAGCTAAGAATAGCCCCATCAAAACTCATTGTCTAACATGTCTCTTAAGGATTATTTTCCAGGTCATTACATCATTCTGTCTCCTCTGACATTCACTCTGTCCTCCAGTTCTCTTCACTCTTTTCTCTTTATTTTTTCACCTTGACAGTAGACACACAAAATGCTTTCCTAAATAGTATCACACAATATTTCCTAACTAGAAAACAATTTTTCCTAAATATCACAACACAATATTTCCTCAGTAATATATTTTCCATTATAACACAATACTTCAATCTAATAGTTGGCCTTTTAATTTCCCATTTGATTTCATTTCACTGCCTGTATTCCCATATAATGCCTTACTCTAGCTTCTATTCCCTCCTCTCTCCATTCTAAACCCATCAACTTCTTCCTTCTTCCTCCAGCACTTCAATCAGATGATACATTCTGGTATGACACTGACCTGTTCCTAGTTATTGGCCTGCACGACATTTTCCCCATTTTTACTTGAGGGAACCGCCCTTTCTCTGGCTCTGGTTCATTGATCTCAACTCTCCATTTCCTATCTAAGGCAATTATGTTGAATATTTCAATGGTGATTAATATTTCTCTATTAAATGTGGATGAAGCCACCTTTTCGCCTTGAATTCCTTATTTTCTCTTTTCATTTTCATACAGAAATGTGTTCCCTCCTGCTCAGTAATTTAGCATCCCTAAGTATAACTGACGATCAAAGTCCTTTCTGCAGCTCCGTCCTGCATCTCTGAGGAGGCCCATTACATTGAATCAATGAAAGACATTTTGATATAGCTAAAACTGAACAGATTTTTCTATCTTTTTTATACCATTTCTATTCTATATTTAAATGTTCATGTCCCCTTCTCCTATCCTCTCCTTCTTGAGATTTCCACATTTATTACACATTTAATCTATAATTTTTGCTATTTCTATTTTAGTTCTTTCTTCTCTGTGTCCATCATTACTGTCCTATAAGGCTCATACCATTTCAAGTTCGTTCTATGAAACAGAATCTTCAAAGGTCTTCTTGCTCTAGTTTGTCCTTAATAGAAATCATCTTCTCAAACAGATTGATCTTTCTAAATTCTGCTTTGAGCAGGCTGTGCATCTGATTTAAATACTTCCCATCAAATCAAAGCATCTCAGGCTAGAATTAAAAATTGCACACAATAAATCCCTATTATATCTCTAGATTTCTTCAACTACTCCTCCACAGCCCTCCTCATGAAAACAGACCAATTTTTGTATTAATTGGCATCTGTATGTGTCTGCAACATCCAGATCTCTGAGTCTTTTTCCACGCTCTCACATCCTCATCACCAATATGAAGTTTTTCTCAAATTTCAAAACCAAGTTCAAATTTCTCATATTTCAAGACCCTCAATAGAGTACTTTCATTGACTCCAACCCACAATGATCTCCTAAATGTTGTATATACAACACTTTGCATTTATCATGTAAAATTCTACAATGCATATTATATTTCTTATCTCAACTCTATTTCCATGATTTTACCTCAGAGAATTTTTCTCATATTTCTATATTAGTCATTTATTTTTTAGTTCATAGTGAGCACACTTTTTTTTATTTTCTTAAAGGTCATACTAATGAAACATAATCATTAAATTTTATTTTCTATTTTCAAAATTTGTGTTACATGAGTGTAGATAACCCATTATTTAATTTTGCATACCTTTTATTTTAACTTTATGGAAGAAAATATTTATTTATCCCATTTATATGCTTGTGTATGCACATACAGACATGCATATTCCCTTTCTAACATGTCTTAGACAAGCAGTGACATTCTACAACTCGATTTCTTCCTTTTAATTTTGTGATTGTACTACCTGTCTTTACCTCCTCACTGTAGGATGCAAACATGGCTCTATACTATGTTATAAATATATAGCAGGATTTATCTAAGCAGTGTTTAAACAGAGTTACTGCTTGATATCTGCATGTGTGTTTTTTTTCTAAATGTACATCTCAAAGACTAGTAAAAATCAGTTTGATGAAGCATCAATTTAGTGCTCAAACTTTTGAAATGGTCAAGTATGTAATATTAACTGTAAGAAATTTTATTTTTCTTATTTTAAAGCATTTCATATTACAATTTAAATTTGCCACATTCAACCAAGATTTTAAATCTTCAGTCTTTATTGTCCCTAAAAGTTGGTTTGATATAGAGCAGCAGTGCCCTCTAGTGGCTACTTTCTTTTCAGAAGCTGCAAACGTTTTTATTCCATTTCAATCCTACTGTTGACTCTAATTTATCATGTTTCCTAGTGAAGTTGTCACAATTATAATATTTTTTTCAAAAATATATATCCTTAGGAATACATATCAAAACATATGTAACCATTAATTTCATTATTTTCAAGTATTTAACAGTTTTTGTTATGCAGAATTCAAATTTCTAGACTATTTCTGACAGCTTTCCACCCAAGCCAGTTGTATTTTCTTGCTAAATATGACTAGACATATAAAACTTTGAGGCAGCTTTTAAAAGTTGGTTTTCCATTTATCCAATCTATGAAATTTTTAATATAAAATACCTAAAGTGTCCATGAAATTAAAGGAACAGCATGGTAATAAGTTCACATGTTTATACACACACACACACACACACACACACACACACACACACTACTAAGTTGCATAGCATAATAAATATGTTCAAATAAAGATTCTCTTCCAAGCTTATTTACATACCTATAACAATGAGCAGATGTCTATTTGCAGTTGTATTTGGTTAAATAAATATGTATCAAATACCTATTAGAACTGGATGGTAAAGATAGACTAATACATATGCCGCGATCATAAAAAGTATTTCTTCAGCACTCATTTCATCAAAATATTAATAATATCCCATAATTAGGTTCTTCAATATCAATAATCTTTCCACGGAGCAAATAAGATAACTAGAGGTTAGAAAGTTTATAATATGATCAAGCCCAGGCCGGGTGGCTTGGATGGTTGGAGCATCACCATGTATATCAATAAAGATTGTGGATTCGATTCCCTGTCAAGACACATACCTAGGCTTGATCCCCAGTAGGGGCACATACAGGAGAAAAGCAATCTCTCTCTCTCTTCCCGCCCTCCCCCCTTCCTTTCTCTCTCTCTAAAACAACAACAACAATAAAACATATCCTCAGGTATGATTTAAAAAAATGCCATTGGCAGAATCCTGCTAGGTATTTAGCATTTAATCCTTACAATACATATCAACTTGTTATTTTAAAAATGCATAGTGTTTATAAGCACAGGTACATATACACATTAATTCAAACAAAAGTGAAACATAATTCCATGAGAAGTAAGATTTTTAAAGCTTCCAGGCCATGTCTGTCATTTGAGAATACATGACACAAACATGTTGTTCACATTAACTCTTTAATTTTTCAAAAATTGTGAAGAAATACTTTGTTATTCTGGACCTATTTTGTTAATTCATTCAAACTGCAGACTTGGCTACAAGTGACTTTGTGAAATAATTTTCAAGTTTCGCTGGGTTCTTCCATTTGCCTCTTCAGATTCTCTCTCTCCCCTTCTCAACCTTGCTCCATGGGTCAGGAGGCTGGCATGTATGTACATGTATGTACTGCAGGGGTGGTTTTTCTTGGCTTCCTGTGGCTTCCAGGAGATGAACAAAGGGAAAGAACATTTCACTCTCCATCTCCCCACCGCCTGGGTTTTGCTGTTTCTCCACTGACACTCACAGCTCTTGGCAGGCAACCATCTCCATGCAGCCTACTGTTCTCCGTGTTCACATACCTGCTTCCTCATCTCTCTTCAGACTTCCCCTTGCTAAGGGCATGGTTAAGCATTCAATTGTGCCCCCTGCTAAGAAAAAATTCATGTATCAAACCCTCTCCCTCAGTACCTTAGAATGTGACTGTATTTTGAGATAGGGCCTTTAGAAGGTGATTAAATTAAAATGGGGCTGATACTCTGTTTTTCTGAAAATAAGACAGTGTCTTCTATTAATTTTTGCTCCCAAAGATGCGCTAGGTCTTATTTTCAGGGGATACTGTATCTTATTTTTCCATGAAGAAGAATACGGTATACATTTATTGTTAAATGAAAATAAAGGAAATTTATTACCTGTATACGGTACGGTAGTACGGTAGTTGTCAACACAAACCAGACAAACTGTGAATCCTATAGTATTAAGAATTTACTCATTTATTCAATGACAATCATGTCATCATCTTCTGGAACATCATCATAACAATCAATTCCTGAATTTCCTGGTGAATTTCTTGTGACTCCATTTCTTTCAGAATCAGTGGACCAAAATCTCTCATGTTTAGCCTAGGGGGGCCTTATTATTTGGGGGGGATGCCTTATATTTCACTCAGAAGGAAACCTGTAAGTAGGTCTTATTTTCGGATGATGTCTTATTTTTGGGGAAACATGGTAGGGTAAATTCTAATCCTGTCTGATTGATGTCCCTATAAGTAGAGATTAGGACAGATAGGCGAGACACCAGGGATGCCTGAGCACATAGGAAAGGCCTTCTGAAGACACAATGAGAAAGCAGCCATGTGCATGCCCAGGAGAGAGGCCTCAGCCGTGAATGCTTTTTCCAAACACCAAGTTCCTGTTTAGTTTGAAATTGTAAAGCCACCTCTTTATGTTTTTTTATTTAGGCACTCTCAACTTGGAGCCATAGAATTTTAGTTCTAGTTAAAACATCTAATTTTACCGAGTAAGAGCTTGCTTTAGAGAGAATGACTACTGGACTCTGCATAATTGCAATATAAGTCTTTCAAATAAAAACATCCTTTAATCACTTTTAAGACTTCTTTTGAAAGCTGTTAACTTTAGAGTGGCCTTGCAAAAAGTAATGGGTTTAATATACTTTTGCTTTTACTTTTATTTATCAGTGTTCCCTGAACTTTGCCTTCCTCCCCAGGAGAATGAGACACCAACACTAAGCCAATGTAATGTCTGATGACCAGGCAAAAAGGAAAATAAATAAAAAGAAATCAATGCATTACCTCTTGGTACACAGTTGATATTTGGTTTATATTTGATTCAGACATTTCTATTACATTCATATTCATCAAAATGCCCGCTAACAATTGGCATGTGGAAGAGGGGCCTGTGAATCTTCTCAGGCATTGTGTACAACCATTTGTCAATGCTCTGGGTGACTTGTGGCTCCATAGGCAGGTGCCATATGGTGGTGGAGTCATTAAAGTCTTCCCAACCGGACATGTGAGTTAATTTCATGCCTGATTCTTTATCTACAAAGAAATATGTCTGCTTATGGAATTAGCACGAACTACTTGAGAGCACAAGGGCCGGAATAAACCATCAACTGTGTAGTAACAGTGATAGACTCCATCTTTAGTATCAAAACCAAGAACATGTGGATAGCTGTCAGTATCATTGCTTCACTGAAAAGTTGAAGGTGAGAAAGGGAGGAATCAAATAGCATCTCTTTTATTTTTTATTATTGAGTCAAATAAACATTACAATGACAAGAGTACAGAGGTCATTTGTTTCTAGAGACATGAAAATAAGATACACTTAATATTTGAAGATTCCACATAAAATCTAAGCATAACTGGCTTCTCCTCATTGTACTATGAGGTTATTGCAAATGCCAGGCAGAAGAATTGCAGCTTTTGACATGTGTAGAACTCAGGGTACAAGCATAGTCCACAAAAGCAAGAAGACATAGGCATGGCTGGGTCAGTGACTTCATGGTTCCACCATGCCCACCCAACACTTCAGCTTTTCTTCCCATCCTGCCTGCTCCTGATTGCAAACACTTCTTGGTCCTCCAATCCTCTAATCAAAATTAGCAGTTCTCTCCCTTTGCCTCCCACTGTCTTATGTCACTAGCAAATAATCAGTCCTTAAAATAATTTGTGTTTGTATATTTCCAAGCATTCAATATGTCTTTGTATCCACACCACCCAACCCCCATCATGATGCCTAAAACTCAGTACATTTTACTAACTTGCTGATAAACTTAACCATAATGAACTAGATGATTTGTTTTTATCCATATGTTGCATGAACACAGTTCCTGAATCTTGGACAATAATTCATTCTCTCCAAAGCAAGCTTTTTCTCAGTAACATTGAATGCTTTAACTAGAACTAAAATCCTATGGCTCTATGTTGAGAGTGCCTAAATAAAAAGTGTAAAGGAGTAGAATTACAATGTCAAAACTAAATAGAACCTTGATCTTTGGGAAAAGCATTCATGGCTGAGGAAAAATACTGTGTCCTCAAAATCTCAGTCAAAATATGTATCCTTAACATGGGTGCTTGAAAAATCAAAGGCCTGGTGATCGTTATAGCTGCCAGCTACTATATCCACCCACTAGTTAGCACCACAAGGAAAGATAATCGGCTTGGGAAAGCAACATTTGATCACAACTGCCAACTGCACACGATATATAGTGATACAACAAGCCTCTGCATACTTTCTTCCCACTGATTAGCTGGAGTTGTTAGTGGCTGCCTCCCTCTGCATACTTTCTTCCCACTGATTAGCTGGAGTTGTTAGTGGCTGCCTCCCTCCTGCCTCTAGCAACCTGCAACATCTCCAGAGCTCCTGAACCTTTTTACTTTCCACTCACTGCTTGCCTCGCCGCCTGCAGTTGTATTAATACATCCCAGAAGAATTTGTTCCCATCAATTATGGTAGGAGGTGTAGTCATCATCCTGTGATACATCAGCACTACTGCAAGCAGACCAAAGAAAAAAATACATAAAATAAATAATATAAAAACAGATGCAGCCCATGAGTCACTGCAATAAAGATGCTGAGATCTGGGAAGAGGAGCAAAATAAAAGGCACTCCTCCTTTACAAGATACGTTTTTTGATACCTCAGATGTTGCTAGACACATATCATAAACCATATGATAATGGTTTCTAGGATGATAAATGCATTTAGGGTAGTTAAACTTTCAGAGGGTGACCAAACAATAAGAAAAAAAAAAATGTGTATAACACTGGAGAACTAGACTAATTATTTCAAGCCCTTCATTGTGACTTCCCCTGAGTTTTAGTTTTAGAAGGTTAGCTTTTCTCTTAGAAATTTCTTGTTAAATGTTTATTCCTGCTACCAGAAATTATCAGTAAAATAAGAAGTGCCGTGCATTGATATTCATTAAAATAAATATAAAGTTTGAAAGTTTACATTGCATCTGACTTGATCATTTAACCTTTATTGTAAGCAAAGATTTCTTAGTTCTCCAGCTAGCAAATCCCTTCTAAGAATAGCTAAATGTGCTGTGTGTAGACACACAATGGAGAAAGAGCTATCCACAAATATATGCAACGATATTATAACATTTTGAGGGCAGGGGAGGCAGTGAGAGAAGGCACAAAAACATATATATACTATGATTCCAATCACAGAGTTCAAAATTGTTTAGGTAACAATAGATAATCTTTGGGGTTAGATATCAGAATATTGGTTATCCTTTAGGGTCCGTTACCATATGTGGACACAAGAGTATCTGGGATGCTGATAACATCTCTCTTTTGGAATCTGGTTACCTGGATGTGGTCACCTCTTGAAAATTCATCAAGGTATATGTGATGATTTGTTAATTATTTTTTTATGCATGTCACTCTTCAGCCAAAAAAAAAAAAATTAACAATGAATAGAGATCTAGAAAAACAAGGTTGGTTGTCAGTGATGACACATTACTTTTAACAAAAGAGGCTAAAATAATATCCAGGTCTTGTTCAACTGTTTTTATTTTGTATACATATATGAATATACATACACATATTACACAAACACACAGATCTTTAAAGGAACTTTGTCCTTGCAACCTTCTAATATTTTTAATGGTTTTGCTAACAAAACATGTTGTGCTATATAAATATACTAAAAGGGTAAAATTACATAGTAACCTTTAAAGACTTGCCCCGGGTCTCAAACATATGATGTAGCAAATGTTAAAATGAAAACTCTAATGCTAGGACCAAAGGACTGAATCGCAAACAGTTGCTAAACATCAGAGGACAATCTATTTTAGTTGAGAAATAGCCCAAGGTACAAAGCACCTAGCTGCTAACTGTCTGGGAAAGTAATAAATAGCAATGACAAGTAAAGATTACCTGTGCCTTTTCCCTGCTGGAAACTCACATTCTGTCTGAGTTCTGGTGTGCTTTGGTTGAAATTAAAGAGGAAAATATACAGAAGACATTCTTTGTAAGCATGGCAAAAGAAAACTAAATGTTACCAATAAAATATTAATAAATTGGTAGGGAGGTGGGAACTTCATAAAATAATCCTAATGAGGTAAAATTGGGAATTTCTATGATTAACCTATATCTAGGTAATGTGGATATAAAAGTACTAATCATAGCTGCTTGCAAAGAATGAACTTTGTTATCTGAGACCCATGACTTTAGAGATAAACTGCAAGTATATAATAGGCAATGGGGTTTTCAAAATTCTGTTTTTTTCTCACTTTCTCACATAGGAAATAGTCTATGTTAGTAGATTTGAGAGAATTAGGAAAAGTTAATTTGAAATGAGACAGGAGAGAAATATAAGTTGAATGTAAGAAAGAATGACTCCCTAGAATAATTGTGCATCTTCAAATGACCAATTGGAATAAAGTGGTAAGTGTTATCCTTGAGAGAAAAATTCTGGGCCAAATTTCAAAAATCTTTTGTTGTTACAGTGAGTTTGAAAATGTCTGTTATTTATTTAGTGTTTGAATTTCATGGAATTGGTGAAGAAGTGATAAATACATTGAGGTGCAAAAGATTTAAATAATCTACATTCTGGACTTGAAAAATATTTTCCTCTGAATTAGAAATTATATCATTTCTCTTACATATACTCCAAAACATATATACTATACTGTACTTAGAAGTGTAAAAATATTAATTTAAATATATTTCTGCAATCTAATGTATAGGGATGTCTTCAAAATCATTGTGCAAATTAGATAGCTGTTCATTAAGCTCAGTTTATCAGTTATTTGTTATTCAAATCCAGTAATGTAAATAAGAAAAAGTAAATACAATAAAGTGAAAAATGTTTTTAGTTTAATACACATAAAGCAATATTAGATGAAAATATATATAAGAATAACTATCATAGATAAAATTATATCAACACTAATAAAATTTTCAAAATTGCATAAACTAAAAAAAGTTTAAGACAAAAATTATTTTTCAATTATATTTGAAGAAAAATGTGTTTACTTTATTAAACAACTATGTTTCTGAGAGATTGCTTTCCTGTATGTTTTCATCCCCCCCTCATAATGCATTTAATTAGATAAGCTAAAATTAATTCCTACAGAAAAAAATCTGCCCTGTGGTTATAAAGCCTGGGAATAGGCCCTTGATTCAATGGGGTTTGCATTGTTTTGCCTGCTCATTACTGTTATATAAAATTTAGGGAAAGTTCTTTTAAGGTAACATAGGGGGGAAAGAGTAAAAAACAATTATGATAACTCAGGCACAACTTTATCAAGAGAGCTGAATGTGGGGCTGAAAGAATAGCCATGATAAAGACTGCCTTGTTTATTGTATCTAGATAAAAAATATATTTGTTTTGTAATCTATCTTCTTCAGGACTTGGTTTTGACAGATGGATAATTTTCATACAAAGTTCATCAGGCCATTATTCCTCACCCTTGCCCCTGACATCAGCATGCATCAGCAAAAGAAAGCACTAGGGAACACAACAGATAATTCCACAAATGAAAACTACCTGTAGGATAATAAATCATATATTTGATTTAGTAGGAAATATAGATTATATATACCATCCATATAACCTAGTGAATTATAATAATAGAGTTAGTTGGGGGTCTTATATGCATTATTTTACTTGATAATCACAATTAATTGATATGATGAAAGCCAGTATTTTGTAAGGAGCAAAAGGAAGCTTGAGAAATTGAAGTCAGCTGACTAGTGATCAAATAAGGGAGGGATTACTAGCAATACTGCTTTATAAATAAGGGAACAGTCTCAAAACGATCATGTAAGTCCCCAGAAGCCACCATTTGAAGTGATAGAGCCAGGAGTCAATGGTGGTAATTTGACCCCCAAGTTCACTATCAGCCATTACTTCCTGCTTCTTCCCATGACAGATCTCTGGTTTTAAGTTTGATTCCAAGACCATAGTAGTCAGAGTTGATTGAGTTCTATTAATGGAACTATGGGTTACTCATAATGCTAACTGGAACAAGTTGTTTCCTTTTATTCTTTCATTATGCTATCATTCTGATAAGTGTCGGTCATTTTAAGCATAATGGCTGGACAGGTAAACTCTGCTGACCCCTAGTAATAACAAGAGTGAATGAAAATGAGGTAACAGCGACTGTTCTTTATTTTGTTTACTTGCTTTGAGATTAACATTCATGAAGCAGAGTCAGAAATGTAAATTCCATTTTTTATAAATTTTCTGGGCTCAGTAGATACCTATTGTTCTCTTAGATTCAAGTTAGCCATTTTTTTCTGACAAATAAGTAAGGCTGGTCACTGGGGAGGCAAGACCAGAGCCCACAGATAGACCTGCGCCATCACACTAGCAAAACAACTCAAAGTCCACCAGTCAATGACGTTCAGGGATTTCATCTTTTCTTATAGGTTTGGGTAGAGTGTAATCCTAGTTTATGTTAAGAACATATCATATTACATAAAGAGTTTATATGATATGATCCTACATCATCTCGCATAAACCAGGCATGGTTAGATTATAGAATTCCTACTGAAATCTCTGGGCTCTGTATTATAAAACTGTCATTACCAACTTAGAGCACCACTCCAAAGAATCAGTATAAGACTTCACCATAGATGAACTGGACTAGGAGTTTTCCCAGGAAGTGGAAATTGCAGTGTGGCTATGGCTGCCTTGACAAAATACCACAAACTGGTGGCTTACACAACATCAATTTTCTCATAGGTCTGGTGTCAGGTGGGGGGGGGGGAGAAGTCACATATTAAGGTTTCAAAAAAGGCCTTTATCCTTGACATGCAGACAATTAGCTGTCTCCTCCCTATGTCTTCACAAGGTTGTGTCTGTTGTCTGTTTGTTCAAATTTCCTCTTATAAGGGCATGAGTCACATTGAACTAGACACCATTCTAAAGGCATCATTTAATTTAATCATGTCTTTAAAATCATATCTCCAAATAGAGTCATTTTCTAAGTAAAAGAGGTTAGGTCTTCTGCATATGAATTTGAGGGGAACACAAACCATTCCATTATTTCTAATACATGGTTGCTCTTTGGATTGGTCTTTAAATGTTTTTTTTTGTGTGTGTGTGTGTGTGTGTGTGTTGTTGGTTTTTTTTGTGTGTGTGTTTTTGTTGTTGTTGTGTTGTTGTTTGCCCTCAAAGGTAAAACTTTGGCCATGAGAGTAAACTCTGTACATGTATTTGTGACTCAAACTATTCCACTGAATATGCTGCCCCGTGGGTGTTAAACAAATTTTAATCAACAGCTTTTAGATGACTTTTCATAGATATTGTTCCTGACAAGAAATTTTGATGCCAATACTGTCATTTCCTAAGAGTTGATGAACTCTGACTAGACCACACCTGGCATAAAAAAACAGTGTATGTATTTTTTATATAAATGTATCTGTGTGTGTAGACATGTGTATGTCTCAAGTATATAAAAACTTCAAATTCAGGGGGTATTAATATATAATATGTGTAAAAAGAATAGTAAACTGAGCCACTTTAAAATGGAGTCAAAGTTGCCAAATTGAAGGAAATGCCTTGCACTCTCTCTCAACTCAAATACTATACATGCTTATTGCCTCTCACTTTCAAATGCCTTTTATTTTGTAGGTAAACATATGAAAGCATTATACAGAGAGAAATCAGAACATAATATTGAAGCTGATGATAGATAGTTGGTAGATTAATACATAGATGATAAGTATAGATAAATAGATATGGACTAGGTATATATATATATATATATATATATATATATATAGAGAGAGAGAGAGAGAGAGAGAGAGAGAGAGAGAGAGAGAGAGAGATACAGAGTTAGAGATAGAGAGAGATATACAGATATCCATACTTTCAAAGAAGGGAATTTTGAAAGAGAAAAATAGAGTAATTTTACTGTGGACAACCCTTACAAAAACTACCTCAGCCAAATAATGAAGTTTAACATCAATAGCAATTTTGTATCAAAATTATTCATTCCTTGATCTGCAAATGTGATTACTTCACCCATCATCATTGATGTTTCTATCTCTCTCTTCCTCTTCCTTCTTCTCTGAAATCAATAAAAATATATTTAAAAAATAAATAAATAAAAATGTGATCGCCTAGATTCTAAAACAGTGTTTCCCTAAGTGTGGTACACATACCCCCAGGGGTATGGGAAGAGTTTGGTAGGGGTACGCGTTGCACCAGAGTTTGGTGGGGATATGCACTGCACTGTGCTTAGCTGCGCCTAATTTTACGTTCTCATGAGTATGAGGGGTACTCAGCATTACAAAAATTATAGAAGGGGTACACATATGTCAAAAGTTTGGGAAACACTGGCTTAGAAGATGGAATAGACATGAATTAAGTTTAATGCATAGCATAGTCATTATTTACTTTTGCCATTCAAATCCACTCATTGCTGTCCTAGAAAGCAGACCTCACCACAAATGTGGGTGATTACCACATATCTTCCATTCTTAAGCATAGAATGTAATCTATCCATTCCCAAATCTTAGAGCGGGCATATAACTTAGACTTGAGCTATGTGGTCTACAACATTGCATGGTAAGGGTAATTAGCTAGCGGCCTACATGATTTTAATGTAGGGTATGGAAAGTAAACCTTATATTTTCTCTAGATTTTCACTTTACTAAATGTAACCTTGGATCACCTAGAAACTAAGGGCCATGATTAAAGTCACTATGAAAAATAACAGATCGAAAGAAACCAGCTACAACTCTATCCCTTGTGCTTTGTGATTGGGCCTACATGACCTGTCCTTCATGAATCCCTTTTCTGCTCATGCCAGTTTAATTTTCATTTTGTTACTGGCAAGGAAAAGACTGAAAGGTTACCTGATATCTATCATGATGGACTCTATCATTTTAATGCATTTTGTATCTACAGATTCGATGGTCTTTTTGAGTTCTAATTGCTAACTCAAATCACAAGAAAAATGTAGAACAGCCTAGGGTTCAGTGAGAAATGTGAGATGTATGATTAGAAACCTAACTCTAATTCATTTCCAGCCTCTGGGAGTGAATCATGATTGCTCTAAGTCAGTGATACTCGAACATAAGAGTACATCAAAATTATCTGGAGAACTCATTTATCTTCTGCGGGCTATTCTGCCACTTTCTCATTCGCTTGGATTGGTTTGGAACCTGAGAATTTGGATTTCTAAAGAGGTCCCAAAGATGACACTTTGTGAAGCATTAATCTAAGCATATGATGTTCACCTTGGGTCCTCATGACCTTCTGTGATCCAACACAGGACTTTCTAGAAAAGTTTTCCACTGTTTTAAGTAAAACATAGGGTAATAGAGTCCCCCTTTCCTGGTCTCTTTTCTCCCAGTGATGGACATAATGATGAGAAAATATGGCATTTTGAGTTGGCATAGCCATAAGAAAAATCAAGAGAAAAAGCCAAGAGAATTACCAAGGTACCTATCCAATGCCTTTATCAGCCCAATTATCTGTCCTATGCCCTGACCAGCCCTGGAACTGACTTCTCTCAGAGTTCTTGATATATCAAACAAATCAATGTCATTACTGTTATCTAACCATTCGTCAGGCACTTTGCTACCTTTAGCTAAATGTTCTGCCTAGAAATGCTTACAAATGCTCTCCTGTAACTAATCTAGAAGCATTCTTATGACTAAGTTATTTTAGTGCAGCAACATTTTGCTTCAGGTTCTATAAACCTACAGTACAGAGAACAGTTGCTTGAATACCATAGATGTTCAGTAAATAGCTGCTGGTTTAATGGTAAATGACACAGTAGTTTGGCTTCAATATAAAATACTTTGGGATTTTTAAACATGAAAAAGGTTTTTCACACAATTTGTCCAATTATTTAATCAAGCAAATTACAAAAGTCACTTATTTCTTTGTTCTATTATTGTTCATTTTCTCTTTTAAGAAATACATTTCTCCCACAGAGATTTGAAGTACATTTTTCTACCACATATCTACAAATTGTTTAATAAGGGAGAAAATCTGGGGTTGCTGTTTGAAATCATAAAATAATGCATGCTAAAAATATGGATTAAATGTATCTTTTCTTGTCAAGGAATATTTATAAAGCCCACTTATAAGGACATTATTTCTCAGGACTTTCTAAGGCCCTAAGTCATCTATTTAATAGAGAATGTGAAGAAATATGGTTCAGAAAAAAACTGCTTTATGTCATATATACTTTTTCAAATATAATTTCTTAATGCTGTGGATGTTCCTATAATTCATAATTTCATATATTACATCAAACACTTCTTTGGCTTCTTTGGAACACAGCAAAATAAAATTTTCATTAATACTTAAGTTACCATATTCTGCATTAGCAAGCCTTTGGCAATTAAAATTTTGACATTTATATCAATAAAATTAAATCTTACACTTAAGAATTGTAGATAAGGCTCATAATTTTAAGTGAGAAAATAGAATCCATACAAAGTCCACAAGTGATCCTATTTAAAAAAAAGATTAAAAAGCCAAAAGTTCAAACAACTACAGCTTTGTAAGTCAGGGTAATTGTTCCCTTGTTTGTATTCTATGGGCTTTGTCTCTAAAATTATAGCACTTGTTAATAGTAATTGATAAAGTTTCAGCCTAATCAACTATTATTATTTGTCCAAAATTAATAGAATAAAAAAAATCATCAATTGGATTGAAATTTCCTTATTTTGAAATGATTGGGAGAATAATAACATTTCTAGTGTAAGAAAATATTGACTCTAACTCACTGTTTGTAGTTTAGTGTTCTGTTTTGTTTTTCTCCCTTTGAAATAACGTTACAATTATAAGGGTCAGTATGAGAGGGATCACTCACATGGAGACACTCTATATCACTATCTCACATCTTCCTGGATCAGGAAGGTGGCTTTGGGGCTTCATCGTACTCACAGGTAGTAGGCATCTCAGGGCGGCTGCTAAATTCATCATGACTCCAATTCTCTGAGAGTCAACTCCTGTGCCTTCATCTGGGATGCATGACTTTTGCTCCCTGACCACAGAACATTAAGATACAGTGTGTATCCTGAGGCAGATTAGGCCAATCAGACTCCTTCTCCCATGAAGTAGAAAACAAAATGGAGAACCATGGATAGCTAAAATTTCCCAATCACACCTTAACCAGTTTTGCTCAGTAGATATAATGTTGGCCTGCAGACTGAAGAGTTCTGGGTTCAATTCTGGTCAAGGGAAAGTACCTTGGTGGTGGGGTTGATGTTTCTCTCATTAATCTTTCTAACTCTCTATCCTTCTCCCTTCCTCTTTGTAAAATATCAATAAAATATATAGTTTTAAAAATTTTCCCAATCACATCTTTTGTTGACACAACAAAGAGTTCATGAAAAAAAAAAAAAAGAGTCCATGAAAACTTGATTTGGATGCCTCTGGAATTTTTCTCATTCCTGACTTCCCTATAACTTGCTTATTTAGCTCTTTTTAGCTTCTTTGCAAAATAATTTTTGTTGATCATGATAACTACTTCACATATCCTAGGTCATATTTATATAGAGATATAACACAATGTATACCTTCATTTATATCTGTATCTTCCTACCTATCTATCCATGTATCTCTGTAAATATGTGATTACATGGAAAGATGATAGATTGGCTTATGCAAGGTGTCCCAAAAATATATACACACTTTGATAGCTCAATTTTGAAAGTAAAATATATTTTAATAAACACTGCCTTAATAACTATTAAAAGTGTGTGTACATATTTTTGGGATACCCAATACTTATATATGGGGATATATTATATGGATTAGTAGGTATATATGACACTTCATATTAAATATCTACACTAGTAAAAGAGAAAGATGAAAATTAACAATACCTTAGCTATGCCCACCAGCCAATCAGGAGGGAGCATGCAAATTAACACAACAAAGATGGTGGATTGATTTGCATACACAGGCACCCAGTGACTGGGGGTGGGACACTTGCATGGTCACCACTGCCCCAGCAGCTTGGGGTCTCTCGGGAAGAATGGGAAGGCAGAAAGGTGGCTCTGGGCCACAGCAAAGGCTGTGCTGGCAGCCAGGGTAAGGATTGCCCATTCTACATGAACCTTCGTGCATCAGGCATCTAGTTTTTATATATTTTATATTACATAAAGGGCTATTATAGTATATACTATAATATTTTTATATTATTTTTAAAAAATGCCCTTTGAAAGTAAAAAGTCCCTGACCACACTGAATAACTTAATGGTCACTGACTTATGGTTTCTGGTTAATGCCATCTACCTTTTGAATACTATCTATTTGTACCAATAGACTCAATCACATATCAGTGAGACTTACTCAACAATTAATTATAATACATGTTTACTAAGATGGCAGAGAAACTTTAGAGATGGATATTCTTAGGATGGATGGTCTTAGGTATGGTCAGTCATACAACCAATTTTTTTCTTCATAAGAAAGAGTAGTTGTCTTGTTTAGTTCCCAGGTCCTGCTATTAAAATCTTTCTCAAATATTATTTTATTTAAAATATTTATGTAAAGAACAGATAACCTAGATAGGGATTAAAGCATATGTAAACACACAATACACACACAAATTTACATACACATGTACCTTTATAACAAATACAGTAAAAGGAAAGGTAAAGAAAAGAATATAGGATTGTTAATAGAAAAGGCACAGTCAGGCCTTTTGTTTGCTCCTTCCCATAATTCGGAGGTCCTGTTTTGATCTATCTAGCAAGCTTTTCCTCATTATAATCAATACAACTGACTTGCTTTGGTCATGGTTATGGAGGCAGCTTTCAGACTTTATCCATAAATGTAAGGACAAATTTAAAGGTCATAATCACAAAATGCACATTTTATAAAATAACATTTTACTAAACCACCTGAGCTGAATTTTCAAATAAACCACATTTCTTTTTTTCTTTTTTTTAAAATATATATTTCACTGATTTCAGAGAAGATGGGAGAGGGAGAGAGAGATATAAGCATCAATGATGAGAGAGAATCATTGATCAGCTGCCTCCTACACACCCCCTTCTTGGGAACAAGCCTGCAACCTAGGCAGATGCCTTTGATTGGAATCAAACCTGGGACCCTTCAGTCCACAGGCCAATGCTCTCTCCACTGAGTCAAATCAGTTAGGGCCACATTTCTTTTTCCCTGGTCAATGACATCTCTTGTTTTTTATACAGATAGCTACTCAAAGTCAAAGAGAAGCCAGTACATTGAAAAGTCCACCCATGCTTAATGAGATTCTCATGTTTATGCTGCAACAGAATCTCAGCTTCAGATAAAGAAACTTTATTTTTCAACTTAGGTCATTTATTACTTCTCTTGAGTTCAAATCACAGCTTGCACAACTCCTAACATAGCCCTTGAAAGTGATTATAATAGAATTTTATTTGGATACAAACAATAACATCCATCTCATAGACTTACCACTGCAATCACATGCTTTACTGAATGAGTTTTATCAATCTTATATGTTATTATTGTGCCTTCATATAAAAATAACTATTTAGAATTCACATTATCAGTAAGGTAATTGATTATCTAATGCAATGATTTTCAACTGGTGTACAGGGAACACAGGTATGCCACAAGAATTTTTATGCGATACATGACTATATCAGTCGCACTGAACTCTTTTTCCCTTAGATTGTCAAATAAAAACTTAAAATTGACAACAGCCAAAACAATAGCCATCTGGTATGAATGAATGAACCAAAAGTATACCTATATTTATTTTCAGATCAATAAAAACTATAATATATTCTGGTGTGTTATAGAATTTTAGTATGATTTATGTATACCATGAGATGAAAAAAGTTGAAAATTGCTGGTCTAATCTAATAGTTTTTTTACTGCCCCAATATTACACATTTTCATTTTCATTTTTTTAAATTTCTTTATTGATTAAGGTATTGCATATGTGTCCTTATTCCCCCATTATCATGCCCTCACCCTGTTGTCTGTGTTCATTGTTAGGCTTATATGCATGCATACAAGTCCTTTGGTTGATCTCTCCCCTTTCCCCCACCCTTCCCTACCTTCCCTCTGAGGTTTGATGGTCTGATCAATTTTAAACTAATTTTTATGCAATTCCTTTTTCTTCCCCCATGGAATAACTATACTTGACAATTTCTGTATTATTCCTATTGTATCTCTGGACATGCTCTCTCTTTTTAATTCTTAGTTCCTTAATAAACTGCTTTATTAGTGGTCTCATTTCTTTTCTTTTTGCTTATGCCAATCATTTAGACTTAGCTAATATTGTACTTTATTTACTTTAATATTTTGAGAAATTATTTTGAGCTTTATTACTTACAAATCATGAAGCTAATGCCTTTGCTCATTTGGCTCAATATATAGAGAGTCGGCCTGCAGACTGAGGGGTCCTGGGTTCGATTTCGGTCAAGGGCCCATGCCTGCGTTGTGGACCCAATCCCCAGTGAGGGGCCTGCAAGAGGCAGCCTACCAATTATTCTTTCTCATCATTGATGTTCCCATTTTTCTCTCCCACTCTCCTTTCCTCTCTGAAATCAATAAATATATGTATTTTTAAAAAATTATGAAGCTAATTCAAACCAAGTCTATTTGATATTTACATATGTATCACACTTTTGGCTTTAACTTTTTTCCATTATCTTGTGTTCTGTATTATTAAAAGTATTAATAAAATATTTGACTATCTGGGTTGACTACCACTTACTAAACAAAATATCATCGCTGGAACAAAACCTATTTATTTAATTTTAAGCTGGTTTCTATTAAGATATGATATACAGACTAAAAGACTTTTTCATTACTCTACCTCCAGCCTCAATTTTTATTGAAAGAAAATATTTGTTTAGTGACATGAAAATAAAATGAAAGATAATCACTCATAAAAAGGTGTTACTCATGCAACAATTTCATGTTAATGTTTAGACAGTTTAAACTTTCCCTCTTGATTTTGTATTTCTCTTGAGTATTATCCACTTCCTAAGCAACTTCTGACTGAAGCCATTTCATCTTCAGAAAAGATGGATTGTGCTGTCTCTCCCGAGGATTTTCATTTTACCAGTCTGCATCGGCCCCATTACATAATAGGTCAAGGCCCACATTTTCTTACCCTTTACTCTGACCCGGTAAGAGACCACAGTGGTTGTGATACCTTGTTGACCACCCCCTCATGTTGCTGAATGTATTTAATTCTCCTGTTCTTTTTTTTATTTATTTAACAGGTGGCCATGTTAGAAAATCCTTCTGGGCTTCTGCTTTGTGGACAGAGAGGCAGCAAAGATCTCCTGGAGCCGACAACTTGCCTAGATTGATGTCTTGGGCATATGAACGTGAACACTGTTCCCACTCCAAGGCATTTTGCCATCTGAGTGACCAAGTTTGGTTGCAAAAATCTCAATACAGATGATCAAGTTTTAGCCCTAGCCGGTTTGGCTCGGTGGGTAGACCATCAGCTTGCAGACTGAAGGGTCCCAAGTTGATTCCAGTCAAGGACATTCACCTTGATTACAGGCTCCCCTCTGGTCCAGGCTATAGTCAGGGTGCATTCAGGAGGCAACGAATTGATGGTTTTTCTCACATAGACATTTCTCTCTGTCTTTCCCTTTCGCACTCTCTCTAAAAAGCAATTAAAAATATTCTCAGGTAAGGTTGGAAAAAAAAAGATAATCAACTTTTCAAATATATACCTTAATTATAAGACATGTTTAAAGCACTGCTCCTGTGTCATATGTTTATTCATTGGTATATGGTTATTAATTCAACATATGTTTGCTTAAGCAAACATTGCTTGACCCTTAAGAAACATGAAAAATATCACACTATACTGTTTTTCTTCCAAAACCTACAGTCTGAGAAAACTGAAGTCACTGTAGAAATTACAGATACAAGAGAGATTAAGACCATTTACTTTCATTTCCTTGTTCAAAGTGTTAAAAAATAAATAAAAATAAAAATAAAAAACATTTTTGGCAACAACTAAAATCACCAGGAGAACGGTGACTAAGCAGCATAGCACTTTATCGTGTATAATAGCAACATAGACACAATGGATAGACAATAAAAGGTATACTCATTCATAGACCAGATTACAAACCCACAAATACAATAGGACATTTTTTTGTATCAAAGACAGCCTAATTTTATTTAGGAGATAACTTGCAACCTTGATACAGTTCTATTGAACTTCAGGCTGTTGAAACCCAACATTTATGCCCTTGACAGCAAGACAAATGAGTTCCATCTCTGCTCATTCACTCCACAGTTTGTAGCCCTTGGAGAATGTGGAGCCCTGACTCCTTTTTTCATCTATCTATCATTCATGGGTAAGAAAGATTTAAGAAGTCTTGAAAAAAGTGATCCTAATTTTCATACACCTTTCAACTTTTCAAATCATCTTTTTAAAGACACAAAGATGGGTTTCCTGGAAAATCATTCTGTGGGTACTTAGCATTAAAATTTCTATTAGTGTGAAAGCCTTAGCCTACATATTTCCAATTATTAGTACTGCATTTTGGGCTTCTGTGGTTTAATTTTTGTAATGTTGAATATCCAGGATAAAATTATTTACCCCCCCCCTGAATTGCCCATTCTGTTCTATTTCTTTTTTTCTCTTTCTAATGCCAGTAAATGTTATCATCTCACTATTGGTAACCGCATTTTAAAGAAAAGGAAAATAAAGAAGCTGTGTGACTTCCAAGTGAGATGTGTAAAAAATCAGTGAGTAGGCCTTGTCCATGTAAATGTGTACTAGAAATGAATTTAAGCACTTTGAGCTACAACTTGTTTTATACACAGTGATCACTTCCAGAGTATCCCAGAGAGATACAGGTAGGTGTATTTTAGGTGGAGAAATGACCCTGTGGCAATATTGAAATTTATAGTTCGTAAGCATTTTCGACAATACGCTTAAAATTTTATAAAAATGAGAAAGCAGCCTAACTGGTTTGGCTCAGTGGATAGAGCATCGGCCTGTGGACTAAAAGGTCCCAGGTTGGATTCTAGTTAAGGGCATATGCATTGGTTGTGGGCACATCCCCCGTAGGTGGTGTGCAGGAGGCAGCTGATCAATGTTTCTATCTCTCTATCCCTCTCCTTTCCTCTCTTTAAAAAAAATCAATAATATATATATATATATTTTTTTAAATAATGAGAAAGCTCATGAAATAGCATCCTGCCATTTTTAAAAAGAAATACATGAGACCAAGTACTGGGATCTGGAATTTTATGTAATAAAAGAATAGCTAAGGATGACTTGGAGTCCTAAAGAAAAGTTGGAGGAAAATGGGAGAAATGGAGATCACTTCATATGGTTGTGTTAGTATTTATCACTTTCTTTGGGAGAGGACAAGGGATATCCTCCAAGTGATCCTCTCTAGCTCCCAAAAATAGAACTATGACTCTAAAAGATTATTTTTACTAAAATACCCATCTACCTTTCTTTGTTTGGGACCCATGCAAATAACACAATACAATGTATTTAAGACAATTACCAAATCTACTGAAAGCTAACAATGATTTTATCTTTTTTGACCTTTCATGACTATTAAAAAAAAAAAATCAGAATCATTCTACTTATTTAAAACATGGAAAATAAAGTTATATTTAACTTTAATAAAAATACAAGACTATATTGTACTTATAGAGATAGCAATACAGTCCTAGGTCTGAGATGCTCTCTTAACAGAAATGAAACAAATTACTTAAAATTTTGCCAAACCAGTTTGGCTCAATGGATAGAGCGCCAGCTTGGAGATTGAAAGGTCCCAGGTTCGATTTCGGTCAAGGGCATGTGTCTTGGTTGCGGGCATATCCCCAGTACGAGGTGTGCAAGAGGCAGCTGGTCAGTGACTCTCTCTCATTGATGTTTCTAACTCTCTATCTCTCTCCCTTCCTCTCTGTACAAAATCAATAAAATATATTTTTTAAAAAGTTTACAGTATACTCATGTCTTTTCCACAGGATTGTAGAACATAATTTATAGGAGACTCACCAAATTAATTTTTCAATTAATAACATAAATCCCCACTAAAATCTATTATAACATGTGACTTTTGCATTAAGTACTTTCTCCCTGTCTTAAATCAAGGTTTTAACTCTTACAAAAATATTATAGATCAGCCAGCATGGTCAGTGGTTGAATGTGAACCAGAAAGTCATGGTTTTATTTCCAGTCAGGACACATGCCCAAGTTTTGGCTTAATCCCCAATAGGGGGCATGCAGGAAGCAACCCATCAATGATTCTCTCACATCGTTGATTTTTATATCTCTTTCTCTCTCTCCCTTTCTCTCTTGAATCAATAAAAAATATTTTAAAAATACTATAATCATAGTTTATATTAGGAGCAAGAAACATAGATTCAGGTGAAATTATTTGTTGATTTTATTGCACAGGTTCTAAAATTTTCACATTTTTTAAAAGTTAAATATAAAATTTTATATTTTTATTGTGTAAAAAATAACAAACACTAATAATATGTCCAAGTGATTCTTCTTTTATGATAAAATGCTACCAGCAAACTAAATTCCAAGGAAATCTTAGAATTAAGGTATTAACTGTATGATTAAATTTAAATATAAGCCATAACCTCAAAAAATCTGAAGCCTACATTTAGTCATTCAAACACTTAAGAAGGAAGTAACTTCCTTATTTTATTACAAACATTCATTTACATCCAAAGGAATTCTACAATCATCCATGTCTTCCTCTAAGAGTCCAAACTTTAATAAAAAAAATAAAATAAAATAAAATAAAATAAATGGAAGCTCCTATGGTATTCGTCTTTCTCTGCCTGGCTTATTTCACTTAACATAATATTCTCCAAGTCTATCCATGCTGTCACACATCTATGTAATATCTAGTGAACAAAATCATTTAACAAACAAAATAGAAACAGAAGCATGGATACATAGAACAGAGTGACAGCTGTCAGAGGAGAGGGGTGTTGAGATTTGGCTGAAAAAATGAAGAAGGAATTAAGAAAAAAAATGTATACATATAAATATATATAGAGACACAGTCTATAGTATGGTGATAGCCAAAGAGAAAGGACATTGCAGGGAGTGGAAAAGAGCAAAGGGGGAATGAGTGGGGACAGAAAGAGATTTTACTTTGGGCAATGGGCACACGATGCCCTGTGCAGATGATGTTTTGTTGAGTTGTATGCTTGAAACCTGAATGGTTTTGTTAACCCATGCCACCCCAATAAACATAATAAAAATAAAATTTAAAAAATAAAATTCTAAACTGAAACAATGATCTAGTTAATGAAAGGGAAGCTGCAGGAAGTGCTATGCTCCCTCGCCAGGTGGACAGAGCCAAGGCTTCCACAGGCAGCTGCAATCCCTTTTTCCTCTGGCAACTGTGTCAAAGCATGTGGCTTTCTACCTTATATACATGCAAATTTTATTAGCAGCAGGATGATTTCTCTTTCACTCGGAGGAAGTCATAACGTAAGACCCTGCCTGAATATCCCATATTTTGTTTTGCTTTTCCAAATGGAAAGTGGTTACCAGAGCATATTTATTGAGACCTAACAGGGCCCAGCTTGCCCTGTGAAAGGTAGAATTACTTACGGTACCACCTCGAAGTCTCAGAGGGTAAATTAAAAAGCTGGGGATTTAATACACATGCAAAGAATAATTGCTCATTTGTTGTTCCATGAAATAAAATGAAGCATTGAGTGTGGGTGAAGGAAACAATTATCCTCTTTAGAAGCAGTTCTTATGTTTTTCAAGCTGTGCCTCATTTCTCAATTTGCAAATCAAATAATGACTTTAAATGTATATGGAAAAGATCTTAGAAATAATGGATGAAACAGATAAGTAGGAAAAACCTTTATGTTAGAAGGGCTAGAAGTTTCCCTGGTTTGTTTTATTCTGTATATGCAAGAAAATGAAAAGTTCCAAAGATGTTTGGGAAGCTAAGCCAGTAAAAGACATTGTAGGCAATGAATGAACAGAGAGATATTTCTTTTACTAACCAGCAAGTGTGTGTGAATCATATAACAACTTGAATTAGCTGACATATCCCCTTAATAAAAATAAATTACTTTTTCAGCTTTACTGGGGAATGATTGCCAAAAACAAATGTGTATATTTAAGTTGTATTACATGATTTTCTGTTTGTTTTTTCAAGGTGTGTAATTTAATAGTCACTTACAATCAAGTTAACACACTCATTACCTCACATTCATTACCTCACATAATTTTCCTGTGCATTTGAAGTTAGAATAATGACATCTGCTCTTCGCAAATGACAAGTAAACAAAACAGTATTATTAACTATAATCACCATTCTGCACACTGTATCTCTAAAACCTATTCATTGTATTGATTCCATTATAATAAATACAGTTATTAATAACTGGAAGGGAGCAAAAAGAAGGCCAAATATCATAGGCATGCCCAGTTAAGTCTGGGTGACAGCATTGTTCACCATAGTCAAGATATGGAAACAACCCAAGTGTTTGTCAAAGAAGTTAAAATTGTTTATTCCAGCAGTGAGTGTGATGCCCTGGTAAGAGCAGAGAGGAAAAAACCAGACCACAGAGCATAACTCCAAAAGGGAAGCTTTCCCTTTGTCCTATAAGATTATTTGGCTGATCTGATTATTAAATTGATATCACACATTAATTTAAAAAATTCATGTATATGTAGGTGGGGCCCAAAAATAGGAGGCTTTAAAAAGTGACCAGAAGGAACCAAGATGGTGGCATAGGTAGACACATACTTGCTGCCTCTCACAACCACATCAACTAGAGGGCAGAAGAACTACCACCCAGAACCACGGGAAAGCTGGCTGAGTGGGAATTCCACAACTAGAGAGGTGAAGAAGGTGTATTGAGATTGGTAAGAGGTGCAGAGGCACGGAAAGTGCTAGCACCTGGATGTGCTGCTCTTTTAATAGGGAGGGAGATACAAGCTCCCGCTTGCTCTGAACTCCAGTTCTGGGTGAGACTCTGGGGGACCCAGCCACATATGAGGATAAACTGGACTGTCTGGCATCGGGACAGGAACGAGAGTATTCTTTAAGAAGAGGAAGAAGAAGAAAAAGGTAAAGATAAAATTATGAACAACAATGGGACAACAAATACCTATCTATCAACAAGTGAATCTAAAAATCAAATGAATAAAAAAAAAAAAACTGATGAACAGAACAAACTAGAAAATAATAGAATCAGGGGCATGGAAAGGGAGCAGACTGACAATTCTCAGGGGGCAGGGGATATATGGAGTGGGGGAAGAGATTGGACAAAGAGCTTACACCTATGGACAAGGTCAGCAGGGGGTGGTGGAGGAGGGAAAGCCTGGGGTGGGGTAGGAACTGGGTGAGTACAGGAGAGCTATGGGAGGCGGGGAAGGAACATCTGTAATAATCTGAACAATAAAGATTTTTTTTTTAAGTGACCAAAGCAAGCAGCTTTTGGACAAAGAAACAATAAAATTCTGAAGAACAAATAAGACAAAGGGGTTTTGGCTTGGGGTAGAAAATTGGTGAAGAGGTAACAAGGTGTAGACCTAGCTGGTTTGGCTCAGTGAATAGAGTGTCGGCATATGGACTGAGGTGTCCTGGGTTCAATCCCCAGTCAAGAATATTTACCTCGGTTGCAGGCTCAATCCTAGGCTTTGGTTGTGGTGCATGCAGGAGGTAATGTATCTCTCACATTGATGTTTCTCTGTGCGTGTGTGTCTCTTCCCTCTCCTTTCCACTCTCTCTAAAAATCAATGGGAAAATATCCTCAGGTGAGGATTTTAGAAAAAAAGTTACAAGGTATGTTTACAGTCTTTTCAGCTTTGAATTGTCCGTCTCTGGCAGTAAGGATATCTTTATTCTCCTGGTTTAGGAAGGATGCTTTCACAAGGGAGATTTATTTCCTGCTTTCAGGGGCAACAAAGGAAGTCCCGGTGTCCTTCGTATTCTCGCTGTTTCTTAAGTAATTTTAATTCAAAATCATCAAAATGCCAAAGTGGTAGATTTGGAGATGGCATATTCTACTCCCCTTCAGAAGGGAGCCTCTTTGTTTCCTGTCTGTAAATAAATGGGTGGGAATAGAGAGCATCAATTATCCATATGAGCATTCTAAAGCAGTAAAGAGCTAAATATGAAAACAAGATCTCAATTCAATGTTGTAAATGCTCTGAAAATAGACATTGGTGGAATTTATTTGAATTAATCAAGTGTAATTTCTATAATTCTGTTATTGTTATGTAAATGTGGCCTCATTATAATTGGAACAATTTTCCTGAACTCCCCTCCCCACTCTCCTCTACCCGTCTCTCTCCTCCTCTCTGTCTTAAGAAAACTCAAATTAGATATTTTGAATTTTGAAATACTTTCCATTTTTCTTGGACTATTGAACCATGATACTCCTTTTGTCTTGCTTTATTGTCCTCTTAGCTTCACTTATTGGTAGCATCCACAGGGACAGGGCAATATTAGAAAGTAATACCTTTATCGTATTGTCATCTTGCAACACACATTGCGGGCCTCGGGCTCTGGCTCCTGGAAAACCACAACTTTTTCTCCATACAGACATGCCAGGCTTGTCCCTCATGATTATGCCGGTATTTCTCAGGTGCAAGAGCTCTATCTGTTTCTCCTCCCACCCCCCCATCTCTCCTCTATATATTTTCCAGTATAAAATGACTTTTAAATCTCCTGATACATTAACTATTTTTTAAATGTATTTTTATTGATTTTAGAAACAGGGCATAGGAAGGGATATAGAGAAAGAAACATCAAGAAGAGAGAAGCATCTACTGGCTGCCTCCTGCATGGGATTGAGCCACAGTCTGAGCAAGCACCCTGGTCAGGAACTGAACCAATCCCAGCCAAGTCCATTAATTATCCTGCATTAAAATAATTAAAGGTGAAGCATGCTATGTGGCGCTTGCATCTCAATATTGAAATCATGATGTTTATTACTCGATAGATTTGTTTTTGTTCTCACATTGTAATTCCATGATGTAAGCATGGCCTTGTTTATCTTTAATCTGAGATTTGCTCAGTGCCCACAAAACATTATACCTAGACAAAAAAGAAAAAAAAATTTTCACTGAAAGTTATTTCACACATCAACTTTTTCTTGCTTGAACTTTTCATATTTATTTTTCTTGGGCAATTTTTAATTCTCATCTTAAAAGGAAATTTTTAAGTAGATTCTGCCTGTTTCAAACATTTTATTTTAATTTAATAACTAGAGGCCCAGTGCACAAAATTTGTGCATGGTGGTGGGGGGTGCTGTCCTTCAGCCCAGCCTGCACCCTCTCCAGTCTGGGATATCCCTCTCATAATCCAGGACTGTTGGTTCCCAACAGCTCACATGCCTTCCTGCCTGCCTGATTGCCCTTAACTATTTCTGTCTGCCAGCCTGATCACCCCCTAACCACTCCCCTGACAGCCTAAACGACACCTAACTGCTCCCCTACCAGCCCAATTGCCCCCAACTGCCCTCCCCTGCAAGTCTGGTCACCCCTAATTGCCCTCCCTTGCAGGCCTGGTTCCTCCCAACTGCCCTCTCCTGCTGGCCTGATTGCCCACCACTGCCCTCCCTGCCAGCCATCTTGTGGCAGCCATCTGTGTCCACATGGGGGTGGCCATCTTGTGTGTTGGAGTGA
Organism: Pipistrellus kuhlii; assembly: GCF_014108245.1. Taxonomy (NCBI): domain Eukaryota; kingdom Metazoa; phylum Chordata; class Mammalia; order Chiroptera; family Vespertilionidae; genus Pipistrellus; species Pipistrellus kuhlii. The sequence goes on from NW_023425515.1 coordinate 12,070,074, forward strand.
TGATCAATTTGCATATTGCCTCTTTATTATATAGGATGTGTGAGATATTTTTCAAAGACTGTGATATTCTTTTCTCTTGTATGGCCTTGTATAAACACACTAGGAGCCCAGCACTTGAATCGAAATCATGTGGCCCTGCCTCCCTCTCCGACCCTTAAAGCAGCCTTGGATGCTGCTGGCCAGACTCTCCCCTATCACAGGTGTGTTGAGGCCCCTGTTCACTGTCCCCAGTGCTGCAAGCAACCTCCTCCTGTCTGGTCGACCCATATGGCATCCTAGTTAATTAACATATTTCTCTTATATATATAGATAAAGATTAGTTACTTGATTGTGTATGATAGTGATTTTCCTCTCTAAATGATTCTCTTTTAGGTACAGCATAGCCTCCTCAGATAGAGACCTGCATTAAAGATGCCATGGAAAGAAAAAAATAGCAATTCCAAGTAGAAATTATTAAACTATACCACACTCCACACATATATCACATTCTCACATATAGCAAAACTTTGTAGAAGCAAACTATTGTAATTTATTATCATTATCCACACTGTGTTGTTTGTGTTTTGCTCCTATACATAATCATGAATAATATTTTAATGCTATTTTTAATCTTGTTTCAGGGTTTCTTTTCTCAAAAGCCCAATTAACTATTGCACTCTGTGACCTTGAGTGCTAGCAATTTGTCTCTTTACAGGATGGAAATGTATTTTCCTTGTGTTATCAGTGCTGTGCAGCGATCTTAGTGTGACTTTCCCATCACTGGAATATTTACCGTGCATTAAAATGCATAAATTAGAGTATATAGAAATTATCAACAAAAGAGAGTAAGATAAAAATGACTCTCACATTAGGTATAAAAAAACTTTTAAAAAATTTAATATGTACTCATTAAGGTAGCTTTCCATAGGAAATTTACAAACATTTTATAAATAATTTTAATAAACAGAGACACAGATAGAAACTCCTCTTTCAAGAAAGAAAAGCTAACACCGGATAGTGAATTCCAGACAAGCCCAATATCCAAAGTTAATTGGTAACTTTAAAAGGGCACGTTCAGTTATGACCAAAATTACATAATAAAGAATTAAAAGGAGGGTAGGAATGTCTGAATGACACATTATTATGGGGGGGGGAGGGGAAAGAAACTAGAAATTATGAGCCAAATTTTCTTTCTCAACCTATTTCATAAAGTTTTTCTTAAAATAGAAAATATTTTTTTTCTGAGAATGGAAATTGCATTAATGAACTGTTCATTTTTTTCTTTTTTGGAAAAAGGGGCTAGAGTAGAGATTTCCCCCCCTGATATTCTCAGAGTTTGCCCAAACATTTCATCTTCCAATTTTTTCTTCTTCTTATGCATCAGATTCCAATAGTCATTTCCAGAGAATGTCTGAGTTAGAAAAATGACAAGATAAAAATAGCCTTGCTCCTCATTACTGGACAAGGAAGGGGGTAGCAGCACCAACGGTAACATCCATCAAACCCAGTTGCAATGCAGGATTGTGTCCCCACGTGGATAAAATCCTCCTTCATTAAAGCTCTCCCTAACAGTGTCAAGAGATGGTGGTCACTTCTCACTCCTCTGGAATCTAGCTTGATAGCTTCTGGGTCCCCAATCTAAGTTGAGTGTTCAAAGTTTATCCAAGTACTCAGTCCATGGAATGTTGAACAAATGAATAGGTTACATCAATGATGGTGCATTCATTGATAAGAATTCAATCACCTATTAGTGGTTTTAACCCACGGGCATTAGAAATCGTCACCTTCTCCTTAACGATATCTCTCCCTTGGAAGTAGAAGGCTTAATCTTGTGGCTTGTTTACAACCAAGTCCTTCTCATTAAAAGTGAGAATCAATGTCTTATTAGCCCGACTGTTTTACCTTCCCGACTGAAACAATTTTTGTGCTTCAGGATTTTAAATTCACCTGCATTATTAATGACTTTCATAAAACTGCTTCTTTCACAAATACAGCCATGTTCAGCATTGCTTTTGTGTCCCTAAAATCCCTAGGGCAAGATCATCAGATGGAGAAGGTGGAGCAATTTCCAATATAGAGCTATGCCACCTAAGGCTCTTAATGACAACCACATGTCAGCACCCTTCCGAATTAAGTGGAGACATTAGAAGTTGCTGACGTCCACAGGCTCCGGGACAGAGCTTCATTTCTCCCCAGTGAGTTGGGGTAATGGAGAGGCATATGTCTCCAATACTCTTTCTGGCCTAATTAAGCAGTAAAGCCTCAAGTGTTCTAAGGCTGGCGCCATCCGCATGCTCACTTTCCTTCTTCGAGTGTAATCCTGTATGAAAAACGATTATAATAACACCACACAGGTATAAGCACAGTGCTCAACAAGTTCTGTGGAATTTTCTCAATGCTTTCAGCAATCCTCTAAAGCAGTTACAGTCCCTCTCTATATTTCACAGTGAGAAAGCTGGCTCACACAGGAAGGGGCTCAGAACAAACACAAGTACAAGTCTGTCTGACAGAATCCACTTTGTTAATAATACTAGATTGCCTAAATGTCATGGGCTACAATATAGGAAATCTTAAATTTAGATATCGATGGCAGACCCGTTCAGGCCACTAACACATCTTATTGTGTAGAACAGAAAGTCTTGTGTTAAAGATTGTTACCTATCTTTTGAAATAACTACATCATTTTTAAAGAGAAAAATATAAACATCTGGGGAAAATTTCTGTTACTTTTTATGTATACTAGTATGTATCCAGGATAATATATTTATTCCAAATATGAACTGGTTAGTCTTATAAACAACAGTAGCACTACTTATGTATTAAATTATGTTTTAATATATGGACAATATTCAGTTCTAATTAAAAATTCTAATCAGCTTTTGTGTAAGAATCTTGCTAAGTATCCCTACTCTTTCTTCACGGTATTTTTAAAAAGATTATCTTTGTTTAGTAGGTTGAGTACCATATTGGAACTTAGGAGTCTAGATAATCCTCTTTGCTCTGTTACTAATTTCTTCCTAAAACATGAAAAGTTTAGCTTAAATGTCTGAAATACTGAAAAATGTAACTAGAAAAAATAAGTAAACTTTATGTGTATATATGTTTAATTAAAGTGAATTCTAATTTGTTAATTTAAGAATCTACTGACTAACCATTTCTAATATTTTTAAAACTTGCCTAAGTAGTTGTTCAATAAAAGTGTGATGTGAGGCAATCATGCTATTATATTTTAGGACTTGGAAGTGAATGCTGAAGTTCTAAGAAATCTATCTCCTTGAGGAGAGAGTTAATCTCAGAATGTCCTGGAAACATTGTGCTGAGTAGTTAAATTCCCTCCTCCTGGGCTCTTTAAATTTGTCTATTGAATAATTATCTATTATCTGTTCAAAAGGCACATTGCAGTAATTTCATTTCTTTGAAGAAAAATAATTATTTGTCTTTTCTAATTAAAGGATTTACTTCCCATGTTAATTTTATTCAATCTTACTCAAGGAATTCATTTTACTTTAAATAATTTGCAGAAGGGATTGGTCTATTCATTTTAGTAATCTACAAGCAGCGAGAACTCAATTCTTCTGAGGAAACAGAAACAAATGTTATCTAGATTGTTAATTGGTATTATGCAAGGACAGACATTTAACTCTTCTTCCCTTTTGGAACTTGATTGCAACCTCTCCATTGTTAAAATTAGTAACAGTTATTTGTTATCCTTTCTTTTTTACAATACTGTACAGAATTAAATAACTGTCCTTCTTTCCCCAAACTCACTGTTTTTCACTGTTGATATCTAACATGAAGCCAGAGCCTCTTATTAAGGAATGAAGGAGATTTTCTCCCTGAGAGCAGGACTGAAGTGTGAATGTCTGCTCTCAGGGAGAAAATATCCTTGCGAAGAGCAAATGTTCAAAAGTGAATGCTAATCAATGAATAATTCTGAGGTCTAGGAGCTTAATGGAGTTTAGAAATTGAAGTTCTGATATTTTAGCAAGTAGAGGACATGACTCCACCAGCATGGATATTTCCTCACTGAAGATATATTTTTCATATAACCCATAGATTGATGAAGACATATCTAGAACCTATCCAATAGCTTTCCATGATCCACTGACAATTATGGAGCTTTAACAAAATACTGAAATTATTCTCACATACCCCAAAGAAAAGTTATATATTTTCATATTAAAATGCCTTTGGGGGCAAATGGAAATATTTTATCCTAATTGAAAATTTTAATTACTTGGAATGCTGATGGAAGGAAAGATCCCCAACAGAATACAAATGTATTACATTAACAAGGGAAAAAATGGTGCATTCAACATCTAGGCAATTGTTCTAAAAGATGATTTTCAGAATGTCTGAATTTTAACTAGAGTTTTTATTACAAGTGTGAGTATCCTCTTTGTGGCTTGGTAAATCAAATTGAATTCCTTATATGATACATCTCCATTATTCTAGTATAAGTCTTCAAATATTCCAATATTAAATTTCCAATACTCGCACATCTCTACCTTTGATAACCAGGTCTCTAGAAACTAAAGTATGAAAGTGCTTTCTCTTGGCTCACAGTATTAACTCTGTACTGAAATTGTTGCCAATGAGCTCACAATTATCTATATATTCTTATTCAGTAAATAGCACTGAATAAGAATAAGAATAATCTACTTTCTGTGTGTGCTTATCTGTGTGTGTGTTGTGTATATTTTGAGTTGTAAATAATGAGTTGATAACTTAAAAAGTTATTTTTAATCTTTATACAACCAGCCATGCTTAAAAATTGCAGACCCGAAGACTCTCAATGCCCTGGGTAAGGCTTAACTATATTGCTAACTGATTCGACCTCTACGTATAATACTTGGAGGTTCTAACATCTGACCAGTCAACAAGAGCCAGAAAGAGAGGAAGTACTTGATCCTGCATTGGCTTCCAGAAAACCCAGTGGTGGCTACTTGTCTCAAATAAAAGAATAACAGATCTTTTCTTAATTGAATTACATCAGTTGGGAGCAAACATTACGATCAGAGAATAAAATTACAATTGTTTTGTGTATGCCATGGGTATTATTGCTTCTACACTCACCTGAGCCAAAACTTGGAGCCTGTCATTCTGTTTTCATTTGAACTGACATATAAAACCTGAACCTTTTCTACCAGGGAACTATAGAACACAGCAGATGTGAATTTAATAATAAGTATAACATGCTAGCTGTTCAAAGAAGCACAGCTCAGCTATACCTTTTGTAATTGCAGAAAATTGTTGAAAGGAAGACAAACCAGCATAGGTAAGCATCCATGGCTCTATAATGCTGTCCCAAGTTAGCCCTAAGATCTCAATGCTGCACCCTGAAAACCCAAGGTGAATCCCTCCAAAGAAGAATATTGGCTTTCATTTGGGGAGCTTTATATTCTAAAAATGTACACATTTTGCACAATACCATGACATATTAAAAAATATGGCAGAGAAATCTATCACCAATTCACTAAAGTAAAAATGGACATTTAATTCAGTAGTCTTTTTTTAACTGTTTGCAGCTGAAATAACTATAAAAATTGGTAAACTGATAGTAGTGTGTGGCACATTATTTCCCAATACCCTTTTCATGTTCATTATGGATATTTTTTTTTAAGAAATGCCTTTTTACCTAGGCCCACACTCCCAGGAAGCTGTATTATAATAAAATTACTAGCAACATCATTCTATCTGAAGTGAAGAAGAAGCATTCAATGCAAACAAACAAAAAATTATTGGAAGGAACATTACAGTGTAATGTTTGCCAACAATTAATCACGGATAATTTCAGAGAAGACTAATCAGCCAATTTGTAATGACTAGCATACATAACTATAGAATTTATCATCAAGGTCCAACAATTAGAAAGCCTCCCTGGCTTTGTTTTTATTTACAGCATATACAGGGGATGAATCTTAAAAGCCCAGGCTCTGTATTTGCCTCTGCTTCTCCTGACAGATGTAATAATCCAGTATTTTATTTGAAAAGGCTGGAATTTATATATACACATGGCAGTTGAGCCCCAGAGGCTGACACCAGAGGATGCCAGGAGAATGCTGACATTTAAGGCTGCCATGGATTTGTTCCCTAGCAGAAGAAGCATTTAAGTGGGTCATGGCCCAAAGGTATTGAACTCTTTCCCTTGCTGACAGCTATTTACCGGCACACAGTCCAGTCAAGGAAGAAGAGGATTAAGGAACTCCGGTTGATCAGAAAATGGCATTCAAAGTTGAAACCTGTCTCTACTCCCAGGACTCAGCTTTCGAAAATCTTTTAGCGAAGCCATTGTCAAGGGATGGCATAATTGCAGGATGAAGTAAGGAGATTTAAAAATCTTAAGCAGACACAAATGCACTGAGAGTCTAAGTTTTAAAGGCTCATAGGAAATAGCCATGTGCAACTGAATCACTGGGAATAGTCACTGATCCTTTCAAACTGCCCCAAAATGTTTCAGAAGAAAATAGATCTTCCCATTATGCAACCCCGGATGGGACATATGTGTTAGAGAAATGTGAAATAATGGAATGTGCAACTCTATTTAATTTGAAATGATCATTCAAACCAGCCATAAAAATATGCAGAGAAGACTATTTTTGTTAACCAGAAAATTAATGTGCATTGGATATTACAGAATGCAAACATTTGTATTGAATGAGCTATATTCGGTGGCTCTGTATTCCCTTAGAGTTTTCATTCAATCAATTGCCTCTACAAGCTGAAAACTAAAAGACTTAAGTGAAATATAAGTGATGGAAACAAAGAGTAAAGAAAACAGGACTAAATCTTATATAAGTGCTTTTCTCTTTTGTATTTTCTAATTGAAGAGTTTTCTTCTATTTGGGATGGTTTGTTTTGATAGGGAAGATGGGTATTTCTTGGGTCACCTTAGAGTGAAGACATTTCCCATGAAGCTTATGTAAAATGAGCTGAGAATCATTTAATAATTACAGTGAAAAGATAAAAAAATTTTCATCCCTAAGATTCAATTTTTTGAAAGTTTGGTTTCAAAAATAAAATGACATTAGTAAGTGATATAAATAGGGTGCTAATCATGTGATAAGGACTCTTTTGAACAATTTACATAAATTAACTCAATGACAGACACAAACACCTGTGGAAGGAGGTCCAATGAGTCTCACATCTAACAGAGAAAGAAATATAAAAGTTTAATGATTTGACAAAAGTCACATAGTCCACAATGGTTGTAATGTCAGAAATTGAACTTAAGGATGTTAATTCTTATTTACATGAGGGAAAAGGAGAATGTTAGGAGAGCAGGCTCTGGTTCTGAAGTCAAAAGACACATATGCATGTAAAGATTTGTTGTGATCCCCAACTCTGAGCTCCTTCCCATCTATAAAGCAGATTAGCAACCCCCATCTCATAGTTACTCTGCATTAAATGAGATTAAACAAGTGAAAGGTTGTTTTGCTGAACTATTAAGTTCTGTATTTGACATAAATGATGTTCTTTATAAAACAATGTTTTCTAAAGCTCCTAAAAGAAAGTCATAATTCATTTAATCAACATCAACATTTTCCCTATATTTTCCTAAGTGGATGAACAAAAAAAGCAACAGCTCTTCTCAGGTATGGCCTTTAGGACAGAAAGCAAATTATGTTCATATATATTTTATTAGTTGGAACATCCATTCTTCATTTACAAACTAGGTTTATGTAACTCATCTATATGAAGAATATAATTATCATACATATTTTGAGAGCTAGTTTTGTTTCAAAAAAGAGTAAGATGCATGCTGGAATATATCTTAAAATATTGAACAGCTTTCAAATAATTAATAGAAATGTTTAATTTATGTTAACATGTGGTAGTTTAATTTTTCAGCTTACTAAGCCTAACAGCAAAAATAGTGCAAAATAGCTAATAAAAATGGTTTTTGACATTTATAAATAAACATTGTGAGACCAATGCAAATATAATGGGGGTCAGGCCTCTGAATATTAAAAGGCAACCGCAATACAATAGAATTTTTAAAATTATATAAATATATCACATAATAACACTGGTGCCATTGCAAGCCATATACTAATACATTCAAGTTTGATTACATTCTATTTTTAAAATTTTGATATTTTTTTTCAAAATGCAACCAAATGAAAGGAAAGACTTCAACCCTACTGATTCCTGAAAATATGGCTTGTATTTTTTAAGTGTTTTGCATTATTGCCTCCTTTCTTCATCAAACAACCCTATCAAAAAAGTGCTATTAGTATTTCCACTTTGAAGATGGTGGAAATGTGGCAGAATGTTTACTTAAGTCACCCGAGTTCCCAATCAAGAGCTTGTGAGTGTTAAGTTACCTGTGCTGTGCAATAATGAAGTCTGGCTCTAGACTTAACATGTTTAGTGACCCTCCTATAGTCAAGTGTATTGATCTCTGAGATCAATCAGAAACAATGTCACAATCCATCAGTCCATTTTTCTGATGCATTGGCCAGTATTCTCAGAGGATGCTCAGAGAACCAGATATCTATAAACCATGTTAGGAGACTATACTAAAAAGTGCCTCCTCAGATCACCCAACCAACTAAATCTGCATCCCTGGTAATAAATAGGTCTGGAAATCAACATTGTTGGGGGGAAAAAATCAAACATTAACAAAATTCTCAGCTGATTGTTAACACATGAAATTTGAAGAAAACACTATATACTTTCTAAACAGATTCATGTCTATGTTCTCAGCCCTTAATATATGCATAGTAGGCAAGCTCAGTAAATAAAGGTATATTAAATGGAATAAATTATAAAAGAATAAATCAGTGTATGAATGAATCACTTTCTCCAGAAATCAGTAATAAATAAAATAAAAATACTTGCCATAGGAGACAGTTCATGCATATAAATTAAATCAACCCAATGTTCTTGGTCTCTTTCCTCTCGTTCTGCTTCACCAGTTCCACGATAATGACAATCACTCCTGGCCACAGAATTTATGAAATCTAGATGTGAAAGAGAGTTGGATTTAAAAAATAAATATATATAATTAACTGCTTTGAAAAACAAAATAGAAGTCTCCTGTGAACCTCTATCAAAAGTGCAATACTTAATGCTTTTAGAATTAAACATATTTTTAAGAACTAAGGATCCCAGTACAAAAATTTCACATGGCCCTGGGTGGCATGGCCAACACTCTGTAACAAAATGATAATTCCTTACCCACAACATTAGATATTTATGCCTTTGTATGTGAATGTTTAACTTGGGATGCTATGTTGAAATTAATAGAGAAGGCCACCTATCTAAAGTTATCTGTAGCTTTCACGAATTATGTGTTAGGCATTGCACTGCAATGCAGCAGGTCCTCCAATAAGAAATCCAAATTGGAAGGCCAACCAGGGACCAACTGTTTCTCTAGGTAATGGGATTGAACATCAAAGATGATCCCGGTTCTGCTCAGACAGTACTGTTTAGTGGTGGACTCTGCCCCTGTAGGCATCCCAGTATGAAGGCATCCCTTTATTGGGCTACAAGCTTAAGCGTGTCTTAGGCTCTTTGGGCTACCATAACAAATGCCATAGTCTGTATGGCTTACCAACAAGAGAAAATTTTTCCTCCCAGCTCTGGAGGTGGGGACATCAAGATCAAGACACCTGCAGATTTGGTATCTAGTGAGAGCTCCTTCCTGGCTCATCGGTTACTGTCTTCTCCCTGTGTCCTCTCTTGGCAAAAGGAATTAGGGAGCTTGTTGGGGTCCCTTTTATCAGGACATTCATCTAATTTATGAGGGCTTCAACCCCCTGGCCTAGTCACCTCCCATAGGCCCTTCCTCCAAATACCATCATGTTGGGTCAAAGGTCTCAACATACACATCTTGGAGGGACACAGACATTCAGTGTATTGCAGTAAGTTAGGTTCTGAAACCAGAAGATTCTCTGTTGAGATTTTGTCTTAATATTCTACCCTTTTGATTTTAGTTTGGGAGGAATTACGATGAACTATCTGAATAGAAAAATAACTAGCAATAGAAAGTACATTTACAGTTGCTCAAATGGAAAATTGTACAACAATTACCAATAATAATATAAGAATAAACTCTTATCTCGTACTCACAATTGTAGATTATTTTGCCCCACGCTGTATTTTGAACTTTTGATCAAATAGCTGAATGACAGAGAGAACCATGCAAGCAATCCCACAGTCACTCTAATAAAATATGTCATTTTCATGGTAAAGTGCTTTGGTGTTGTGTGATGGAAGTGAGTCCCCCCTCCCAAGGACCCTAAGGAAGTTCTCATTAAAGAAAACCTAGCATTAGTTACTTTGTCTAATTTATTTAAATTACAAATACCTTATTTTGTAACTTAATTGCCATTTGGAGTGAAAATTTGTAAGAATAAAGGAAAATGCATGTAAGGAGGTAAAAGCACAGAAAGCACGTGTTTGGTTCACACAGAGAGCCCTGTGGTGCCAGGTTTTATTACTATGGAAAATAATCTGCCAGCAAGCACACCAAGTGCATCTGTGCCAAGAGCTAGTGAGGGGCAAAGTAGGATAAATACCATTCTTGGAAAAGAACCATCATTGATGGAGACAGCAGAGAATATTTGGGAATCATTTCTTTTTATGGAATTAGTCAAATGGTACTTGAGATAACTAAGAGAGAAGAGTTCATTAATATTAAAATTTAAGCTGTGTCATTAGAGAAATAGGAATTTTAACAACAGAAAAGATAATTACAGTGAAGTAAGAATGTGGGAAGAGGAGATTCGAGTGAATAAAACATTGTGTTAAATTAAGGACTATGCTCACCAGAAGAGGGGATTTAATAAAATTACTGTGTCCTGAAGTGGACAACTTTTATAATCCTACTTTTAAGCAAGAATTTTCTGAAGGTTCAATTGTTCAAATAGCTCATCTTAACTATTGCTTATAGGCAGTTCATTGATTATTTTGCAACAGTGAAATAATTATGTTTTAAGGAGAATAAAGCTATATTATTAACAATCATTGTATTACCTTGACTTTCTTACTAATTAGATATTTAAAGAATTAAAAAATATATTTTAAATGAAAAATAAAGATATCTAGAATTTATATGAGTAGGTGATGACAATAACTTACAGCATTTTTGAGGTTTCAAAATGCACATTTATCCACAATACATAAATACTGTCTAATTGAGCACTTTGCCTAGGAATCCAGTGACTCCGTAATGCTCTCTCATTACAGGAATTCACAACTACCCTTGCCCCTTCCAAAGTATCCTATGGGGAAACTTTCATATCCTTTAAGTTATTATCTTTAGCTTCTAATGTCTGTCCTTGAGTGATCTGGTTAAACCTCTCTGAACTAGATTACACTGAAATCTATTCAGAATATTTTACACTTTCATATGAAATTAAGATGATTCCCAGTCTCTTCTTATGCTATAATTTTCTAACTCTTTTTAGAAATATTGACTTCATAGAGAAAGTAATAAAGCAAGAGAGATAGAAACATCAATGATAAGAGAATTATTGATCAGCTGTCTCCTGCATGCCCCACACAAGGGAATCAAAACCTGGGCATATGCCCCTGACCTGGAATCGAACCGTGACCTCATAGTTCATAGGTTGAAGCTCAACCACTGAGCCATGCCCAGCCAGCATGTTCTACATTTTCATCTAACTAGTCTCTTCTTCTCATCCAACCATAAATCCAGTTAATATACATCTCTCCTTAATCTGTCTTTCTGTTAGTCATTATTGATCATAATGCATTTATAAGTCTTAATGTGTAGAAATAACTGCTCTCCTTTCAAAATCCTGTTTCTCTATGAAAGATGATAAATGGTATTTGAATTAGAAAAAATGATGCAGAAAATATGAAAGTTCTGGGAAATACATTACATATTTTGATAACTCTAATACTTATATGTTTTACATTAAAATACAAAACCTCTTTCACTACTTTTATCTAAAATTCTTCCAAAAATGTATTATACATACTTAGAAAAGACTCCATCAAAGAAAGAATAAAGACTCCTGGGTACCTCTGTCTTGTTATCATCAACTATCCTGTTCCTTTGCTGATTATTTCTGGGCACATCTTTAAAACTCATTGAACTACAGTTTCTCTATTAATATGATTACAGAAATGATTGCTTCCTTCAGCATGAAGGTATTAACAGAATTAATCATACATTTTAATGGAATGAACTATTTAAATGCAAAGCATTATAATAAAAAAGGCCATTTTTCTACAGGTAAATTTGTAAAAGCAAATATAGACATGAATATGAGTAAATGTGCAATGACCAGCAATAATTCCTAAGGATCACTTAAGAGATTCTATCTGAATTGACTAAAAAGGGAGAATTGACTTTTAAAGCAGATTGTTTTCAATGGTGTTTAACCATAGGAAAGATGGTTTATCCAAATTACACAGAGCACAGATTAATTAAAATATTTCAAAGAAAACCATGTGGATTAAAAAGCTTCGTGATTTTAAGAAAAAGCAAATGAAGGTTCTACCACATTCCATTTGAAAGCATTTTTTAAAATAATAATTTAAATTTAGTGCAATGTTCTACTCATAGTGAAATTTCAACTTCCATTTCATCATGGCTGCAAGATCATGATATGCAACCATGCCTGACACAGAGGTTTCCTGTTTAGATTTATTTCTAGACAAATGCTCACCCGTGTGTCAATTTTTATCCCACAGATCCCAAATTTCTATAGTAAATAAATATATGCTTACATGCTTGCACATATATTTTGCATGTAATTGAAGTATGATTTGTTATTAGATGTTTCTTCTTTTCTTTTAATGTCCTGAGGCTCAGAACCAGGTATAGTTAATAGTGTTGGCAATTATTTATAGAATGCAGTGAAATGGAGATCCTTGAGAAAGAAGGAAAATGAGGAGGCAAGAATTTCTCTTTTTTTAAAAAAAAAAAAATTGTATTATAACATTGAAAAAAAAATTTAATCCTTTCTCACCTGAAGGTATTTTTTCTCATTGATTTTTTTAGGAAGGGAAAATGGGAGTGGAAGGAAAAATGGGAGGGGAAATGGAAGTGGAAGAGAGAGAGAGAGGAGAGAGAGAGAGAGAGATAAAGAGATAGAGATGAGAGAGAGAGAGAGGGGGGAGGAGAGAGAGAGAGAGAGAGAGAGAGAGAGAGAGAGAGAGAGAGAGAGGAAGAGCGATATTGATGTGAGAAGAACACAACACATTCATTGGTTATCTCAAAAAGTGCACCACTACCAGGTGTGGGGATTGAATCTGCAACCTATGTATATGCCCTTGACTGGGAATGAAACCCATGACCGACTAGTGCATGGGCCCACACTACAACCACTGAACCATACTGGCCAGGGACATAACATTCCTTTTTTTTTTTTTTTTTAAATTTATGTAGTAAAAAAAACTCATATCATGGCATGTGGATAAACTAGTAAATCTGGAATTTACTATCATTATACTATTAATTGATAAGTAATTTGTTTTATAATATGTTTTCTATCTCTTTAATAATGAGATTTTATTAATGAAAATGAACAATTTTATAACGATGGAAATCTTTGGTAAGCCAGGAAATATTATAAGCTGAGTTCAACAGACCTTAATCATAGAACAAATTTTACTGAGATTACCAATGTATCAGAAAGTAGGTTTTAATAAAACTTAGAAATGGAAACTTTTCTCATCAGAAAGTGAAAGTCATTGAATTCAACTCCTCATGGAACCCCATGCTCTACATGTAACAACATTGCATATGAGAACACCGCCCTGTAACCAGGTCATCTTCCTAACTTTGACTTCTGAATCTGCCACTGGCTTCCTCAGTGATAGTGAACAAGTTAATTACCTTCTCTGTTCCTTGGCATCCTCCTCCATAATAAGAAAATAATATTAATTCCTGATTCACAGAATGCATATGAGGATTAAAGGAGGTCACATTGTAAAGTGTAACTACTTATGGTATCTGTCACATAGCTATATGTATGAGTATTTATACATGTGTATATATGGCATTTAGAGTTTACAAATAAAAGTTTATAAAATAAAAAATAATTGTGTGTCCTTAAAGCTGAAAAGGAAACGAAAAAAAGGATGCAGTGTAAAAAGGATGCAGTGTAAAAAAGGTTTTGTGCAAACACTGAGAGAGGGAATAAGTATGTGAGTTTTTAAAAAAAATATTTTGTTAACATTTGTTACAGTCATAGCAGAGAGCCCGTTACAGAACCAAAAATAAATATTAATGTCTTTCTGTTTCTTTTTTCCCACCAAATAATGTATTCTTGTTATGTTTTATTCAAGTTATTAAAAGCTTTTGATATCAATCCTTCTTGAAGCTCAGAATACTCATGCAACTGATCATCAAAATACTGAGAGGAATGTCTACAAATACGTTTGGAAGGTATTTCAAAATGTTTTTCCTGAATGTGGAATAAGGCAAAAACAGTTTTCCATAAAGATAATATGATCACATTTGAAATGTTGAGAAGTTCTTATCTGCATATATATTTACATTTTTTAAATTATTTATCTATGCCACTACATTGTTGTCAGAGTTTGAGAAAGGACATGATTCATATATCAAGGAAGACAAAGACAGAAGCAGACACCGAGGCGACACTGACTGGACAAACCCTTGCTCCTCCAATAAAGATGTTTGTCTATTTATTTGTTTTTAATGTATTTTTATTGATTTCAGAGCAAAAGGGAGAGGGAGATAGATAGAAACATCCATGTTGAGAGAGAAACATTGATTGGCTGCCTCCTGCAGCCCCCTACTGGGGATCGAGCCTGGAACCCAGGCATGTACCCTTGACCAGAGTCAAACTGAGGACACTTCAGTCAGCAGGCTGAAGCTCTATCCACTGAAACAAACTGGCAAGGGCCAGAGATGTTTTTGATTACTGACAGAAGCCTCTTGTTCTATGAGCTTTTGCCTCATGAGATTTGTATGTTCTAACCTCTTGATTTTTAAATTATTTGTAAAGAGTATAAGAAACATTACAATATACATAGTCTTTCTTTAAGCACCAAAGGGAAATCAGCAGATAAGATTTGAAAACCTAACTATCCATAATTTTAAGTTCACATTTGACTGTGAAGTCCTTCTAATCAGGCAGATCTGCTGATTGCAACCCAACATGGTTGGCCAATCAACGTGAATGGAAATTTCAGTAAAAATAACTTTTCTGCTGACATGCAGCTACTGGACCTTCCTTGAAGAGATTGTAGTGTTTACATACCAAAGATGCCATTCTTTAATTTTTGGCTTCTTCGTAAATGTGTTTTTTTCTAACTCTAACTGGCACTGGGAAATTCTGCTTTGTGTTAATCAGCATTTCATAAGAATTTATTTTCCCTTAAAATCTCTAGCATCTTACTTTTTACATTGTTAAGGTTCATTTGTTTAATTTCTTCTTTCTTTCTACTGCTCCATTTAAATCAAGAACACTTAAATGGCATGTAACTTCGTAGCACTCTTCTTGTCTAGCTGTTGGATCCTCAGCTCTTTTCTTATGATCAGCTTATAACTCATAACTGTTCACAAAGAATAATGCATTCCTTTGCACAGCCCTTTCCCCTGTTTCTTTTGTCAATTTTTTGCATGAATCTGCAGAGTTGGCATTACTTACCTCTGACTCTGAATTAAACCTATCAGGGACTTGCTTATTTTTGCTTCTTATTTTAAGCAGAATAACATCATGAGTTTTATGAATCAAAAGACTAATGAGCCCATCTGTCATATTCTGCAAGAATGCCACAGTGAGTCATTTTTTTTCTAACTTTAACTGGCACTGGGAAATTACTACATGTAAATAGATTCACTGAGATGTCAAAACAAGAGTGTTGCTTAAAGGAATTTTACAGTCTCTCCACAATGTTTGGCTGGGCTTGGAGCTTACTTAGACAATTGGGAGAAGTCTGGGTACTAGAGTTGAAGCAAGATGTTCAGGTTTTGAAGGGGATGAAAAGAGGTATGAAAAAAGGTTGGAAAATAGAATCTTTTCTCAAGTTTGCAGTGGTTATAATGTTTGGAAAGTATTGCTTAGGTAAATGGAAGTCTGAAGAGCAAATATAAGACCCAGATAACACTATGAAACTAGAGCTCCAGGACATTTTAAATACTTGTTTAAGCGTACCAGGCATGGCTCAGTGGTTGAGCATTGACCTGTGAACCAAGGGGCCATGGTACTATGTCTGGTCAGGGCACATGCCCAGGTTGTGGCCTTAATCCCCAGTGGGGGCATGCAGAAGTCATCCTATCAATGATTCTCTCTCATCATTGATGTTTCTATCTCTCTCTCTCTCTCCCTTCCTCTATGAAGTCAATAAAATATTTTTAAGAAAATACTTGTTTTTTATTATTAATAGATGGAAAATGGAATGGTTTTCCATTTGAGAACTTGAGAATGAATTAACTTTCCATTAAAATATTAGGCAAGCTATTAATGGCAAGCTATTGTAAAATATGACTTAACTAAACTACTCTTGGCTCTCTCTCTTGCTCTCTCTCTCTCTTCCTCTCTCTCTCTCTCCTCTTTATTTTGCTTTATAATAATACGTCAATGAATTTTTCTTGGAGAAAGATAATGAATATGGAAATGATATTGAACATCTGATTATAATGTGCTTGGCATTACACTAAACACATTGAGGTATAATCTATTAATATCAGGAAGATTTTCTTTTATAGAGAACTAATATCTTTATTTTATATTTATCAGTGAGGGTTCTATTAGGGAAGCAGAACCACTTAGTAGTATGGAATTAGGAATTTATTTGAGAGATGAGAATCTTCACAATATGAGAGAGCCACAGAAGGAAAGGTCAGGAAAAGTGTGGTTGAAAGACCAAAGAAAAGTCACTAACAAGGAACCATGGACAAGAGTTGGTCTATAGAAGATTGTTTCCTCTGCATTTGGAAGTGACAGGCTGTATAGGTCAGCAGGACTGGCAACTGTGAATAGAAACATTATCTCACCTAAAATGAGATAATGAAATACAAATATGGGCCTATAAGGACAAACCTAACCTTGGGAGGATAACTAGAACTCATAGCTGTCATTCTGCTTTTCTTGTTTCTAACCCTAGATGTAACCTTGGTGACTTTCACCTTGACACTGCATATGAGCCTGGACCACAACTGAAGGAACTCAGGCTGCAGCCCCATGCCAACGAGATGGGCTAGTAGACCAGCCACAGCCATGAGACCTACATCAACGTCCGGCATCAACCTCCTACCTTACCAGCTACTGTTTCACATCCACCTTCCAATTCTCACAAATTCTTCTTGTGGCCAGCCAAGCCAAGAACCATACAGAGAAGCATACAGAGAAAGGTACTTGAAAAATAAATTTAGAGTTCAGTCCAGTGGTTGGCAAACTCATTAGTCAACAGAGCGACAAACCGCGGCTCGCAAGCCTCATGTGGCTAGAGAGCCGCAGTTTGCTGACCACTGAGTTAAACCATTCAGTTTAGTGTTTAAGTCTTTTTCCTTAAACTACTGCTTATTGGCTCTGAGACCTTAGGTTAGTTGCTCAAGGTTTTGTGCCTCCGTTTCCACATCTCTAAAATGGGGATAATATGCAAACACAGGTGAATCTCTTAGAATTACATAGAGCATAGTATATGGCCATTATGTGTAATCAATTATCTTTATATGTTTTACCTCACTTTATCTATCTTCAAAAATAATCTCATGAAGAGATATCTTGGGATTTCCTCCCAAATTACATGCTTCCTATATTTGTTAGAGCATATTGTGTGTTTAAAAAGCATATCACAAGCTGAAGCCGGTTTGGCTCAGTGGTAGAGCGTCGGTCTGTGGACTGAAAGGTCCCAGGTTCGATTCCGGGCAGGGGCATGTACATTGGTTGCGGGCACATCCCTGATAAGGAGTGTGCAAGAGGCGGCTGGTCGATGTTTCTCTCTCATCGATGTTTCTAGCTCTCTGTCTCTCTCCCTTCCTCTCTGTAAAAAATCAATAAAATATATTTTTAAAAAAATAAAAATTAAAATAAAATAAAATAAAATAAAAAGCATATCACAAAATATGAAGACAGAGGGTTTCACCTTCCCTTTACTTTCAGTTGACTGATAATACATTGCGTTCTGCCTGCATGTAGAAACATCAGTAGTCTGGGAACCCTTTGCCCAAAGCTGGCATTGTAATTTCATTGGGCATAACTGAAGAGATGAGTCTACAATAATTTTCCTTGGGGCAGTGAATGCTGAACTTAAAGCAGATGGAATCTAGTCACAGTCTCCATGAAACTTAATCCATTATCTTCCTGAACAAATTTTATATCAGAAAAATCCTACTCAGACCTTAAACAAAGAAGCTAGTCATTCCATAAATAGATTAAGAAGTGCATTCAATAGATTAAGAGTACAATCCCCAAACAAAGGCATGGAAATTGCACATTGTTATCTGTTTTTCTTTAATGAAACTGTGTACTTATCTTACAAAGACATACTGACCTCTGGCATGCCTAAATGAAGAAAACAGGGTATAATTTTATTAGTTAACCCTGAGAAAGTAAAATTATTACTTGGCCTGGGATAAGAATATCTGGTCTCAAAGAAGAACTTTTTTTTACGTTTTTCTTAACATTTAGGTGATTATTATTTCCACTATATGGACAAGGAAACTGACCTTCAGGGAAATTTAGTGAAAACTATGTACCAGATATGTGGCTTAGTAGTTGAGCATTGACCTATGCACCAGATGGTCACCATTTAATTCCCAGTCATGGCACATGCCTGGGTTGTGGCCTCAATCTATGTGAGGCATGCAGAATGTAGCTTACCATTGATGTTTATATTTCTCTCTCCTCCCTTCCTATTTGAAATCAATAAAAATATATTTATTTTTGAAAAACTATCCACCAGTTTGTAGTTAGTAACAAAAGACCAAGATCTGAACTAAGAAAATGGGATCCAAACACCACTATTTTCAACCTGTAAGCAAAATGCATTCCCTCTACAATGAAGATAGACACTGAAACTGGGACCAAGGTCTTGAAACACCAAATTCCAGATTCTTCTATGCAAAGACCAAGAATCCATCAGAAGCCCATTTAATATACTTCACATTTTTAGTATTGCACTTCACATTGATCTTATATTAGGGCTGTTTGCCAAAATTAGTATTTATTGATATTAGTAATACTAGTAATATTCCAAATATTAACATTTACTAGTATGTAATGTCCCCAATATTAGTATTGCTTAATGGTTGTAGTGGTCCCAAGTCTGATAGTTAAAATAACAATTACAAAAGAGGGTTTCTGAGTTTCTCCCCAAGCTTACTCTTTTAAAGGTCTATGCATTTAGAGCTTTAACTTACATATAAGTCACATGGGGATACGATTGAAAAGAATATTCTTGATAAATAATTCTTGGGTGACTGCATTTTTAACATGCTCCCAGATGACCTTCAGAGATCAAGCTTTGAATGGTAAAGCTCTAACCCCTTCAAATTCTCCATAGACACTTCTTGGGGGTGAGAGGAGAAAGTCCATGCACCAGAAAACGATTTAAATATATATTGCTGGAACTCACCACAGTGTCTCTCAAAGGTGCCTAAAACCCAGGATGACATCCACAAGGTGAATCTCACTGGCAGCATCATCCTCTCTCCCAAGCCTGGCCATGCCATTTGTACTTAGCAGGAAGTCAAAGATCAAAATCTTATTTCATATAGCAGCAAGATCAAGTGTGCTTATTATCTATTATACATCTTGATCTAGCAAGAGGTCACTGAGGATAACAACATCACTAAATGAAATTGGTACTTCTTTTAGGTAGTGTATAGGATTCTCTATGTGCTAGAGATTGATTTGACCCCCACCACAACCTATGAATTTTTATTACACCTTTCAAATGTTGAAGATCTTTTTTTTTTTTTTACCACATAGAATTAGTGAATTAAATGGAATGTCTGTTCTATCCAACCACTAAATGCCTCCCAGCACATAATAACACTGTTTAAATTTTTTATTATTGATTTTTAGGAAGAGAGAGAGGAAGGGAGAGAGAATGAAGCATTCATTTGTTGTTTCACTTATATATGTGTTCTTTTGTTGACCCTTGTATGTCCTAATACCAGGGACTTGTCATATTAGGACAATGTTCTAACCAACTGAGCTACCTGGCCAGAACTTCTTAATTAAAAAATAAAAAATTAAGAAAGATATTACAAAAAACTAGATAATGGTGATAAGAAATGAATGTTGTTGGGCAATATGGCTCAGTGGTTGAGTTTCGACCCATGAACCCAGGAAGTCATGGTTTGATTCCAGACCAGTGCACATGCCTGGGTTGCAGGCTCCTTCCACAGTAGGGAGTGTGTAGGAGAGAGCCAATCAATTATTATCTCTCTATCATTGATCTCTCTCTCTCTCTCTCTCTCTCTCTCTCTCTCTCTCTCTCTCTCTCTCTCTCTCTGTCTCTCTCTCTCTCTTTCTCTCCTTCCTCTGAAATAAATAAATAAAAATATGTATTTTAAAAAAGAATAGAATGTTTATGGCCTTCTGAAAGGCCTGAGTTAAAATCCTAACCCCCAATGTGATGGTACTAGAAAGTAAGTCATTTAGGAGGTGATTGGATTGAGGTGAAACCTTTATAAATGGTGTTGGTACTCTTATAAAACAGAACTCAGAGTGGTCCCTTGCCTTCTCTGCCATGTGAGGCTAGGATGAGCAAGTGGCCATCTGCAATCTAGAAGATAGCCCTCACATACCTTGATCATACTCACAGCCTGATCTCAAACTGCTCGACTCTGTAACTATAATAAATTCTTGATGTTTATAAGCCATCCCGTCTACTGTATACTTCTGTAGCAGCCTGAAATAAGACAAATTGTGACTTTAGCAATGTTGTTTAGGATTATTCTAATCATAAACTCAGTGATGTTAATGCTGGCTAGCATTGTCTCATCCAAACTATTCATTGTGTAAATTAAGAAGCTAACACTTGAAGAACTCAGTTAGTTGTCTAGGGAAACATATATAATAATAAAAGCATAATATGCTAATTAAACCAGACAGCTGCATGACCTTTCAGATGACCTTCCAGACAAAGCCAGGGCTGCAAGGACTGCGCCCTTTGCATAAATTTCATGAATCGGGCCTCTAGTTATCAGAAGGAGGAGAAGGAAGAGGATGAGGAGGAAAAAAGAAGAGGAGGAGGAGGAGGAGAAGGAGGAGGAGGAGGAGGAGGAGGAGGAGGAGGAGGAGGAGGAGGAAGGGAAATTATAGAGTATTGACTTCTAGCCTGGTGTTTAGGAAAGAATAGTCTCCTATTTGCATATACACATGTATATCTGATATAACTATAGAAGTCTAAGCAGGGTAGCTCATACTGCATTAGAAAATGACTCCCAGGCCCCAGTGGCACACAGCAGCAAACATCCATATCTTGCCTTTGTTGCATGCCTGCTGTTGGTCAGCTCTGACTCTCCTTCATATTATCTTCATTCTGTGACCCAGGTTGACACAACAGCCCATCTGGGAGATTGCTTTCCTCATTGCAAAGGGGTAAAAATGACTAAAAAAAACTACTCACAGTTCATTCATCAAGAAAATCACATAACATGGCAGCTGTATTTTCCACCTGCTGGGAGGAACACTGCAAATGTCCTGGCCAAGCTGATGTCAGGGGAGCAAGGAGAGATACTCTTCTATCAGGGTAGTGTCAATAGGACTATTTTTAAATGCTATGATATTCTACAATTACAAGTAATGTGATTCTGTTCCTTTTGCATAGATCTAGCCCTCATAGGATAACTTCAATACACAGCCTATAGTCGGTCCATTTTCCTTCCTTGGAGGTTCCAATTTTAGAAAATTTTCTAGCAGAGCTTGGTCAAGGTGATTTTGAAGTACTTACATGGGAGTGCTCTCTCTTGTGAACTAATAATATAGCTGTAACGTAGCAGCTACATCATTTTACAGTTAGTAGGTTAAGAGCAAAATGGTACCTAGATCACATCACAGAGATGTCTGGGTGGGAGTATGGGGGTGACAGGTGGCTGGAGGGGTCCCACTTCTCCTGGAGCAGCAAGAGGCCACACATAGAGCAAATCCCAAGCACAGGAGGGTGGTAAAGCTTAAGGTTACAGCCCATCCAACTGCTGTATACAAGTAGATAATTCCCCTCTCACAAAGATGTGGCCACTGTCAGTTCTATATATGTGACTATATAATAAAATCACTAGAATTCCACAGCCCTGACAGCAGAATGACATTCCATTCCAGTTGGCCACTGCTCCTGTAGATAAAAGTAAGAGATGGAGAATAAGGTACTGAACTCCTTTATTTATAAACCATAGAAACAGAGTGTCCCTTCGGCTCTCTGTTTTGGATATTTTCTGCCTGCTAGTCTCAAGTGTTAAAGAAATCAATGGATAAAATGAAACATGAGAGGGTGTGTTTGGGGGAGAGGAGAGAAAGTATTTCTTGTGTGTTAATTGATCATAACTAAGAGAACAAATGAGCAACAGACACACTTAGTTACTTTCTAGCTGAAGAAAGAGGGTGCAAAGTGGCTGTTATTCTTAAACTAGAGACCCAGCACACAAAATCGTGCAGGTAGGGTCCCTAGGCCTAGACTCCTGCAATCAGAGTTGTCTTCTGCCCATTTGCCAGTCCCCAGGCTGGAACACTGTCTCCACCACCGGGCTGTCAGGCCATTGGGATTACCAGCTCATCCCTTGCTGCTTGGGGGCTCATGCTTGCAGGAAAGTGGGCAACAGCAACTTCATCCCCATGTGTGTACACCAAGCCAGCTGCTGATGGAATGTGCTACCCTTTCAGGGCCACTCACATGAGTGCTGCTGCCACTTCTGCTGCCACTGCTGCTGCCACTGCTGCTGGGGCTTGAGGCACTGACAGAAGCTGTGCCTCAAACTACCTGCATAAGCAGCCCCAAGCAGGCAGAGCATTCCATCAGTGGCCAACCCAGAGCATGCACATGGAAGTGAAGTCACAGATGCCCACTTTCCCACAAGCGTGAGCCCCCAGGCATTCAAGGATGAGCTTGTGATCCCAATGGTATGATAGCCAGTCCGGTCCTTCTGCCACCCACCCTGATTCCCCCGTTCACCATTGCTTATCCATCAGATCCTGTGGACAGGGGCAAGGACCAAGAGGTACTCAATGAACCTCATGGTGACCAGTCACTTGGTCATCCTAGTCATCATGGATCCTGACTTTTTATATATATAGATTGCCAAATAAGTACAACTCCAGTAAGGGAAGGTAGGCTTCTTATATTTTTTCTATCAATTTATTGAAAATGGACATCAAGTTTTTTGGCAATTAAGTTCTCTGTGTGTGTGTGTGTGTGTGTGTGTGTGTGTGTGATTTTGAGTAAGTGGCTGTATGTGTATATATGCATATGTGTGTTTATCAATGGGTAGTCTGCAGTTCTGAATGACATATATAGCTGCCAATGATGACAACATTCCCTTAATTATTTTCTTAATATGGATCAGTTCACACTGAGCAAGATTAGCTCCTGACAATCTGTTCAGATCATTTCACTTAAGAATTAATTTTATTTTCTATATCAGAAACATTTGGAGGATACAGATGTCTGAGGGGTGTGGGCTCTATTTTTATCTCAGGGTTACTGAGCTTGAATTTAATTAAATTGTGAACATACCAAACATTGTTCAGCATAGATACTGGTTTATGTAGTAGGAATCTTAAAATGTTTCAAAAATAGCTCCTTTTTGTAGTCTCCTGATTCTGAAAAGAAATGTATTAGATATTTTAATAGCATGCCTTAATCACAACTATGTTTTGAAATCTTTCTTACAAAATCTCTGTTTATTCTTTTTTTTTACAATATACAAAATAAATTTATTACCAGATTATAGATACAAAATAATTAGCCATTGATATGCAATAAACATTAATATTTCAAGAAAAACTATTTTAAATGTAACATTACATGCAATAAACTAATATTTCAAGAAAAAAATTTTAAATGTAATAATATTCCCAAAACTGTACTAACGTAGTATAGTATCACAAAAGTTGTAGGAAATATTAAAAATATACAAATAACAGTATTACTTTGACTATATTATAAAATATTTTATTCCTTTGGCTCTATTTTTGTTCATCAGTTTATGTTGCTCATTATATTCCACAAGTGAATGGAATCATGTTGTATTTACCTTCCTCCAACCTTCCTCCAACATTTCGCTTAGTATAATGTTCTCCAGGTCCACCCATGATGTTGCAAATGGTAATAGTTTTTTCTTTTTTATAGCAACATAGTATTCCATTGTGCAGATGTACCACAGTTTTTTTAATCCGCTCACCTGCTGATGGGAATTTAGGCTGTTTCCAAATCTTAGCTATTGTAGATTGTGCTGCTATAAACATAGAGGTGCATATATCCTTTCTGATTGGTGTTTCTAGTTTCTTGGGATATATTCCTAGAGGTGGGATTACTGGATCAAATGGGAATTCCATTGCTAGTTTTTGAGGAAACTCCATACTGTTCTCCACAGTGGCTGCACTAGTCTGCATTCTCACCAGCAGTGCAAGAGGGTTCCTTTTTCTCCTCATCCTCTCCAGCATGTGTCACTTGTTGATTTGTTGATGATAGCCAATCTGATGAGTGTGAGATGGTATCTCATTGTGGTTTATCTCCAGAGATCTCCATCTGACTGTCATTACACCTACTTATTTGCTCTAACTGAAATTTGTTTTTGAGGGAGACAATATTAGGCTCATGTAAAATGTTGGAATGACTTATTGTTTCCTTCTTATCTTCACAAAGAAGAGACCTTTTGATTTAATCTCTAATAACATGTTTTTGTTTTGTTGGGTTTGTTTTGTTTTGTTTTTTTGGTGGAAAAAAAAAAGGGTAAAAGAGAATTAAAAGCAGAAATGTTAAATAAATGGTGATCAGGCTTACATGTCCAAAATCCTGAAGCTATCTTTTTGAGGAGTTTTATGTAAAACCTGGTGGAAATGTTACAATCAATATGACTTTTTTTCCATCTCAGTTTGTTTTATATTGACTCTGTTAAGATAGCTACACACATAAGCATTAATCTTATAATCAATCATTATCTATATAGAGCTGATTGGCATGGCTTATTTCAAATCAATCTGGTATGAGTAGATAAGCTTTGTCTTCAGAACTAATGTTCATAATCTCATTTAAACAAAATAAAAATCATAGATAAGTACTTACAAGGTCTTAATAGGACATGACATGTGTATATTCTTGAATGAATGAGATTATCATGCTCAATAACAAGGGGGAAAGAAATCAAAGCCAAGTGGATATCTTTAGTAAAAAACAAACAAAAAAAAAACAAAACACACACACACACACACACAAAAAAAAAAAAAAACACAGGAAGACTAATTTTTAAAATGCTTTAGAATATGCTGCAAATAGTCTCTAAATACATCAAAGGACTTCCCATTTTGGCTCAATATCAGCACTTCACAAATTAAACAATATGTCCTCCTTGTTATTAATGATAGAAATAAGTCACAGTAAGACAATGTCCTTAAGAGACCACTGCAAACCAGGATATGCCACATTGGGCTCCCCCAGTAAATGCCTTATGTTAGTAATATGGCCACCTAGTTCCACTGTCCAAGGGATATGTAAAATGATTTTAATTTTAATCTAGAATATTGCAGAAAATAAACATTAAAATGGGGTATAAAGACTTTTAAATTATTTTATTTAAATAATAAAAATTAGGGGGAAAATTAAAGAAACAAAGAAAAAAACTTACATGGATTTCTTAATTACTATTCTTATGGAAGTCTCTTAAATTTAGAATTAATACATTCTTACACTGGAATAATTACCGAAAAGAAAAAATGTCATTAAAATATTCTCATTAAAGAATTGTTACTCTCGAATAAACAAGTAGCACTTTCTAAAGAAATTATTTTTAAAATGTTTTAAAGCACACCATTAATTAGATTTAAATTTTCTTTATCCCAAACACATAGTGTTTTTCAATATAATATCCACCCCCTACTTTTATTCATAAGAATTATATCCCACAATCCTCCAGTGGAAGTCTAAAATCATAGATTATATAGGAATTATATATAGTATGTTTTCTTCTATATGTGCAGATCTATGATAAAAATTAAGGAATTAGACATAGTAAGATATTAACAAAACAAATATAATATAATAAAACAATTATAATAATCTACTATAATAAAAGTTATGTTAACACCTTTAAGGCCATTACTAAGTAAAATAAAGGTGGCTTCAACACAAGTGTTGGTATAGGGCAACAGTTGATCTGATAACCAAGACGGCTAGTAAGTGTCTAGTTGGTGGGCCTCCAGCACGGATATTCCAGACCAAGGGTGATTCATGCGCTGGGAAGGACGAAGCAGAAAGCCAGGAGATATCATCACACTTCTCAGAACAGCATGCAGTAGAAAACTTATGAATTGTTTATTTCTGGAATTTTTCATGTAATATTTTTGGGCCATGGTGACCAGGGGCAAGAGAAACTATGGATAAGGGGAGACTATTATAAAAGTGAGACAGAGGAGTAGTAAGCTAATTAAATAAAACAGATGTTGGTTTTGGTCTCCTGTAATAGTGCAGATATGAAAAGCCAGAGCATGTGGCTTGTCTCTGCCATTCACAGCAAATACCCGCCAAGTAGCCTTTCTTCATTTTTCAGCCTTCAGAAGAAAAGCAGGACATTCCAGCAAGCTTCCTCGCAGACACGATCCAGAGGTTGCACAGACCTTTTTCTCCACACTCTATTGGCCCTGATCCCAGTCCTATGGGCACCAAGCTGAAAAAAACCCTGACCACCATGGGCTGTGACTGGTGCCCACTGGTAACACTCCGGGAGTCCCATCAGCATGAGAATGAAGAGAGAATGATCCCCACAATTGCGTGCACATAAAAGTGTGCTTGTTTTTACACACTCTCCCCAAGGATCTAATGTAAGAAATTCCACGTAACATGTTATCACCCTGTTTAATTCCTTGTGTCTGTCTAATCAGCTTTTCCCCAAGCACATGCCTCTCTCATTGACTGTATGGTCCTTAAACAATGACTTAACAATAGTTACATTTCTGGTTACCATTACTTCATTTTGAATCTTTAATCCCCACTTTTAGCAGTCACACCAGCATTACTCGAAGCAGTCATTAAACCCACAATTCTGGCTACAGCACAACATTATTTAACCAAAAGCACACTACCTACCAGACCACTTTCCTGTAGGAACTTTCACTCTTAGTAATAAAGAAGAAGCAGACAAGAGTGGTATAGCCGAAACCGGTTTGGCTCAGTGGTAGAGCGTCGGTCTGTAGACTGAAAGGTCCCAGGTTTGATTCCGGTCAAGGACATGTACCTTGGTTGCAGGCACATCCTCAATGGGGGGTGTGCAAGAGGCAGCTGGTCGATGTTTCTCTCTCATCGACATTTCTAGCTCTCTATCTCTCTCCCTTTCTCTCTGTAAAAAAATAAATAAAAATATATTTTAAAAAAAGAGTGGTATAAAGAAGCCATGCATTTACCTACAAAAATAATATATGGTAGATTTATTCGGGTGGTGTCTAAAGAGACATAGCCATCAAAACCAAGAGCAAGTCATAACTGGGCAATTTTGAGGCCCAGACCAGCCCAGGAGATTTCAGTTTCCTAACTCTGTGATCTTTTAATTAGAACTTACCTTTATTCTTTCAGTTAGTGGAGAAAAGGAGAAAAAAAAAAAGCATGAGCTTTCTGAAACTCTCTTTATGATAAGACAGTGAAAATTAAGCATGCTGATGCAGAAAACTTGTCCTATGGAGAAAGCCACAGTTGAGACAATACTTTGGTGATGCTGGCAGGGCAATTAGACTAAGGAGCACTGCGGAAATTTGACAAGTAGGCAGCCTCTCATTATATATATATGTATATGTATATATATATATATATGTGTGTGTGTATATGTATATGTATATGTATATGTATATATATAAATCTTTTGACCCCCAGGCACTAGGATGATTAAAGTTAAAAAGTAGCATGGTGAGAAGATAAGTCCTGCCTGTGCTACAGTTGTGGCTGGCACAACAATATAAAACCGTGGGGCTGTGCATTGGTTAGAATCCTGTATACACGGGGGGGTTTCTTTGAAAATGACCTAAACTAACAACTGATAGGGAAGAACATGCTGATATTTTTTCAAAGCTCCCTACCCACCAACTAAGATGCTATAAAAAGGGTGGTCACCCCCCACTAGGAAAAACCAATCTCTCCTCGCCTCGTCCATTTTCCTTTCCTGAAATTCATGTCTATTTGTGAATACTGCCATGAATAGACATTTCTCTCCGAAACAGTTAAGTGTTATGCAGTTCAGCATGTTCTGGTATAATAAGCCTTTTATCCCGAAGTTTCATAATCCACTTTACAGACAAAAGTAGATTAGAGAGATTGGTTTGGTGAGAGTGACTTTCATGTGGCCAGGTAAGAAGCCACCTGTGGGGTGGGAACAAAGGAAGAGGAGCTAGGAGGCAGCATTTGCATTAGCCCTGGAAGAGTAAATATGGCTTTACTGTCTCAGACAAAGGAAGGATAAAGAGAGGCTTCAATAAGAATGAAAGGTCAGTCGCAGACATGAAGGAAAAGATCTTAAGAAAACGTCTTGAAAGACATTGTCTCACATTGGGTGATTGTTTGGGTGAATATCTGAGAGAAATCTGGGGAAGAAAGGCTTTTTAAAAGACATAAATCATACACTTGGCTTTGGAAGGGACCATGGAAATCATAAAGTCAGAACATTTTAGAAATGAAAGTGATTTGAAGATCAATAACTTTATTCTCTGGCTAAGACTGAAACTCAAAAAGAGTTTGAGTGACATGCCCATGGTTGTCAAGGAAGGGACAATGTCCATATGTAAAGGAGGCTTTATGGTATGCTCAGCTAGTGCTTTTTCCATAATAGCTTACCACACTCTCTGCATGGCAAATACATTTTCTTGCAATTCAAGGAGTGCAGTTTTGCAATTAATTTCAAATAGAATATTCCACTAGGAGGCATTACATATGGCTTTCTATATTATAAACCTGAAAGTAGTAGAGGAATCCAACTCTCATTAGACAATGCAAGAGATTACTATTAATCCAAAGGATTCTTAATCAGTCTATTTTGTTTTTATGCATCCTTCTGAAAAATAGTATTCAGCTTATTAAAATAAAAAAAAATTAAAAAACACACATCAACCTTGAAAATTCCTTGCATAGACTAATCAGTAGTCATAAACAAAACTTAATTTAGCTTATTTTGCAAGACTAACTTGACCTGGGTCATTTCTTGCTTATGCTTCTGGAAGTATCAGCAAAACTTAAACTGTTTCCCAAGGTCAACATGAGGTAAGCACTGAAGAGTCTAATAGAATAACCAATCACTGTGAAGAGTAAACAGTCACTGATTTCTGACTATACACATTGCTTTATAAAGACATCCTTCTGAGCTTCTCCATGTTTTGGCTTGAGTGCTCCCAGTTTGCAAACTGTCTTCCTCGTGTATGCGCAATAAACTTTTATTAATTGCTACCTCGGTGATTCACTGCAGCTCTCTCTGAACTTTTGGAACAGCTGAAAATATTTTTACATAAATTAACTAATTTAAATTGTTTACTCAAAGCCAGGAAGCTTTAATAGGACATGTTAAGTTAATTTTCAGGTAGAGTTGTAGGTGAATAAAATTGAGGTTGTCTTTAGGTCATAAATTATATTGGATGGATTTGGGGGGAAAGTCTAAATTGAAGCTGAAGTTTAAAGCATCATTCTCTAGAATAATTTAATTAAGTGACTTATAAATTAGTTATAAGGTAGTCAAAAATTCACACAGCAGGGGAAAAAAAGCACAAACAAAACAAAACAGAACAACAATAAAAACAAAGTTCATGGCACAAACTTTGTCCAATACAAGAATATTAAGAGACTCGGTATGGCTCTTTTTCTGTCATTCACCTACAAACTATCTCTTCCCCCTCAGTGTGCTGAGAAGAACTCCAAAAGGCTCTACTTTTCATTAATACCTTGCAATTTGTAGAACAGTAGGTCCAATTGGTGAGTAGGCAGCCTGAGCAAATATCAGGTCTAGCAACCCTTAATGGCTAGTGTCTGCTAAGTGAATCCCAGTAGGAATGAGAGAAAACCAAAGGGACTTGTGATTGTCTCAATGTTACTCATCAAATGGTAGGGAAGAGTGTGTAGCATGGAGGCATCCTACACACATTCACGAACAGAATATCAGTGCAAGGAAAAGATGTTTGACAAAATTACAGGAGAGAAAGGAATATGAACCATCATACAAAGATTGGGTATAGCCTCACATGAGTTGTTCTTCTTCCTCACTACCTTTCCCCATTCCTTCAAATTACAGAAAATTAGAAAAAGAAAGAAAAAAAAAGCATTAGTATGCATTTCTCAAACTGTAGCTTATACAAAACTGAGAATTTACCAGCTCTATGGGAAAACCATAGGAAAGCCAATTGGTTTCTCTAAGTGAAGCCTGAAGCAGAAAAAAGAAATAGCATGGAAGCCATGTAAATATTCCTCAAAAGGTATATTTATGAAGAAAGGGAAGAAAGAAGAAAAATAATCCTGTATAATAAAAGGCTAATATGCAAATTGTCCCCTCAATTAGGAATTGGACTTGGAGTTCAACCAGGAGTTCGATCAGGGGGCAGGGCCAGCTGGCAGCCTGAAGGCCCTCCCCCCAGCCAGCCCAGCCCAATTGGTCCCATTGTGGCAGACCGGCTAAACCCTGCCTGTGCATGAATTCGTGCACTGGGCCTCTAGTACTGTACAAAATGCTGCCAGAAAATTTGATTTTAGAAGCAAATTTAACCAAAAGAAATTTTTCTACCTTACTATTTCTAATGAAATATGTTAATAAGAAAATGAGTTCAGCTGAAACCTGTTTGGCTCAGTGGATAGAGCGTCAGCCTGTGGACTGAAGGGTCCCAGGTTCAATTCTGGTCAAGGGCATGTACCTTGGTTGCGGGCACATCCCTGGTGGGGGGTGTGCAGGAGGCAGCTGATTGATGTCTCTCTCATCAATGTTTCTAGCTTTCTATCCCTCTCTCTTTCCTCTCTGTAAAAAATCAATAAATTATATTTTTTTAAAAGAAAGAAAATGAGTTCAGGAAAATAAGAATGCAATAATAAAATAATAAAGTAGAATTAGATTAATATAAAACTATTATCATTAAGACAACCAATTGCTATCTGAATTCAAATAGAATCAGCAGTATTATACAAATAATCAATATATTAGAAGCAGCAGAGAACAAAAAGCAGAGTTGACCACCTCATACAATTAAAATGTATGAGGTATTTACATTGAGACAATTAGGTGAAAAGTATAGATATAGAGAAATTACTAAGAGAATCTAATTTAAGGAAGATTGGACCTCAAACCCAGTAAGATATCTAGTAAATCTATAATAATAAAAGCATAATATGCTAATTAGACTGGATGTCCTTCAGGACAAAGCCAGGGCTGAGAGGGAAGCCTGGGTCCCAGGTGCCAGAGGGAAGCCAGTGCCAGCAGCTCGAGGAAAGACTTACCCTTGCACAAATTTTGTGCATCGAGCCTCTAGTTGAGCAATAAACTTCAAAACTTTAATAAGGAAATAATTTTTAGATAAAGTGAAAAATATAAAAGGTACACCACATTTCAAGAAAACTCATTTCAGAATAATCAATGCCAACTTATTTTCTATTGATGCTCAAATATGAAAAAAAGAATTATCTAGATGTTCAGGCAGACACCAAACATGTCACATACAAAATAAGATATAGAATTAGTTAGCTTTAGTCATTTCCATAATTATGTTCTGTGTCAAAAAACAACAGTATTTTAAAAATATCTGCAGAATTCAAAAAAAGTGTCATTTGCCCAAACATATAATCCCCATAAGAGTATCATTCGAGTGCAAATAAAAGAGGAATATTTTTCACTTATGAATGAACTCTATCAGCCCTTCTAAAAATAACCTCCTCAAAAAATAAACTGGTTGATGATGATACATGAAATCAAAAGACAAATGGAAAACTCATAAAGAGAACTAATTCAATACTCACTGACAGAGAACACAGAAGAATATCTACTAGATTCTTGGGGAAAGACAATGTGGCACCAAATTTTTATATTCAGCCAAATTTTCCTCAGTGACAAAACAATAATATGCAATATCCAGTAAACAAATCTCAAATGATAATACTTAAAAGTCCTCACTAACAATGATAGTTAATATGTTTAAAGGCCTACCCTACCTTTTCTTTACCCACTAAGATATTTCTCAAACAATCCTCCAGACTTTGTACAAAAGAAGATTACCAACAACTAAAATATAAGGAGGTTTACCTACTAGATATTAGAATAGTATGTAAAATTATATAGGAAGTCAAGGAAAAAAAATAGACCAGCCTTGGAGATAAGCAAATGTATATTTTGTAAGGGTCTGTCATCTTCAAACCATGAAGCACAGGGGTAAGCTTAGTGTGAATTGACTTAATAATGCATTTGGGCCTTTGGACACAATCTCAGAGAGAAAAATCATTTGTAGAATTTCCAAAAATATTCTTAATAATATAGATTTTTTGTTTTTTTTACAAATATATTTGAAGGCATTATTTCATTTGATTTTCATAATTGCTACCAAATTTAAACATTTACTAAAATTGAGTATAGACATTTGAGAGTTCATTTTGTTTCCTTGGGTGGGTGGGTTGTTTGTTTTATGTTTTTATGAATTGCCTGAAGTTTGCCTTTTATGAGTAGGAATTAGTAGGGATTCTTAATATTCTCATTCCTGATGTGTCCTTTTTTCTTTTAGTTAAAAAAAAAAAACTTTTTTAGTATCCTATTATTAGAAAGACATCTTCCTACATTTTCTTTAAAATTTTCTGTACTTTTTATGTAACTTAACCCACCTGAAATTTATTTGTCTTTACCATGTGAGATAAAAGTATAATTTTATCTATCATGAGATAGATAACTAAGTAACCAGAATTATTTATTGCATAGTCATCCTTTCTTCACACATTATAAGTAACACTGTTATACTGAATCATGAAGTTTCCGTATGTCAATCATGTTGTCTGTGGGCTCTTAAAACTATTCCACAGATATTTTTCTACTCCTGGGCCACAATCACCTACTCTTTATTATAACTCTGGAATGGGTTTTGTTCTCTGATAGGGCAAGTTCTGTTTCATTTTATTAACTTTTAAATTTTTTAAGACATACAATTTGTCCTTTTTCACATTAACCAGTTTGTTTGCTTTTGGTAGGTCTTTCATAATTGTTGCATTTTTAAAAGAAATTTATTCTTCCACTAATTTATTTGAATATATGAAGTACACTCAAAAAATAAATAAGTTGAGGAGGATTTATGCTGATTTTATTTCTGAGCCTAATTAAATAATTTTAGGTTTTCAATCTTATATTTAATATATTATTAACCTGTGCTTGGAGCGGAACATGTAAACTCATTTTTGCTATCTTCTCCTTCCCTTATAAATATTCAAAAGAAATATAATAAAGTTTTTCTTGATTTCCCGAAGAGTAATTGCAACTGCATCATCTATAAAGAAGAAAACAGTAATTGCATTTTCATCTTTTTGGCTTCCCAGATTCAAGGGTCACTGTCCAGGTTCCAATTACAGATGGTCTATCATCATATAGCAGCAAAATGAGCCTCTCCCCTCTCCACCAGTGGTATCTCTCATTCATGTATATGTTAAAGTGCCTAATAATACAATTAGCATTAACTTGGTTAAATAATATAATGTATATATACTATACAATGTATGTCATAGTATATATACACTGTATAGTATATATACATTGTATTATGTATGTCATTATATTATGTATGTAGTATATACATTATATTATGTATGTCATAGTATACATACATAATATAATATATGTCATAGTATACATACATAATATAATGGTGGGGATTTTAGACTGAAATGCTCCAGTCTCTTCTTTCAATGGTAAAGAAGCAAGAAAGATAGCTATTGCTCATTTTAGCTCATTTTTAGTGTATTAAGGACCAGTGATCTGAGACTTCATTACCCCTGGCCACTTTTACTTACCAGAGCAAAAGGCTAATGTGGTTACTTCAACATAGGTTTGCTTTTGTTTATGGGAAGGGGAGGGGGGCAAAAGTAAAGTTTATTTTTATTTATTATTTTCCATATGAACAACTGTAAGCCTACTTTTGGTTTAAAAAAACGACACCTATATTTGTGTTTTGTTTTGTTTTTTTAATTCTAGATTCATTGTTAGTCAAGATGTGGACGTTCCAATGATAAACTGGATGTAACCTGTCAGAAAATAGTCTTGATATTCCCAGAAAGTCTAGGTCTATAGTAATGAGTGCAGTTATCATAACTTGTTCTCTTGTTCTAATTGGCATGTTTACCGAGATAAAGCCAGGACAAGGAAGCAATACCTCCCCTGCCCAAGACACTTCCTTAAAATAGAAGCAAATGCTCGATTCTTCTGGCAGCAGAGACTCTCATTGGTGGAGAACTGCACGAAGCCATAAAGAGTTGCCATTTGATGCCTTAAGTGAACTTTCCTTTACATTAAATCAATACTGCTTTACACTGCATAACTTCACTTGCGTCATATAAATGAAAATTCAAAATTTGTGATTGTTTCAATAAGAAATACACACACAAATATAAATATTAACATAGGCTTTATATATACCTGTTTATAAAAGTTATTTTTAGAATGTCTACACTGACATTGCACAGGAGAAATGCCCTAACAATGAGTCAGAGCACAAAACGTTGACCTGTTAGGAACTCTCTGCAGCTTATGCCTCGTGACTAACTTGTCCAGCATGAAGAGTATATTTTTCCTAATGGTTTTCAAAATGATGGTCACTTTTGTTTACAACATGCATTTATTGTCACTCATCTCAACAAATGGCCTGTGCAGATGATTAACATTTACAACTTCAGGTATCTCTTTGCTCATTTATATCTTTTTAAAGATTAAAGATTAACTTCCCTTTTAAACCTATGTGTAATATATAGAGACATAACGTTGAGCTTTGGCCACCGACAAAGGCGTTTACACTGACTAGTGAGACTAGTGGAGACTTTCGCCCTTTTGCTTTCCCAATCTTTTTTGAAAACTTAGATTTTCCTCATCAGTGGGTGCAGGTTTTTATATTCTCTCACAGTGTTTAGATGAGCATTTCTTCAAAAGCCAAAAATGGTGTCAAAAAGAAGCGTTCCTCTCAGACATCATCCTCTCAGCACCTATGAAGCCACGTTGGTAGCTCTCTTCACCATTTTGCTGGTTCTCTGTGCAGGGTTAATTGCAGTGTCCTGGCTGGCAATCAAGGAATCAGAAAAAGGTGAGTCCTGGGGCGCTGGCTATGGAAGGCACTCTCAGAGGAATGTGCCCACTTTCATCTCGTTACCCTGTCAGGACATTGTATTCATTGCTGTCTTTCATGACAAGATATTTATTTGGTATTCATATGCTTTGCTGTAGTTCACTTCATAGAATATTAGAAAAATTAGTTGGCCTATAATTAAAAACTTACTTCAGAATTCAAACATGAAACTAATTTTTTAAATAAAAAATGTTTTAAAAAATGTTAAGTATGTTTCTCAGTTTCAACATATAACAAAGTAGGTTTTATAACCTGTGGGTGAATTCTGATAGGATTTAAGTCACAAACATATTAAAGTGTTGACTAAACAAATTGATAAGTAGATAGAAAAAGAAAAGTACTACTTATCTCGGAGAATGATATATTCATCCTCTTTTTAGGCTAACAATTTTCATTGCAACAATATAAGTGAATGTGGATGTAAATGTAGAATTATAAAGATCTGAAGCTATCTGATTAGCAAACTGTGATAAACAGAAAAAGAAGAAGAGATAACTTTAATTTAGAGCAGTGGTTCTCAACCTTCCTAATGCGCAACCCTTTAATTCAGTTCCTCATGTTGTGGTGACCCTCAAACATAAAATTATTTTTGTTGCTACTTCATAATTGTAATTTTGCTACTGTTTTGAATAGTAGTGTAAATATCTTAGAACTGCTAGCGGTTCTCAACCTCAGAACTACTAGTAGGGTTGCCTAAAACCATTGGAAAACACAGATATTTACATTATGATTCATTAACAGTAGCAAAATTACAGTTATGAAGTACCAACACAAATAATAATTTTACGGTTGGGAGTCACCACAACATGAGGAACTGTATTAAAGGGTCCCAGCATTAGAAAGGTTGAGAACCTCTGATTTAGAGTGAAATTATACACACCAACAACTTTTTAAGGATCTCCAAATGTATTTTGTTGTTACAACAAATCTATATTAGTTACCTTCACTTTATAGGTGATGAATCAGAGACAGAGAATTTAGGTAACTTGATTAGATTTGCACCATTACCAGGTAGTGGAAGATTCCAAACTAGACAATCCAACTCTAGGACTTATGCGCTTATGGCTCATGTACTATTTACCCATTTATACAGTAAACTTTAGAATAGTGACAGCACAGCAACCTGAGTATTGGATTTATTTTTTCTGAGAAAATGTTTACATTTTTTTAAATTACAAATCACTGTATATATTATTAGATTAATTCTTTTTGAAAACTCACAAAGGTGAAACCTTTTCAAGTGAGTGATTTTGGTTTTACTAAGAAAATTCTCAGTCTTTGAGTGGCTTTCTTCCTCTAGTAAATAAGTTTAAATAAGAATTTTATAAATATAATTTGTAGTTTTACAAAATAATTCCAATATAATCCCTAGTTTATTTAAATACTATCTCCATATATGAGGGATATATTTTAAAGTGAAAGAGGTCTTACAGATATTTTATATGATTATATGAACAATTAAATAAATTATAGAAGTTCTCTTAGACTTATAGAAAAGCAGCTACTTTGGTCTTACTTAAACACTGAATGACTTCAAGGATATGCAGTATAATCATTTGGAAGTCCATTGGACTCTTAGATCTCAATAAAGAAACAAAAGCAAGTTATATTATAAGTAAAATAGAAAATAAATATTTATAACATGATTTAATAGTGAACAACTTACATAAAAGGATTCAAGTTATATCTACAGTAAAGCACAAGAAGACATAAGATGTATTACTTCCAATACACATTGTTTTGATTTTTATTGGAGATCATTTTTTAGAGTTACAAAAAGATTGTGAAATGGTTGAATTTATATAACCATTGCTCAGCATCCCCTAATGTCAATATCTTGTATATTCATAGCACAATTGTTATGGCCAAGAAATGAGCATTAGTGCAATTATTAACTGAACTGCACATGTATTTAAATTCTATAGGTGTTTTTTTTTTTTTTCCCATTGATGTCCTTTATCTGTTGAGGATCCAGTGCAGAGTCCTATATAAAATTTAATGGTCATGCTTCCTCAGTCTGATCCATGACTTATTTTCTTGTCTTTTCTTGTCTCAGTTTTCCCTTGTCTTTTACATTTAAGCATGCAAATCCCAATGTAATTTTGAGTATTAAAAAGAATAGTATAAATAATGTGTTACATCAATTATGCAATTATAACTATTTAAACTCAATGTACACTTATTGTTTGAAATATTATTTCTACTGTTCCTTCTGAACTAGGAAATTTGTTGTTAATACAATATATAATAGATTTTGTCTTCTAGAGTCAGCCAATTCTGTGCCCAAATTCCATACCTTCCACTTATGACCTCTATTAGTTTGGGAATTTTTCTTAGTGAATCTAAGCTCCAGTTTCATTATCAGAGAAAAGAAGAAATAACATCTTCACATAACAGATCAATGTGAGAATTTGTATCATTGTTATTACATGTATAATGATTTTATTGTTGTGCAAGTTTTAGTTGAACTGATTCATTTTAAATATGAATATATAGCAAAGGGACTATTCTGATAAAGGCATTAAGCAGGACACTTTTAATTTAAAATTTTTAATGTTGACATTATTGTAAGTGTCCACCTTTGGCCCCTCTTTATCCTCATCCACCTTCCTGCACCTCCCCCTCCCTTGACTTTCCCCACACTAATTGCCCATGTCCATGGGATCTGCATAGAATACGATATTTGTCTTCTTTTGACTGGCTTATTTTACTTAAAATAATGCTCTCTAGGTCAATCCATGTTGTCACAAAGGTTAAGCATTCCTTCTTTTTTGCATCCACATAGTATTCTGCTGTGTAAATGCATTACAGCTTTTTTATCCACGCATCTGCTGATGGGCACTTGGGCTATTTCCAGATATTGGTTATTATAAATAAGGCTGTTATAAACATAGGGGTGATTATATTATTTCTGATTGGTGTTTTGGGATTCTTAGGGTATATTCCCAGAAGCAGAATCAATAGGTTGAAAAGGTAGCTTCATTTTTAATTTTTTGAGGAATCTCCATATTGTTTTCCTCCCACAAGTGGCTGCACCAGTCTGCATTCCCACCAACAGTGCATGAGGGTTCCCTTTTCTCCACATCCTCGCCAACACTTGCTGTTTGTTCATTTATTGATGATAGCCATTCTGACAGGTGTGAAATGGTACCTCATTATCGTTTTTATTTGCATCTCTAGGATGATTAATGATCTTGAATATTGTTACATGTGCCTACTAGCCAATTATGTGGGCCTTGATGGCACATTTTAGTACCCATGTTTATATTCAATTTATTAGCTTTAATTCCTTATGCTTTTTAAATATTGAGATAATATATTTTCTGCAGCTTTCTCAATAACTTCCCTAATTATAACATTCACCATCTAATGGCAAAAGGTCACACATGCCAATTTTGTAATTACTAGGTTGAAAGAAGTCGCTTCAAAGCTGGGTTTCAAAGTGGCTCCCACAGTAATGTGCACAGCAGTTCACAAGCAGAAATCCAGCAGAGACCCTGGATGCTAGGTGTTCAAGAAATAACTGAAAGTAGCTACAAATTTTTAATGGTCTAGCTCTCACCATGTTTCCCTGAATTAGTATCATAACTGGGATAAGCTGATCATCTCTGTATTTTCCAACAAGAATCTCAATAGCAAAAAAAAAAAAAAAAAAAAAAAAAAAAAAAAAAAAAAAAAAAGCTTGAAAGCATGGAGTATAGGTCA
Source organism: Pipistrellus kuhlii (assembly GCF_014108245.1). Classification (NCBI taxonomy): domain Eukaryota; kingdom Metazoa; phylum Chordata; class Mammalia; order Chiroptera; family Vespertilionidae; genus Pipistrellus; species Pipistrellus kuhlii. The sequence continues at coordinate 12,109,187 of NW_023425515.1, forward strand.
GACTTCAAAGAACGCAAAAAAAAATAAAAATAAATAGGACATAGAAGAAGTTTAATATTTTATCTTTTAAAACAACCAGATAGAAGGAGGAAAAGGAGCTGATTGTAAAACATGAAGGATGCAAAGTAAACCAGAGAAACTACAGCACAAGCACATAAAGCAAGTACTTTATGTTTTAACCAGGATGTGCATATTCTCTTATAATTCACATTTTAAGTATTTTATTTTTTATTAATTTATTTAGATGCAGTATTTGGAAACAGTTATGAAGCCAGAGGGACCCTGAAAATAATATCAGGAGCTACCTATAATCCAAATTTGCAAGACAAACTCTCAGCGGATTTCAAAGTTCTTGCTTTTGACCTTCAGCAAATGGTAGGAGACTGTCTCTCTTCAGCTGGTTTAAAATTTTGTAACTTAGTTTCACTAATTACTTGCCAAAAGACACATAGATCCTGCTTTCTTGCTTTGAAAGAAATTAGTAAATAAATGTAATATGCCCAGGATGTTTAAATGTATGAGCTTTATCACTGAAGACAAGGAAATCACCCCTGATCCAGTTCTAAGCAGAACTTAACAATTACTACTTAACTTTTTAAACAAAAGCTCAAATCTTAAATTTAATATGCTTTTTTAAACCCTTTCTCTTTTTAGATAGATGAGATCTTTCAATCAAGTAACCTGAAAAATGAATATAAACACTCAAGAGTTTCACGATTTGAGTGAGTACAGCTCAAAATTTTTCTGTTGGTAGAAAAGGAAGCACAGCATCACAAAATACTGATCTATTTGCTCATATTTATAAAATAATGTCACTACTTTTAGGAGAAAATGGAACTTTCAACATTGTTATGAGGATTGAAAAACTTTCATATTAGTAGCAAATAATAATAATTACTGAAAAATTGATCTTACGGTAACATGTTTCTCTCTCCTGAGGGTCAAATCTGCAGACAAGTGGAGGGGGCTGAGGTGAAGGTGTGCAGATTGAAATACAGTATCTGATTTGCTATGAACATATGGAGGAAGCTTGCTTATTACACTTCATTTACACTTCAAGTCACAAGCGAGAAGTGACCTGTGTAGTTGTGTCCAGAGGACATAAGACTGTACCTAGAATATAGTAAGTGCTCAATAAATGAATGAATCTTAGATGAATAGCACCATGACATAATTCTTCTGTAGGTACTTGTATCAGGAGTTTTCTTCACTGCAAGCTACCAAAAGGCCTGAGAAATAAGAATATGAGCCAGCAGGAAATTGTGAGGCCAGTTGGAATCTATAAAACTAAGTTAATAGGGAAAAGGTCAAAGAGAAGGAGTTTCATTTCTAAAAAAAATAGAGGAAACTTCTCTTTTCTAAAGAAATGAAATGGAGGAAAGCAAGTAAGAAAAGGCGAGCTGAGCCTCGGGGAACCTGTCTTATGTCCTTTAACCACTCTAGTAAGCCGGGCCGACGGCAGTACACCTTAGTTACAAATGTCCATCTCACATTTTCTTTCACTTGGTGGTAAATCAGTGTTAGTTTTAGGACTGCTGGTGCCCTGCAATTGAAAGTAATTAACACAGTCAGGGAAGATGGACAATGAGAAACCTCCATGCCTACAACTTGAAATGAAATCCCAATGGAAGAGTTCCAGACCAGAGAGCAGTGGCCTCATTGCACCTTTTCCTGACAACTCAGTCACTGCCTATAAAATGTAAACAGCCATTCATTTCATTCATTTTACTTTTATTCATGTATCATGTAATACATGTGCATCATTATAAAGTGCTAACTAATGTTCCTAGGTAGCTATACACTCAGTGGCCAGATTATTATGGTCTCTAAATGCATAATAATCTGGCCACTCAGTGTGTGTGTGTGTGTGTGTGTGTGTGTGTGTGTGTATTAGAGGCTTGGTACATGAATCCATGCATGGGTGGGGGGTCCAGCCAACAAAAGAAAGAGATTTGTCCTCTTTAAAGCAGTTCTCTCATTTATAGATATCTGAAAGAATTAGGAATCCATTGCCAAGATCACTGTGAACATCGATATTATTACTATTTTATTTTTTCTTTATAACTTCAGTTGCTAGAAAATTATTTCATATTCTCAATGAAGTCTTTATTTTCTTAGTTCTCACCCACTGGTTCTAGTGGTAATTATTAATATTTTATAGGATAGAGGTATCTCTATTTTCCTATCTCAGTCTTTCAAATACCTGAATACTATTTCCAGAGTTGTTATACTAAAATTAGGTACTCTTTCAAGTTTTGCTTCAAAAACTTATAATACTTTTGCCTTCCATTTCTGCTTCCCACCCTCTCTCCTCCACCCCTGCAAGGGGTTTCAACACCAGTCCTACCATATTACCTGTACACCCTCAAAAGCATCCTGCTTACTTCTTCACTGCCTGGAACTCATTTCTTCCTTATTACCTACTAGAGGCCTAGTGCATGAAATCCATGAATGGGAGAATGTCCCCTCAGCCAGCCAGCACCCTCTCCAATCTGAGACCCTTCGGGGGATGTCTGACTGCCGGTTTAGGCCTGATCCTGGGCCTAAACCGGCAGTCAGACATCCCTCTCACAATCCAGGAATGCAGGCTCCTAACTGCTCACCTGCCTGCCTGCCAGCCAGATCACCCCTAACTGCCCCCCCCCCGCCAGACTGATGACCCCTAACTGCCTCTGCCTGCCAACTGGATCACCCCTAAGTGCCCCCTCTTCTGGCCTGGTTGCCCCCAAGTGCCCCCCCTGCCAACCTGGTCATTCCCCAACTGCCCACTGCCAGCATGATCACCCCTTACTGCCACTCCTGCTGGAGTGGTTGCCCTCAATAGCCCCCCTCTGGCCAACTTAGTTGTCCCTAACTGCCCCGCCCACCAGCCTGATCACCCCTTACTGCCCCCACCCCCCCAGTGGCCTGGACACCTTCAACTGCCCCCCTCTGCCAGCATGGTCACCTCTAACTGCCCCCCTCCCGTCAGGCTGGCTGTCCCCCTGCCACCCTGGTTGCCTCTCACTGGCCCCCCCGCCAGCCTGGTTGCCCCATGCAGCCTGCATTTGGTCATCCCTCATTAATCCCTCTGTCATCCTGGTTGCTCCACTCGGCCTGTTCAGTTGTCCATTTGGTTGCTTCGGATGTAACGGCCCTGGCTATATATATATATATATATATATATATATATATATATATATGTGTGTGTGTGTGTGTGTGTGTGTGTGTGTGTGTGTGTGTATATATATATATATATATATATATATATATATATAGCATTATCCTTAGGATTCGTCCTTACATACCATTAAGAACCAGTCCATGTTGCCTCCTCAGGAGATGCCTACCTGTCAATCTAGTCCTGTTAGCACCTCATAACTACAAATAAAGTAACAATCCTCATACTGTAATGCAATTGTCAGTTTGCCTGTCATCTTACTGGACAGTGAGCTCCCTCAGGGCATAGAATGTGTCCTTAACACCTGTATTTTCAGAATCTAGTTAATGTCTGGCTCAGAGAATGGGTTCTATAAAGTCCTAGCAAATGAATGAGCCATTTATTTAACACCTGGTTTTGATATATTGAGTACTATGTTAAGTGTTAACATGATTTCCTTTGTCCCGTGTTTGATAGATATAAAAATTAATATGCTCTTACTATGGCTTTAACTTTCTGTTAGAATAGAATTTTAATTAAAAAAAATTCTAAACTAGTTCTCATTGTATATCCATGACAACTCAGTACAGTAGGCAGCCAGACCTATCCATACTTACTATATCTGCAATACCGAGGCTTCTGCTCCTATTTGCCAAGGTTTATTACTTCTGATAGCAGCCTCTTTTATTGCCCTCCTGTCAAGGCTGAGAAGAGACATGTGGACTCTCAGGAAAGGTTAACTTGTCTTCCTCAAAGTGATATTTTTTTCTTAATATTTATTCAATATTTATTCTGTGAGGATGAAAGCATGCATGCAAGATTTTTTTTTTTTTTAACTTTAAGCTATTTGCCCACGTTGGAGTGAGTGGAACTAATTCCTCTTTTCCAGTTTTGTGGAGGATTGAGTGTGGAGATCTGCATTAAACCATCAACTCAGACTTATTTCTCAAGTGTGAATGCTCCTTGAGGAGAGGTGTCTCAGGCCCTGGCCTCTCCTCTGCACACTGACATCTGTACAGAGCATGATATCCATCGCAGAGCTCATTGGGATAGTTTCCTAAATGGGACTTTTCATTTCACATAGTATGATGTGCTGGGTAACTTTACTTTTACTAGATTGAGAACATTTGCTGAGTATAGACATTTATATATAGGCCTGGTGGGTTATTAAAACCCCAGCCTTTTCTTCAATATTTAATAAGTAATTTTTATTTCTCTGAATGCTAAAGTCACTCTTTAAAATTTGAAACTACATTATTTCAGCTGAGGAGGGTTTTTTCTTCTTCTTCTTTATTGTTACCTTGGAGACCAATATAATCCCTAAACCTTGATGCATATTTTATAATGGTTCTCAAATAATATACTTCATCCATGTAGAAACACCTCTCTTAGTTATATCTGAATGACTTTGAAATCAGAAGTGAGTTTTTTTAAAGATGCAAAGACATTTTATGCAAATGTCTGTAAGACCATAAATTGCAGGTCAGTACTTTGGGAGCCTGGGAAAGATGGGGAAATTCAGAAGCAGGGGAGAAAGTAACAATCAAACATGCAAATATTTAAGTTTGCTTGGAATAACTCACATATGAAATGGCATATTTCACTCACAGGAAAAAGTGGCTGATTCCTAATTAGCTTTATAAATTATTTTAATTTTAAACTCCAATTGATAAAATCAAGAAACAAATAAGTGAGGTCTGACCTCACAATATCCACTCTCATTGTGGAAATGCATCTAAAAACCCTTTAAAATACCTATTTTCTTTGTTGTTACGGATTCTAATTGCACTCACACCACATGCTCGTGTGTGTGTGTGTGTGTGTATGTGTGTGTGTGTGTGTGTGTGGCCACTCTGCAGATGAAGCAAATGGTCGGCTCCCCTATGGGAACACTTTCTGTTATCTGCTGTATGGGAAGTGCTTTGACTCAGAGAGCATTTAGCAGCGGGTTCTTTTAATGAAGAGCTGTTTGCCCTCAGTGACAGTAAGCCACTTACTCTGCCCTTTGAGCATAGATGAGTCACAAAGTTAGCAAAGAAAATACTTTGTTTACTCAGCAACCCCAGGGGTTATCAATGTCATTAAGGAAAATAAGAGATAAGAAACATTTTGATTTATTGCACAGAAGCTCTCTGTACAATGATAGGATTTATTTGCTTTTACAAAAAAAAAAAATACACAACTCAGATATTTTACTGGAACAAGTACTTTGAAGTGAAGACAGCTATTGTTTCTTTATTATTTTCCTAAAGGAAGAATTCTCATTTACCATAATAAATAAAATCAATCTCAGAGCTGTGCTATAGAAATCATTACTAAACTACTAAAATAACAGCTTTCGCATTCTTATGGAGTGAAACACAAATGTCTATTATGGTTTTCCTATTTCTCCTGTATACCTCTCTTATCTCAACTTTTCCATTGACTAGGAAAGCAAATGTTAAAGAAGACAACTCTATGTGGACATAGGATCTGTAACTCCTGTCCTTGCAAAGCATAAATTATTAAGTGCAATGTATAATTCACAAGTAAGAAAACACATCTTTCATACAAAGGTGTTTTATGCCTGAGGATGAACCCATCCAGTTACTTTCAAGTCAGTGAAGGAAAATTCCATACTTGTGCTTTCTCTATCAAAAATATCTTCCCTCTCCTATTGCCTTAAAAAAAAACAAAAAAAAAAAAACAAGTGTTCAGTCAAATTAAACATGTGGAAATTACATAAGAGAAAACTCAGATTTGGTCAGAATAAAACGACTGTGCAACCAAGGAGAAGGAGACATGGAATGGAAGGCGGAGAAATTAATGGATTTGTTCACTCTCGTTTTATCTTAACCATATTTAATCCTGTCCATTTAACTATTTGAGGGCTGAGGATGTTAAAGAGACAAAAGAAGATGGAGAAGGCAAGGAGAGAAGGGGCTGGAGACAGGGAGGAAGAAAGAAGAGGGAAGACTCTTTCTCTTGAAAGTATGGAGGATATATATATATATTTTTTTTTTATTTTATTTTATTTTTTTAAGCCTATCAACCATTACAGCAGAATGACCAGAACTATGATGCTGACTGACCACCAGGGGCAGACACGTAACACATGAGCTGCCCCTGGTGGTCTGTGCACGCCCACAGGGGGGAAGTGCCACTGAGCCAGAAGCCAGGCTCATGGCTGCTGAGCACAGCGGTGGTGGCAGGAACCTCTCCCGCCGCATCAGCGTTGTTAAGGAGCAGTGAGCCAAGCAGTAAGAAACAGTGGGAAAGCAGGCGGAAAGGAGCAAGGGGTCCTGGACTGTGAGAGTTTGCAGGCCAGGCTGAGCCTCTCCACCCGTGCATGAATTTGTTGCACTGGGCCTCTAGTAAAATGTAAATATATTTCACATGTGGGTAAGTTTGGGGAACCATGAACTAAATAGTTACTAATAAGCCTCGTAGATTGGAAGGTTTGGTTACTATGATTTAAGCAAATAATTGGAAAGTTAAACATCGTAAGATTTTTCAATAATTCAATAGAGGTGAAATGTGTAATTTATTGTATCAGAGTAACCTGTTTACTTCAAAAATGAAAAACCGCTGAAACCGGTTTGGCTCAGTGGATAGAGCGTCAGCCTGCAGACTGAAAGGTCCCGGGTTAAATTCCGGTCAAGGGCATGTACCTTGGTTGCGGGCACATCCTCAGTAGGGGGTGTGCAAGAAGCAGGTGATCGATGATTTTCTCTCATTGATGTTTCTAACTCTCTATCCCTCTCTCTTCATTGTTGGGAGCTGCCCTGAAAACAGGGGACTTTTTCCTCGGAGCTGCCCTGAAAGCAGGGGTATCGTGGTGGACACAGCTCTGGTAGGACAAAAGTCATAGCTCTCGTGAGAACGTGCTGTCAGCTTGTTTTGCAGCTTGTTAATGTAAAAATACTACTGATCTTTGTAAAGAATAACATATACTATTTAACCTGCTGCTTGCGTATTGATTAGGAAACAATTCTCTGCTTATGTACAGAAACAATGATGTGGTGATGGGTAAATACTTAGCCTAAAGATCAGCAGATAAATATCTAGTACCTCCCTGCTTTTGCTGTAAAAAAACGAGCTAAGAAATAAACTCGGTACAGCAGTCAACCCAGGCTCCGTCTTCCTGTTCCCAGCTTTGTTCTTGTCTATTTTTTCTTATCCTCACCCCCTCATTTAGGTGTGGTACATCGCCGGCTGGCTCCGGCAGGTGCTACTGCTATTATAGTATTTCCTTTTGAAGGTGGAGGGTCTAATCCTGCTAAGATGGAGGGCTTGTCATCAGACTGCAAGTCTACCTTAGGAATTTCCAAAGGTTTAGGCTTTTTAGGCTTTTCAGGAGGAAGCCTCCTCAACATTTCTTTTAACATTTTATTAACCTCCCTTAGGTCATCATTAAGGACTGCCTTCCAGTCTGATTCATCCCTATCCTGCTAACTAGTTATCATTAGCATCCAAAGTCCTGGGTTGTCATCATGGCAATGAGCAGCTGCTTCTTCCAGATCCTCCTGATCTTGAGGAGATAGCCCATCAAAGGGATCCTCCCCATAAGCCTGAGTCAGCAAAAGTTTCTCTCCCTGATCTTCATAATTATTCTCCGGTGGAGGTGGAGAGGGTAGTAATAAATCCTCTGGTGGAGCTGGTGGGCAGTAGATTCTACTACCTCTTTTGTGAAGTTTGGTAAAGAGGAGCTCCTAACCTTATCGATTCCCTCAGACCACCTATGCCCCTCATGACCAGGGTCTAAATTAAATTCCATAAAGAGAAAGTATCTACTGGGACTTTCTTAGGCCCATGGACTGAATAATTTTCCTGTAACTTCTTTCCCACTTTCTTCCAGGTCTCTGAATTTACTGTTCCCTCCTCTGGGAACCATGGGCAGATCTCTTCCACAAAACTCAAGAAATTTTCTAACTGTTTCTGCCCTGCCTTCACGCCTCTAGAATGAAGCATATTTTTAAGTACTTGTACGAACAGCGTAATGCTATTCCCTTGTCCCATGTTTTACTCCTGTTAATAACTCTCCCTGCCCACACACTTACTTTCGTTTTCTCGGACGTCCTTCTCCGGGCAGCGTCCTCTACCTTTGTCCCAGGTTTTCAGGCTGTGGTCTAGCCCCAGGTTGGGCGCCACCTGCCGGAGCCAGCCGGCGATGTACCACACCTAAATGAGGGGGTGAGGATAAGAAAAAATAGACAAGAACAAAGCTAGGAACAGGAGGGCAGAGTCTGGGTTGCCTGCCGTACCGAGTTTATTTCTTAGCTCATTTTTATACAGCAAAAGCAGGGAGGTACAAGATACCTTTAGGCTAAGTATTTACCCATCACCACATCATTGTTTCTGTACGTAAGCAGAGAATTGTTTCCTAATCAATATGCAAGCAGCAGGTTAAACAGTATATGTTATTCTTTACAAAGGTCAGTAGTATTTTTCATATACAAGCTTCAAAACAAGCTGACAGCACGTTCTCACGAGAGCTATGACTTTTGTCCTACCAGAGCTGTGTCCACCACGAGACCTCTGCTTTCAGGGCAGCTCTGAGGAAAAAGTCCCCTGTTTTCAGGGCAGCTCCCAACACTTCATCTCAAAAAAAAAAAAAATCAATAAAAACATATTTAAAAAAAAATGAAAAACCAACTACATAGAAAGGAATCACTTCTGCTAAAATGTGAACCTATATAGCAGCACAGACATTAAAAAGGAATATGCTACCAAGTGCAGGTGCTGGTCTACCCTGATTTTGCAGGAACCTTTTGATTCTGTGTATAATTATGGAGGGAGAGAACAACAACACTTATTCTAAGTTCTACCAAGATAGATATATGGACAGATGCATAAAGAACTCTTCCGGAGTTGAAGAACTCTTTCAAGAAGATCATTAACTTGATATAGTAAGGATATGAGTATGACTGCCTAAATTTCAAACTAGCAAACATAATGGGCAAAATTTGGCTCTCCCTGGTCTAGCTTTTAAGGCTCCAAGTATATCCTGAATGCCCGCAATTTACCAAAGGCTACAGAATGAAAATCTGCTAAAGTTTGTCTCCCAAGTGGTAGTTTCCTGAAAACAAATAGGTAGGCAGGAAAACAGAAAGGTAGGCAGGAAAAGAAAAGTCTCTCAACTATCCCTCCTGGGCAAAAAAAAAGTATTATTTTGTCGTTGCTACTGTTATTTCTTTAAACTTAAAGACATAACCAGGGAATAAAACTTTTTAAGTGCATGCTGCAGATCAGGGGATAAAATAAAAAGGAAGGTGAAATGGGCTGTATAATTGAGCTCTAATGTTATGGTCTGAGATGGTATAGCCCAGGTAATCCTGACCCTTGATAGTAAGAAAAAATGCCTGTAAATCTCCAATAATCCAGGTATGCTTACAGTAATGTCTTTCTCTCCCTTAAAATGGAGCATATTTGGATATCTTCTATTAAGAATAGAGAAGTACAGATACAGATTCATTGCTAAAACTTGCTATCAGATCTTCATAAACTATAGAGGAAAATTGTCTCTGAAATCAGTGAAACTACCTTAGACTTTTCTCTACAAAGAAATTATCTGTGAGAAATTGCAAACCCACACTCTCCATTCATTCAAACTGTAAAATAAGAGCAAATCTTATGAAATTACTTGATTTGGCTTAATTTAAAACAGGGGACCCTGGGAAACAGCCTGCCCTGAAAATCTGTGTGCTAATGTGGAGCTCAGAAAACTCAGATTCCCATTCTGTATCTGTCTCTGTTCTTGGTAAAACATGTTGACTTTTAATTCATTTTTCTTCCATCTGTAAAATGAAAATAATATTTTATATTGCCTACCTTGTACAGGTGTAATGAGGATTAAAGAAGGTGACAAATGTAAAGAATTTAAAAAAAAAATCTTACGTGAATTGAGCACAAATCACTCCAAAAATGCTGACTTTTTCCTCTTGTGTCATTTTTTGCTTTGCAGAAATGGCAGCATTATAGTCAAATTTGACCTTTTCTTTGACCAGTGGGTGTCAGATAAAACTGTAGAAGAAGAACTCATTCAAGGCATCAAAGCAAATAAATCCAGCCAACTGGTCATTTTCCGTATTGACTTGAACAGCATTGATATTACAGGTATCTGTGAACATTATTTGATTTCTTTGAATCATTAAGCTATGAAATTAAAATCCTAGTGCTATACCAGGAAGCAATGGAATCACCCTTGAATTCAGGAACATGTCTTATTGCTTGAAGTAACACATTTATCTGAGAAATGTGAAATATGGAGAAACCATATTTGAAGAAACATATCAGTGAGAAAAAGTTTATAAAGTATAAAATATCAAAAAGGTCCTACAAATATTGGCATGCATAAATGTTTATGTGTCTCATCATATTCTTGGCATTAGCCTGGCACATCCTGATTTCTCAGAACCCTTCCTCAGAAAGTGATACTCATTGGTTTCTGAGTCATGGACATTAGATTACAAAGTCAGGTGGCAAGTCCAGTCTCTAATTGAGAACATAAAGGGGGAAAGGAACATGAGGGGTCAATGAGTTTCATTCATCCTGGTTACTTATTTATATAATGAGATTCTATTTTCAATATAACAAATAATATAAGGTACTAATAAGTCAAAGGTGAAGAAGATTAGAGGATCAAAAATAATAACAGGCTATATATCTATCAATGCTTATTCTAAACTAGAGGCAGGGTGCACAAAATTTGTGCACAGGGAGCGGGAGGTTTCCCTCAGTCCAGCCTGCACCCTCTCCAATCTGGGACATCCCTCTCACAATCCAGGACTGCTGGCTCCCAACCGCTTGCCTGCCTGCCTTCCTGATTGTCCCTAACCATTTCTGCCTGCCAGCCTGATCACCCCCTAACCATTCCCCTGCCAGCCTGTTTGCCCCTAACTGCCCTCCCCTGCAGGCCTGGATCCCCCCCAATCACCCTTCCCTACAGGCCCAGTGGCCCCCAACTTCCCTCTTCTGCCAGCCTGGTCACCCCTTACTGCCCTCCCCTGCAGGATTGATTGCCCCCAATTGCACTCCCTTGCAGGCCTGGTCTCTCCCAACTGGCCTCCCCTGCTGTCTATCATGTGGTGGCTATCTTATGTCCACATGGGGGTAGCCATCTTGTGTGTTTGGAGTGACAGTCAATTTGCATATTACTCTTTTATTAGATAGGCTTTTTAATTCTAGATATCAATTCGACAAACATTAATTACATGGTGTGCTTATTTTGGCTGAGAACAATCAATAATATCCCAGCCCATCCAGGTCCACAATCCCTCATCTGTAAACCTTGGGGCTAATTATGTTTTGGAATTCAGAAGTTTGGGGATGTTAGAAAACTAAATAACCTACAAATATCCACATCAAGTGGAATAAAGGCAAACTCCAAATATCCTAATGTCAGTTGGAAAAGTTTCACTACAGAATGAGATCAGTCAATATAATTTTGCCTCTGAATCGAATATATAAAAACATGCAGAATTTTCAAAATTTGTTTTATTTCAATTTCGTAATAATAGATATGAAATTATGAACGTTGCTCTCCTTTATAACGTCAAACACAGTTTCCTCTTTTATTAAGTCTCCAGCTTTATCCTGTGGTTCTGTTCAGAGAGAAGACAGCCAATGTTCTTAGCCTCCTCTACTGATGGTGTGGTATCCTCGGGCACTGCTGTTGAGCAGAGACGGTTTTAGGTCTATGTCTGCTTCCCATGCACTGGAAACCCCCACCATTATTAGCTAGAACAGATGCATTACCTATAGCACATTTACTCCTCACCTCCATGCTATTACATGATGTCTTCACTCTGCCCATTTCGCAAAGATGACCAACACAGATGTTGGTAAACTGCCTTAAAGCACACAGCTCTTTAGAATTGGATAAAGGCTTCTGACCCCAGGAGATTAAACCTTTGTATCTGTGCTCTTAACCATTATATTAGAGTTTGTTCATAATGGTTTGATTTTTTGAACAATGTGGACTGATTCTTTTTTTTTAATAGTCTATTTTCTTCTAGAAAGGTAATTTCTTGCTATCTTTATTTGAATGTGCATCGGTTTCTGTAGGTCTCCTGTGGCAAAGTAATTGACAGGTGTGCTTAAAACTTACTTTCATGACTATTTGCAGTTGGGCTATTTGAGAAAGGAAAGTTTGTGGATTTAAAAGGTATTTATTTAGTTAATAAAAACCATATCCTTTAAGCTAACTTAGAATAAGTACCATGAATACAATCAACTACATCACAAAATCAACTCAAGAATATGCTCTTGAAATTATGTTTAGTTTTTTGAATTATATTACAACATTTCATAAGCTTAATTGTAGGTATTTAAGTCTAATACCTATGTGAATTTTTCAATTTATTACATTTTAAAATTGGTTAAGATTTTCACAAGTACTGTGGATCTTTACATAGTATCCTGTGTAGCTACACATAATAGAAATTAAAATATAGTCTTTGTGAAAGCATGGTCTAAACCTTATTATCTTCTTCATTAATAAGCTACCATGTATCATTTGTAAAGCTGCTATAACTCTTGAAAAAAAACAAGACAATGCAGAAATAAAGAAATACTGTAATAAACAGCATAGTTAGTACAAAAGAACATACCTCTTTACACACTTACCATAAATACAGTTTTGAACAAAAACAAATTCATCAAATGAGGGGTTGTCATAAGACATGCTTTGGTTTCCTTCAGAACTTATATAGTTGTCATAGTTTTGTTAAGGAAAAAAATACATATATTTTTAAAACTATTAAATATGTTAAAGGGTGAAGAAATAGCTATTTTCTTAAGTGAAAAGCACTGTATACTCAGACAGGACTTAGTTCTCATAAGATATTATGTACAAGATTATTATGGTGCTTTCCATAGATTTCAGAGCAGCTCCATTGGTTCTATGTCTGACAAGATCTGTTGGGTAATTTTATACTAGCTACCTTAAATATAAGTTATTCTATATAACCATAATAAATAAATAGATATGTTATTGAATAATTAAAATAAATCAAGCTTTTACATAAGCAAATTTTACAGAGAGAATATACAGATTCTAGGAATTCATCAGATGAATCACAATCAAATAATAATAGTGGCATTTAACATGAGATAAGATAAAACAGGAACCCTAATTGAAATGAATATTCCAACTGCACTCAATGTTTTGTAAGTCCAAGCTTCAAATCCACTTTGCTTTATTGTAGCATCTTCGGAGAGTTTCCCTACAGTGAGCCTTGCAACAACTTCAGGTCAGTACTATGGCATTTTAAAAGTGAACTTGGTGACCATCAAACTCCATTACATTACAGAAGAATTATTTATTTTTTCTTTTCTTTAGTAACTGTTTCTGAGACTCTTAGTCTTTATATTAACACTAGAGGCCTGGTGCATGAAACTTCGTGCACTCGGGTAGGAGTTCCTCAGCCCCACCTGCCCCCTCTCACAGTCCAGGAACCCTCAGGGGATTTCCTACAGACAGTATTCTGGCCTCTCTCTGTGTGAGGTGACCAGGCCTGTCAGGGGAAGGCTCCGCACCCATCATCCTGCTGCTGCTGCCACTGCCGGCCGCCATGGCTGCCTGCCCTCCTCAGCTCTCGCAGCCACTGTGGCTTTGTCTAGAATAGGGGTGTCGAACTCAATCAGAGAAGGGGCCAAAATCTAAAATCCAGCCTAAATCGCGGGCCGAATGGTTTACTGAACAGTCATAAACTGTCATTGTGATGGAAACGCAGCGGAGTGCAGTGATGACAGCGCGGTGCGGGCCACATTGCAAGGCCTGGCGGGATGGATTTGGCCCTCGGGCCTTGTGTTTGACACATGTGGTCTAGAAGGATGTCTGGAAGACATCTGGTTTATCCTGTCTAATTAGCATATTACCCTTTTATTCATATAAATGTAAGAAGCAGACTTTGGTAAGAAATAATGTAGTTCTTAATATGGCAGATTTCCTGTCGCCTAGTTATATCTGCCAAGGATACGCATTTCCAATTCCATATTTTAAACTCTATATACATTGGTATACATATATGGATGTGAGTGAGTATGTGAGTCACTGAGCATGTCTCTTTACCTCTCTGAAAATCTGTTCCTCATAAATCATGAATGACATAATTTTTCTGAATATTTCAGAAGTCATCCCAAATATCCAATTTCTATATGTGATTTTTAAAGTGAAAAGTGTCTATGTGTGGCCCCAAAATAAAGCTTTGATCATACAGTCATAGAGATGAAACCATAACATTTACGCGATCACTAGGAATGAGGGAAAGAAGGTTTCAAAATGAATGGCACAGCTTGGAAAGGACACTATAAGTTTGAATGTTAACTTTGCTCTCTTCCAACATGTTCTTCACCCCATCTTTCTAACTACAATTTGTCACTACTGCCCTTTAAAAGTAGAACTTGGGCTGAAACCAGTTTGGCTCAGTGGATAGAGAGTCGGCCTGAGAACTGAAAGGTCCCGGGTTCAATCCCAGTCAAGGGCATGTACCTTGGTTGAGGGCACATCCCCAGTGGGGGATGTGCAGGAGGCAGCTGGTCGATGTCTCTCTCTCATCGATGTTTCTAACTCTCTATCCCTCTCCCTTCCTCTCTGTAAAAAATCAATAAAATATATTAAAAATAAATAAATAAATAAATAAAAGTAGAACTTGGTTTTATCAAATTCACACCGTTATCAAAAGAGTTTGCTTTGGGAACTTATAATTTTAGAATTAACTGAGTTATCTTAAAAAGTAAAATTATTTTTTATACAAAAATCACTTAAATTGAAGCCGTAGACATGAATATTAATCTTGGCTCTGCCAATTCTTTACCTCTCTCTCTGAACATCTGTTTCTCATAAATCATAACTAATACAATTTTTCTGAATATTTTAAAAGTAATCCCAAATATCAAATTTTATATAAATTATTTTTAAGTTGAAACTTGTATTAGAATGATAAAGACACCAATACTGTTGGTATTCTTTATACTCATGACCATTTTTATAATATTTAAAAGCCCCATTTTTAAAAATAACTACTTGGGCCAGGTACTATCTTTTACAAACATTATTTCATTTAGTTCTCAAAATGATCCTGTACAGAAGTAATAAATTTTTCACTTAAAAAGACTCACACAGCTATTTAATGTCAAACTCAGGAATTGAAAGCAAGTCCTTTGTACTCCAAAGCCTATGGTCTAAGCATATCCCATGCTTCTATTTCAAATAACAGCAAATTCACCTAGGACATTTAAGTCTACAGCCAGTACAAAATTAATGAATTCCATATTTAACTAGTATTAATAATTTTAAAACATCATATTTTATGCTTTAAACTTCAAAGATGGCCTTGCCAGCATGGTTTGGTGGTTGAGCATGGATCTATGAACCAGGAGGTTGAGGTTCAATTCCGAGTTAGGGGCACATGCCCAGGCTGTGGGCTTGATCCCCTGTGTAAGATGTGCAGGAAGCAGGTGATCAGTAATTCTCTCATCATTGATATTCCTAATTCTCTCTCCTTCCTCTCTGAAATCAATAAAAATACATTAAAAATAAGTAAAAGATAACTTGAAAAATCTAATAATCTCCACTCTACAATTCTAAAGATCAATGAAAAGGTTTATTCTTAGATCCAAAAACAAATGATATATGCTAAAGTTAATAGATACTCATAATTCAAAGTAACTTAAAAGCTGCCAAGTTGAATGTTAAATAGGAAGAATATACAACAAATCCTAATAATCAGTTTAAAATATAATAATTGTTTTAATATAATTTCTTCTTTTTTTTTTTTACAGGCAAGCTAACAACCAACACTCCTTTGACAACCACAGGTCAGTTTTGATAACATTATCTTTTTTGTTTTTTAAAAAATTTCCACTAATGTTTCATTCTAGGCTTCTGAGAAATCTCTGATAACATAGTAGTTAATATTACTCCCTTTATGGAGAAGAAAACCAGAACTTAAAAATGTGCACTTTTAGCTTTAGATTTCACCAAAAGTTAACAACCTATTGTATGCTAATGCCTAGATTGTCTGACCTCACTCCAGTCCTCTATGAGAACTGAGTTTATTATCTGTTGCTAACAATGCCACCAATCGGATAAAATTGTAGGTTTCAGACATGCTTGCTCCCTCCTATGTTAACTTTAAAAGTAAAACAGCCAATAATTTTTACACAAAATTGGCTTACACGGGAATTACCAGAAGGATTGCAATTTGGGACATCCAAGCTATGACAAAACCAAGAGAATGTTACTTTCTAAAAAAGAAGGGGTGGAGAATGTTACTTTCTAAAATAAAGAAGGGGCTGAGGGAAGGGGATAGGAGCTGTTAAGAACAAGATACCATTGGCAGACAGGGGAGTTTGAACTTAGCGGCTTCCCATTGGCTGATTCATGATGATTTATTATTGGCTGCGACTGTTGCTAGACAAGGAGAAAATCTTGCTCCTGCTAAAATCTGCAAGGTACATTGAGTGGCTGTGTGTGGGAGAGCTCCTCCTGCAGGCCTTTCTGACTTCATCTGAAATGAGATTTTTAATTTATCTTTATTGTTCAAAGTGTTACAGCTGTCACCCTTCCCCACGCGCCCCCCACCTGCCCCCATTGACTCTCTCCACCGCAGGCCTTTGAGGTGTGAAAATACAAATACATTTTAAATGAGATTTTTAAAAAAAAAATGTATTTGTATTTTCACACCTAGTAACACCCACAGCTAATGGTTGCCAAACCAGGACCAAAGTAGCCTTGATTCACTCATTCAACAATTTTTCATTAAGTGCCTACTTTGTGCCAACTCTCAGTATGTATCTTTGGTGTGACAATTTGTATGAATTTCTAGCAATTATCTACTGTGCTTTTGTCTATCTGCTAGTTCACCAAAGCAACTTCTCTGGCCCCAACTTAACCGTCATGTGGGATGGCCTGTGTGTGTCTCCTGTCACATCCAGTAAACTCCATACAGGCAAAATTGCATAGAACTTCAGCTCCTAAAATAATAATGCCATTTTTGTGTTACTGTTACATATATACATGGAGAGGACATGCCTGTGTAAATACCTTTCTGGGTAAGACTGACTAATTCTTGTATGAAGTGGTTGATGTGATGTTTGAAAACCAAAGGGATACACAAATCATTACAATGCTTTATGAAACACACTATCACACTTCCAAATCCACAGAGGTCTTTTATGGTAGGATAAACCTGCCTGCTGTTGTATTTACTCATTATTCATATAGTCATACAACATATCCTATATAATAAAACCCTAATATGCAAATAGACCAAATGGCAGAACGACTGGTCGCTATGGCATACACTGACCACTATGGGACAGACACTCAATGCAGGAGCTGCCCCCTGGTGGTCAGTGCGCTCCTATAGGGGGAGCACCACTCAGGCAGAAGCCTGGTTCGTGGCTGGTGAGTGCAGCAGCGGCAGGATAGGCTCCTGCCTCCATGGCAGCCTGACATCCCCCAAGCGGTCCCAGACTGCAAGATGACACAGGCCTGGCTGAGGAGACACCTCCCTCAGTGCACAAATGTTGTGCACCTGGCCTCTAGTAGAAAAAATAAAACTGCTCTTCAGGCCATAGTTTCTTCTCCAAAGTGAAAGACTATGGCATCTACAGTCACCATTCAACACACTTTCAAAGCATGGTCTTAGGATTGATAAAGGTTAATTTGTTTAGCCTAAAAGTAAACTGGAAAAAAAATTGAATATATTAAGATTAATTTATTTCCAAAATGTTGAAAGTCATCGACAAATATTCAAATTAATGTCCTGTTTTCTATTTGTCTGTGTATTGATCCACTAAATGATTCATATAATCCAAGTTATTGCAGACCCCTTAGGTTTATAAAATATCCTATGAGAAATATGTGGAAAGACTGAGGGGAGAAAAATCAATGTCAAAGCAAGAAATCCCTGGACTTAACTTTTTCATTTTTACTCTCCTGAAGATATACCCATCAAAAATATAAGAAGTGGCTGAATCATATGCCCAATTTCCTCTGGCCAGAGAAATGAAGAATGGGGGACAGAAAACATAGGGTAATACTCCTCCTATACTTTTCTCTCCTGGAGGATAGAGCAGAAATCTCTTTTCCTACAAGAAAACCACAGGAATGGATTAAGCATACAGTTAGTCTTAGCTTCCACATTTTAAACAGTTGTTATTCAAAATGAAAAAAGTAACATACAATTCTCAGTCGTTAAAAAGGCATGCTAAATGTAAGGTTTGAGGCGCAGGAAACTGACCACCAAGGAGTTTTATAGTAAAGTTTATTCCCCAGTAATGAACGGGACTCATTACGGAGGTAGAGAAATCAGACTTGAAGGAGTTAGGAGGGGGGATGGACCCAGCCGGGCTGCCACCTGGACATGGAGGACAAGCAGCACGTGACTGGTCTGGGGGTCTTTTTAAGGGGAGGAACAGGAGAGGGTTGGACCCAGGGCAGAACAGGAAGAGGTGGGCTCCAGGACACTTTGGCAGGCACTTATTGATGGCTCAATGTCTTGGAGATGTCTCTGTGACAGATGCCAGTAATGTCATAACTCCGCCCACCAGTTGGGAGGAGGGAGAACCTTATAGTAAACCTACCACTAACTAAATTCACCAGTTACTCTATTTGTAGTACTTGGCAATCTACCTCGTCTTTTTAAACTTTATCTTAATTGTCCAAAAGATAATTAAAATATATGTCTTAGAGAGTGGTCATGAGAATTAAGATAAAACAGATACCACAGTTATGTCTCTATTCCTGAATAGCATAAAGAGGGACACAGTCAATGTTACATCCCCACTCTCTTTCCCATTATGAGTTGTTGTTTTTTAAATACAGTTGAATACATTTTTTAGCAGAACTTTCAAAAACTAAACTAAGGTTAAAATGAGATGATTATACTCAGTAATACTCATTTTAATCTGATCATTTATTTGACAAAAAATAAAAATAAGAATAGAAACCCCAAAAACCCACACTTCATTTCTGAAGCTTCCTATTATTGGAGACTATATCGAATTACCTTAATAAGGTAATTCTGTAAGTGCAGAATTATAAGGTAAGTAGGTGGAAAAATACCATATTTCATCTTTTACTGGATCCATGAGTTTCAAATCATATTTCCCATTTATTCCTCTCAGCTGGCAAGACACTATAGATTTATAGAGGGGAACAAGGCAATTAAACTTGAACACTGCAGTTTCCAAGCCATAATGTGTTATGAATATGCTTTTCAAGGGTGTTAAGTTTATTCTCATGTCTGAGAAAAATCAACAAATGCATGCATCATATACCTGCCGCTATACTATTATAAATTATGCCGAAGAAAATTGTTGTAGGAGAGCGGGTTCAAAGTCCATGAAGATTATGTGCTATTGTTCAACTGCCTTTGTTGTCAATGACCATAAAGTTTTACTAACCCCATTTGGAACACTAGAGGAGAGAGATAAGAACTAAAGTTACATTTCACTGATTGATATCTGGGCTGCTAAAGAGTACTAGAGAGGTGATTTTGGGCAATTGTTCGAATGCTTGCAGGGTTTGTAGCATATAGCTTGCCCTAGGCTTTGTTACTTACTGTGTAGGCAATTGCAGAAAAACAAAGTTTCACTATCATGGGCTTTCTTGACCTTATACAAAAATGCAATCTTGCTACCATTCCACTACGTGCAAGAGTTTGGGGACTGAAGAAAAATAATTGGCTGATTTAATGAAATTGAGTCAAGAGAAGCTGAGGTGGAATTATGTTCCTGGGTTGAATTGCCCCAAGACTATAACACAGGGACTTTTCTGACACCAAATGTATTATGACTTAAAGTGTGTTTCTTTCTCTACATTTAAGAGAACAATATTAATATATTGCTAAACACTGAAAACCCTTCTGTGCATATGATATCGGAACTGTTAAAGTACCTTTCCACTGTAATTTCATTTGGATCGACCCACGATGGTCTTGCTGAAAAGATTAAATTTGTTCTATCAAAGTGGATGAGAATTTCTGTAAGGTGATATCTTTTTTTCCAATACCGTGTAAAAGTAAATGCAGTTGGTCTCTTAAAGGCAGGCGTTCTAGGATTCAGATTCAACTGCCGCTGCTAAGCAAGCTATAAGGCTCTTGGGCTCAATTTGTCTCAAACAGCATCACTTGACTGCTTTGTATTATTACTCCCATTTAAATGACAGGGAAAATAACCCAGCCAGCATGGCTTAGTGGTTGATCATTGACCTATAAACCAGGAGATTGAGGTTTGATTCCTGGTCAGGGGGCTGTGGGCTTGATCCCCATTGGGGAGCATGCAGAAGGCAGCTGATCAATGACTCTTTCATCGTTGATGATTCTATCTCTCTCTCTCCCTTTTCCTTCTTCCCTGAAATCAATAAAAATGTATTTTTTTAAATAAATGAGTAGCCGAAACCGGTTTGGCTCAGTGGATAGAGCATTGGCCTGCGGACTGAAGGGTCCCAGGTTCAATTCCGGAAAAAAGGCATGTACATTGGTTGCGGGCATGCCCCCAATAGGGGGCGTGCAAGTGGCAGCTGATCGATGACTCTCTCTTATCCATGTTTCTATCTCTCTCTCTTTCTCTCTGTAAAAAAAAATCAATAAAATATATTTCAAAATTTTTTTAAAAAGAGATATTTAAAAATAAATAGATAAATAAATAGCTGGGAAAATAAAAATCTAGGATTTCTAAAATGTGATTTTCAAATTATTATCTTGCATTAACACTTTTTATAACTGGTTTCAAATTTTAAAAAATGGATTTCAGTCTTCCATCCTTCATATTCGAAGCATAGGGCCTGCCCAAGTAGGCCCAGGAGGTTCCTCACCCCATATCACTAGAAATTATTATGACTTTAGAGCATGCTGAAGTAATCACACTGAGTTTATACTGAATTTTTCATGATACAAATGTAAATCAATAAATGGTTTTCATTTGCAGAACCCCAATTAATATTAGTTTACTACTGGGTTTTCATAATATGCCAAGAAATTAACATCCTGAAGATAAAATATCATATAGAAATAAAGCAATGTGCAGGTGTTTTTCCACTCAAGATAACAATAACTAATATCTATGGAATTTGATCAGCTTCTAATAAACAAAACCAATTAATATTCTCTTAAATAAAATAATTATTTAGCCCAGCCAGCATGGCTCAGGGGTTAAGCATTGACCTATGAACCAGGAGATCAGCTTCAATTCCCAGTCAGGGCACATGCTAAGGTTGAGGCCTCAATCCCCAATGGAGAGCATGCAGGAGGCACCTGATTAATGATTCTCTCTCATCACTGATGTTTCTATCTCTCCCTCTCTCTTCCTCTCTAAAATCAATAAAAATAAGGAAAAATCATACAATTATTTAACTCCTTTCCTGAAAATCCTCTATTAAGAAGCACAGGGCAGACTTAGAAAAGGAAAAAGGCCAGAGTAAAAATTAAGGAATGAAATGGAAAATAGATTAGTCCACAACTCAAAGAACTCTAGTTTTAAAAATGAAAGGTCATTTTTTTTAAAAACTGGCATCTGGCTAATTTCTGTAACAGTTAATGCTTTAATCAATGATTTTGTTGGAAATTGTCATTTATGTGTATGGAAAATTAGGTAAAAATGCAATCTAATAAGAAGCTAAACTATACTGCTCTTATATAACAATTATATTTTTCAATATTGGTTTCAATATGAGGAACTTCTTGCCCTACTTGGTTTGGCTCAGGGGATAGTGTCAGTCTGCAGACCAAAGGGTCTCAGGTTTGATTCTGGTCAAGGGCAGAGGTCTCAGATTGGATTCTGGTCAAGATCACATACCTCAGTTGCAGACTTCTCTCCAGCCTGGGCTCTGGTCAGGCTCATGCAGGAGGCAACCAATTCTCACATCAATGTTTCTCTCTGTCATTCCCTTTCTCTCCCACTTTGTCTAAAAATCAATGGGAAAATATTATCGGGTGAGGATTAAAAATATATACATATTCTCTTTCTCCATTGACCAAGGCAGCTGAAAAGTGTTCATGAAAAAAATCTATAGACATATAATACAAAATCAGCTATAGTTCCTAATATTTTCACTTCCAAATCAAAATACTTCAAACTCGAGTCATTTTCTAATCCCATCAGCTGTTGCTCTTATATTCACTACTAGGGCCCAGTGCATGAATTTGTGCACATCAAAGGAGTGGTTGGCACAAGGCAGGTCTCAACCCATCCTCCACGCCCTGCCTGGCCCCTCCCACCACAGCCCCCATTCCTGTCCGCTGGCAGTCCCTCTCATGCTGCCACCACTCCCATGGAGTGATTTGGGCCGGCGCCAGCAGCAGGTTTGAGCCAGTGCTGGCACAATCAGTGGGTGCGAGCGGCCAATAGGACTGCGGCATGCAGAAGCAAAGAATTTTCAGTAACCGCCAGAGGCTCGCCCAATGACAGTAACCGGCATCCCACCTTGGTCTGGCACCCCTGCTCGCCTGATCCACCATCCTGCCGTGGCCAATGCCCACCATGTTCTGCACACGTCCCCTGGTGGTCAGTGCATGTCATAGCAACCTGTTGTTCATTTGTTCTACTGTTCCATCTTTTTGCATATTAGGGTTTTATATATATATATAAATATATATATATATATATATATATATATATATATATATATATAGAGAGAGAGAGAGAGAGAGAGAGAGAGAGAGAGAGAGAGAGAGATGTAGATATAGATTGTAACTAATGATCCTTAGTAATTTAACTGGCCAATCCAGAATGATACCAGTGTAGGTATCATTCTTAGCACCCCCTTCTCCCCATCCCTTTGGTCAGGAGCACATCTGGCCACTAAAGTTCACCAATTTCATTTGTAAAATAGCAACTGAGTCCATGTCCCATCTCTTCTGCTAGTGCAAGAGTTCCAACCCTCACTAACTTTCTCCTTGATTGTTGTAACAGTTTATCTTGGTCTCCTCTTTCTATGTGACTCTGACTCTCCACTGGCTCCAGAATTGTGTTATTGAGACATAGAGTGGTCATATCACATAGGTATCTAAAAACTTCCTATTGCCTATATAAAATATATATATATTTCTAACACTTTTCAAAGGAAAAACCAGTCCCCTAGTATTTGGCACCACACTCCCTGCCTTCTGTGACTTTCACTAACATCCTACCATCCAGAGAAGTTACATTCACCTGTTTTCCATATATTGTTATGCTCCTGTCACACAATGTATACATTCCATATGCCTCTTGTCCTGGGACATTTCTAGGCATCCTTCAAAACCTACTTTATGTAAAAAAAAGTTTATAACCTCTATCTCAAAAGGAAATGAATTGTCTAATCCTTGTTGTTCCCATAGCACATTTTTAGATCTCTTTTTAAAAACTAACTAGAGCCGAAACTGGTTTGGTTCAGTGGATAGAGCATCAGCCTGTGGACTGAAGGGTCTCGGGTTAGATTCCAGTCAAGGGCATGTACCTTGGTTGTGGGCGCATCCCCAGTGGGGGGTGTGCAAGAGGCAGCTGATCGATGATTCTCTCTCATCGATGTTTCTAACTCTCTAACCCTCTCTCTTCCTCTCTGTAAAAAATCAATAAAATATATATATTTTTAAAACTAACTAGAGGCCCAGTGCACAGCCAGGGCCTTCCTTCATTCTACACCAACCTCTGGTAGTCAACGCACATCATAGCAAGCAATCAAACTCCTGGTCAGTCAAACTCCTTAGGGGACATTTTGAATATTGGCTTTTATAGATACAGATTAGTAATGACCCAGTCTCTCACTAAACTCCAAGCTCCATGAGACTAGAGTCTTACTACTCCCTTTATGTCTATCCTTAAAAATGTGTTACACAAATAAATAGAAAATAAATACTTATGGAGTGAGTGAATAATTATTAATGACATCAAAGGATCTCATGTGTTTTTGAGGTTAGATCTACAGAGGTTAATAGGCCATAGACAGAAATATGAAGTTCCCATGGAAAGTATTAGGACAGACAAAGTGTACATCTTCCTAGCCATATCCCCAAATCTGAATAGCTAGAATTCTATTAACTACTATTAAAATGAATCTAACATAAATTTTTTTTGTTGTTTATTTAGTTAGCAAGCATTTATGGAATACTATTGACACTCCACCTTTCATGGGTCAGGGACTTAATGATTAAGAACTCTTTTGATTATTATCTCATAGATATCAATGGTAATAGTATGTATTTGGATTTATTCAGTATCCTTTTATCATTCTATTTTTAATGTCTTATATGGGAATATTCTGTCATTTGTGAACAGTTCTGATCTTTATACTGTTCTGTTTTTAGATGTTAGGTGATCCATGAATTTCCCAAATGTGTATATCCCTTTTAATTAGAGCTAATTATAAAAATCTAATTTAGTTCTATATATACTCAGCAACTCTATCCATAAATGTTCCAAATGAAGTATTACCTTAGTAGATTCATTGACATAAGCACTTTTATTTTTGCAATTAATTTCATAGAGCGTTGCAGAGTAAAATATGATTTTAGAGCCCAGTAGATGGCAGTGCAGTGCTGGTTTTAAGGTTAAGAACAATAACCCCCACCCCCCCCCAAAAAAAATGCTATTGAGTTTAAAGATTTTCAAAAACTTTAAACCATCGTTGTCATTCTAATCATAGTCCCCAAAAAATCAGATTATCACACTGCTCTGAAAAATAGAAACATATGTCTTTATCTAGTGAGCATAAAACAGCATGTCATTTTTAGAATCACATGTAAAATTCCCAATTACTAGAGTAAAATGTGTTTCTTGCTGCATCTCTATGTGTCAGTGAAGGACAGGACAGGCTGAGAAGTGCACATTGATCAGATCCAGGCACGAGATGGCAGAGAACTCTTCGGAGGCATGTCTTTCCTGTAAGAACCCTGACCCATATTGAAGGAAATATTGAAGGAAATAGTCATTGGATTTTTTTTTTCCATTGCTCAATATAGCTCTGTGCTGGGAATTTTAAGTAACTTATTTTACTATAAAATGGCTTTCGTTGGCAAATTTTGCTCTACAGAATGCAAACCTTGACTTCAGCCACAATATTTTTTAATATATGTATATGAGTAAATGAAATGCTTACCAGTAATGCAGATGCTGTGGAAAACATTCCAACAAACCGTCCCATATAACATATATAACAATCCTAGCAGGTGTAAACATTAGGGGCCAAATGTCAAAACTGTAGTGTTGATTTATCAAAGTTCAAATAAAATAAACATTCATATTTAACATCTATGAAGAATTTGTTTAATATAAAATCCTAAGTTTTACAAATCATTGATATATTAAACGAAATTAATATTTCCAGGGAAAATTGAAATATGTGCTTGTAAGTAAGAATTTAAACGAGAAAATGCATAATAAATATCCAAACTTTGTACATGTGGTAAGGCATTAAATCTGATATGTATGCAGTAAATTTACAAACTCGGTCTTTTTTCCTTAAGGCAATGTCTCAGAGAAGTGTCCGCCCGGTTCAAGGCCTTGTGCTGACGCTCTAAAATGTATCGCAATTGATTTATTTTGTGATGGAGAATTAAACTGCCCAGATGGTTCCGACGAAGACAATAAAACTTGTGGTAAGTAGTGTTCCCTTGCTGTTCTCTTCCCCCCTTGCTTGATGGAGACCATATACACATACTGTTGACCTTAGAGATACCCAAACCTGTGGAGAATTTCTAGAAGAGTTTGTTTGAGCCAAACTGACAACTTGTGCAAGGGAGCAAGATCCCAAATGCTCTGGGGATGAGCAGTTTCGTTTCTCAGTGTCTTTTATGCATTGAAATGAAGGAGGGAACATAAAGAAGATGACATGAAAATTGGAGAAAGCAAGCATGGATTATAGGATAATTACAGACATGCTTTTCTTGTATTTGAGAAGAAGAGGTTTGTAGGGGAGTCACATATTAGGAAGAGTGGTCTGAAAGAGGGGTAATTTCAAAGGTATATATGTTAACTTAGGTGCACAGAATGTATGGACAGGACTAAACTTAAGGTAAAGACAAGCATTTTACTAAAGAGGTTATATACTATGAGTGACTACCCATAGTGACTGCCCAGTTATGAATTTATAGTCAGATCATCCGGTGAGATTACATGCCATAGAACCCCTTTTCCATATATATATATATATATATATATATATATATATATATATATATAATGCATATGTATGTAGACCATGTTTTATATTATTACATAGATCTTTACTGTTGCACACACCCCTCAGATACCAGAAACTATTGGAGAATAAGATTTCCCTAAAGTCATGATTATAATTTAACACAAAATCTAAAACATCATTATTGTATTTTCTTAAACTTTATTTTATACAATATTTTAATAAAATAGAATCTCATTTGATGATGATGGAAAGGATGCTGTGGATGCTAGCAATGACTGTCGTATGTGGGCCAAAAGAATGGCATTCTTTTTCATCCCATATTAAACTATCCCAAAGTGGCTGTTATGTATTTGAGTGCTTTTCATTTTTTTCCACCATCATAACATCAGTCTTTGTTTTCCATTTTAATGGTTCCTAACTCTTTCATTTTGATTGTTGCTTTTATTTGCCTTTTGGCATAGAAGCAACAAATAAACAAAAAAAAAATGTACTTGAGTTGTAGATCTGTGAATAATGGAAATCAGTTGTGAATAAGATCTTAAAGTCTCATGAATAAAACATCTGTGTTTTATTTGTAAATGTTGTCATCTGTTACTAATAACAGTTTCTGTCATTATTAGTT
This sequence comes from Pipistrellus kuhlii, assembly GCF_014108245.1. NCBI lineage: Eukaryota > Metazoa > Chordata > Mammalia > Chiroptera > Vespertilionidae > Pipistrellus > Pipistrellus kuhlii. The sequence continues at coordinate 12,136,058 of NW_023425515.1, forward strand.
AGCACTTAAGTAGTATGTACCATATGCCAAGCATGCCCCTAAGTTATCAGAACACATTTACTCTTTGACTTATTTCTTCATTGTGTAGTTGAGTAACATATACATGAAAGATTACTACATAGGTATAAATACAGATTAATAAGCAGTGTGAAGACCTATTCAAATAATTCTAACTTATAATTGGTTCTTGAAAAATTAAACAGAAAAGCATGAATTGAATAATTTTGGGGGGTGATTCATGATCAATGTCAACATTGATCCTGAGAACAATAGCTCCTGAAGTGTGAAAAGGCTCTAGTTGCTATTTGCTACACTTTGCTTTCCTAGTATTTGTTTTAACTTTGCTCTTCTAGGGTGCTATTAATTGAAGATGAACACTCCAATAACAACCAAAGTTTTATAAATTACCTATCCACTTGAAACATACTTTACAAGGCAGGAAGTTCGTTTGTTTCCCATCACCAACTCAAAAAGAAAAGGAAAAAAAAAAGAAGAAGAGGCAACTTGACCAAAGAGGCTTCTTTTACTAAGAAATCCTAATTCAAATGTTCTTGGATAAAATTCAAACCTTCAAAGTTTAAGTACATACTTTGAAGTGCACTCATAGCATATTGGAAGAAAGTGCAGGCTACAGGATATTTTTAATCTATTTTATATAACTAAGTTACTCAAAGCAGAAGAAAGAAACCTATTTTTCTTTTGCTGTGGTTTCCAGGCAGTTTTCAAAATCTTCTCAGGGAGAATATAATACAAGTGTGCCATCATGAGGTGATCCAGGTGATGTTGATTTACATTTCAAAAATAATAATGTATGCCAAAGTGAGACATATGGCTTTAAGTCTGTAGAATGATGATCAATCATTTTACATTGGGGGAGGGAGGGTGGGTATATATAATCATGAACTGAACCACACCTATAATTTGATTTTTACTGTCATGAAGTTAATAATTTTCATGATAAATTAATATCAATGCATTTCAAAAAAATCATCATAGATATATCTTGCAAATATGAAATTTGGTCCTAAAATAAGTCATAGAGCCATGAATTACTTTTCTGAGTCACTATAAATTCATAGGATGAGCCACACTCACTATTAGAACTGAATTAATTCCCTAAATTTGTGTTAAGGACCAAATGCATTATTACTTTTCAGTCTCTTGGAAATTTTGTGTTAATTGAACTTTAGTATCAACTTGCCATTTGTATCACTAACTTTCTTAATCCCCTCAATTCCCATTTTTTATTTTTCTTGACTCTCTTCATTATTTGTAATTGGGCATTATATTATTAGTAAAATTGTATCTATTTTGGAAAATAAATAAGAAAAATTTGTAGATTAGGAATTGGACATATCAATCAATTAGTCTATATTAATCCAGCTAGAATTCAGGCATATACGTTATTTTATTTATCATTTCATTACTAAGTGTTGAGCCCAAAAGCAGTGACTTCACCTCAGCATCAAATCAGGTAGCATTTCTTCCTGAAAGCTCTTATCCATCAACCTACATTCACAGCAAAACTAATTTGAGGGAATTCTTTCTATATGAAATTGACCTATACTCTCCCTCTATTACTCTTTTTTTCCCCCCAGTTGTGAGCTCTAATTCTAGTTTATGTTATTAAGAGAGTCACATTAATTAATATTGACTTCCCCACACAGCTTGCTCTTTTAGTATTTAGTTATTTAGGTTTGCACAGCTTAGGGCTGACTGTAGCTGAAACAAGATTTCTTTAAACTGTTTTTTTTCCTTCCGATGAGAATCGCATCAGCAGGAAAGTTTACTTTTTAGCTGACTCACAGCCTCCAGTCCAATGTTCAGGTCTATTTGGAAGTTGGCAAGTGTCTCCACAGATTGCATCCTGCTCTGTGTGTGCACCACAGACCAGAGTGATGGTCATAGAAGCTATCCACCAAAGTTGGACTTGATCATCCTGGAGAATTCAATACCCTGTAAAGGCATGTAAATATTGAGCCTGCAGAGGAAGCTCTCAGCAGGTCCTAAGGGTATTTTCCATCCCACCACAGACAACATTTTGGTAGCTCGAAGGAACTGCTGGTGTTACTTGACAGACTCATTTATCTCCCACTTAGAGGTTTTTGTTTTTTTCTGATACTGCCCTGGAAAGCACTTTGTAGTCTAAAAAGTTATTACCCCGGACCTCCAGTAATCTTACTCAGCCACAGCTGCATTATACCTGTTTTCCCAAAAGGCTATCTTGCTTCATTGCCTTATGTAAAATTAGGTTCTCCAGAAACAGCCTGAACTAACTGAGAATTTACATAAGAAAGTCCTTAGCACAAACCTCTGTCTTGGAATAATATTTTGACATTGTGAGCTTTGCTATTATGAGTAGTTTAATCATACTGTAATTTTATTTTAGATATCATAAAAATATTCTTCTCTACCTTTACTTGCATGCAAGAATTCACCAAGGGCCCTTCCGTGTAGAGTATCCCTCCTCACTAACCCTCAGCACTTGCATAGACCATTGGACAGTCCAATTGATCATGTTCTTCAAGACTAAATGCTGTGATACACAATCTTAGTGATTTCACACAACATTGGGTTATTTGTCATTTACATCACAGTCCCAGGAAGATGGCAGAGGTCTATGCTCCTATGTAGGCATTCAGGATGCAGCTCCTCCCTGGTCCCCTCTGTCCCAAGGCCTCCCCTCCACGCTCTGCAACCGCTGACTGACAAGGAAGAATGCTACAGAGGTCTTTAGAAAGACCTCTGTCTGGAAACAGACAGAACCATCTCCACAGCAGTTCATTGGTCAGACTCAGTCACGTGAACCCACTGTGGGAGGAGCCGGTCAGTCATGTGCCTAGGAAGGGATTGGAAAAGGGGTGAACTTATATACAACCATCTCTGCCACCAGGGACGTAGCTCAGCCTTCTGGAAAATTGTGAATGCTGTTGTGAGGCACAAAGCTGTTGACTTCTTCCTCAAAATACCTGTAGTGAATAATACAAAGAGGCACTAGCATATCCCAGCTTCACAAATAGGTTCTATAAGTTCTTAAATTGGTCTTTTTCTGTTCTCTTTTATATTCTTTTTTTTTTTCTTCCTCCTGTTTGTAGTAGATGGCTATTGCAAACGTGATCAATATTTTAGTTATAAGAACATTGAAAGGACGGGATTTCCTTTTTATTGTTGACATCATTACAGATACCCTCCACTATCTCCCCCTCTGCCCCCCACCACCCAGCCCTCATGCCCCTCTCCCCACCTTACCCTATTGTTGTCTGTGTCCCTGGGCTATGCATATATGCACATATGTTCTTTGGCTAATCTCTTCCAGTCCTCTCCACACCCCTCCCCTCTGACAATTGTCAATCTATTCCATGTAAACATGCCTCTGTTTCTATTTTGTTCATCAGTTTATTTTATTCATAACATTCCACATATAAGTGAGATCGTATGGTATTCCTCTTTCTCTGACTGGATTATTTCTCTTAGCATAATAATTTCCAGGTCTATCCATGCTGTAGCAAAGAGACGGAATTCTTTTTTAATCCCCTGTGTCTTTCATTCACAATTCACTTCCTGCTTTTCAGCACAAAAAGTAGATGTTGTCATCATGATAGCTCTGTATGTAAGGGTATCCGGCCACAAAGCACTATGTGCTCTGGAATAAGACTGGTTGCTGTGAATGGTCCCTTATAATGTGAGAATGTGTGATGGTTTCTTAACCCTTTATGCCTCCTTTTTCCTACCTTGAACCTCATAAGATTGTTGCCAAGATAACATTAATATATATATAATCCTATATAATAAAAGCCTAATATGCAAATTGACCGAATAGTGGAACAACTAGTAGCTATGACGTGTACTGACCACTAGGGAGCAGACGCTCAATGCAGGAACTGCCTCTTGGAGGTCAGTGTTCTCCCATAAGGGAAGTGTCACTCAGCCAGAAGCTGGGCTCATGGCTGCTGAGTGCAGCAGCAGTGGCAGGAGCCTCTCCCACCTCCATTGCAGGTGAGCAGTAAGAAGCGACGGTCCCAGACTGTGAGAGCCCCAGACCACGAGATATATGTCTGACTTCTGGTTTAGGCTCACAGGCAGACATCCCGTGAGGGATCCCAGACTGGGAGAGGATTCAGGCTCCTCTAAGGAACCCCTCCCCCAGTCCATGAATCTTATGCACTGGGCCTTTAATGACTTTATAACTGTCTGGCATACAGAAAATGCTCTATACATTCCAGCAGTTATATTTTAGGGCTGGGAGGATTGATCGCCCCACCTCATTAAATACCAAGTATTTACAATAGCCATGGACTGTCTCACGTTGCTTATAATCTTGGAGCACATAGATTTCTTGACAAACTGCAATTAAAAAGCTCTACATATCACATAAAATACTTTTACAGTCATTGAAGATACGTGATTCATCGTCCCAATTATTTGGCATGATTTGTGGTAGGCAAGGTTGAAAGTGAAGGAGATTTTCTTTTGTGTTTTGAAAATTACTAAGCTCTGCATTAAAAAGTCACATATTTTACTGTTTATCTTTAAAACATATAAATTAGCTCTACATTTATACAAAAGAAGATTTCATTCTCTCGACAGCCACAATTTTCTCTGTTTCTTTTCCTGAGGTCTGTAAGGGCCCGTGCAGAGTTGAATCCTTGCTCTTGGGTGGTTATCTTTTTTGTTCTCAGTTTGTTGCTATTTTTTGTTGTCTTCGACCTGGAATCAGGCTGTCAAGTCATAATCCAATGCAATCAATCCCTGGGTCATTGTTATTAGAAATACTTTTAAACTAAACATTTATTTGCCAAAGTATTTTTATGCTTTATAAAAATGATACCCCAAATTGCTAAAAGTTAACCAAAATTATTTGAATTTTTACCAAGATTTTTAAATGCTGGTCAATTCTTTAATTCTTTTGTCCATATAAAGTATCTTATGTCATATTATAGCTTACATTTTATAACTTAGCACAGTTTCTGTGTAATATTACAATGGGCTTTTCCATCCTTACTTTAGAATTAGCTTATTCAGCACTCAGATTCCAGGGAAAGCAATCTAATTTTGTTAAATGTATTCCATTTCTATACCTTCCCCAATGCCTCTGGCACATGAGGAATTAATAATATGCCAGGAGAAAAAGGACACATTCTGTGGTCATTTGTAAACAGCCAGTGGATTTTAAGCATGAGATCTGATCTCCCAGTGCATCATTCAGTTTTACAAAATAACCTAAGCACAGATTCAGTCATGAGAGCTCTATTCAGTGTTCAATGACCTACTTAAACCCTATTTCATTTGGGAAATCCTTCCAAGGTAATTTTGTCTAACATTAATTGTCATTTTTGACAGCCACAAGTTGTGATGGAAGATTTTTGTTGACCGGATCTTCTGGGTCCTTCGAAGCTATCAACTATCCGGAGCCTAATAAATCAAGTGCTGTTTGCAAGTGGATTATACGGTAATATACCATCTTCTATTCCCCATTCTTAAGTCGTAAAGACACTCTCTGATGCAATCAGTCTTACCACCTTTAGCAATGTATTAATTTTCCCCAAAATTGTTTTCATTAGCTATGAAGCAAAGCCTTCCCAACTGATAAGAACCTTCCTTCTTATTTTAACCTTTCAAAAAGGCCTCTTGCCAGTCCAGTGGGCGTGGCTCAGTGGTTGAGGGTTGACCCATGAACCCAGGAGTCATGGTTTGATTCTCTGTTAGGTTATAGGCTCAATCTCCAGTGTGGTGCATGCATGAGGCAGCTGATCAATGATTCTCTCTCAACATTGATGTTTCGAGCTCTCCTCTCTCTCTCTCTCTCTCTCTCTCTCTCTCTCTCTCTCTCTCTCTCTCCCTACTTCTCTGAAATCAATTTAAAAGAAATAATCCTATCTAATTAAAGAGTAAAATGCAAATTGACCATCACTCCAACACACAAGATGGCCACCCCCATGTGGTCAAAGATGGCCACCCCCATATGGACACAAGATGGCCACCACAAGATTACCAGCAGGGGAGGGAAGTTGGGGGGAACAAGGCCTGCAAGGGAGGCAGTTAGGAGTGACCAGGCTGACAAGGGAGGGCAGTTAGCATTGACCAGGCCTTCAGGGAAAGGCAATTGGGGGTGACCAAACCTATAGGTAAGTGCACTTGAGAGGGACCAAGCCTTCAGGGAAGGAGAGTTAGGGGCAAATCGGGCTGGCAGGGGAGTAGTTAAGAATTGATCAAGCTGACAGAGAAGTGGTTAGGGAGTGATCAGGCTGGCAGGCAGAAGCAGTTAGGGGCAATCAGGCATTCAGACAGGTGAGCAGTTGGGAGCCAGCAGTCTTGGATTATGAGAGGGGTCCCAGATTGTAAAGGGTGCATGCTGGGATAAGGGACACATACACTCCCACACATATCCTGTGCACGAATTCTGTGCACCAGGCCTCTAGCAATAAAATAAAAAGGCCTTCTGTCTAATAATTAGGTCATCTCATTAGGCCCTGTAGCAAGTTGTTTTTTCTGTGGTTGCCACAGATCAAGTACCGCCATATTAAATAGTACATGTGTACGTCTGTGTATCACAGGAAATGGTATATCTGATATCATGTCACATGCATCTTGATGCAGACTAGTTACTTTCTCTTTATGTCTACATCTGTAGGAAAATCTCCTTTGGTGTGACTCAGTCATGGGAGATAAAAAGTTGCATACAACCTTCTCACTGTATCTTGAATAATTCTTGGACCAGTTGCTATATATTTGACCTCCAAGCTTATAATTCAGTCGACCAATCCAAACCATTATGATGGTCAAAATAATCAAATTGCTAATGTCTGATCTACCTACATGTTCACCTGAGCATTTTTCACAGAGGAGTGCTACCTGATGTTCCTCCCAGATATTCTAAGGAACAAATCATTTTTTACTCAAATATAAAGAAAATTGGAATAAACACCTTGCAATTTTTAAAGTGTTTAGGACTTCTCACACATGCTATGTCAATCTCCACAAAATATATGTTTCTTATTAAGCCACTGAACATCTTCTCCCCACAGCCTTCAGTCTAACTGTTCTATGGAAATTTACTTTGAGAATTGACATTCTGGTTAGTTCATTCATTTAACAGCCGGATGAGATAATGGTTTCACAACCTACCTACTGTAAAATAGTTTTAATCATTGTAATGATCCACTAGCAAACGAGGGGAATCAATATAACAGCTGATTAAAGAAGATTAAAAGGCAGAGCTTCGGGTTCTTGCCAAACCAATGGGAGGAAACGGCCCCATAAAGATTCACTAGGGTTGTTTCCTTACGCAGACACATCCCAGAGATGAGATGGGCTGTGAAGGGAAGATTGTTCTACATGCATTTACTTGGCAATATCCTGGGAAAGAGCATCATCCTGTCTCTTTAAATAATTTCTATTTTTGGAGCTAAACTCCATGGAAGTCGTGTAATATGACTGGAGCATAATTTCCTCTGTTTTCATGTTCTATACAACATGTTACTTGTGTGCGAAAGATATGATTTTGTATTTACAATAGCAATTCTAAATAATTCTTGCCAAGCGAAAAATTAATCAATTTCTAGGATAATGCTTCCAATATAATCACATCAAATTCAAAAAGCACCATTCTTAAATGACTATTAGCATTGTTGATAAGTAAAATGAAAAGCATCCTATTCCTTACTCTACAGGTCCTCAGAAAGCCTTAGAAAAAAATCTTAGATTACTTCTGAAAATGGAAAATGCATGAATCCTAAATGTAATCCTTCATGCAATCTTTCAAATTTTATTAATGCCAAATAAAAATAATGTCATTGTTATAGCCACTTCTTAATAAAGGTAGGTCAAATTCATAGGGCTTCTAAGCAGAACACAATAAACTTCTACTATAATCATAATATCCTTTCTGACACTGTTAATTAAGGAATTGTATGGTTCTGTTCTTTTTACTTTCTTTCTATTACTTAATTTAAAAAAAACAAAACAAAACTATTAAAAAAAAAAAAAAAGTCATCATTGCCCTAGCTGGTTTGGCTCAGTGGATAGAGCGTTGGCCTGTGGACTGAAGGGTCCCCAATGCTCTTGACCAGATTTGATTCAGGTCAAGGGCACATGCCTGGGTTTTGGGCTCAATCCCCAGTAGGGGGTGTGCAGAGTGCAGCCGATCAATGATTCTCTCTCATCATTGATGTTCCTGTCGCTCTCTTTCTCTCCTTTCCTCTCTGAAATCAATAAAAATATCTTTTAAAAAGTCATCATTACTGCATAGATAATTTTAAAATTCAAATAATCAAAAACATTACCCCAACAAATACTGTACTTCATGATAAAACTATGATTTAACTAATGATGTAAATAATATAACTATTTTTTCCCCCTCAAAAATTGCCTGTCAGAGGAGAGGCACATTGTACCAGGTGGCTTCTTCTCCCTGTTGGTGATGGGAGTCGGAGTAAGCACAATACTTTCCTTATAAGCTTAGGAGGCCAATTAGGACTCGTTCAGGGCACAGTTTCCACAGCCACAACATCAGGAGAACATCTGGTCTTGGCTCGCTGCTTCTCACTGGGAAGGAAAGAGAAGAAGGGATCATGCATCCAAAAGATTAGCTTTTCCAAGGGCTGCCAAAGTCTCTTTACCTCTTGGGGAGCACTGAGGGAACCATAGTTCAGGTGCCTGGGGATGCTGAGAGCCAAGGGGAACTGGGGCGACTTGTTGTGGCCAGCATGGCTTGACGTAATTAGGAGATGGCACGCAATCAAGGCTTCTCCCTGAGGATAGAAGGTGGGGAGTGCAGCATGCTTCCAGCATTGCAGCTGTTCCAAGGGCTCTCCCAGGGACTGTTATGTATCTCCCATGGCTCAAGCTGCTGATCCTGCACAGTTTGAATGGCTGGGGGCCCACAGGAACCAGGGGGGAGAATGGGATGGCATGCTGCTATAGAACCAGAGAACTTGCAGTGCCATATATGGACACCAGAGGGAGCAAAAACAAAATAGAAACTCCTGAAATAAACCTGCAAGCCTCTATGGCTTTTGAATAATCACCAGGTCTTAGAAAAAAAGAAAATTAGAAAACATCTTTAGACAAATGAAAATGAGAGCACTATATACTAAAAACTATTAATTAATAAAGAACAAAGATATCAAACGATCAACTTAACTTTATACCTCAAGGAACTGGAAAAAGAACAAATTGAGACCAGAGTTAGCAGAAGAAAGAAATGATTAATATTAGAGAATGCATAAATTAAAAAGGGAATAGATAAGCAACTTTAAAAATTGACACTAAGTTGTTTTTTAATATTAACAAGATTGACAAACATTTAGCTAGAGTAAGAAAAAAAGAACAAATAAAATCAAAAACGAAAGAGGGGGATTACAGCTGATGATGCTACAGAAACTAAAAGAATAATTGCACAGCAACAAATTTGGTAAGGGAAATGGATAAGTTCCTACAAAAATGCAATTTGCCAACACTGAATTATAAAGAAATGCAAAATTTGAACAGACCAATTAAAGGAGATTGAATCTGACATAACACATCCAAAGTATTCAAACCCTTAGAGAGAGTGGGTAGAATGGTGACTGAAGGGACTGGGGGAGGGTAAAATGGGGAGTTACTGTTCATTGGGCCCAATTTTAGTCATGCCAGTTGAAAAAGTTCTATAGATCTCCCACACGACATTGTAATAGCTATCAGTCATACCACACACTAAAAATGTTCTTAAGAGTGTTGATCTTATATTGTGTTTACTATGTACAATGAGAAAAATGCATTCAAATTCTAGAATGCATTAAGAGTTGTTACCATTGTTCAACCTATTTTTTTGCTTTTTCTTTAGGGTGAAACAAGGACTTTCCATTAAACTGAGCTTCGATTCCTTTAACATATATTATTTAGATAGGTTATTTATTTATGAAGGCGTGGGTTCAAGCAAGATTTTAAGAGGTAAGTTAAAACAAAAATACAATCTATTATTAGAATTAAAATATGTGAGAAACTGGAGGGATGTATTTTATTTTTATTTTGAACTACATGTAAACTCAAACTTCAAGTTTCTAAAACAAATAAACAAAACTGATCCTACAGAAACTGGTTTGGCTCAGTGGATAGAGTGTCAGCCTGCCAACTGAAGCGTCCCAGGTTCAATTCTGGTTAAGGGCATGTACCTTGGTTGTGGGCACATTCCCAGTAGGAGGTGTGCAGGAGGCTGCTGATCAATGTTTCTCTCTCATCGTTGCTTCTAGCTCTCTATACCTCTCCTTTCCTCTTGGTAAAAATATATTTTTAAAAAAACAAAACTGGTCCTCGTTAAAAAAAATTAATAATTTAGTGCTCTATACAATCAGTCTTCTTAGTAGTAAAATAGTTACTATCTCACTTGATTTTATTCTGCTTCATGTTATTTATAAGCATGTAGAATTTTCCAAAAATATACATACTTATATCTTTGTACTATGCTTTGTTTGAGTGTTACTTCTTCCCATTAAGTAAAACTCAAACACTAAAAAATACTATGGTATATTTCTCTGACATTGCCTAAGTTATAAATTCATGGAACTCTTTTTCCTATTTTCAATATGCACTGTGTTCCTCTGGCTCTTTTGGGGCTATTACTGACAAAGTGGGTAAGACAATGACTAGCAAGCATAGTAAGCTCAGTAATTGGTAGTTATGGCTAGTGTTGTTATCACATAACCTTTTGTCATTAAATACCTGGACATTGATGGATACTAAAGGGAAGGCAGAGAATGCACTAACTTAAATTGTGCTTGTGGGACATGAGAAACGGATTCTACCTAATGAATTTTTTGATTGATATATAGACTGGAGAAATATTTAAGATATGATAATAATATGAATTTTTCATCCTCACATAAGGATACTTTTCCATTGATTTTTAGAAAGAATGGAAGAGGGGGAGGGGGAGGCAAAAAGAAATACCAATGTGATGTGTTTACATTGATTGGTCACCTCCTGCAGGAGGAGCCTGCAACTGAGGTATGTGCCCTTGTCTGGAATTGAACCCAGGACCCTTTGGTCCACAGGCCAACACTCTATCCACTGAGCCAAACTGGCTAGGGCAATAATATAGACATTTTATTGTGTATTATTGGTGTGACACTCTTGATACTGAGTGCTGTTTGTGGGTGTTCTTTTTTTAGTATTTTCAATAAATATACAAATATGCATCACAGGAGAGGAAAATGAGGTATAAGAAATTAAGTAACCACAGGTCCATGAAGCTAGTTAATGCTGGAGGCAGGAATCAAACCCCAAATCTCTGACTTCAAGCACAATGCATTTCTTCATTGTGCTTTAAAAGTCCCAAGAACAAACTCAATAATGAGCGTACATAAAACAGATGAACTCGTGGTAAGTCACATTTGGTTTAATAAATGGGCCACGCCATTTCATAATCTACTTATTTCTGTAGCTGATAAATCCAGTTTCTTAATATTATGTCAACATAAATATTTACTTAGATGGACAAATAAGCCAGTGGGTATAAAATTCCCCAAGGGCTAATGTGATAATAATAATAATAAATTTTAGTGTACATCAGTCACTGGCAATGTGCAAAATATTAGTCTCAGCACTTTAACTTAACTCAATAAACCATATTGTATAGGCGTTGTAAATGCTATACATGATGAAAGCTAATGTTGTAGAGACGAGCTGCTCCAAAGTGAAAGGTGTAAGGGACTCTTGTTCCTTTACTCTTCAAATACCTTGATTTGCCTAAATGATATTTTTATTTATTTCATATGGTTAGATTATCAGTCATTCATAAATAAATCTTAGAATCGTTAGGCATAATGATGTAAAGAACACACAATTATAATAAATGCAATAAAGAAACAAAAATCCAAATATAAAAATTATGACAGTATATTTCAATAATAACAAATAGGTAAGTTTAATATTTAAGGTCTTTTTGAAATATAAATCTATTTTAGATTTTTGAAAGCTAAATAATTTAATTTTAACTTGGAAGTTACATGAGAAATAACATTGACTTCTAAAATTACATTTAAATTTTTTTAATTATACCTTTTCGCAAGAAAGGCAATAATATCTTAGCCTAGCATCTAGCACAAAGCCTGACAAAAACTTCATTATGTTGATTTGAGTTTAAACAACAGGTTTATAAGTAATGATACACTTGTATTTAATTAATGAACAACCACATTATTTCTAAAGTTACTTTTAGAATAATGATAAGGCCTGCATTTCTGATTCACAATCCCATATTTTTCTAAATATTTTAGCAAATTTCTTTATGTGAGAGATGCATACAAGATTCACTTTCATTAAAATTCCAGCTCAGAATGTATGTCTAAAATACTGTTATTATCCTTGTTATGTTGAAAATATATAAATATATAAATATTTTAATTTAAATCAGGAAAATAACATTGTCTAAAGAAAGTATAAGTATCCAGTACCGTAAAATAGTTCTTATATATTTGATTAAGAGTAAGCTAATAAAAAAAAATTCGAAAGGCCTTACTCAGTCATTTTTATATGAAATCATGATGTAAAACTTCTCTAACTGGTAAAAAAAAAAAAAGTGTCAGAGGAAGGTAGGCATTAGATAAAAGAAGATGATTTTGAGTGCAGTAGAGTTTTTCTAAATAATTATAGGAATTGGTATAAGCCAAAATAGGTTGATGGAGAAGTATTTTAAAAGTGTTTTAGGTGCAATATTCTATTCAGTGATGGTAATAATTATCAATACTGGGTATGAAAGTGGTGGAAGATTACAAGTTCCAAGTGTGCTAATTTAATGTTTTGTTCAGAAAAATACATAGATATTTTGTGCATCCTCAAAGAAATTGAATAAAAATAGACTGGGTGAGCACACTGAAATTGATTTCAAATTGCCAAGCCGAGAAAATGTATTTCTGAGTGTGTGCCATTGATATGCCATTCTTTTTATCCCAAGCACTTAGCTGTCATTCATTTCCCAAATAACTGCTGACAACATATCCCTAATATTATAGCTTAACAGTTCAAGGCCATTCTTTTATTGTTTTAATTCTTTATTGTTTACTAGTGAAGTATTGCATATGAATAATTTCCCCCATTGACCTCTCCCTGTTTGTTTCCACTCCCCCTCCCCACCCCCAACACATGCCCTCATCCCCCTACTGACTGTGTCCATGGGTTATGCTTATATGCATGCTTACAAGTCCTTTGGTTGATCTCTCACCTCCTCTCCCTCCCCACCATCCACAACTCCCTCCACCAGCCCCCTGAGATCGGAAGGTCTGTTTGATGCTCCTAAGTCTCTGGATCTATTTTAGTTCATCAGTTTATGTTGTTTATTAAATTCCATAGTAGAGGCCCAGTGCATGACATCCATGCACTGTGGGGGGGGGGGGGGCGGGGGAGGCGTCCCTCAGCCTGGCCAGCACCCTCTCATTGTCCAGGACTCCTTGGGGGATGTCCACCTGCCAGCTTAGGCCTGGGGGGATCAGTCCTAAGCCGACAGTCAGCTATCCCTCTTGCAGTCTGGGGCTCTCGCAGTTCAGGACCCCTCACTCCTTACCTCCCACCTGCAGTGCAGCAGAGGCGGGAGAGGCTCTTGCCACCACTGCTGCCTCATGAGCCATGAGCCCAGCTTCTGGCTGAGCAGCACTCCCCCTATTGGAGCACATTGACCACCAGGGGGCAGTTCCTGCATTAAGCATCTGCCCTCTGGTGGTCAATATGCATAATAGTAACCAGTCCATCTGCTGTTCTGTCAATCTGCATATAGGGTTTTATTATATAGGATGTGAGTGAGATGATGTGATATGTATCTTTCTCTGACTGGCTTATTTCACTTAACATAATGTTCTCCAGCTCAATCCATGCTGTTGCAAATGGTAAAAGTTCCTTCTTTTTTACAGCAGCGTATTATTCTGTGCAGATGGACCACTGATTTTTAATGGACTCATCTGCTGATGGGCACTTAGGCTGTTTCCAAATATTAACTATTGTAAATTGTGCTGCTATTAACATAGGGGTGCATATGTCCTTTCTGTTTTCTTGGGATATGTTTCTAGAAATGGGATTACTGGGTCAAATGGGAGCTCCATTTTTAATTTTCTGAGGAAACGCCATACAGTTTTCCACAGTGGCTGTTTCTAAAAGTTAAGCACACATGACTACAATAAACATAGTGCATCTTCCTGAATTGTCAACTTACCCTACAGCAAAAATAATCATATTGCGGATATGGGATTAACTAATACATGCAAATATTTTTCAAAGTCAAGCATTTTGATTGACTTTGTACTTTATTCAAACATTTTTGTGTTAACTTAGAAGTGCCCATTCACTCACTTCTGTTGATAGGATTACTTATATGGAAAAGTTTAACAAGCACTGATTTAAAGTGCTCATCTTCCCAGAGGCTCTCAAAGACTCTCCAATCATATTGCCCAGATAAAGATGATTTCCTCATACACCTTTTTGATGCCCCTATGACCATTCTCCCATATAGATGAATTCCAAAGTTGTTTTTCTATAATTCACCGATCTAACTTTTTTAATAGGGGAACCTGGTTTATTTCTTCCCCATGTCACCAGGACATAACACCATACCAAATTAATCATGAGCACTCAACTAAATGTTTATAACAATGGCAGGATTTCTCCTCTTGTAAATTGGATGGAATCAATATTTTGGGGCTACGTCTTTCAACTCATAGTCTGTAGAAAGCCTCTTTCCTGCCCATTGCCCTCCTTTCAAATTTCCTTGTATCTTATTCATGCTTCCATACCATTCTCTTTCACAAGACCTACGCTCCAGGGGCTTTGCTGATAAAAGACACATGATGAGTTTATTCACATTTAAATATGACTGTTTGGCCAGTATAGGGAAATGGATGTTTATAGAAGTGTAAGACGGTTTCAGTAGAAGCAGTGGATTTTTTAAAGGAATTGTTGTCTGAAAATGTATTTTATTTGCTATTAAAAAATCCAGCCTTTAAAAATGCTTAGGAAACTTTTTTCTTTCAATGCCAGACCTGATTCTTTTATGTAGGCAAACTCTGTCACTTGGATTACTCATATATTAATCTGGCACCCAAATTTGCTTAAATGTTTCTGATGCTCTGGCAGAATGGCAGAAGCACGGAAAGCATTAGGGATAATATTTGTGTTTTCAGGGCTTACAACCCAATTAGGGAGAAAAGACATGACAGTATTTATTGAGCATTTACTATATGCCAGTCGCTGTAACACATGAAAGTTACTCATTTCCTTTTTATTGCAAACCTCTATGGAAAGTATTATTATGTTATAAAAGAGGACTCCGAGGCACAGAGAAGGCTAGTAAGATATGTAGTCAGAACTAGCTCTCATGCTTACTCTGGAGCCCCTTCTCTTAACCACTACCTGCTGCTACCGTGTTTCCCGGAAAATAAGACATCCTCCAAAAATAAGACCTAGCTCATGGAAAGATAAGACATCCCCTGAAAATAAGACCTAGCGCAACTTTGGGAGAAAAAATTAATATAAGACACTGTCTTATTTTCGGGGAAACAGGGTATCTTCCTGGAGGCATCAGGTACATGCCTTCCACTGGATCCATGGCCTGAAGCTCCTTCTAGTCATGGGGGCTTTACGAATCTGATGAAGTTTAGAAAGTCTCTACAGACACAAACATACTACACCATTTCCAAAAGTTTGTATGTATCTCTGGAGCATGATAATGGACCTCAGGACATAAGTTTATGAACTATATAGGCTAGTACAATACCATTAGAAAGCCTGAAGATTCAACACAGTATAAGCATTCAGGGTGCTACTGAATCACATTCTGACTCAACCAGAAGCCATTGTCAAAAAACAGTCCCATTGCTATGCAAAGGAAAGGCAGAAAGAGAGAGTTAGATGGGTTTGAAGCAAAGTTTCTAAGATAGTCACATTCTTTAAGCTACTAGACACTTATGGACTACAAAGATTTTCAATATCAGAGTTATTTGGGTGATATAATTATATAAAAGTCATGGTGGGAGGAATCTACATCAATGTAGTTCTTTGTGAGAAAATACTATAATAGAAGAATGACATGGAACATTTTTGAGGCAAAGAGCAAGATGTGAATCAACACTTGTCCATGATGTTCTTACTTTTATATTCTATGGAAATCATCATTTAAGTATCACTTTACTAAGTTCTATGTGATAAGAACAGAATTTTCAATAGTTCATAAAATGGTCTTTCTTTAGAACTCAATGAGGTGCTTTTTCTCCAAACTGCAAGTGTGATACTTTTCAGAAACCTCAATCTGATATCCAGTTCAGATTATCAAACAAAAATGCTAAACCCTTATTTTTAACCTAGTTTAATGTTTTAGGTAGTCTGTATATCTATTTACACATTATATGCATATCTTAGCTTCATACATTTAAAAATTCAGATTTTCCCCCTGAGAACCAAATTTTACCCCTTTTAGATGCAATATCATTCCTTTTGTGAATGCATATGTTAAATTATATATTTGTTTTTAAAAAATTTCATATAATAATAATTTTTGTAAATCATCATATGAGTATTTTCTATATCCCGAGCACTATTCTAACTCTTGAGAATCACAAGTCTGTAAAAATATTCCTTACATAGGTTAAAGTCAAGGCAAAAAATAACAAAACTAATATGCAATAGAAATAATGTAATCAATGTAAGCCAATATTACAAAATCAACATAAAGTAGAAAAAAATCCTGAAGTCACCATGTATTATTTTGAGGTCCTAGAGTTACTAATATATGGGTAGAGAACCAAAGAAGTGCACTGTTTCTATTATTGTGGCAGAGTTTAGCCCCGGTTAGCACAGCATGTTTCTTAGACAAATTTTTTTCAGTAAAGAATGCCTATATTTATGTGTATATGGTGTAGCTAAGTAATTAAAAATTAAAATGTAGTTTTTTCAAGCCATAAACATGTATAATAATTTGTTTTTCTAATGCTTAGAAGAAGAGTCATTTAAAATAAAATTAATTAATCCTATGATTAATGTTTTTAGTTACCTGAGTGGTATATAGATTTATAATAGATTGATAGATCAATAGGTAGATGGATGGATGGATGGATGGATGGATGGATAAATAGATATTTACTTTCATTTTCTTTTGTAGCTATTCTCACAGAAACCAACCCTGGCACAATTAGAATTTTTTCCAACCAAGTTACTGCCACCTTTTTCATAGAATCAGATGAAAATGAGTATATTGGCTTTCGTGCAGCATACAGTGCATTCAACAGCAGAGAACTTAATAGTAAGTATTGTTTATTCTTTAGCCTTTGCATCTCCAGATACTTTAATATGGTAATGAAATTTTAAAAGTAGCAGAACCTAACATTTTAGAACAAGTTTATAATCTGTTTTATTAGACAAGTTTTTAATGGATATCTCTTATGTATACCTTCCTCTACTTAATACTTAGAAAGGAATGAGCAATTAGAAGATAGTTAATATTCTTCAAAGAATCAGGTAACCAATTTGAGGAGAAATAGAAATCAATAAAATAGTTAAATTTTATATACTTCAAGAATTCAAAGTAAAATTTTTAAATTAGCTTAAAACTGATCCCCTGGCTGTTCTACACTAACTTATTTTTTATTAAAGTACCAAAGTTAATAATAGGGAGAAAGCAAAATATGAAATAAACAGTTTATGTAGGTAAGCCAGTGGAGGTAAGATGTAAAATAAAAAACCAAGAAGCTTATCTTTGATAAAGTTTTAATGGAGTATAAGAAAGATATTATTCTAAAACAGTTGGCACAAAGAGCTGAACTTTTTAACTAAAATGGAGTGAAACGGTGTTAAGATAAATTAAAAAGAAATATTTTGTGCATGCCACTTAATTATAACCTCCATAAGTTTAGATTATTTTCAATGCAATCTGTAACAACTAGTCCCATGTGGACTAAATTTGAAGTGTTTTCTTTTTTTTTAAATTTACAGATTATGAGAAAATTAACTGTGATTTTGAAGATGGCTTTTGTTTCTGGATCCAGGATCTCAGTGATGATAATGAATGGGAAAGGGTTCGGGGCAGCACCTATCCTCCTTTTAGTGGACCAGATGTGGACCACACTTTTGGCAATGTTTCAGGTATAATTCACATTTAATTCATAACCTGAAAGGAAAGTGATGTGTATCGTTTACTAGTGTAAAATGCAAGATGGTATTTTCAGATATTATTTTGTTTATAAATCATAAGCTGATAAATGCATTTAAATGAAAATGGTGATCAAATATTCAGTTTAGTAAAAGTGAGTGTTTTCAAAATATATTATTTTCCCTATATATGCACAAGATGTTGAAAAGTGCACAAAGGCCATTAGAGACAAGGGGACTTGGGTTGCCACCCTAGATTTGGCCCTGATTATCAATTAAGTGAGCTTGTGTAAGGTCATTAACTTTTCTGGACTTTGGTCTACTTTGCCTTAACTTCATCTTAACTGATTGTTCATTGTTAGCGATAGAAATACAATTCATTTTTATATAATTTTATATCACTTGTGGACTTGTTGAACTTATTATTAGCTGTAGTTTTTAAGAATGCCTTAGAATTTTTAATGTACTATTTCATGCAATCTTAAAATAGAGACAGGTTTACTTATGAGAAGCTGTTTTAGTCCTTCCATACTGTTATAATGAACTAGAGGCCCAATACATGAAATTTGTGCATGGGAGCGGGGGGTGTCCCTCAGCCCAGCCTTCACCCTCTCCAATCTGGGACCCCTCAAGGGATGTCCAACTGCCAGTTTAGACCCAATCGAGTCTAAACGGGCAGCTGGACATCCCTCTCACAATCCAGGACTGCTGGCTCCCAACTGCTCGCCTGCCTGCCTTCCTGATTGCCCCTAACTGCTTCTGCCTGCCAGCCTGATCACCCCCTAACCACTCCCCTGCCAGCCTGATTGATGCCTAACTGCTCCCCTGCCAGCCTCATTTCTCTTTACGGCCCTCCCCTACAGGCCTGGTCACCCCTAAATGCCCTCCTCTGCAGACATGGCCTTCCAACTGCTCTCCCCTGCAGGCCGGGTCATCCCTAACTTCCCTTTCTTACAGGTATGGCCCCTCCCCTGTTAGCCATCTTGTGGTGGCCATCTTGTGTCCACATGGGGGCAGCCATATTATGTGTTGGAGTGATGGTCCATTTGCATATTACTTTTTTTATTAGATAGGATAGAGGCCTGGTACATGGGTAGAGGCCGACTGGTTTGCCCTTAAGGGTGTGACGGATCAGGGTGGGGGTTCTCTTGGGACATGGGGAGGCCTGCACAAGGAGCCTGTGGTGGTTTTCAGGCCAGCCACCCCACCCCCATCCCTAGTGACCCAAGCAGAGGCTCTAGTATCTGGGATTTATTTATCTTCTATAATTAAAACTTTGTAGACTTAAGCAGAGGCTAGGGCAGACCAGGGTTTGCAGAAAGCTTGGCTTCCTCCATTGCCAAGGAAACCTAAGCCTTCTGCTCACTCCGTGGCCACAGCCATTTTGGTTGGGATTTATTTATCTTCTGTAATTGAAACTTTGTAGCCTTGAGTGGAGTGGTCTGAAGGAAGCTTGGCTTCCTCCATTGCCAGGAAACCCAAGCCTCCTGCTCACTCTGTGGCCACAGCCATCTTGGTTGGGTTAATTTGCATATTCACTCCCGATTGGCCAGTGGGCATGGCTTGTGGGTGTAACAGAGGCGCAGTCAATTTGCATATTACTCTTTTATTAGATAGGATACCACTGGTTAAACAACAAGCATTTATTTTTTACACTTCTGAAGTCTGGAAATCCAAGGTCAAGGTATCACCATGGTAGGGGTCTCATGAGAACCCTTTTTCTGGTTCACATACAGCTGTGTTGAGGGGGGAGGTGGAGAAAGGAGGGAGAAAGAAAAGAGGGAAAAAAGGAAGAAAGGAAGGAAGGAAAGAAAGAAGGAAGGAAGGAAGGAAGGAAGGAAGGAAGGAAGGAAGGAAGGAAGGAAAGAAGGACAAAGGCAAGCTCTCTCCGTGTCTCTTCCTGTAAGACACTGATCCCACCATGAAGCTTCCAACCTAAAGACTTAATTACCTCCCAAAGGCCCCATCTCCAAATACCATCATATTGGGGATTAACTTTTCAACATAAATTGAGGGGCAGGGAAAAGCAGGGGATACAACAATTCAATCCATAGCAGAAGGACTAAAGAAGTGTTATGATTTGTATGTACATTTTTCATGTGAATGTGATATTATTGTAGAATTGGATTTCTGGTGGGAACATTAACATTGGAGATAATAATATTTGACTGATAAAACCAGAAATCACAGGGATTATCATGAGATAAGGAACTCTTAGTAGAAAGACACCCATAAAAACCTTGGAAGCCTATACTCATAATACCAAATGTAATCAATCACTAAATAAAAAGTTACAAATCTAGAGGTAATGTAGATCTTACAAAGTAAGGAAAATTACAAAAAGGATGGAAATTTGTGCATTTAGATAGTTTTCTTAGACAAAAATCCATCCTATAATATCATTTGTGTGTAGGTTACTGATTAGAGTATGATTCAATTAAAAAGTATAAAAATATTCCTCCAATCATGCATTATTCTAGGAATCAAGGACACAGATTATGTATCACTACTTTTAAGAAATCAGTCCAGCCCTGGCTGGTTTGGCTTTGTGGATAGAGCATCAGCCTACAGATTGAGGGGTCCCAGATTCCATTCCAGCCAAGGGTACACGCTAGGGTTGCAGGCTCAATCCATCCCAGTAGGGATGTGCAGGAGGCAGACAATAGACTCCCTCTCATCATTGATGTTTCTATCTCTCTATCCCTCTCCTTTCCTCTCTGAAATCAATAAAAATACATTTAAAAAAAGGAGTCTGTCCAGAACCTCCAAGTTAAAACCCTCCTTTCTGTTAAGTATTATAAGCACCTTTTTTTTTAATTATTACATGGCATTATATTTGTTTTCTTATTTGTTTCTTTTCAATACAGTGTTCTTTTCATGAGCAAGAATATTGTCTTTTTTTAATCTTTTAATTATTAGTACATTTTCAGTACCTGGATCTAATTAATATATATATATATATATATAATAATTTTTGAATATATAAATGAATGTACAACTTTGACTCAATAAATCACTTCTGAAGGAGTGAGTTATTGACTAAGTGAAATTGCTTATAACATAAAAAGAACCTGAGCATGTGTGCATTATAATTGATTATCAATGCCCACTTCTTTTTCAAAGATCAATATTCTCCTTTTTATAACCTGAAAAGTAAATGGCTGATTTAATGTCAAATGTGAATTACATCTAGTAAGAGGACACTAAAAAATTCATTTTCTTTAAGGATAGAAATATACCTGACTACTCCATATTATTTAAACAATGGCATTTCTAGAATAACACAATATGGTACATCACACTACTTCAACTTGATCAACATATTTCTTAATAGAAAGTAATTACTTTTCATCTATTTCCATGCTCAACACTAAAAGCTCCATTCAAGTTCTTCTACTCCTTTATTCAAGAAGAATCTGTTGAGCCCCAGGCCCTATTCAGGCTCTCACAATATATCTGTGAACAAAATAAACCAGCTTTTCTGCTGTCATGGAACAGATTCTAACAAAAAAAATGAGAAAATAAGGCATATGCATGACATCTGATTACATTTTGGGGGTACATTAAATGTGAATGAGTACTCCAGGACAACATACAGTTTGGTAAGAGCAAGGGAGAAGGGAGGTGTAAAGGTGCTATATTTCAAATTAAAATAGGGTGATCATGGCTGAAACTTTTTGTTGCAGTGGACAGAGCATTGGCCTGTGGACTGAAGAGTCCCAGGTTCGATTCCAGTCAAGGGCATATACTTTGGTTGCAGGCACATCCCCAGCAGTGGGTGTGCAGGAGGCAGCTGATGGATGTTTCTAGCTCTCTATCCCTCTCACTTCCTCTCTGTAAAAAATCAATAAAATATATTAAAAGGAAAAAAAAAAGAATGATGTCAGAGAGACTAGTGGAAGGTGACTGTCTGAGCCCGAGAGGAAAACATGGAATTGTCAGATCAGTGGGAACAGATGTGGTGAGAAGGTCAGCTTCTGTACAAAATCCGAAAGTTAACAGGATCCAGTGTGGACCTATGAACAAAACAATATGGACTCTGCATAGATGGGCAATCCTCATAAACCAAACATGTTTAATGTTAAAAATGATGACATTCACAGTCTTAATTAATCTTCTCTGAATACGTTATTTCTCGGGGCCCGATTCTCTGTGGATGCATTTGCCATCTACACAGCTGAAGACTAACTCTGAAGCGATAATCACCGCGACTCTCTAAAGAAGACTGACCTAAAACAGTCAAATAATTGGACCACTTTTCCCCTTTCCTATAATAAAAATAGTCTCTCCCCCACTTGAGCAGGAGTAGTTAGAGGGAAGTGCAGAAAGCATTTATAGCAATTCACAGTGACAGGCGCCTCTTATGTAGTTGAAACCTTTGATGTTCAAATTATCATTTCTCTACTTTTATGTCATCAGAATAAGAGATAAAATAATGCCACCGGTATGTGAGGGCTGGAAGTATATATTACAGGAGAGACATGGCGCGGCTTGCCCACAGATGAAACAACCGAAGACACAAGATGAAACTGACCAAAGCGAAGCAGGTCGGGTGTCAGGTGGAGGTTTGAAACAGTCGGGTCAGAAGTGAAGTCTCGGGAGAAAGTCGTGTAGCGGGAGGTATTTGAAGGGAGACCGGTCGGAGCGGTTCAGAGCCCAGCAGAGGCAGCCCTGTAATGAGAGTGGATGAGAGGGCTTAATAGGTCTTCTCCAACGCTCAAACCAGCGACTTTCTAATCTACCAGTCCTTTCCTCCCCACCCCACCCCACTGGGGCATTTTTCTTCCAACCTGCTTTTTTATGTCAAAACACCTACCTCTGAAGTGAAAGAGCATTCAGTCTCTCCTGCTGTGTGTTCCCCTTATCCTTGCAGGGTTTTTTTGTTCTCTGCCTACACTTCAGATGACAGGGAAGTCTGAATGGAACAGATAACCTCTGAAATTGACCTTGCTTTGGGGAAGCACTTCGAAGCCCCTTTCCTTTTGGAGTTTTTGTGAAACATTCCCTCCTGGTGGAGCCCCAGCTCCTAAATCTCTGCCCTAAAGGCTCAGCGTGCCTCTGCACCTCTCAGAAGCAAAGGGGATTGATGGAGACGCTGGGCAGCCTCTCCAGATGCTCAGAAGTAGCCCATTTGTTCAGAACAATTAAAGGAGATGAGGTTAGCAAAGTGAAAATTTCCGAAGTGTAGAGGTCACTAAAGAAGACAGACTTGGTTGGCCTTCTTCGGTGAAATCAGAGTTGTTTCTGGTGCTGGGGGGTTCACATAGTGTGGTAGGAAAGATCATTACCATAGAGACCCTGAAGTCTTAGTGAGGCTTAAGTCTCAGCTCTGCCATTTCAGCAAGTTATCTGTCTTCTCTTCTCAGCTCCCTCATCGGGACAGGGGGGCTGATGGCAATAGACCCTGACTTTAGAGGCATGTTATGAACATTAAAATGATTATTATGTTTTAAAAATAAAATAAAAAATGCTTGGCACGTGCATTTGGAGAGTGAATTCTTGAATATCTCCTCTGTATCTATACTACTTTTGTTAATAAGTTAAATTATTAAGCACTGACTATGGATGTAAATGAGTACTCAAGAAATATTACAGCATTGTATGAAATATAAGTAATGTGCTAATAACTTATATTTATTAATAACATAATTATTTAATGTGTTAAAATGTTAGATATGCATTCTTTTACATTTTGTAATCTAAACCCAAAGAATACAACTGTATTATTATATTTATTAATATATTTGCCCAGAATTACATCTTGATAAAATAATTATATGTCCCACTGTTCTAAATATACTCTGATATATGTATTGGTAGTTCTACTAGCATTTTTATTCATGCTTTGTCCTTTTTATGTGTGTTATAAATAAATGTCAATTTTATATACCATATTGCCTATAAAAATTATGTTGGAAAGCACGAGAGAGAAGATGCTTGATTTCAAATAAACACTAAATTTTAGCAATTTACAAAAAACTAGAGGCCTGGTGCATGAAATTCGTGAACTCAGCAAGGTCCTTCATCCAGGCCTATGCCCATTTACAGTCTGGGAGCCTCCATGGGGTGTCCGACTGTAGGCTTAAGCCTGCTCCCCAGGCCGCAGCCAGCAGTCAGACATCCTTAGCACTGTTGCTCACCACGCATGAGTATCTGCCCTCTGATGGTCAGTGCACATCATAGGGACCAGTCATTCCACCATTTGGTCAATTTGCATATTGGCCTTTTATTATGTAGGTTTACATTTCAATAAAATTAGATTTATCTTATATTTGTTTTATATTTTGTGATATGATTCTTATTTTGTCATAATGTCTGAACTGCAAACTAAGAATTAAACTATTTAAATTCCCCTTAAAAAATGTGCCGAGACCGGTTTGGCTCTATGGATAGAGCGTTGGCTTGGAGACTTGAAGGGTCCTGAGTTTGATTCCGGTCAAGGGCATGTACCTTGGTTGTGGGCACATCCCCAGTGGGGGGTGTGAAAGAGGCAGCTGATCGATGACTCTCTCTCATCGATGTTTCTAACTCTCTATCTCTCTCCCTTCCTCTCTGTACAAAATCAATAAAATATATTTAAAAATAAATAAATAAAATAAATAAATAAATAAATAAATTCCCCTAAAAAAATGTTCCAAGTTAGTCTCACCCAAAAAAAAACTCTTTCCACACTCCATATGATTAAAACCATTGGTTGGAATAATAAATTTCAGATCTGAGAGCACTTTTTTTTTCAGTAACCTGAGCTATTTAGAAAGCTTTTATGTCAATTAGCATGCTATCTGCTTCTCTGTGATCTGATCAGTTATCATTCAAAGGAATATGGAAGATGAAACCATTATGAAATTAGATAATTGCTTTTTTAGAGAAATACAGTACAGTCTCGATAGTCTTTGAAACTCTTGACTTTGTCTTCAAAACTGTAAATGCTTGCATGTATTAAGAGTTATTCCACTGGTATATTTAAATGCTCTCAAAGACTGACAGTCGCTAAGGAATAAAATAATTAAAACATCTAATAAATGGGAGATAAAGAGGTATCTGGACATGATAATATGATGAAACAATCACATCAAGCCGATCAATAAGTCAGACTTTGATATATTCTTGGTAATGCTCCAGTACAAGGCTCTTGTTTTATAAAGAAGGTCCAGAGTTGAGAAGTGACTCTCCTAAATAACTATTTGTTATGCCAGTCTAATGTCCTTTATGCTCTCCCTGAATATATTTTCTCAGATTTTCACTTTAAAATTGTCCTCTTCTGCTTATGGATATCTCATGTAATGAAAATACTAATATTTAAGTGGAGAAAAACTGTTTTTGTTGGTTTTACAGGATTTTACATTTCCACCCCAACTGGACGAGGATGGAAACAAGAAAGAGTAGGACTTTTAAGCCTCCCTTTGAACCCCACTGTGGAACCAGTCTGCCTTAGCTTCTGGTATGTTGTAGGCCCATGCTCAATACCGTGTTATTTAATTAGTAGCGTTGCCTTTCTCATGTTACCAGGCTCATATTTCTCTAAGATGCTATCCCAAATTTTGATGAATTCACCATAACTTTTCCAATTGATAAAGAAGTAAGATGTTGGGACTCCTCACCCCTTCTCCGTCAACTCCCTCACAAGGGAAAAGGGGGTATTTCCAAAGACAATTAAGGATTTAGAAGAACCCATAAATGCCTTTATGCTAACGTTGTAGGAATCCAATCATTTTTACTGTTTCCAAACTAGGTATCACATGTATGGTGAAAATGTCTACAAATTAAGCATTAATATCAGCAATGACCAAAACATGGAGAAGACCGTTTTCCAAAAGGAAGGAAATTATGGAAATAATTGGAATTATGGACAAGTAACAATAAATGAAACCGTGGAATTTAAGGTCAGCAAACTATTTTCTGTTTTAAAATCACGTACTTGTATTCTAAAAATGGTGATGTAATCATGGTCTATGGTGGTGTGATGAAAAACTTTATTTTCTAAACGTAGCAAAGTCACTTTCCTTTCCTAATCTACCTTCTATTTTTAATCTTTGAGTGCCTCTGTTTTTACTTATTCATTGACTTATTAAAAACCACTCATTGAGGAACAATTTGCTTCAGGATAGTACTGCTTATAAAGAGCCATTCAATCCATGGAAACTTTGTAGGATAGTTCAGCTTTTTTCATCAGTATCCTAGCACAAGCTTACTGTGTCCTCTTATGACCCTGCCTAATTAGACTTCCAACTTTTTACAAATACCACCCATATCAGCCATTGCATTTTTCTGGGAAATGTCCTTTCCTATCAGCATATCCACACCTGTCAGCTTCAATCCACCCTGCCTCAGTGTGACTTAATCTGCATTTCCTTTAAAAACAAACTCTATGAGCTGTGTCATTGAGAAGTCTCCAATCATTTATTTCACATTAGGGTGAGTTAATTTTTCAGATAACAGTTTAATGTGTTCTCTTCCTAAGGGCACTTTGCAATTAAAATATGGGGTGATATAGGCTAATAGTTTGGCCAAATTAACAATGTTTTAATTGGGCAACTTCAGACAAGAGAGTGTAACTTTTGGAAGATGTATTTTTGGATTGAGGTTGTCCTTGAAAGCCTTCCATTTTCTCCTGTGACTTTGTATAAAGTGGGCAATAATCAATGACCCTCGCCAGTATTTTTTTTTTTGGCGGGTGGGGGGTTATATCCTTCCATTCTAAGAAGTCCTTTTTTCCCCTCTCCATCTTTGGTGGCTTTATGATAACTTAAGGAAGGGTAAAGGAAATGGAATTTCAAGAGAACACAGAAACTAGCAGAAGCACTGATGTAAGTACTGCAGTGGCAAATTCTGGCTCCAATGCACTGAATGTGTTTTCAAAGTAATAAAACTGGAGCCACTTTTTCAAAGGTAGCTCCTTAGACAGGGTGACAGCGTGAAATTTTATAAATACTATCACCTCAGTCTCGGCACTTTGTTGTGACACCTTGAACAAATCACGTACGTGTCTTTGAAATTCAGCTTGCCCAAACATGAAAAGGACAAAATCATCTTGATTTGGAATAGCACCTGCCATGAAGTAGGTAGAATGAATGAACGAATGAGTGGATAGATGACTGCATAATAATGTTGGGAAAATAAAATAAGATAAAGTGTAAAGTATGTACCTTGCAAAACAATTAGTATAAAACAGATAATCATTTATATTTATTTATTTCATATGGACATTTCTCTCCAGTCTAGTTCTGTTTCCTTTGGGCATCACCTTCACACAGTATCTCACACCTTTTTAAGGTAAACTACAACCAGTATCAGCTGACCCTAAATGATCAAATTGTACTCATATTTTCTCCTGTCCCCCTCTTCCCAATGTCAATGATCAAATCAGCGTATCTTCCTGCAGGACTTATATGCTCTGAGAAGGCAGACAGCTACTTGGATATATAATATTGTTGGGGGAAGAATCTAGAAGTTTGCTTCCCCCTGTCGGACATTGTATATATAGTACAGAGTACAATCAAGTAGGAAGGACAGCTTCGAGAGAGAGGGAGAGGGAGAGAGAGAGAGAGAGAGAGAGAGAGAGAGAGAGAGAGAGAGAGAGACAGAAACTGGCAATATTGCCTAACTCAGAAGGAAAGATGCTATTGAAAATATAGACTAGGATGAACACAGAGTGAGGGAGTTGGTTACAGAACATAAACCTTGAGAAATATGATCCACCAACGTTTCCCCATGCAGTAACCTGTTCTTGGATATTTGGAGATAGCAGTATTGGTTCTACGGAAAATATTGGGCCATAAGAAGCATCAAGTCAGAGAATAGCAGATTGGAATCCTTTCCTATGCCTCTCTGAATTACAGGTGTCTTTTAATGCTTTTAAAAATGTGCACCTGAGTGATATCGCATTGGATGACATTAGCCTCACAGATGGGATTTGCAATGCCAGTCTTTATCCAGAGCCCACTTTGGTTCCAACTCCTCCACCAGAACTTCCTAGTAAGTAACTTTAATGTGTATTTTCCCTAATTAAGTCATTCATATTTTCAGGAAGATCTTTCTTTGACTTTTTTTTTTTTTAAATCTTGGCCTAGTATATTTTCACTGGAGATCTAAGACTAAAATATAAGTCAAGTGGAAGCCAGCAAAATTGTACATATGATATACATAAAACCATAATTAAAATAATTATGTTGTTATGTCAGTACATTGTTATGCATCACCTTTATGATAATTTTGAGACTTTAAAAAAGAAAATAACAATGAAGATACTAATTCCCAGTCTGTTTTCACTAAAATACAAGACAACACTCTATTGTGGCATGGCCTATAGTCTTTTGGGAAGAAGCTTTAAGATTTTTATACTCTTCTAAAGCAGTAAAATCCTTAAAAGAAGTTTGACTTAGTCTGAAACCCACCAAGCCCGTTTCTAGGATGATTTAATTGCAGTGAGTGGGCCTGAACTCACTATACAGACCTCGACCACAGAAATGGTGGCTGGAAAGCCTTGCCCTGTGCTCCCTCCGCGAAGTCACTAACGTGCAGTTGAGCAGTGACCAGGCTTTCCGATGCCCTGGGATCTTTTAAATCAAAAGAATAAAATGGAGCCTACATGTATCTTTACTCTTAAGACAAACTGGAAACACAATATAGCGGCAAAAGGACACCATCTTATCCGTGTCAAAGGAGACCATGACTTCAAATCACTTTCTGACTATGGTATTTGAGAGGGAAATAATAATAATAACAACAACAACAACAACAACAACAACAACAACAATAATAATAGTAGGTGAAATCAAGCACCCATTTTCCCTTAATTGGGATGTTTTCACTGCATTGTAGTTTTTTATATGTTTTTTTGGTTGGTTGTTTTTTTATAAGAGGCTTTCTTGGGAACATCCAGTGGTTTTTTGTTTTATCTTTTTAATATGTTTTTATTGATTTTTTTTTTTAAGAAAGAGAGGGATGAAGAGATAGAAACTTTGATGACAGAAAAACATCATCGATCAGCTGCCTCCTACACACACCCCTATTATAAAAATATCAAAATAAACACTGGTGATCAAGCCTGCAACTCAGGCCTGTGCCCTGACTGGAATCGAACCTGTAACCTTGGACCATGTAGGCCAAACTGCATTGTAGTTTTAATGCAAAACTTTCCTTTTGTGTTTGGAGTTTGGTGGTTGGAGCTCCCGCTCCGCAGCTTTGCTTGTGTCAAACCTTATGGATGTTTCTGTTCTGTCATGGAGCTGAGCTCACAACCAGCACTTGTGCCAACTCCCATTTCCTTCCAAGAACACTTGAAACGCTTCCCATGCTCACATCAGCAAAGTGATTTGGCGAAACTGTTCAATTTTGGTTTAATTCCAAAACCATATGTTTTCCTCCTTTCCAATCTTAAAGTTAAAAATAATAGACTTTTTAGATGAGTGGTGTTAACAACTCAAAAGTTAAATGACTGCTACTGGAGCATACATTACAAATGAGCTGCTGTTAAGATGAGGCTAGTATTTACATAGTCATACTAATCTCCTGAGACCATATAGAAAGTGCACTTATATACCACCAGAAGGCCAATTTATAGTTACCATCTTGTGTATTAACATGTTTAGTTGCATGTACAGGTTATACATAAATTCCTTAACAGTTCAAACACTCGTTCAAATTTTATAAATATTTACTATGCACAAAGTACCATGTAAGAAATGTGAGATGTAACAATAACCATTCATACATGGAAAAATAAATATATAATTAATCTAAATAAAAATTAAAAGCAGTATATAATTATGTGCCCTTAAAATTAATAGATGAGAGATGTAAGTGATAGAGGACTGTGGAAGAGAGAGTGTGACTGGAGAAGGCTTTAGAGAAGCATTAAATAAGACACA
Organism: Pipistrellus kuhlii; assembly: GCF_014108245.1. Taxonomy (NCBI): domain Eukaryota; kingdom Metazoa; phylum Chordata; class Mammalia; order Chiroptera; family Vespertilionidae; genus Pipistrellus; species Pipistrellus kuhlii. The sequence goes on from NW_023425515.1 coordinate 12,166,030, forward strand.
GAAAGACACTCAAAAAGTGAAGCCAAAGCAGGAAAGTACCATGCATCCTCATTTAATAATATTGGCCATAAACTTGTAGCAAGAAATGAAATTCTATGTTGTTAATATATTTTATTGATTTTAGATAGGAAAGGAGAGGGAGAAAGAGTTAGAAACATCAATGATGAGAAAAAATCATGGATCAGCTGCCTCCTGCACACCCCCCTGCTGGAGATTGAGCCCCAACCCAGGAACTGAACCATGACATCCTGGTACATGGGTTGACACCCAACCACTGAGCAACACTGGCTGGGCAGAAGTGAAATTCTTGACAATGGGGATAGGAGTAAAGAAAATATCAACGTAAACACAATCATTTGGGCTTTGGGGTATTATTCAAAAAGTATTGTCTTGCTTTATTTTGTGTAGGTGCCCCACACTCAACTAAAACATTTTCACGCAAAAACAAATAAACAAATTATAATTATTAAAATCACTGCTGGTTTGCTAAATAATTCTTATGGATACCAAGTATTAGCAATATCTTGCTATTTTGATATTATAATCATTTAAAACAATGGATTTCCTTTGTAATCCTTTCTGGCAGCATTTTCTTCTATTCATCAGAAAGTCATCAAGAAGAAAACAATTTTAAGTGTAAGCAACATAGCCATAGGCTTGATATTTTAAAAGTAACAAATCTCACTACCTAAAATAGGAAATTTGAGATCATTTTTGTACATAATATTATGTACATAAATAAAATGTTAAATATTAGTCCCCATTTTAAAACCTCATACAAGCCATACTCTCCTCAGATCTATTCTAGTCAAAAGAGAGAAAGAAAATACCTCCATGTCAAAGAGCTAAGATATCCCTGCGTATTTTAACAATAGGGAAACGATAAGGGTAGAATAACCCATCTGGTTTTAACATAAAAACTTCGGAATTTTCCCAGAGAATACTTCAGGTTCCAAATGCTTCACTGCAGGCCAATATTTAGCACAGCAGAAAATGTTAATTACCGTCAAATGCATTCTGAACAATTTCATCGTAATGCCATTTGCCATTGGTGCGGTGAAATTCTGATTTGAGCAGAGCTTTCCTGGTTCCAGATCACTGATTTGCTTGAGCATAAAGAAAAAGAAACCTTGGCTGACTGGGTAATAGCCTTTCTTTAGCTCTTATTGTGCATTTAAATAAAAAAGCAATCCCAGACAAGTAACTGAGTAGAAAAAATCAGTTTCCTCCTGTATTTCTACTTTGGGGACATGTAAGTTCCATTTTCATAATTGCAGGAATTCTTCCATTTTATGACTTCAATCACTCTATGATCGATCCTTGACCTGTGACACTGGCACAAATCACTTAAATGTGGGTATTGTATGGAAAACACTTTAAAAAGTAAACGTGTTATTGCACAAATATCACTCTAATTTGCAGCCCAATTGGGATGATTCATGACAAAACCCTACTAAATAGGATAGGTATATGCAAAAAGAAATCCACATTTTAATCCCCTGACTTGTTTCTGTGACTATAAACAGTAATTAAGGAAGGGGGGAGGGAGAAAAAAAACAAAGACTGTGGATTTAGCTATTTTAATCATCACCCTTTATTTCTACAGGTTTTGCTCTACTTGGGCACTCTTAAGCCATTTTCTATTTCCAAAGACAAAACAAAAATTTACTTGTAAAGTTTTATAGGCATGACATTATACTTAGAGCTAAATAATCCAATTTTAGTTCTTCATGTAGAAATGAATCAGTAGCTCCTACCTCTGTTATAATTGGCTAGAGGCCCAGTTCACAAAATTCATGCACAAGTAGGATCCCTAGCTGCTGCCGGCTGCCAGCCGGGGCCTCCCTTGTAGTTTAGCAGAACTGCTTGCCTTTTTTATTATTAGTGTGACTCGCTATTCAAACCCCTAGCAAACGCATGTTAAGTTTACTCATATACTTTGATATAAGTGTGTTTTGGGCTACTTTAATTTTTTTTATCTTTTTACTTTTAAACCAAATTACCTACTTACTAGAGCTATCATTGGCTGAGTTGCTATTACAAGTACAATGTAAACCATAAGAAATGACAATTGAACTTTATTGTCATAGATTGACTACAAATATTACCTTTATGGCTGGGCCCTAGAACCTGTTCATAGAAATATTTATTGTCATAAACCAAGCACAGATTTGGATGAGAGATTTTATTTTGCAACTTTAACTTTCAAAATGTTTTCTGCAATACTGTATGACTGTGTATTACTATGATAATGATGTTTCTTTTGCCAGACATTTTCAAGTTGAACCTTCTTATCTTAAATGAAAGTTGGACTCTCCACCTTTTCACCTGATAATAAATGTCTCTACATGGACACATATCTCATACATGTCAGAGGCCCCCCTATTGACATAGTAAGAAATTAATCAAAAGAACAGCTCAAAGAAAGAAAAAAAATGGAAGAGTTTAACAAGTGTAGTTGAATTGAGTTCTTGTACCAGACTGGCTATTTAACTCTTTCTCTGGATGGAGATGGTTTATCTAATAACACAGCACGACTGTGATATCCTGAATCACATTTCATGACTCTTTGGCTCCTCTACTAAGAAGCACCAGCTACATTTCCACTACAGCAACACCCCATTAAAATAAATGGTGTCCGATGTAGAATGGCTGAAAGTGCTTTTGTCAAGTCCTTACAGTTATTTGTATTCAGGGTAATTGAAACTTGTTATCAAGTTAAGGATCAGAGATGTATCCCACTGGTTAGTTATTTGATATATTTGAAATGCATTTCAAAGAGTACTTCTTAAGTATTTTAAAGGAATGAATTTTCCAAGACTTCTGTTCAGTGGAGAAATGCTATCTAAATTGCCTGCCTTGACAGCTTAACAGCTACACTGGACAAGATTTGGGTTCTGGTTGTATGTTTATTTAAGTGCTACCAACTCATTGATATATAATGTACTTTTAAGGGTTTAGTTATGTGAAAATTCAATACATTCTCTAAAATGTCAACCAGTAGGAGTAGCTGATTCTGAAATTTTCCTATTCCCTGAAGAGAGAATGAGAATGATCATCAAAAACAACAAACAAAATAAAACAAAAATCCCATGGCCACACTGGCCATGGCTGAACTTGTGAAGTAGGTGGAACTGGTTTTCTCCAGTCTTAACTCTGCAGTGTTTTTTGTTGTTTGTTTGTTTTTGTCTCTGCAGTTACACTCTCTTCTCCCTGAGTTTCATTGAGAATTGAAGGAAATTCATGGCACTTAGATTCATTAAAATTAAGTGAATGGGAGTTAAGAGGTTGTAGTAGATTCTTCTACAGAAATCTTTGCAAAACAATTATTCACAAAATCAAGGACAGGAATGCCGCTGTGGGAGCATATGAGTTTCTCAACCCCTCTCTCACCCTTTCCAGGGGAAGAATATGTCCTTATTCCCATTATCATCACTCTTTCTATGTCTCCAATGCCTTCTTCAGTGTCCTGTGTACAGGGCTTTCCTCCCTTCTGATCTAGTCATGATTGACCTTAGTTGTTTATGCTTTTATTTATGTTTTCTTCTTCCCTAGTTCTCTGCCTATACCCATCAAGAATATGTCATATACAGATCAAGCGCCACTTATTAAGGCTCAGTCTAAACTCTGCCCATGGCTCAGACCAGATGGTCAAAATGATTCAGAGTTTAATCAACCCAATAGGAGATAGGAACCTGCTGTGGGATGAACCTGTGATTAACTGAGTTGAAGTTTTGACTTTGACACTAAGTGAATGTACACAGTGTTAACAAGCAATTAAATACCTCAAAAGCTCAAGCCATCCATTTAAAATAGAAATAGTAGTTCCCTAATTTACAAGTATGCATTGAAAAGCAATACTGAAGATTCCCGGTAATATGTAGGCAATTGTCACAAATTATGTCTGATTTTTAAAACAACCTTGAAAATCTCTAATATATATCTATTTTATATATAAGAAAGCCAAGCCTCAAACAGAAAAATAACTAACTCAGAGAAAAAATTTTATTTTTTTAAATATATTTTTATTGATATCAGGGAGGAAAGGAGAGGGAGAGAGACATAGAAACATCAATGATGAGAGAGAATCATTGATTGGCTGCCTTCTGCACACCCCACACTGGGGGATTGAGTCCGCAACCAGGGCATGTGCCCTAGGTCAACATTCAACCACTGAGCCACACAAGTGTGAGAGACAATTTTAATCCACCAGCTCTAACACATCTTCCCAAATACCCATATTCTTTCCCTAAGTGAGACAATGTTTATGGAAACATTTTGCAAAAGTTAAGTTTTTGTAAGAGGTTTTATTATTCTTACTAAGCTCATCTGGGTTCAGATAAGCCTGGGCCAGGAGGGTATGGAAGATAGACCAGGGCCTGCCACCCTGCAGAACAAGATAGTGTTGTATTGTAAATCATCGAATAAGATACAAGACGACTTAATGAGCCAACTAATTAGGAGTCATTTATTGTGTACGGCCCAGAAGGAGGTGTCTCCTCCAAATCTCTGAGTCCCCGCATAGAGGAAGTGTCTCATATTTATACCTTTTGAGCTTCTTTGTTTGCATTTCACAAAGTCCTCTGTGCAGGATATTGTTACAGCTAGTTTGTAACCTTGAACACATACTGAGATAGTACTTGGAATTATTATCAGTATTCATCCATTACATTAGATGGCTAGCTTGCGAGGTCAGATAGTTAAGTTTATCTTTTTCTATTATTTGAACTAAAAAGCCAAAGTCATTTTACAGAATAACAGACTGTCTCGAAGTGACAGAGTTTATAGGAGTAGGGACTATCTAACAATAGCAGAGAATTCAAACAGCAGCTTGTTTGTTTTTTTATACAAGATGGAGGTTACTATGCTTCGATAGTTTGGCAATGATGCTACTCTCAAGCCACAGCCACTGCCTCTCTGTCCCATCAGGTACATCAGAAACCCAAATCTAAGAGGCTTATTACAGACATATTTGGAAGATGCACATGACTTTCCAAGGATCTGCGTAAATAAGACAGATGACATATAAAAGATGTATGAAAGAAGAGGGAATGACTGAGGCATTGCCATAGGAGTAGAGATGTTTAATCGTCCCTCCTATAATCTGATTGCTATTTTATTGGGAGTAAATAATTCCAGGGGAGAGCCTACTTTAAGGATAGGAAAAATACATGCTTATCTTAGTTTTCCATATTTTTCAAGTTAGGTTACTCTTATTCTTTTGATCATAAATGTAACATGATAATAAAAATAAGAATTGGGATACTAACTGTAGTTTATGAATTTTTACATGAGAATTTTCCTCTAATAAGCAAGAAGATGACAATATAAGTATGCGAAGAATTATAAATGTAATCTACCTACTTAAAGCATCATACTTTTAAATGGAAACCTGTACTCTCATTTGCTAATAAATTTGCATTAAGCCCAGCCCTAACCTGTCTCCTGGACAGTGCTTGGTAACAGACCACTTTATGGCAATTATTAAGCAAGTGGAGTTTCAGTTTATCTCCCTTTTCTGACAGTCAAATGCTTCAATAAACATGATAGTGAGGCTTCCCCTCTGCACCCCCACCCTCCCACCCCCCAAAAAAGTAGAAAAAATAAAAATGGCAAGATTACTGATTTACTAGCCTTCTCATAAGAGGGTGGCAGATAAAATATTTGTTTCATTATGATCATTTTCTTCTTTACTACAGAGGGCTGATACCTTTCTCATGCAGTCTGTTTATAAAATACCTTCAGCAAAACTATTTTCTTGCCCAAATAATTCTGGAAAATGCTGCACACTATTATGCTCTCCACAAAGAACGGTGGAATATTTAAGGTTTTATGACATTCTTCCTGAAAGAGACCTGTTTGCCTGTGTTTTTCCTTTACTGAAGTTACAAGATTTCCCCATTCACATACTCTAAAATGTATCTGTCAAAACCAAGAAATGTAGTTGGAAATTTTCTAGCAAATAGTATTACCTTCCTGAAATTAGCATTACGTTACTAGTGACTTTTCATCATTTTCCTTTCCAGCGGACTGTGGAGGACCTTTTGAACTGTGGGAGCCAAATACAACGTTTACTTCCATGAACTTCCCAGACGACTATCCTAATCAGGCTTTCTGTGAGTCATCTCTTTTCCAGGCCATGGGAACCGATTGTATTTATCAAAGTGTCCCCTTGAGGCAGCAAAGTAGATTAAAAAGTTGTTACATCTGGATACACCTACATTTATGAGATTGCTTAATATAATGTTAACAATAAGAATAACAATAATAAATTGCTAGTTTAAGCAATTATTTCAGGTGCTGTATTAGTGCTTAATATAATTTTTCAGTCGCTTCTCACAATTCTTTCAAGCAACTGCTATCTTATCTAATAAAGAAGGGATATACAAATTAACCATTATGCCATCACAAAGATGGTGACACCCATAGCCATAAGATGGCAGTGCCTAGTCCCCAGCCCCACTGGAGTCCCCCAGTCCTTTCAGACCCACTGGGGGTATTGCAAGCACATGGTGAAGTCGGACCCACCCTCAGCTCCCCAGCTGCCTAGGGCCTGCTCAACGTGCAGGCAAGCCTCAGATGGTGCTGCTCAACTGATGCCCTAGGCTCAGACAAGCCTCAGATAGCAGCTGCTCAGCCACCCAGGGCCAACCAAGGCTCAGGTAACCAGGGCCAGCCGAGGCTTGTGCTGCCAGCAGTGGCAACAGCTGTGATGGGGCCATCGCTTTCCCCTGATTGTTGGGTCACCTCCCTTCCTTGAGGGCTCCAGGACTGTGAGAGAGGCAGGCTGAGCTGAGTAGCCCCACCCCCAGTGCATGAATTTTCATGCAGCAGGCCTCTAATTACTATTATAATTCTCAAATTAAAATGGGAATCAAGTCAGTAAGTGAAAAAGCCAGGCTTACTCCAGGTACTACTCTCTCTTTAAAAAGAAAAAGAATATTTTATTTATTTAGAGAGTGAGTGAGAGAGAGAAACATACATGTGAGACTACAACATCAATGGCTGCCTCCTGCACAACCCCCACCAGGGTTTGGGTGGAACCCATAACCTGGGCATGTGCCCTTGAATGAGAATTGAATTGGCCACCCCCCAGTACCTGGGACAATGCCCAGCCACCTGAACCATTACAACCAGGCCAGACACCACTCTCTTAGTCACTCTCTTTGATTGTACATATGATGCCTGTGGTGTACATAACAAGGTTGAAATTCCATAGAATAAAGTCAGTGAAAAGTATAAAAAGCAGAGTCAGTTGTAACATCCTCACCTTTTGCAAATATAGCCTAGAATCAATAAGCAGCTAGAGTAATGTGATTAGATCCCCAATAAAATAATAATAATAATAATAATAATTACTAAAAAGAAATCTAAGTCTAGTGAGAAGATGGTAGCTGAAACTGCACAAATTCTATTGGTAGATCATTACTTCTAAATGGAGAAGTTCATTGGAGCTGAGTAGAGATTGTCTTAAAGATGCAGTTCCCAGCTCCTCCTACAAAGATTCCACTTTGGTGGGAGAAAGACATGTTTTTTCCCATGGCCACACCTGGTTAGCACCATGGATCTAATCAGAGACTTCTACCAGTGAAAGAAATGGCCCCATGACAGTGAAAAACGTGCTGTTAGAAAATGTCAACTTTTCTTGCTTCAAATGATCCAGAGTTAAATATCACTTTCATAGAATAATAGAGTCACTATTTTAGGGAGATATCTGATTTAAAAAAACAAAAACAGCCATTAATTTAATGTGACTTGTTTGGGGAACCAGAGATTATCATCTCCACACTGGAGACATCTTTTAAACATATCACTTGTACAAAGTAATGCTCTGAAAAATCTGAAAACTAGCAGAATACTGAAAGAACAATTTGGAGAAATCTAGTAAGTGTATTGATTTATTCAACAAACATATACTGAGCACTTTATTTGTTAGGCACTGAAGTAAGTAAAGAAGAAACAAACATAATTCACCCTAGAGGAAGCTTCAGATAAATTGTCAGGGATTACAAAATACCCAGGGTACTGTTATAATAAGGATAAAGGCAGGATGCTCTGGAGAGACATGAAAGGTACGTAATGGATGGGAAGTTCAGAGGTTAGGAGACAAGATTTTTTTTTTCCTTGAATCTTCAAGCAAAATTAAGGAGTAGTAAACAATGAAATTGAGGAGGGAAGGAATCTTGCATCGTGTTAAGCAGTTTGGATTTCCTTCTGAGAATACTGTGGAGGCTTCCAATGGTTCACATGAAAATTGTGGTCAAATCAAGCTTGCATTTTAGATGAACCCATCTTGCTTGTAGGATCAGAGATAGACGTCAAGGGAAAAGAGCCATCAGCATCACCAATTAGGTAAAGAAAAACGAGTGGCTTACACTCAGAGCGTGGCACTGGGGACTTGGGAGTAAATGAAACCGAGGGATTGGGGAGATAGCACCGGCTGGCCTGGGTGATTGGTTGGCTGTGGTAGGAGAGAGGAGGTCAAGAAAGATGCAGAGGTTTGTGGTGTAGACAACTGTGAATGAATAATTAGTGGTGCCATTTACTGAGATAGAAAGGATAAGGGAAATGAGCTTAAGGAGGAAATAATTTCATATTCTATTTATTACATGTATGAGTTTGAGATACTAGTGCATACAGTCATGCACAATAGTTTATCTACTTCATAAGAAAAGCGCAGAAAATAAACCTGAAAGTCATTACTACGTTGATGAAATGATCTTCTTTATGAGTGAAAAAGAACACAAAAAGGCATGAGGAAAGGACCTAGAACGGAATCTAAAGAATAAGTTGTTTAAGAAATCAATAAAGAACAAGGAGTGTTTCTTGATTCTAAGGCTGGCAATGTTCTTTTATTTTGTTTTGTTTTGTTTTGTTTTTCAAAATGAGCTACCAGTAAACGACATGTTTAAATAATGGCAAAATCACTTAAAGAAATACCAAAGTTTCCTTGTCCTACAAATTGCATTTTAATCACCCGTTTTCCTGTAAAATGAATTAGGAGAAATAAGATAATGAAACTAGAATATTAATATTGTTGATGTTTATTAAATGTAAATTGCAGGAGCAAAATACTATTTTCAAGCGTTGAGTAAAGTATGCCATTTTATACAAAATAAAACAAATTCAGTTTCAGTAAATCACTTTAAATTTTACTGAAACTTTACTATAAATACTCATCTCTAGACCAATATATTTCCTCATATACACAGAAAAAACAACAATTTGGAGTATTGGTTTTCATAAAATAGTTTAAATATATATATATATATATATATATATATATATATATATATATATATATAATATATATATTAGAAAGTGTTTTGAAATTCTCAAGGGAGTTAAGCTTTTAAGTAAAATTTTAAAAAGCATGTTCTATGCTAAGTGTTATTATTTATTACTCTTAAGGTGTTTGGAATTTAAATGCACAAAAGGGAAAGAACATACAACTTCATTTTCAAGAATTTGACTTAGAAAATATTGTGGATGTAGTTGAAATCAGAGATGGTGGAGGAAATGAGTCCTTGCTCTTAGGTAAGTCTGTAGTATAAATATTGTGACAATTGTATGGCTCAAAACGCTGGGCTGATGGAGAGAGCATTTCCCAATAAATGAAATCATGCTTTTAGTTCCTACTAGCAAGTGTTAATTCCCTACAATAAGCATTACACCTTGGAGAGTAAGAGCTAAGGACACCTGCTATGCACTTTTCTATGCATTGTGTGCACATCAGGTGCCCAGATATAACTACTAAATCAAATTTTATTATATACCAAACTAACAAAACAAATTGCATTCATTATTGTTTTAATTGTCTTTGTCTCTAATTTACTAGCTGCTTCTAATAAGTTTCTAAAAATTTGACCAAAGTTGATTTTCCCCCACAATCAGTAATTTTAAATAAACATGGGGAAAATGTACTATCCTAAAAGAAATTATTGTGCCTAGATTATAAAATCTGTCAAATATGATCATTGACATTGAACTACTACCAATTTTTAAGGAAGATGTATCTCTAGCTAAGTCATATATTAAAGTATAAAAATGTATAATAGGTCAACTGAAATGCATGAACAGCACACTTTGAAAGTAAAAGTGTTTTATAACTGTGCTTTGCACTCATTTAAACCATTTTCTGTAAAATCTGGCCCAATGCAATCAGGTTGCAAGCACATGAAAATGTGACCAATGAATGAAGACTACAGAGGGCACTTTCCACAGTAATGAAGGGGCAGATTGTTGCCGAGGGTTCCCTAGTTATATTAATCTAGCACCCATCACTTGGGTTTCTTCAGCAAAATCCCACAAAGTTCTAGATTGAGAGCTTGTTTGCTGTGAAAGGCTTTTGAGAGCCACACACAAGACAAATAATCAATGAAATAAGCAGTGGGGCCAGGTCAGTGCTGGGAAGAACTGAGGAACTTCACAAGCGACTTTCTTATGTACAGTTTATAAAAAACATTTTGTCACATTGTCCTAATAAAAACTTCAGCCCTAACTGGTTTGTCTCAGTGGATAGAGTGTCAGCCTGCAGACTGAAGGGCCCCAGGTTCGATTCTGGTCTAGGGTCTGTACCTTGGTTGCAGGCACATCCCAGTAGGAGGTGAGCAAGAGGCAACTGATCGATGTTTCTCTCTCATTGATGTTTCTAGCTTTCTATCCCTCTCCCTTCCCATCTATAAAAAAAAAATCAATAAAATATATATATATATATATTTTTAAAACTTCACCACTTATATGTATAAAAATCATTGAAAAGTGATAATTCCTAAAGGATCTCAGAATCCTAGTTTTCACATTTGTAGGCAAACAGTTCTTTTGAAACAGACTTGCTTTCAGGGATCCAGAATATAAATTATTTGATCATATGAATGTATTTTTAATTTGCTTAAGCCTTTAATATTTAGTAGAGTATTTCATTGTTTATGCAACCCCCAAATCACAGGGGTTATTGAAAACTACCATTTAGGTTTATATAACCTGTTTCTCATTAATCCATCCTTCAGATCAGGTAAATGATTCAACTTACAAAAAAAAGACAAATAAGTTTGGACGGAATTATTAAGGGAGACTATATTCTGCACTGTTTCATAACGGTTTTAGAAGCATCCAAATAATCATATTTCTGGGATAACATGATCTTGATTAGTAGTGGTGCCTATCAGCCAGAGAATGTTATGAGTAATTCGTCATTAAATTATAGAGCCGCAGAAACCTCAAGTAATATTGGAAAAGATCATTAGAGAAGTTGGCTTCCAATAAGCAGTGTCGGGAATGTAGAAGAATGTACCCATTGCATGGAACTGAGAAAATGGGTATATTTCTTTCTAGACCCAACAGATCATCTCACAGATTCTCTTGTTTTCCTTTGGAGCAGCTGTGTACGCAGGGCCTGGCCCAGTGAAGGATGTGTTTTCAACCACTAACAGGATGACGGTGTTTTTCATCACTAACGATGCACTGACAAAGCGGGGGTTTATAGCCAACTTCACCACAGGCTATGGCTTGGGTATTCCAGGTGAGTGCACTTGGCATTACGTGTTGCATTGTAACTTTGGGAGCAAAATGATAAAAGCATATAGGACTGCCCTAACCAGTTTGGCTCAGTGGATAGAGCGTCGGCCTGTGGATTCAAGGGTCCCAGGTTCAATTCCAGTCAAAGGCATGTACCTTGGTTGCAGGCACATCCCCAGTAGGGGATGTGCAGGAGGCAGCTCATCAATGTTTCTCTCTCTCTCATCAATGTTTCTAACTCTCTCTCTCCATCTCTGTTCTTCTCCGTAAAAAATCAATAAAATTTATTTTTTTTAAAAGCATATAGGACTTTAAGGCCTAAATACAATTCAGTCTTTGCATTCTATAAAACACCCATTTTCCTCATCTTATCAAAGGTTTTCTTTGTCCCTTTACATCTGTTTAGCCACTACCTGAATATGTTCAAAGCAGGAATCCACATCGTTTTTCAACAAATCTATTTGGCCATTTGCTGGTGTGTGAAGAGTCAGTGGATTTTACTCACTGAAGTGGGCCATTTTAAATGTTGCAAATGGGGTTGTTGGCACTGTGAGGAAGGAGGACTGTCTGTCACATTCCCTTTGCCAAGAGCATTTTTAGAGAACAGCAGGGAGACAGGCAAGTGAGCTGTTTGAATGCCAACAACATCCAATTAAAAGATTAACATCGTTAACTTCTTAGAGACAAGCAGGGTAAAGCCAGTTCTATGAAGGATGAAGGAATTTGATGCTGATTTTTGCTGGTATGCACAACCTTCTAAGCTCCTATCTTTATTATATTCATGTCATAATTAGCAGGAGCATAAAGAACAAAATTGTTTCCTGCCTGCTCACCACGGATACATCTATCCTATATAATACAAAGGTGATATGCAAATTGACCCTAAAGGTGGAACAATAACCAGTTGCTATGATGCACACTGACCACCGGGGGACAGACACTCAACGCAGGAGCTGCCTCCTGGTGGTCAGTGCACTTTCACAGAGGGGAGCACTGCTCAGCCAGAAGCTAGTTCATGGATGACCAGCACAGAGGCAGTGGCAAGAGCCTCTCCCACTTCTGTGACATCACTAAGATGCCCAACTAATGGTCCAAGCCAACAGGTAGACATACCCTGAGGGCTCCAACACTGCCAGAGGGATGTCTGACTGCCAGCTGAGGCCCAATCCCCCAGGGAGCAGGCTGAGGCCGCAGGTGGACATCCCCCAAGGGCTCCTGGACTGAGAGAGGGCACAGGCTGGACTGGGGGGGGACACCCTCACCCTGAGTGCACAAATTTTCATGCACCAGGCCCCTAGTATTTTTTATTCATCTGTGATATAACTCTCTGCATTTAACAATCTACAGGGAACTTTTTCTCACTTGCTGCTCCTCTTGGACTATGATTCTCCTTATGCTACTGCCCACGACTCCGTGGTTCTCTCTGGGTGCAAATACATCAGAAAGACAGAATACAGGTTACTGCCTCTATCTATCTTTCCCTTCCCTAAGAGAGTGTGGCCAGTTTGTCTTTCATTAGAATGTCTAGAAAAGAGGTAGGTTGGGAGCTTTGATCCTCATCTGGCCTATTATCCAATCCCAGATCCATCTGTGCAAATACCTGTTCCTCCACTCACACCTGGCCTGGACCTGTGGCCACATGACAGAAAGCTGTATGCTTTTAGTTTTATAGCAAATGTGAAAATTGACCTGTATGTTATCTAACCTCCCCCTGAATAGAAGCAACAATAATTGTGAGAGTCTGCAATGGATGTGCAGGAAAAACATAATGCCACGATTTGAAAACAATAGGCATCTCTAAAGGGAAAGAACCAAAGCTAACAGTGAAAGGTATAATGGGGGAAATTTTATAAATCTTGGATATGATTGAAGTGACATAAAAATCACGAATCTTACTGTTGGGTGTAAAAAATTAATAAGCAGGCCAGCACTGTAACTTTCTTGTTTAAATTTTAAAATTTCAAAAGGAAGACTTTGAGTCAAAAGTTAGACAAGCTTTATATGTTGCTGATTTCATAATAAATACTTAAAAACAGTAGAGTGGTATTTCTAAATCTTTAAGGAGGAACTGCTGCAATAAAAAATGTATAGGCATCAATATCATTCATATTTGAATGATATTGAATTATGTGCTCAGTTCTGCAAAGTATCTTCAAATAGAGCAAGCAAATGCTTAATACCTATTGTACTGGATGCGAGTACCTCTCAACTTTTTTCTAAGAATAATGTCATGGAAAGAATTTTTGAAAGAAGTATTGTATTTTCAAAGAAATGGAGATGAACATTAAAACCAACTGAACTATCAAAAAAAATTTCTAACCAAAAGGGAGAAAATTTATTCAGAACTCCAAACAATTGAAATGATGATTGGCCATTCTACCACCTGCAACAGAGAAAGCATCAAAAAACAAAATTTTAGGGAATAGTCTTTAGACCCATATTTTAAGTTTTAAGTGAGGAGGGAAGAAAGAAGTGGAGAAAGAGTAAGTTGTGAAAAGGCAGACAGAAATACTAGTAAATCTCTTCTATTAAAAATATTACAGTCACTGGTTTTTATCAGAGTTTCATAATGAAATACCCCACCTAGAATTCTGAAAAATATTATAAGCAATTTCTATTCATGATAAAAGCCGAAAGAGCATAAACTATGGCTTCCCACACAAAATAGAGGCCGGATTTTATGGTGTGGAGGTGGGTTATATTGGTTTGCCCTTTTGCTAGATTTCAGCTGCTATGATGATGTTATTTAGGGAGTAAATCATTTAGAGAAGATTCCCTTGACTGAAGTTAGAGCAGAGTCTTCCATGACTATTGCTGTGTGGTGAGTATGCTAGGAATGTGTTTTCTCATTCCTCCTGGACACGGGACAGATGCTGCTGGGGAGCAGAAAATTGAGTGATTGAGTTGTCATCAGCACAATCTTCTCCCAGAGAGATTTTTAACACCAAAAAAACAAAAAACAAAACAACAACAACAACAACAAAAAAACCTGAAAAGCAATTATAGGAACAGGGAATTGGCAGCGGAAGATAATCAAGCTGGTAATGTTTATATTGGTGCTCTCTTGGCTGGTCATTTTGGGAAGAGTGTTAAAGGGATATCATAAATGTTCAGCATTTTTGTGCTTCATTTATCTTCTGAGATATTTTTGGGACAACTTCCAAAGTCTGTATTTGAAATGTAAAACAATTAGATACCCTGTTTTTGTATCTCCTATGTCCTATTTGTAACATTTCTGGTTACATTCAACTAGAATGTAGGAAGTATAGATTTATTAAGATCGATCGCCTTCAAATGTCTCCTTGTGGCTCTTTACTGATATCCAGAGTCTTCATGTGGAAGTTAGCTGTACTTATCGGGCAACTGTGGAAGTGGCAGCTGATTACATTGAAGGTTTAGAGCCCTCTCTAGATTGTGGGGCATGTGCCTTAGAGATCAATTGCGCTTCATCTAAAACTGAGCATATGTTGACTAAATGAGGCAGGGTTCCTGGAGACTTCATAAAAAGGATATGGGGAAATTCATTTCTTAGCAATATTTTTCTCTCTCTCTTGCCACTATGAGTATAAAACGATCAGAAATAAGATTTCAGAGACCACAGAGAATTAAACTTTCGAACTAAAGACTTCTTAATGAAGCTGAACTGCTATATGTTGTTGAAAAGAATAAGAATCCAACTCATGCATGTAAAGAACATTTTAAAGAGTTTATTTAGACACCTCCTCAGAATGTATTACTTCTCGTCAGTTCAGTAACAACAGACCATTTTGCCCCATTCAGCAATTTTTCATTCAATGCATTCTTCTTACAGAAACAAGTTAATTTTTCTAGACTCCTAGCATATAACCTTTAACATCTTTCACTAGAGCACTAAAAGGAATTACAATTTTCAAATCTTTACAAATGTTTTTATTCATATGTTAATTCATATATTTAAACTTCCATTCAACAAATATGTGTTTTTTCAATTAAATAGAGCTTGACTATACTAGTAAAAGATTAAAATTATCAGTCAGTTTATCTATGGTTAAATTACTGGCATTGAGACAGAATGATTTTACATAATGACTTTAACAAGCTATGAAAACAAGGTAATGAGATAATTTAAAAATAACTAGTGGTTACTAACATTCTATAAGTATATTAAGATATTTGATCATAGATATGTAATTAGGCTGTCAACTTTTTAAATAAATATAACAATATTAAAGTACAGATCAGATGAAATAAAATATGGAAATATCAATACAAACACATGTACACCACGTTTTAAACCTTCCATTTTCTAAAGGAGAAGTAATATTAGAAAGATAAAATATAAAGTTAACTAAAATATTAATGTTTGCCTGTAGAAGATTTAGTTGTCTTTACCCATTTATTATCTCACTAATCTGGTTAAAAATATGTGTTCAAGAAACAAATTGATAATTACATTTACAAGAATCCCCTTAATAGTATTACATTTGATATATGTAACCTTCCTCTCTCATAGGGCAAAAATTTGTAGAAATAACCAACCAGGCCATGTATTCCTTAAAATACATTTTTATTAAGATTACTTAGTTTTGCATTGAAAAAACATAATTTTTCAAAGTTGAAAATAAGGTATACAAATAGCTCCAATTATTGTTGTCAGATATCCAGAGGAATGGATTAGGTATGACTTCTTGTTCTTTATATGGTTACCTGGAAGGTAAAGAAATACATTTGGCATCTGGAAGAAAAAATATTAACTTAAAATTATCAATGAAAAAGATGACTTTTAAATGTTACTATTTTTGTTCTTAAAAATGTTATTTATCATCCTATCTGATTTGGCTCAGTGGATAGAGTGTCAGCCTGTGGACTGAAGGGTCCCAGGTTTGATTCCAGTCAAGGGCACATGCCCGGGTTGTGGGTTTGATCTCCAGTGGGGAGCATGCAGGAGGCAGCAATTAATGATTCTCTCTCATCATTGATGTTTCTATCTCTTTCTCTCCATTCCTCTCTGAAATCAATAAAAAATATGTATATTTTTAAAAAGAATGTTATTTATTGAGTATTCAATGTATTCATATTAACATGCTAAATATATTTTATTTTTTAACTTACTTTCATGATACACATAAGACATAAATAAGACTAGTTTCCATTGGAGAGTCAAGGAAACTGATTCTCAGAAAGATTTTAATTTATTTGGTCCGGGTCAAAAATAAATAAAAAGGAAATGGTTAAATTGCAGATCAGACCAAGGTCATATGATTAGTAAGCCCATAGTTTAACTACCATTCAACTTCAAATAAGATGTATTTGATATATTAATATGAATACATTGAACCCTCAGTGAGTAGGAAGTGGTTGTCCTAGAGCACCCGTCACTTGCTGTGCACTCTCCCACATGGAAGTACTCCCCTCAATAACTACGTGTAGACTATTTTTTTAGAAAAAGAAACTGATCGTTTTTCTAAAATAACTTGAAATAGGTGATGGGTATTGATAGTTGCTGGACAAGTTTTTTGTTTTGTTTTGTTTTGTTAGTAAGTATACTATAGTAACTCTTTATTAGAGCGTAATATTATCATCAATGCTCTCAGATTTGGGGCTTCAATCTAGATTCTAAAACAACACAAATGATTATTTCTTTTCAAGTGCCATTATATTTGGTCATCATCAATTGAGAGTCTGTGGAGATTAGTACAATTAACTTTAAAACCATTTAAACTTAAATTGTGTCTCCTTGAAAACAATATAATAGTTCATGATTAATTTTCTCTTATAGCTTTTAAAATACAGGTTTCCCTCTTCCTTCTTTTTCTCAAATGCTCTGGCTTCCTGGTTATGCTTGTCAATGTGCAGTGCAGGAAAAGAGGCATTAGGCCCCTCCCTACCCAACCATTATCTTCCTCCAAAATCCCACGTGGCCCCCCACAGAGACCCTGATATCAGCTTGCAGCTATGCCTCTTAAGCCATAATTCAAAAACAGTTTGAGCCAGGCCAGGTGGCTCAGGGGTTGAGCATCCACCTATGAACCAGGAAATCACGGTTTGATTCCCAATCAGGGCACATGCCCGGGCTGTGGGCTCCATCCCCAGTGTGGGGCGTGCAGGAGGCAGCCGATCAATGATTCTCTTTCATCATTGACGTTTCTATCTCTCTCTCTCCCTCTCTCTTCCTCTCTGAAATCAATATAAATATTTTTTTTAAAAAAAACACTTTGAGGGAAGTAAACCCTTCTCTGAGTGTCAGATTACAGATGTCTCCTGAAAACCAAACAAACAATTCCAGGGAACAGCATCACCCATTCCTTTCAAACAATGACTTCCCAGTAGATGTCTTTCTGCACAACTCAAACTCTGGAAACCACCTTTAGCCTCCAGAACTACTTAGTTGCTTCTTGTCCAATCTCTTCATTTTTTCTCCTATTTCTTCATGTGCTAAGCACATTCTGTGACTCCAACGCGGCTTTTTGCAGTTCAGCCCCCAAATTTATTTGCAGAGTTTCCATTTCCTTCTTACGACTTTTTTCCAGCTGGCTACACTCTGAATTTCCAGCCTGGTCCAACTTTGATGCCACCAAAAGGCAACATCCACATTTTTATATTGATAAAGTAAAGGGTTGGAGGTATCATTTTCATGGTGAAGCCAAGAGTTCTTTCTATGTTTGGGTAGCACTTCAGTGGTTGTTGCTTGTATGTTCCTTCTGGGATGGAGAAATTTATCAAAGAAAGATTAACAAAGATTGTGAGGGAAGGGTGTGTCATGACCCATGCTCTAATGCCAAGGAGATGCTTGAGGTTCTGTCCACAGTCTTCTCAAGGCCTGTGTATAGTCTTATTCAATAGCAAAGTTGGCTTACCCACATGCTGCTTCAAGGGGCTTGTTTAAAGGGACAAAAATGGGGTGAATACTCCACAATCCCCTATTTGTCATTGCCTTATCTTATACAATAAATATTATTTCCCCATAGAGCCCTGCAAGGAAGACAGTTTTCAGTGTAAGAATGGAGAGTGTGTTCCACTGGTCAACCTCTGTGACAGTATTCCACATTGTCAGGATGGCTCCGATGAAGCACACTGTGGTATGTATGCTTTACTTTTAGGAAAATACTTTTGTCACATTAGCCTCTAAATTTGGATTCTAAAAATGTGAAAGGAAGATTATAAATGTGTTTCTTGGGACATGTTTTCATGCTTTGGCATATGGACATCTCCCAATGATGTCAGCAACTCTG
Source organism: Pipistrellus kuhlii (assembly GCF_014108245.1). Lineage (NCBI taxonomy): Eukaryota > Metazoa > Chordata > Mammalia > Chiroptera > Vespertilionidae > Pipistrellus > Pipistrellus kuhlii. The sequence goes on from NW_023425515.1 coordinate 12,184,758, forward strand.
TTCCCACTCTAGGTAAAAGAAAAGTTACAATGCAGGCCCCAATTATTTATTTTTTGTTTAAATTTACTACACTTAATAACTAAGTCGAGGACAACCCATATTTAGGGATAAAGCATAAAATACCATGGATAGACAATAGCCCACACCACTTGAGCACCACTCCCATTAAAGATTATACTCTGAGCATTGCCTATATGTAGAGGCACCCTCATCTTTATTTATAACTGATTTTCTTAGGCATGGTTCTTTCATTCCTGTTTCTTCATAATCTACTAAGTGAGTTAGCCCCACTCCAAATTTTTATAATATCATGAGTAATGGCTACTTTTACTATGAATTACTTTTGTCTCTAAGCAAATCTTGAATGTTACTTATTCTGTGCCATGCACTGTAACTTAACATATAAAAGAATTAGTTCTATTTCAGCCATGAGAAAACTGTTATAGAAAGAGGAAAATGAAGTTCACCAAGTTTGTATTTTCAACTGGGGCCTTTCAACATGCTCTGAAGAAAAATTACAACCAATCTCTAAACTCTAAATAATAAGAACATTGCACATTTAGTTCAGAGTCCATCCTTTACCTGTATCAGCTTCTGTCAAAATGACCCTGTGTCTAATCTCTTTAGTGCGTCTCTTCAATGGCACGCTAAGCAACAATGGTTTGGTGCAGTTCAGGATCCAGAACAAATGGCATGTAGCTTGTGCTGAGAACTGGACCACAGAGATTTCAAATGATGTTTGTCAGCTGCTGGGACTAGGGTAAGTAATTCTACTCAGGTCTCCTTTTGTTATTCTCAGACTTTTGAATTGGTATCAAGCTGGGTTTATTAAGATACTTAAATTTGCCGGGACCAGTCTGGCTCAATGGATAGAGCGTCGGCTTGGGGACTGAAGGGTCCCGGGTTCGATTCCGGTCAAGGTCATGTACCTTGGTTGCGGGCACATCCCCAGTAGGGGGTGTGCAAGAGGCAGCTGATCGATGATTCTCTCTCATCGATGTTTCTAACTCTCTATCTCTCTCCCTTCGTCTCTGTACAAAATCAATAAAATATATTTAAAAAGATACTTAAATTTATGGAATTTATGAATTTAGAAAGTACACATAAGCAAAAGGAGAAAAAAATCTTGATTACCCCATTCTCAAAATACATTTCACTATTAATAGTTTTTCAATAAATATGACATAAATATAAATATATGGGAAGATTATAAAATCATGCAAACTAATACATTATGTTCTACTTTATAGCCTACTTATACATGCATATTTCTGATATCATTAGCTATATTCTATAGGTTATTACTTTAAGAAATTAAGTATTTTATTGTATGCTATATAATATTATATATAACTAATTACAAGTATGCAGAGAACATACTTTTCCTATATCTTTGTAACATGTTTATAATATTTTTCTTATTGTTGTTGTTTTGGAAATTTTATAGTAGTGTAATTGTTATGAGAAAAGATATGTAAAAGTTTAAGACTTTCCCAAAAAGTATGTCAAAAGTATCTCAAAAGTTGTCCAATTATGTCATTGTTTTTTCTGCCCTGAATCGGGGAGCGATTTTTCTAATTTGTTCTAAAAGATTATTCAAAGTTACAAAGAGATATAATTTCAGTCCACATCTACAAATACCCTCAGCATTTGGCAATTATCTCAGCTTTTAATAATTCATAAAAAATAGAATTGATTGCTTTCACCATCAGGGGCCCTTTTTTATAATTGATTAGTAAGTCATATAATAGACTTCATGCTATACAGCGCAGATTTTTTAAATTTATTTTCAGATGTTTATTTTTTAACCCAAAACATATTTTCCACTAGAAATACCATCAGTATAATGGTAAGATTTTCATGTAACTCATAATGGCTAGTCAACAGTAAACTGGGAGAGTTACACTGTATATTATTATCAAGTGCCTAGCAATCACATAGACATATTTTACAATAGGAAAATGTGTTGAGGCTTCAGTCAGAGTGTCAGAAATACTCCGTAACTTTTTACAATTGGATTGAAAGCTATCAACGCCCTTTGCCTCCTTAAGTGCTGGTCCTTTAGAATGGGAACTCCCCAACTCCAAGGCTCATTCAAGTGCTGTCAGGCTCAGTAGAAAGTCAGTCTCTATCAAGGGGAGCAAATTAGTGTTATCAGCCATTATGTAAATAATTATCAGTTTGGTTTGTACCTATTAGTTGGAATCTTCCTGCACTTTGTATATGTTATCCTTTTTGCTATACCTTGTACCGTGTATTCCAACAAAATCCCTTTCAACATAAGAGGGCTTGGAGACATATGGAGTCTTGAAGGCAGGTGAGTTACAGGGAAATGATGGTTTTTGCATGAAGAGTCAACCAAACACCAAAACTGACAGTTGATTTTCTTATTCTCACTTCAAGCAAGGCACTGAGTAAATGGTATTGATTCCAGGCTCCCACTTCAATGTTGATTTCGGTTTAGTGGTGAGTGCCTACAGGTGAGGCCCTAGGAAGTCATTTGCTTCCACTACTAGAGTTGCCAATAATGCTGAAGGGCTGTTTTACAGACTCCGGAACTTAGTAAAGAGTAGGCTGAGGAGATTGGTACCTTGACCTCGTTTCCATGGCTGATGAATCTGCAGGATATGTACAATGAGCTTTCACCACCTTTCTAAGCATCCCTGTATGATTATAAATATAAAAGTTTTTTTCTACTGTGGTTTGCGAATCTTCCCTTGTTTCCTGGAGGACATAGGGGATTAAGATGAGTCATTTACAAAGATAAAAAAGGTCAGCATCTTCTTCGACAGACATTTTCTTTTAATAAATTTGAATGACATTTGTTGAGTGATAGCAGAGTACAGATCCCTACTTGGCATGAGAGAATGTCCTGGAAAGGAAACATATTTTATTACTTTTTAACAGTTGCTAAAATAAATATATCATGTTGATTCCTCCCAGATCGGAAATCTAAGCATTAGCAATGATACTGTGTCTGTCCCATGGATGAATAAGACATTACTTCTGCTTCAAATGCGGTAGGGATAGACACATAAATAGGTCATTACAATATAATGTGATAAGCTCCGTGTGCTCTAGGCGAACCTGCTCCATTTGTGCATGTCAGGAAAGGCCTCCTAGAAAATGGCCAGGGCTGAGTGAATGACAGCCAATTCCACACACTGTGCGCTGTCTATTTGCATGTTTTCCCCAGCCAGATTCTCCTCTCGAGTTCACTGACCTCATTTCCTATGAATCACACTCCTTCCATCTGGAGACGGACAGAGAACTAGATTTTTTTTTTTTTTTTATGTGTGTAAAGCAAACAGTACATCCCACTGCCTTCAATGCAATGTTTTTGGTGAAGGTCAGACACTCGCTTTCTTCAGAAATGAGTCAGGTAATCTCTGCAAAGACTTTAATCTTCAGGCCTGCACCTATTAAATAGTCTCTGTAGTGCCCTGGTAATTGAAAGAAAGTTATAGCCTTAATGAGAATTTGTCTGGACTGGAAACTCGGTGAGCTTAAAATGATGTGTTTGGTACCCTGGAAAGTAATTTAGCAGTCAATTTATTAAAAAGGCACTGTGGTCTCTCAAGATTATTTATGCAGATAGGCTGCAAAACGCAATTCCCCGAAGATTCTAGTCAATCGTAGGAGGCAGATTTCATCAGCCTTCCCTTTTCAAAATGAAACACTTCCATTCCCTGCCATTTAGAGCATGCATAACTAAAAAGTACCTTGGACAACATTTTCATGTCTCTGATCAAAGCGTTTTATTCTGATGCAAGAATAAATGTTCAGAGCACTTGAGTGGTGATTTTTAAGGTGATAACTGTGGTTCTTAGCGAAGCACTGTCGCTTACCCGGTGAATGAACTGTGCAATTGATTTGCCTTGCTAAGCCATTAAAAACTAGAAGTCATTATTCTCCTATAAAAAATATTTTCAACTGCTCAACTTTTAAATGATGCTGTATTTCTCCGAAACCAGAAGCAATTTTGTTTAAAACTAATAAAATCTAATATATTTTCTTCCTACTTTCTTTCAATATTTTTCTTCTTTCTCTTTTCTTATTTTTTTCTTATTTTTACTCCCTTCCTTATTTCCTTACTCTCTTCCTCCTTTTCTCTCTTCTTTCCTTCCATTCTTTTCCCTTTTATATAAAATGATCTTTTCAAAAGAAAGGGGAATGACTTATAGAAAAATATATGCAGTAAGATTAACAGTGTTAGGTGAAAATAATGCCCAAGAAAAAAAAAAAAAGAGGCAAACTTATGAAACATTCAGGGTTGGCATAATTATTAATATTTTTGTCTGAGATTTCTGGAAACCCACACACACAAAAAGGAAAACATTAAAAATCACATGACTTTAATTCTGAGATAACACACATGCCACCATACATAGGGAAGACAGGTTTCCCCCGACACTAAATTCTAAAGGAAGTGTTGTATATATGTCCTTATATCATAATAACACATTGAAAGAAATAGGTGCACTGAGAAAACTTGTAAATGTGGAGGTATATGTTGTATGCCTAATATTCAACAATAAACTCCAATGCCAGCTGAGAAAATAATGTTACAAATGGTTGGAGAGCGGGAGAGACTTCACCCATTCCCCTCTCCTTTAGTTCTTCTGGCTGGACTAGTTATAAAATAATAAAATTGACACAAGGCTGGATTAGCAGGAGAAAAAAAACAAACAATTTAATACTTGTGCACAGAAGAGTCACAATATGATGCCTAAATCATAAAAGGAGGCTTGAACAAGTGAGGAAACCAGGCACCTTCCTATCCTTTTTGGACGATAAATTTGTGAGAAACTGATAAGAAAAAGCAAGTTGGTGCTCATTATAAAGGAATCTATGCAGGGTTGGATATTCCTGAGAGAGGAATCTAAACGAAGTTTGGGCTTGAGTAGTAAATCAGTAAAGGCGTTTGTTTACACAGGCTTCCCAGCTCTGGATTCTATAACTCTTGTGACAAGGTTGTCTCTCTCAGCCCTTCAGAAGGAAGGGCATCTATCATAGAGATTTATTTCCTGCTTTTTAGAGGAGAGTCAGAGAGCTCTTCTTGCTCTTGCTTTTTCTCTGGTGATTTTAGTACTAAATAGTGGATATGCCATTGTAGAATATTTTAGGGCAGCCTACCCTGGGCCTCAACAAAATGAATCAAGGATATACAGCAATGGATTAAAGCCAAATTGTCTAGGGTGTTGTCCATAGATCCTGTTTCCAACAGTCCCCCTTCAGTATCCCTTCCTTCAGCCATAGTTTTGGGAGGAGATGCCAAGTTTGTTTCCTTCCCCAAACCATTCCATCTGTAAGATAACGGAGAGCAGCTACAGGCTGGCCCATCAACGTCCTGTTTGTTCTTCATATGGTAGAGTCACCCATTGGACCAGCTGGGACCTCGGTTCTTTTCATCGATGTAGAAGGGATGTTAAGATCCAGGAAAATGAAAGTATTATTGAAATGTATCTTCAATAAACCCCATTTTGCTTTACTTTCATTTTCATTGACCTTAAAATCCCTTCTACATCGATGAAAAGAACTGATGCATTCCAAAAGAGAGGACCAGTCTAGAGAGTACATGGCCCCAACCCTTTTCCTTAAAAGAGGGAGTTTCTGGGTGGAGCCTTCTATTTGCATTCAGGGATGATTGGCAGAAACAATCTTTCTTCTGAGCATGCCCTTACCCATAATGCATATAGACAAACCCCACAGGGGGCGGAGTCAAAAGGAAAATGCAAATTATATTATAATTAGTCCAGGACCTAGTAAGGTCACATTGAGGTCATGTCCTTTTCCCCTGAGCTTGGTGGAAGAACCTGCCCACTGGCGGTCTGTTGGGCCCGCATAGAAAGGTAGTCAATCTGAAGGCAATGTTGGTCCATCCCATTCAGGAGGTCCAGGCTGGCCCCACCCCAGTCGCTCAAGTCTAACTTCCTCCCTAACAGTAGGTTGCACAAAAGAGGAACTTGATGAAGTGAAGATCGTTTCTTCTCTTGGTATTTCTTTCCTTCTGTGTGCCACAGAATTTTAAGAGTCAAGGTCAGAAAACCTAAAATGAAATCAAACTTACCTGTTGGCTAAAAGCTACCACGGTGCTGGGGGCGTGCTAGGTGTGCTGCTCTAAATGTGGAGAATGAACAAGCAGTTGCAGTTGAAGTGTGTCTGGTGTTTAAGGGGAGGCTTCACCACCTTTTGCCTTAAAATCCTTTTAACTCACGGATCCCCAGCCTATTAAAATGCTCTCCCTTACCTTCTGCCCTGCCAAATCCATCCTCATTCTTTCCCTCCGATCTGAAAAGGAACTTCCCTTCTCTTTAAAAAATCCTTTTCAGCCTTATCCCACCTGACTCAATTCATTACGTAAACCTTTTGGGAGTGTGAAATGAGCTCCAGGGCCTGGCTGCTGCTTTCACAGCATCTGTTATTCTTTTTAGCTTTAATGTGTCCCAAAGCTTCAAACATCCCTGCCTAAGCTCCTGCTTTAGGGAGGAATGCTTATCACAGCTAACAGTCTGGGGGCGAGACAAAGAGGAAAACCTAACTAAGTAGGGCCTGAGGAGGAAGGCAGATTTAATGCCGTGCAGGACGCCTTGGGAGAGCCTGCTTTCTCTCTAGAATCCATCCCTGAGTGTAAGTATTTTTATATACTCGGTATACAACCTCAAAAATAATAATAATGAGTCACATCTGTGTGCGTTTTATTTTACTCATACAGAGTAAGTTTTCTCTGAAGCTAGGAAGCCCTGGAAGGTGCACAGCCTATAAAAAGGGAAATAAAGATTTAGAAGTAGTAGTCAGGAGGCATTAGCATGTCAAAAAGGCAGCGCTATCTGGGTTTTTCTATGTGATACCAAACTCCTGATTTCCAGCAGCTATGCAAATATGTGATCTGCAGAGCTGAGCCAGTTGTCAGGGTTTAAAATATGCCAACTCAAGTTGTAATCTGGACAGAGTGCCTCTCTCAAAATTAACAACTAATTTCCTTGCAAGGAAAAAAAAAACTGAGGCAGGAATTTAGTTGCATGTTTAATATTTGCAGAACTTAATATAACATATTCTCTCTTTTTTATTATTATTACTATTTCACTCTTCTTACATTTTTTTCTCATTTTTTTTATTAAGGTATTATGTGTGTACATATCTTACCATTGCCCCACCACCACACTATTCTCTCTTAACAGTTTAAGTTTTTAGTTCTGAGATTTTGTTTTTCAAAGAGTGACTGCATGAAATTGTTATCCTTTTATTTTGCCAAGAACATTTCAAATGTATTTTTATTATTTCTTTTTTTTAATATATTTTTATTTACTTCAGAGACAAAGGGAGAGGGAGAGGGAGAGAGAAACAATAATGGGAGAGAGTCATTGATTGGTTACCTCCTATATATTCCCTACTGGGGATCAAGCTCATAACCCGGGCATGTGCCCTTGACTGGAATCGAACATGGAACCCTTTCAGTCTGCAGGCTGACACTCTATCCACTGAGCCAAAGCAGCAAGGACTCCATTATTTCTTAAAATAAAAAATAAGTTGTTTTAATTTAATTTTATTTTATTTTATTTTATTTTTTATTTATTTATTTATTTATTTTTTGCCACTTATGTTCTGTTTACTGTGAATACAAATTGGAATAAATTGTGTTCAGCCCAAAAAGGATGAGTTCACCTTGGCAGGATTTCAAATGCAGGTAGTCTGTCTCAAATTAATTTCCAGTTCTGACATCCAGCACTGACTCCAGAAAATGTTCGCATGAATTAATAGACTGTATACACCATTCCTGGGTTGCTGATACCAATATTTCCGGCAAAAAAATTTAATTATGTGATTACTTTGTGTTGTTTTTTTCCTAAAAGAATGTTTTGTCTAATTATTCCCAATAACTTCAAACAACATATCTGTACCATTCACTGCAGTTTATTTTCTCATGGAAAGTTTGAAAATAAAAATGTAGAGAAGAAAATCTCAGAATATAAAATAATGTGTGTGTGTGTGTGTGTGTGTGTGTGTGTTCATATGCATATGTAATCTCTATTTTTCTCATCCAGATAGTGAAAACATCCCTAAGGATCAGTATTTGAGCATACCAGGGCAGAATAATTAGCATTTACTAAATGCTTTATTCTTTAAATAAATTATTTATTTGCTATGTTCTTTATTCTTAAGGCTTTATCTCTAGCCTTCCTTTATCTAGAATAGGCTTATGATAAATATATACCTGCCAATCCCATCATAAAATAATGCCAATGGTAGGTGTGTAATAAATAGATGCTAGATAAAAACTGATTTCTAAATAAATTTTCAATGTTTTTCCAATTTAAGTTTGTCCAGATTTTGTTTTAGAGAAATTAATGCATCCCCCAACCCAGGGCCAGTCTCAAAAGAGATAGGCAAGGGATAGAATAAAATCAGCTAGAGATATTAGGAGCATCTTAAACCCACATCTTTGAGGTGGGTTTATTCTAATAAAAACAATATTCAAACTCCTATATAATAAAAGGCTAATATGCAAATCAACCTAACAGCAGAACAACTGGTCACACTGACCACCAGGGGCAAACACTCAAGGCAGGAGCTGCCCCTGATGGTCAGTGTGCTCCCACAGGGGGAGCACCACTGAGCCAAAAGCCAGGTTCACAGCTGGCGAGTGCAGAAGCAATGGTGGAAGCCTCTCCTGCCCCCACAGCAGCGCTAAGGATATCCAGCTCCTGGGGGAGCAGGCCTAAGCCATCAGTCAAATGTCCCTCAAGGGCTCCTGTACTGCAAGAGGGTGCAGGCTAGGCTGAGGGATCCCTCCCCATCCCCCAGTAAATGGCTTTCCTGCACCAGGCTTCTAGTCTACACTAATAAAAGAGAAAGATGCAAATTGACCATACCTTCACGACACTCGCCAGCCAATCAGGAGTGAGTATGCAAATTAACCCAACAAAGATGGTAGGTTAATTTGCATATGCAGGCACCTTGTGTTGGGGCAGGCTGGAGCACGTTGTTGCCATGATGATGATGCAGGCGTTCTGAACTGCCCCAGCAGCTCCAGACCTGTGGGTAGCGTGGAAAGGCAGAAAGGCAGGTCCAGGCTGGAACCAAGGCAGAAAGGCAGCTCCAGCAGAGCTTGGGCAGTGCCAGCAGCCAGGGGAAGGAAGGCCCATTCTTGCATGGATCTTCATGCATCAGGCCTCTAGTATAATATAATTAAATAACAATATCCAAAACCACTTACTGAGCACTTTTGTAAACTAAAGGTTTCATGTCTCATGTCACTTAATCTTCACAACAACCCTATAAGGTTAAAATGGTCATTGTATCCCCATTGTAAAGATAAGGTAACAAAAGAACCTACTAATTGAGAATTTGTCCAATTGGTAGGGCCAGGGTTTTAAGTCCATAATCTGACTCAAAGCTCAAGCCTCTTACCCACTAATTACTAATCACTAAATCAATCTTTGACTATTAATTAGAGTCCTAATCAATCATTTTAAAACCTTGTTAAAATTTGCAATAAAATAAAGTCCAATATTTCAGATGAAAAAATAAAAAGAAGTACAAGATACTAAATTCTGAGGCCTTACAGATAGAATCTATTGTTCCATCTCTCTAGTCAGTGAATCAATGATATAGGACAAAAATTTCTTCAGTTTTTTTAAGGCATTGTCTCCTTTGAGAAAAAAAAAAAAATCCTCTACTGAGGTTTTCTCCTCTTATTGGTCATAACATCAATGAGTATTCTTGGAAATTCCCTACACAGCTAGAAAAGAGTGAGTGCTAGCTTAGTCTGTGGAAGACATTGAACCTTCTTTGGAAAAGGCAATGGGTGAGTTCATCATGCTACCCAAAAAGGTAGGATCTGCGTCATCTCCCTGCAAACTGGCAGATGATAGCAGGAATGGGTTTCCACCCCAAAGGCATAGGTTTATATGAAAACTAAAATCTAGAGTAAATAACGGGCAGAAAATAAGATTAGGAGTTGAGAAGCTGAACGTCTCCGGCTAAGCCTCCAAAAGAAAGTCAGAATAATTGAGAGAAATCTTTAATTAAAACTCCAGTTGAGAGCAGGGATGTAAAAGGTTTTCAGGGAAAATGAAGAGTAGGGATTGAATTACTTCTGTCACATCCCATTCTGGCTCACCAGGTGACATTTGGAAGTCCAGGCTGGCTTTTTCAGAGCAACACATACCTGATGGCTTTACATTAGGGCTTGTTAGGCTTTGAATTGAATGGAATGATAAGCATGAAAGATTTTCTTTTTCTAGATTGTTCTTTGGCAACATGCATTTTTTTAAAGGTGAATTATGCAACAATCTGATGCAATGATTCTGTGAGGTTGTCATTAAATTGACCCTTAGGGAAAACTATTGGACAATATAAATAAGTGAATATAAAGAAGTCAAAATCAGATGCCCAAGGTATATATACACTAATTTTAACTTTAAGTAACATATAAGCATTGCAAACAAGAACTTGAGGTGTGAAGCAAAAATTAAAATTATACCTATATCATTATGGCAATTCTATTCATTTGTACCATCTTTTAGATAGCAAAACACTTGAAGTTTTATATTAAAATGTTCATTTATGTGTATGGAATTCCATAATTTCTTTCAGTAGCCATCATTTGCAGTTTTTTATTTGTGCTTTGTTTTGTCTCTATTTGTGTTTTCTCTAGGAGTGGAAATTCATCAACGCCAGTCTTCTCTACTGGAGGTGGACCATTTGTAAAATTAAACACAGGATCTAATGGCAGCTTAATACTAACACCAAGGTAGGTCCCAAAATCTGTTCTTGAACAAGTTGCACATAGACTGAAAAGAAGATAGATTTCAAAGCCAATCAGATTTAATTCCACCATATACAAGCCATATAATCTTAGAAGTTCTTTATCTTTTGATTACTCAGTAACCTCAAACAATCTCTAGTTGATCCTATCTGATAACATTGCCTAGCCCCTATAAAAATGGCAAGACAGTCAAACAAGATATTGTATATGCAATTGTTTAGCACACTGACAGCTATCCAGTAGGTTCCAATTGTATGTCCTTTTCATCCTTACTCTCAGATTCATTAACAAATAAGTCCTATTGAAAGAAATTGTGAGCCCTCGCCAGTTTTGCTCAGTGAATAGAATGTTGGCCTGCTAAATGAAGGGTCTGGGGTTCAATTTCAGTCAAAGGCACATACCTCAGTTGCAGGCCTGATCCCAGGTCCTGACTGGGACATGTGAAGGAGGCAACCAATCGGTGTGTCTCTCTCACATCCATGTTTCTCTCTCTCTCTGTCTCTCCCCTCCCTTCTACATTATCTAAAAATTAATGGAAAAATATCCTCCAGTGAGGATCCACAACAAAAAGAAAAAAAAAGAAAGAAATTGTGAGAGTTGGGATAAATGGGTCCAATGTGGATCAGGTTAAAAAGAGCAACACAAGTTAGCAATCACCAAAAGTGGAGAAAGAGGAAAAAGTCATGGGAATTTTTTCTTGGCCTTAGCAAATAGAACCTGGATACAAAGGGAGGCAGTCCAGACTTCTAGTTGTGCCTACAGATTCTCTTTTGCTCTTTAAAATTAGATTCACTTTAATAGCTTTTATTAATGTTTTACATAGCAATATTCTTTTCATATGCAAAGATCTGTTTTAGCTTAGATTATGTCATTTTCCCTGTCTGAGCATTAATGGTAATTTTTGTTGAAATTGACTTAAGAATCCCACAGTTCTATTAAAGGCCAGCTGTGAGTGGGAAGAAGTAACTGCAGGATGAAGCCATCACTTTACACAAGGTTTTAGGATGTCATAATTGGTTCATTAGCTTGTTTAATAAACGTAATGGTAAAAAATGAAATTATAAAATTATTCAGCTATTCATGAAAAGGTACCGTTTCTGTGAGGTCAACCAGTAACAAACTGATAAAGGAGGAATTTTTTGTACCCAAGGACTTTGCAGGGGCATGTTTTATCGGAATGTTTCATGGGCCTTGAGATTATCAGTTTCTTGGGAGGAAGCAAGCAGACTTCTAGATTTCCTTTCTGTATGACAGGTCTAAATTTACATTATTGTTATAGATTTTGAGCAGTCTGCACATTGAGAATTTCTTTTATTTGTATCTTATGGACATTTAAAATGATAAAAAAGGGCAGAATATAAAAAAACAGTCATCATACTTAGATGCATGTTTCAGAGGAAAACTAGGTTATTCTATGCATATCATCAAAATGCCAGTATCACCTTATCTTGATGTCCCTTTTGTGTGTGTGTTTATGTTATTTGAAAGAGACACCGTTTACACACATAGATACTTTAAACTTTCAAAACATCTATGAGCAAGAGAGGTCCTTAATCCCTTCCTTGATTAGCCATGTTATACTGGGTTATTGAAAATCAGAAATATGTACATTTATTCAGTTAAGTAGTTTATTTATGTATGTATTTATATAGTATATTTACAGCCCTTTGAAAATTGGTGTTTTTTGAAAATACCCTTGCACTAGTATAGAGGAAAGGAAGAGAATATCAAAGAAGATCATTCTTCCAACTATGAAAATCTACCAATTACATCCTCATTTTTTTTCTCCTATTGTGAGGCATATGTGAGATTCCTATACTACTTTCCCACCACAGGGAAAGGCCACTCAATGAGATACCAGCAATCTGACCTGATATAATTAGAAATGTACAACCCATGCAGCTGCCAATACTGTACTTACCCTTCTTCCAATTATTCAGACCACGTCTGTAGCAGTCCTAAAAATCAAAGAAACTTTGACTTAATATATATCGATCCACACTGTGTTCTAAGCATGGTACTAGACACAGGATACACAGTGCTCATCAAACATGTTATCGAATGCCTATCATGTGACAGAAACTGTGGTAGGAATATTGCAGAGGTTATTTCCAATCCATGTAAAAGCTATTACATAGGCAATATTGCTCCCCTAGAAAGACGAGGCCGCAGCGGTCTGGTGTGGGTAACTGACTTGGCCAAGTTCACAAAGCCTGCAGGCAACATAGAGAATCTCACCCAACTCAGTCCGACTTCAAAGTGCTCTACTTTTTCTCTCTGCTGTGCTATTTTCCAAAGTCTCCGAAGCAACAACTTGCTTTAAATAGCAGTTCTGGAAAAGAGAAGGAAAAGGGAAGGCTTTTCAATAACAAAACAAAAAAAGGGCCATGTTGCTGAGCACATATTGGGAGAGAATTGAATTCATGTTGTCAATGCAACAGATATAAACCCATCCTTTTATATCACACCATTGCTCCCACTGGGCTGAGAGAAAGACACAGATTCGTGGCATTGTTTTTCTCCCTATCCAGGGGGCTAACCTAGCTCTGACTCCACTGCCAAAGGCCAGGATGGCAATTCTGTTTCTCTCCAATCTCTCCAAATATACCTGGACAAAGAGTAGATTCAATGCTCATTCTGACCACAGGTTAAGTAACTACTCCTTTGACACTGCGTGTGTGTGTGTGTGTGTGTGTGTGTGTGTGTGTGTGTGTATGTGTGCATGAAATTTTTCACTAGACAAAATGCATGGAGAGAAAGTATAAGGTTTAGTTTAAAATTTTTGGTTAACTATTAAGTTATCTAGAAACTTTTCTGTGCTTTCTGAAAATATAATTCATCATTGTTATACATACCACAGAGTAGTAAGCATTTTCTAATATCTAAGAATGATGAACTGGCTTGAATATGGATTTTCACTAATGAGTACTATAGATGCAGAAAGAGTCAGGGTAAAAACTTGACACATCTCAGAATTTGAAGCTCTCCAAACTACAAGTAGATAACAGAAGCAGAGTCAATTGCAGGTTCTTCTTTGTATAGTTCTGAATATGTTTTGATATATCTATATCTAGATGGATACACATGCATGCATATTGCTTATTAATAAAATGTAAATATATGTCCTTATATTTGCATTGAAATTATCTTCTACTCCAAAGCATATGTCAATCAGACCACATGAATGCATGTGGTTTCAAATTAACCTTATCATGCATTTTCCAGAAACACTGATTTCCTTTGGTTGTATTTATGATCTCCTATGGTTCTTGGGTTTTATTTTATGTGTGTTTTGTTTTACTCTAAAACTTTAAGACCTAAACAACATGAACAATAGGTGTAGTTAAATATATAAATAGAAATCATTAAAATGATTAAATAGAATCATTAAAATGTGTGCATGTGTGTGTGTTAATGTGACTAATATCTGCAGTGGCTGCATCAGGAAATATGGGCAAGTGCTTTAATTCCTTGTATTAGACTGATCTCTAGTGGCTGGTAAGTATAACACATTTTAAAACAAATCTTTTGTTTAAAATAGAATCCTTGGCTTTAAATAAAGTTTGTATCCAAATATTTAAACAGGTATTGAGTTTTTTGTTTTTGTTTTTCTAATGTATTTTTATTGATTTCAGAGAGGAAAGGAAAGGGAGAGAGAGAGATAGGAACATCGATGACGAGAGAGAACCATTGATTGGCTGCCTCCTGCACACCCCACATTGGGGTTGAGCCCACAACCTGGGCATGTGACCTGACTAGGAATCAAATTGTGACCTCCTGGTTCATAGTTTACACTCAACCACTGAGCCACACTGGCCTGGCAGGTGAGCTTTTAAAATATGTATGAGTGGACTTTATTTTGTATTTGCTATGTATATGTGTACCTCTCTGGAAAGCAGGACCTGTGATTAATTCATTTTCAATCCTCTGAATAAAGTTCATGGTCTCACACACAGTGTAAAGCACTGACTAGTTGACTGATAGGAATATGCAGGCATATTCTGTCTTACAGAGGAATGAAACCCAAGGTTGGTTTAAGCAAATGAAGAATATCTGTCATTTATTGAGTGTTCGTTGTGTTTAATGCACAATAATACAAATAACTTCTACTTCTTGGAAAATCCCAATAAAGTAAGTACATTGTCCGCATTTTATGGGTGGCAAAAGGAAGTCTCAGGGATGGTGAACAACTTACCAAAATAATGAACTATAGGTGGTAAAGGACTCAAACTCAGTTCCATCTGACTTTAAACTGAGGATTTTCTGTTTTGTATTTCAGCCTCCCCACATTTCATATAGGATACTTACATTTAAAAAGTAATTGAATTAATAAAAGGACAACCTACACTATTTTATGCTTCAAAATGCATCATTTCTGAAGTATAATTATTCTTCTATTGCAGTACACAGTGTTTGCAGGACTCACTGATTCTGTTACAGTGTAACCATAAACGTGAGTAAATATGCTGTCATGTTTTCCTCGAAACTTTCATTTAAAAAAAACACACAAAAAACCTGAAGTTCGTTTGTAGTGAACTACTCAATTTTCATGACCAGAGGAAATCCATCAAAATACAATAGATGCTCTTTCTCCCATTATTTTAATAGCGTGTGGGGAAAAGATGGTGGCTCCAGAAGTCAGCCCAAAGATTGTTGGAGGAAATAATGCCAAGGAAGGAGCCTGGCCCTGGCTCACAGCTCTCTCGTATAACGGCAAACTGCTCTGTGGAGCTTCTCTCGTCAGCAATGCCTGGCTGGTGTCTGCAGCCCACTGCGTATATGGGTGAGTGTGACAGTGTAGTGTCTCTTCCCAAATGGGATGACCACAGCAGACACTGTGCATCTAACCTCATGTGACATCGCAAATCCATCTCATCAGGGAAATCTTCCCGCTGTGTATGACATTATAAACTTTCCAATCATTTCCCCACTATAATCATGTATAAGAGAAAGTTCAATTAAAAATCATTCTTCATTTTATATTTGCATCAAGTATTAGGTTCTCTACTTCCATGACAATTGAAAAGTAAGGATTTTAAAGGTGTAAAATCAATATTTAATATATAAATTTTACCGTTATTATTCAATTAGACCAATATTTATTGTCAGCAAATTGTTAGTATCAAAAAAGCTCTCCAGTTACAAGTAACTTGTGCTCTAAAAATTCATGTGTGAGGGCTTAATTATGAATGAGTATAAAAATGTTTACTTAGTTCTCAAGTCTGATCTATTTTGATGCTGCCCATAACTAAAAGTTAGAACTAATGTCAACCCTATCTAATATCTTTTTTCCTCTTGTAACATGACAAAATACATGTTGAATTCTAGAATTTATTCTCCCTCTAGCAGCAGTCATTTCTAAAGCAATGCCACAGGATAACAGGGTGGGTAGAGGAGGTAGAGAGAACAGGAGGAGAAGATAATATTCCTGAGCCCAATAACCTGTTAATTCTCATCTGCATAAAAGGAGTTAATCCCATTCTAACATTTGTGAATTAGGTCAGATAAAAATCTGGCTGCTTTGCAGAAAACTCATAAACCTTACCCTAGGGTGATTTCCTGACCCTTTTCCTAAACAGAAGAAAAATCCAGAAAATGCCCTTTCGTGTGACAGTTACAATAAGCCTCTCCTAAAGGCATGTAGAATCTCCAAGGAGAAAATGCAACTGTAGTTAATTAAATTAAGACTGAACTCCCTCTATGAACACAAACATTGAAAGTTCTCAGATAGGTGGAAACAAATTGTCACACAGAAGGTTTTGAAAGTTGTTTGGGAGATAGGGAGGACCAGGGTGAATGAGTATTAAAGGGTTAACTCACCTAAATAACCATCTTATAGAGTGTGGGTAAATTCAAATTCATAATCCTAAGAGTTTTGAAATGAGGAACTTCAGCCAGACTCCAGATTGGCCAATTACTTGAGCCTCTAAGGAAATGTCCATGGTGCTGATCACCTACAGCTAAAGCTCTGTGATTCTATGAGCTGAAATTTATAACTCAGTGACTAAACTACAGCCTCTCCCATCTCTAAAGCACACCTTCTTGAGTTTTCTGCCTACTGATAAATTATGTTTTTATCTGTCTTCAACCAGAACATAGCAAGTGGTCAATTTTTCCATCCCCTTCTAAACATGATTTTACCTATACATGATATATGCCTTGGGCATGTCACAAATGTGCAATCTATAGCCTAATTGTGTTACAAGTGAAATTTCTTTTTAGCAAAAGGTTCAGTGTTTTCTGTTCATAGGGGTAGGTCTTAGTAAGTTAGCAATCTCCAATATTAACCTAGGATTTGGTAAATTTGCCTGTTTTAAGTTCTTACAGAACATATGCTTTCTTAGTGTCAACCAGGCTTACAATTTTAGCAACATCTTTCAATTATCGATCTTACAGATGTACTTATTGCAGGTCAGAGATACCAATATTATATATTTTTCAAACCATGAATATACAAAAATCAGTTTCATCTAATATAAACACATATTCAGTCATATAGGACATAAAATGTCTTTTCACACAGTTTCAATTTGAACACAAGCAAACCAAAGTAAGTAATCTGTAACAGAACCATGATGAATTCCAACTTATTTTTACCAAGCTTGCATCTTACCTCACCGCAGTCACTCAGTGGCATTATTTCTTCTTTCTCCAGTTGATATGAGTTCCAGTTTCTGGTTTTTACTTCATGCCTCCAACCAAGCAAGGAACTTTCTACTATGTTTTTAGATATTTGGAAAAAAGGTATTTGAATATGCCTATTTGCATTTTAAAAACTCTGTGCAGTGAAAGGCTTAGTTTTCTAATATGTGAATGGAAGAACCCAAATCAAGCAACTTACTAAAAACATATTACACAAATGACTTGTCCTCAATGTAAATCTGTCCCAAGTGTTTTAGCCTGCAGGGAGTTAAATGGTTTCAAAGAACAGCTCTTCTCTGTCTACATTCTTATGGTCCAACTCTGGTTCCCATCCAGCCTCAGTGTTCCTGGATGACCCTAAATATAATTGTGCCAATTGTTTCTCTGTCATTGACATGTCTTGTTTTTAAACCTTGAAAGAGATATTTGGAAACTATGGCCCAATTTTTCTGTGATTTAAAGGCAACGTTGATTTTGAACCAGAAGACAAGATTTTGATCCAACCTATGCTACTAATCTCATGCAACTTATTATCTCTGCATTCCAATATACTCATCCAAAGGGTGTTTATAGGATATCTACCTTCTAAGGTGATTGTCAGGGAAAATTAAAATGATGCAATACTTTTGCATACTGTAAATATAAATGTGTGCTGTTCCTGCATCTGAAAGGTCCATAAAAAAAGAGTGTAAGTCTTGCCCCAGAGACACTAGCATATTATTTTACAAATGTTTTATGTTGATTTTTAAAACATGCACAAAATTGCAAATATTAGTATGTAGAACTCTTTTATAACTTCACCCAGATTTACTAATTGTTTAAATTTTATGTTTTAAAATCTTTCTCATTCCTTCTGTCCAAACTGGAGAAATGCTTCCTCAACCACTTCATATAAGGTTACACATTGTGCTCCTTTGCCATTAAGTATTTCCACATGTTTTTACTAAAAACAGGGATATTTTCTTATATGATCACAGATCATGGAAATTTAACATCCACAAAACACACACACACACACACACACACACACACACACACACACAAACACACACACACATACACACACACACACACACACACTGATTCAATCTATAGTATGAACAATTTTGTCAATTGTTCCACATACGCCTTTTAGGACATTTTTTGGTTTGTTTGTGATTTTTCCAACCATGAACCAATCCAGGGTAAGACACAGAGTTAGTTTCTATGCCTCTTTGGTCTTCTTTAATCTGAAATAATATTTCTATCTTCAGTCTTTCTTAGCTCTTCTAGCTTTTTTGTCTGTGATTATATATGTATTTTTAAAGTAAGTAAGTCATTTTGTAGAAATGCTTTCTACATATTTTGTCTGCAGAAATGATCACATAGAAATTTAGAGAAATTTAGGTATTTTATTTAATACTGATTTAAATCAATAATAAAATAATGAAGTTCAGGGGGGAAAAAAAGTACCCAACCTCCCAAACTCTTATCTTTTGTAAGTATTATACCCTATGTGATAGCTTTACATATAAATGTAAATGATATGAGAGAGCTTGTGGCTAACACAAAGTTTAGTAGTCACCATTTCCTCTCATTATTTTAGGCTTTGAGTAGAAAACCAATGCATAAACCATAAACTGTGAAGATCAAACCTACATGCTTCAAGCTACTGGTCTAATTAAATACAATCTAAACAACATTAAACTAACACATTCTTAGTGATTGCCAAAATTGTTATTGTGTTACATAGAAAATAGCCTGTTTTTCATGTTTTTATTTCTCCTGCATTTGTAAGTAGCATTATAGGAAGGAAATATCTCTCTAACGTTTATCATTTATATTTTTCTCACAAGTCATTCTACAAGTCTGTGTCTATGTAATTACCTTATCCTCACCCCCAACAAGTACAACACCACATTAAACTAGACATTTGTAACTATTAAGAATTAAATGACTAGTTCTTCAATCATTGCAGTTACTGAATTTTTACTTTATTGTGAATATGACTTAATTCCAGCTGCTCAATGGTAATTTCTTGGGAGTGAAAATGTTGCAGGGCAATAGTACAGTTAAAGATCCTTGGTCACTTTCACTTAAAATATACTCTTCAACTCAATCTGTCCTATTACACAAATGTTATTTGTTACCAATGCTTTATTAATGGCCAACATTGTATATGGAACAGGACTCACGTTTATTGTAAGCGGAAATTACTCATTTATGTTAGTTCATAAGTTTTGCTGTTTACCTTAAGTCTGTGTGAATTCAATGACACCCCAAATGGGAGAATGTTCCCACACCTCCTTCCATTAGTACAATAGCTGCTGTGGTTATCTGAAGAAACCCTAGACCAAGATGCCATTTCCCCAGTAGAATGTGCTCTAAAGTAGTCAAATCTGATCATACATTAGCATAAAGTTGGAGATTTCATTTCAAAATCTGTTCAAAATTAAAATACCAGATGCAGACTCGTTAAATCAAAGGGAGAGAAGGGGAGAGCAGGTATCAATGTTATTCTAGGCCCATGGGTGGCAAACTGCTGCTCATGAGCGACATGTGGCTCTTTGGCCCCTTGAGTATGGCTCTTTCACAAAATACCATGGCCTGGGTGAGTCTATTTCGAAGAAGTGGCATTAGAAGAAGTTTAAGTTTTAAAAAATTTGACTCTCAAAAGAAATTTCAATCATTGTATTATTGATATTTGGCTTGTTGACTAATGAGTTTGCCAACTACTATTCTAGGTGATTCTAATGTGAAACCAAAGCTGAGAGCCACAGTCTAGAACTTTAAGAGAAGTGATTGAGAGAGATTAGCAGTAATTAAGGCCTGCTCAGTGATCTGGTAAGAAAAATAAAAAGTAAAGAAATATTTCTGCAGAAAAAGGTTTGGCTCAATGGATAGAGCATCGGCCTGTGGACTCAAAGGTCCCTGGTTCAATTCTGGTCGAGGTGTGTGCAGGAGGCAGCTGATTGATGTTCCTCTCTCATCAATGTTTCTAACTTTCTATCCCTCTCCCTTCCTCTCTGTAAAATATCAATAAAGTATATTTTTTTAAAAAAAAATAAGAGAGAGAAATATTTCTAAGGAAGAATTCTTTAAGAAAATCAAGAACATTTTAGGATGGGAACATATAGTTCTCAAATATCTTTAATGAAGATCTCTAGAAAGATGGGGAGTTTCTTATACCTCTTTATTATAATCTTCAGGAGAAATTTAGAGCCATCCAAGTGGAAAGCAATCCTAGGCCTGCATACGACATCAAATCTGACTTCTCCTCAAGTAGTGACCCGGTTGATAGATCAAATTATCATAAACCCACATTATAATAAACGAAGCAAGGACAGTGACATCGCCATGATGCACCTTGAATTTAAAGTGAATTACACAGGTAAAACAAATCTTTTTCAGTCATCTCGTCTGCCCAAATTAATTCAAAATTAGATTTGAAATATTTTTATCAGCACCAATGCATAATAATGCATTATAAAATCTGTTATAAAAATTGAATAATCTGTTATAAAAAAATATTATAATTTAAATGGAATCAGAGAATGAAAGAGAAACATATTAAGTTATCTTCTAGAGCTATTTAAATCCTACTTTCTAGAGAGGTGACCACTAGAATTAAGACTCAGAGCCCTCTATAAAGTCACAGCAGCAGTCCAGAAAAACAGTAGGCCATATTCTAATACATGCCTTCTCTATTTCTCACATAAAAGAAAGGTGGGTCCATCTGCCACGAAAGCCAGAGTAGAACAAACTGGGAGAAGAGTGGATGCTCTAAAAGTAAAGTAAGAATTGTTATCCATAGAATAACACATTTTAATGTATTTTTACTTATTTCAGAGAGGAAGAGAGAGGGAGAGGGAGAGGGAGAAGGAGAAGGAGAGGGAGAGGGAGAAGGAGAGGGAGAGGGAGAGGGAGAGGGAGAGGGAGAGGGAGAGGGAGAGGGAGAGGGAGAGGGAGGAGGAGAGGGAGAGAGAGAGAGAGAGAGAGAGAGAGAGAGAGAGAGAGAGAGAGAGAGAAACATCAATGATGAGAGAGAATCCTTGATTGGGGGAGAGGGAGAGGGAGAGGGAGAGGGAGAGGGAGAGGGAGAGGGAGAGAGAGAGAGAGAGAGAGAGAGAGAGAGAGAGAGAGAGAGAGAAACATCAATGATGAGAGAGAATCCTTGATTGGCTGCCTCCTGCACACCCCACACTGGGTATCAAGTAGGCAACCTGGGCATGTGCCCTGACTGGGAATCAAACCCAGACCTTCCGGTTCATAGTTGCTTGACCACTGAGAAATGCCGGCCAGGTCATAGGATAAACATGTTATAGATGATTCAATATTAATGAAGTAGCACATGAAGGACTTTCTCTGAATACCTAGGTCATGTACAAGAAGTCACCTGAGGAGTGAGCTTTATCCTGAAGGGCTCTACTCAACTCCAACCTTTATTCTGAAGACCTTTCCCATCCCAGTTAGGAGGGCATGCTGCTGTCTCCTTGCTCTTATGGAATTTGGCCTCCACTTGTAGTGCAGCACTTACCAAAGCAGGTGGAGACTGCGGTTAGTTCTATGGCCCTGTGCTTGAGAGTAAGCCAAGTATCCTACTCATGTTTGTGTCTGCCCTGGGAAGTAGAAGCTTTAAAAAATGGCAGGTGGTTTGCAAATTGTTGGAGAAGGGCTTTAAAAGCCAGTGGCAAATGCTAAAGCTTCCATCAGTGCTCAGTAAAACAATCGCCTAAAAGCTTTTTTAATGTGTGATATGTGGGGAAAAATAAAAAATAAAAAAATACACTCAGAACATTTGCCCAAATTTCTCTTAATTGACCCTGAAAAACATCCTTACTAAGATTTTCACAGAACTGGCACTACTTCCTATTCAGTACCATGATTATTTAAAAATCAAATACAAATTATTAATTCCAGAAGTACAGCATTATTTACATCATGAAAGAGTAATGAGGAGGCAATGTAGAGCATCCTACAAGGCTACCAGTGGTACCTATCTATTGTCCAAAAATTACTGCTCCAAAATGCTTCTTTCCCCAATGATTGGTGTCTAAAAAATGTCTAGGCTATCTAACACAAAAGTACAAGTTGTTTTAGATGAAATATTTATAATGTTTGATTTTTAAAACGTTGTTGGAAATGCATGTACATCTATTCTAGCTCTTGTTTTGCTTTGTTTTGTTTTCAGATTATATACAACCTATTTGCTTACCAGAAGAAAATCAAAATTTCCTTCCAGGAAGAATTTGTTCTATTGCTGGCTGGGGGAGGATTTTTCATAATGGTAAATTATCAGACCCATAAAAAAAAGCAACTGGGTCTTTTTTCTTTTTACTAGGAAAAAAAGTATATTATTGCACTATCCTGTGACTATTTTCAACATTTTGTGCAACTCTTTTGCTATAACAATTTTATATGATATCCTTTAAAAGCAGTGTCAAGTTTATATTCATATACTGAATATTTGTGTAGTTAAGAATTTTTTCCAAATCATATAGAGCATATTATAAAACTATAATCCTTATTGGAAGAGAATTCAAGCATTTCCCCAAACTCAACCTCTACTTTTGCTATTATAAACACTGATAAAGAGAAAAGATACATCTATTTAAATGAATATAACCAAACATTTCAAAAATATATTTTTGTAAATCTCAGGGATGAAGTCTCATCAAAAGCCAAATTATTAGCTCTCACATTCTCCCACATTTCCCAAACAAAGAAAACTTATCTTATCATCTGGTCTCACAGTAACATTTTCTAAATTGAGAAAGAAATCCCTTCTAGTTTCAAAAGCCGATTCTGCCTACTGGCAAGAAAATTCAGATCCAGCACACACTGAATACTAAAAATTGTTACACCATTGACTCACTAGCATTACTGAGTAGCATGTTTTCTAAACACAGAAACAGTGCATATTAATAATAACCAAATATGACTTAAAAAAAAAACATTCCAGTACTTCCTGTACTCTAAATGTACCTGCAGATCTCATTGGCATCTGAATTTCTCACAGGAGTAACTCCATCAAGGGCAAGTTTTGACTGCTCCTTAATAGGAAAGCATTAACATCTGAAGGGAGAACCTGGCCCCTGGAGTCACAACAGATCAGAGATTATAGCCACGATATTTACATCCTTATTGTATTCAGATGTCTTTAAATCTTGTGGAGAGGAGTAGGTCCCAGAAGCAAAGCATTCACAGCCAAAATATCCTTGCTTCTTGTAAAACAAAGCAAAAAGTTTAAGTCAGACCCTGCCTGATAATTCCGATAAAGGTTCTCCACTACAATTTCATTACGTTGCTGGAAAAGCCTCATGTCTACTGTCCATAAAACCTATTGAAGTCCAAGACAGTATATTCTTTTATTTCCTCCACTTGAAAAATGTCATGATTTATTGAATTTGAAATCTAAAGAGCAAAAATTATTTCTAGATAGATATTTTCTCTATCAGACTTAAAATTAGAAGACATTTTTATGACCACAATGTAGATTCTTGAAAACAAATTATCTAATAATGAATAAATTTAAGACTATTCCATAGGAAATGGGTTATGTGTGTGTTTTCCAGAGATGATACATATTGTTACTAAAGATATGCATTTAATTGACTTAAAAAAGGTCTCTCAGCGCGGTGTGGAGCCAAGAAAAAATCTGTATCTGAGGTCAATTTCTCTTAGAAATAAATAGATCACATTTAAATAATTCCTGGGTGATGGAAATGGGAAGGAATTTTTAAAGTTCTATCTTATGGTTTCCAGCTACTTTGTTTTATAAAATATCCCCCTTTTGAGTATTTGACACTGAGTAATTTTGCTAGAGAAACCATGAACATATTATTTACCAAGAAGAAATGAAGTTATATTTGTTGATTAAATTAAAGCAATTAGTAAACTTGAAATAAATTTACTGGCTTTTATTTGTGTGAGTATATACATATGCTCAATTATTCTCATAGCAATTCATATTGATAAATACATATCAAATATAAGAACACTGTTCAAATTTTCCTTTACCGAAGCGTTTTATCATGTAACCAACCAATTTTTATTCCTTGACAAGCAACAAAATGGACTTTGATTTTTATTATAAAGTCAAATTGATCTTCACAGTATGGATGTCAGTGAGATGCTGAATTTTCTTCTGCATCTTAACCTCTCCAATCCACATTCTTAACTTAAAGCTCCTGGTTAAACTTGAGAAGTTATCTAAGGATGTGCTGCTGGAGTCACTGCACCAGCTGAAAATAACCATTTATACGCATCTTCTCCCAACTTTGTCTTCACTGTCATGCTGGTACCTTGATTTGGCCATGGTTGTAGTCTTTATACCGGGGAGATGGGCAGGCAATATACATTGGCTTTTTTCCCCCCTGAAAACCAGTTATTAAACATTTGCTAATACACCGCTGAGTTATACCTATGTTGCTTTGCACCTGAATTACACACACACACACACACACACACACACACACACACACACGTTTCCTGTCTTTTTAGCTGGAAATGAGGTCACATACATTTAGCAACAACACTGGCTGTCAACTTCCAGCCTCTCTTGGGGAGCCAAATAGAATTGCTAATTATTAGAAAGTGCTTATCATGAAGTTTTTCTGAGCCACTAGATACCTGCTTCACTTCCCTCCTGGGATTAGCATTTCAGTAAACAGAGGTTCATGCTCCCAGTAGATGAGTCATTTTGTAAAAGCCATGGAATTACACTCCTTCACAAAATGCCTCCTTTCTCTTCACCTGCACACGGTGACAAGCTGAATGCCCTTAGATCGGGGCACAGTGCATCTGAGCTTTATCTCCTGTTCAGAGTGCACCTGCTCAGTCACACAGCAGCACAAGGAGCTGAATGCATTTATAAGGAAGCACTTCTTCAGGTGCCCAATCAAAAGCTCTTCTGGGTTTCAGAGCCATTGCTGATTTCCATGAATGAAGCCCTTCGTGTGGGTGGGTCCCTCCCTCACCACCATTGAGCAGCATTCTAGCTGTTTAAAATCACTGAACATGCCTAAGCACTGTCCATTTTTCCTGCTAGCCCTTGGGAACCAAAGAAGTGCTTTACACCCATTTGCAAAACCCACAGATGGGCTTTATTATGTGCTTTGAAGCACAAGGTTAAGCATTCAGTTCCATTATATACACACAGTGCTAGATAAAGAGAGTGAACTGCTGAAATAAATGAAATAAATAAGACTGATGGCGGCTCATTCACTGATGCCTGTTGATCATTTCTGACTGGCTGCTTGCATTCTCCATCTTGAACAGGTCCTACTGCAGACATATTGCAAGAAGCTGAGGTTCCTCTCATATCAAATGAGAAATGCCAACAACAGATGCCAGAATACACCATCACGGAAAACATGGTGTGCGCAGGCTACGAAGAAGGGGGAATAGATTCTTGTCAGGTAAACACATCAAACTGCTCACCTTACATTTCCAGAAAGCAATGCTATATAATGATTTTATTGTTTAACAATGATTCAGAAGTCAAGAAATCAGGGTCTTAACTTCATTTGTGGGTTTTTTTTCCTAAAAAACTGTGACTTTTGGCTTTTATTTGTGGGTTATTTTCATAGTTCTCCTGGGTGGACTTGAACATTAGAAACAAAACTAGTGTTTACCAACACGGTTTATAAAGCAAACTAGAGGCCTGGTGCACAAATTCGTGCACAGGTGGAGTCCCTCAGCCTGGCTGGCAATCGAGGCCTATCAGGCGGCCAGGAGTTTGGCTGGCCAAGTGGAGAGAGAGGTCACAGGAAGTTGGCTATGGGAGTGCACTGACCACCAGGGAGCATAGAGCCTCTGCCCCCTGGTGGTCAGTGCATGTCATACAGACAGGTTGACTGGTTGTTCCAGACGTTTGGTAGTAATGGTCTCTTAGGCTTATATATATATGTGTGTATATATATATATATATATATATATATATATATATATATATATAGAGAGAGAGAGAGAGAGAGAGAGAGAGAGAGAGAGAGAGAGGCCCAATGCAAGAAATTGGTGCGAGAGTAGGCTTTCCTTCCCCCCTCACTGCCAGCATCAGCTTTCCTCTGGCACCTGGGACCTGGGCTTCCCTCTGTCACCCAGGAGTCAGTCTTCCTTCCCACTGCTGATAGGCACATGGGACCTGGGCTTTCCTCGAAGCCTCAGCTTCATCCAGAAGGACATTAGGAAGGATGTCTGGCCTAATTAGCATATTATACTTTTATTATTATAGACTAGAGGCCTGGTGCACTCAGAAATATTAACAGTTCTATTATGAGACTTTGTAAGTAGATATTCTGGCATGTTTTCTGTACTTGAAAATTAATAAAATATTAATGCATTAACATCTACTGGATTAGATTATACCTGATAGCAGTATTGAGCAAGCACATAACACACAAATGCGGAAGTAGCAATTTATACTATGGGAAAATTGTTTCACTTGTTAAAGTGTGAACAACATGTTTTATATATTAACACATAAATGTCAAAATAATTTGACTTGATACCAAATTTTTTAACAGACACTTAAGCAGGTGAATCCATATGTGTATCCTCTAGTTAAATCAATGTCTCAAGTCATGTAAACTAAGCTTTCAGCTTAGTTCTACATTTACTCTGATTTGCTGAACACTGGCAAATTCAAGACAAGTGGGTTAGCTTCGTATTTATTAAAATTTATCTCTGGGTCTTATGCTTTCCTTTTAAAATGAAAAGTGTGTTAAAGGTAAGATATATTGCCACTTAGAGCAAAATTTATAGAATTATTGTTCAGGAGGGAAATCAACTGTACAACTTCCATTTCCATTAATGGGAGTTATGTGGCACACACCTCATGCACAAGATAGAAAGTATGACTGTCGATGCTATTGATGTTAGAGTTACATTAAGCCAGTAATGCATGCCAGATCTCTGAAATCTTCTATTTGGCTCTGATTTCTAGAGTCTAAGCATGTTATTCATTAGCAAGTAAGAAAGCTCCCAAACAAGGCAGGACCTTGTATAATATAATGTTATCATGATTGAGTACTCAGCAGTCTAAAGAGACATGTGATTTTCTCTGTTCTACTTAATACTATGCTATACAAGAGGATTGACTGATTAAATAGGAATACATTATTTAAAATTATGAACATGTTATTATTGACAGTTCACTTGACTAAGTTCTTTGAAGCATTTATTTTCTCCTATAGAGTCAAAGATTTTTGCCTTATTAGTCATCCACATGTTCTCAAATATCTTTTGGCTCTCCAAAGGCGTACATTGTAAAATGCTTGTCTGGATTTTAAGCCACCACGAATGGCTATAGAATGTTGTCTCTACAGAAACCCAAGTGAATGACACTGAGCAAATGTGTTTTGCTCCCCATTCCGAGCCTTGCTCTAGAGCAGGGGGTTGGTATGTGTGGCTCCAATCCAGCAGAGCAGCATTACCTGAGAAGGAGTGATCAATGCTAATTCTCAGGCCCCACCACAGATCTGCTGCTTAAAAAACTCTAAGGTGTGTTTTCCCCATGTTATCAGATGATTCTGATGTGCATTAGAGTTAAAGAACAACTATTCTAAATAAAGATGGCCATCCACCTTTCCATTCAGATGGTCGAAGAAGATAGTGATTTTTTTCATTTTCTTTTTCTTTTCTTTTCTTTTTTTTTTTATTATTGTCTAAAGTTTTACATGTGTCTTCCTCTTCCTCAATTGACCACCACCACCACCACCACAGCCATTCCCACCCTGGGCAAGCCCCCACTGCCCCAGTGTCTGTGTCCATTGACTATGCTAATTTGCACACATACAAGTCCTTTGGTTGCTCTCTAACACGCCCCCTCCATTTGTCTCTGGATTTTTCTTTTCTTTGCAAATATAGCATTTAAGTGGAAATATAAATGTCTGGCTAATAATCTATGTTCTGGACATTCACTCATAGTTTTGAAGTGCTTACACATCTCTTGAGATGGTGGGAAAAGGAACTATCTTCATTGAACACATCAAAAAATTATGATGAGGAGAAATGAGTTATTAGAAGACTAGAGGCCCGGTGCATACAATTTGTGCACTAAGGGGGTATCCCTCAGCCTGGCCTGCGCCCTCATCCAGTCTGGAAGCCCTTGGGGGAATATGCAACTGACAACTGGCAGTCGGACATCCTTAGCGCTGCCATGGAGGCAGGAGAGGCTCACCAGTTATGAGCCCAGTTCAGGCCTTCTGGCTGAGAGGTGCTCCCCCTGTGAGAGTGCACTGACCACCAAGAGGCGGTTCCTGCATGGAGCGTCTGCCCCCTGGTGGTCAGTGCGCATCACAGTGATCGGTCGGTCCCACTGATTGGTCAATTTGCATAGTAGCCTTTTATTATATAGGATGGGAAGGGACAGAATTAGATATCAGTCCTTCAACCAGACAGACCACCCAGCAGTTGGGCACTAAGCCTACTGGTGGATCCTTTGAGTAACTGCAGCTGACCCAGGATGACCTGGGTAACTTAAAATCCTTGCTCATGTAATCAGTATCTGGTTTCTGCTGTCTGTTTACAAAATTAAATTATTTAAGAAAACCCAATGACTTAAATATATATATATATATAACAGTTTAGGTTTATTTTTAATAATTTCTAGTCATATATTGAGTCTACATTTATTTCTACCTTGGACTGATAAATATTTCTGAGTGTCCCATAAATATTTCTGAGCCCCTATTATGGACTTAGTATGCTTAAAGGCTTAAGATGCAAAAATGAAAACTGAATTCCCTATTTTCAAACAGCTTGCCCACATTTGTTACATCTAGAATAGAGATAACCTATGTTTGCCAATGCCTTTATGCTCCTCTGCGCTCAAGAGAGAAAAGGTGCTTTTATAGACCAATTTTTTTCCCTTAAATATAACACTGAGCCTGGATTGAAATAATTTATTGTATCAGTGATTCAAACAAAATGCACAAGCTTTAAATTCCTACTTAAATATATAAAAAGGCAGGTTAATTTAAACTCTTTTACAGAATTAAAATGAAAAAATACTTGTCAACTTTGTCATTAATGCTACTATATGCTTATATTATGTTCATTTGCATTACACATGTGCAAATAAAATCTATGAGATTTACTCTACTAGGATCTGTTATAATTAATGCTTATGAAAATTAAAAACATTTCATTGATTGAAATCTAAGATGAAAACATGTACACCTATCACTAGAAATTACTTCATAGATTTGCTTCATTCTGTTGGAACATTAAGTTTTATTCAAATCTGATTGTGTTTGTCTAATGCTGAAAAGTTAATGCTACTCAAGAAAACAAAAATCAGCTTTATGTGTGAGTTTTTAGTTATTTTAAAGCATAGAGTGCAGAATAATTCTTTTCCACAGATCCCTTCATAATACTTAGAACATAGCTCCTTTAATTATGCAAATCAATTAAGCAATATAAGTTGCATATATTTATGTAAATTGAAAACACACAATTTTCTTCTGTCATTTATTATTTAGGGGGATTCAGGAGGACCATTAATGTGCCAAGAAAACAACAGGTGGCTCCTGGCTGGTGTGACATCATTTGGAAAGCAGTGTGCACTGCCTAATCGCCCAGGGGTGTATGCCCGGGCCCCGAGGTTCATGGAATGGATACAGAGTTTTCTCCATTAGAATCTTTCCTAAACCAAATGCAAAAGTCAGGCACTTTTCCTATTCCACTCTAAAAAGTCTGGAAATTTAGAATTTTGGAAAATATCATTTCTAAAAGTCATTATTTTTACCTATGCCACTGAAATGATGAGGGGAAGGAAACAAACAAAAAAACTAAATTAATCTTTACAATAGTTAGTAACTTTTAAATAGCACATTTTGGTTTTTATTGTGAACAGCTATTCTTTCACAGATATAATTCCCTTTGTTCTTAATCATTATTTTTATCATAATCTCCTATTTAAAGAAAAATTAGAAAAAGAAGTGAAATAGACTGTTTTGTACAAGGTCTGTTACTGTTTGGAATAAACTGCTGGAAATTACCTACTTTTAGCTTAAACGGCTATTATCAAAAACTCAATAGTCTTCCTGCGTTTCTATCCAAGCACATTTCCAATTCATCTTGAGCATATTCTTAATGGTTCTCCTACTCATAGACAGTATGTATTATAAGCTCATGTCAGAGACCTGGACTAAGTTGATTGAACATCCCTCTCAAATAAGCTAATTAAACAGAAAAGAAGCACAAGTAGATATTACCCTACTATCAAAATAAAAGTTAAATTTACTGATATTGTCATTTTTATTGGATCCTTTATTACCTGAATTATATTCATACTGTCCATTTCTTACAAGCAGAAATTATTTTTTAACTTTCAAAAAATAAGTATACATATTTAAGAAATGCAACCAGTAAAAATTTATTTTTCCCAGTTTATGTGTGTGACAGTAGATGTTTTTAACATGTGCAACATGTATTTAAACACAGCTGAATTGGTCATTAGAAGACCAAAAATGTGTAATAAATGAATTTGTTTCACTGCTTTAATCTCTTGGATCATTTCCAGAGTAAGTGCAAACTTCAATTTCGCATGCCACACAAAACATAGTGACTCCTTTGGGAAGACAAAATTCCTCCCTGCTTAATACAAACACATGCACACACATACATACACATTCTTGCATGGGTCTATATGATACAAAAGAATAGAGGATATAACATTTATAGAAACTGAGAGATGGGTCCATCAGCACAGATAGGCCTTGTAGAAGAAATGAAATTTGGGCGGCACCTCAAAGGAACGATCATTATTGAAGTACCAAAGAGGGACTGGCAACCACTGGCGAGCAATTGTAGAATTTATTCTGAGGACAGAAAGCCAGAGTCCCTGAAAGACACTATTCAATACCTTTCCTACTTTTAGCTTAAACTGCTATTATCAAAAACTCAATAGTCTTCCAATACCTTTCCAATGACCTGCTCCTGATAGTTAGGAAGGATGGAACAGCAGGGGTAGGGTGTGCTCTTTGATTTTACTACCTGAATATTATTTCAGAATTCACCTGCATTTCAAAACACACATTAAGAACTATGCTCTGAAAATAAACAAACATCTACACCATGTAGTTCTTTTGTATTTTTCAAAGGTCAGCTGCACTGTTAACAAACCTGTAGGACAGTCTCTTGACCATCTTCTAATAAGTGTGAAGTTCATTTCCAGAGTAAGTGTTCACTTACTATGAGTTTAGTAATTAATGCCAGAAGAGTTATCCAGGCCTGGATCGAGATGAAGGCACAACAAGGCCCTTCCCCACAGCTCTGCCTCTCCCGTGTGCAGCTGTTGTAGTCATGGGAGGCAGAAATAGTGAGGAAAGTCTAGTCTCCTCCCATCGAGTCTTCAGGAAAGGAAGACATGCCAGTGGGAGCTTGGTGGGTTGAGGCAGGTCCCAGCAGCTGGTCTTTGTTCTGCCCAGAAAGATCGGTGACCAAGAAAAGAAAGGGGAATGCTCAACATGGGCCGATCAAAGTCTAGGATGCAGCTGCCCATTCCCTCAGTCTCTGGGCAGCTGAAGAGGGACCAATGCCCACTAATTTCTATTTTGCCTTTTAGTTTTGTCAACCAACTCTAGTTGTGAACTGCCTTAGTGCGATCACTTGATTAACGGAAAGGCACTGGCTGGAAAAAGCTGAGGTTTGAAATGCTCTATAACCACCACTTTCATTCTCACCACCCTCAAACAGTAATTTGTTCTCATCTTCATGTACTGATGTAAACATAGGTGTATTTTGTCCACTTGAGAGATTTACACAACACAAATGCTCGTTCTTCAGAAACAAGAATTTTTTATTTGGTTCAGAGAAACACAGGGACATGTAAAGACCATGTTACAACTCTCTCTTGAGAAGAAGAAACCACAAGCATTGAAGAAACCAGGGGATAAGACAGAGGAGCCCAAATTTACTCTTCCAGCCAAAGCCTTAGCAATGAACAGTGACCATCCATGCTCTCCAGTCATTTTTTTCACATTAACTCATACTTTCTTTCCTCATTGAAGTGTACTGTGCTTACCTCCACTCACCTGGTCCCAACTGTAAAACCCCTTCATTTGCTGTTAGAGGCAAATCAGAGCTAGAAGAAAACCTTAGACAAACGATGCAGCTATCTGCCTCCAGTTTTATTCCCAAACCCCAGACAACCCTTTGTTTTGTGGTCAAGGGAGGGACCAAATTGATTCCAGAGCCCTCGGCGAGCTCCTTGTGGATCTCTAGGCAACATGTGAAGACATATGATTTATAATGTATATACTGCTATTTTCATTCTAGATGGAGTATATCATTTACACCGTTATTAACAAAGTTATTACAAAATCTGTTGAATTTTAAACTAAAAACAATTGTAAGGCACATGTCTTGCACAATTGAACTTAGACAAGTCTCGCCTCTAAGTAAAATATTTGAGTGGATTTATACCACAGCTAATGAAATAACTTCTTATTTCTGAAGAGATCTCCTACACATTGTCTGATCCAAAGCAGAGAAACTGAAAGATGAACCATTTCTAGAAAGGAAACTTTTTCCTATGGTAATATATTTATGTTTGTGAATTCAGGTGACCATAGTGATAAGTTTCTCTAATCAACACAACATGTATTGAAAAATGAAACACCATAAAAATAAATTATTAGAACAGTCCATTTTTATCAAACACTTACATAAAGGTAAAATATATTTGCACACCATAAATTTCAATACAATTTACATTACAGTAACTAGATTACAACTTATGAAAGGTAAAAGGAACAAAAATAACTGCTTCTGACACACATACTGCCAATTTGTTGGCAGCAAGTTTATCCGCATGGCCCATTCCACTTACTTGAAGTTTGGGTGCATCATTTCAGAAAAAAAAAAAAAAAAAAAGAACAAAAAAAAGCATGTCTCACTCCATTATTCGCACAGCGTATTTTATAAATGAAATAAACATAGAAAACTCATTTTAATATTTGCCTCAAGAGGGAGCTTACAGTTCATCTTGCAGATCCTCTGAGATTTCAAGCCATTCCAAGCTAAGGTTCTGATGCCATTCCTTATACAAACCTCTGTTTCCTTAACTCGAGCCAGTCAATGAGTTTTTACACTTCCATGCCACTTTCTTTTCTCGTGCTTTTCGAAATCCACAGTGTGGACTGGTTTGGGCTAGTTTTTGTCCTTCCTTTACTGAAAAACATAAGAAAAAATAAGTTCAATATAGGACACTCCTTATCAAACTGAGCATGTCTTGGTCCAAATGGAGGTATGTATCTCAGAGCCTTATTATAAAAGTGTTCTTCTGGAGATTAAAAATGGTGGCAGAGTAAGTAGGTGCTGCACGGACATGCTCCCAGGAACAAACTGGTATTACAACTAAAATACAAAAAAACTTCCTGAATAATCAATGGAAAACTTGCAAGAGAGAGCCCAGACACCTGAGGACCAAAAGTGGAGAATGCTTAGAGACTGGTCAGAGGGGCAGAGGCATGAAAGGGCTAGCCAAGTACCCACAGACAGAAACTGAATTCCCGGAGAGATATCTCTGCTATGGGGGGGGGGAGGGGTGTGCCACTGAGAACTCTGGAATCTAATCACCAAGCTGAGCCCCACAGCAGAGAGCACCAAAACTGAGGAGGGTACTCACATAACATCTAGCTGTGAAAAGCAGTGGAAGCCTGTCTACCAGAGAGTAACAGCTGAAAATTCAGGCACCCTCTTAAAGGGCCAACACACAAATTCCCTGTGGAGCCACCCACCTTGTGCTCTGGCAGAAGGAGGGTGAAGTGGACTGGAGCTGTGAGAACAGAAGCCAAGACTGAAGATTTGGGGGATAGAACCTGGAAGGCAGACACCCCAAGTTTCCTGGGCTGAGTCATTCCCTCACACAGAAGAGGATATCTTTCCCACATAGACATTTGCCTTGTCTGGGGGAAAGATATTGAAAAACATCTTGCTCTGTTGCCACTAAGAGATTAAAAATAATAGTTAGCCTCCAGGCAGAATCAACTCCCCCATCCTATTGAATAAAACTCTGCCACACCCAAGGATTATTGCCTATGGGGCAATTCTAGACAGAATCCTATTAGTCTGTAAGCAGAGGCAGTCTCTGGAGGGTTTGAGTCTTTGCCTGATCTAATTAGTCAGAAACAGCCTTTAACACCTTCCTGTACTCACAATTGAGAGGTGTATGGGATCTACCTAATCCATAGTCACAAACTCAAACAGAAAGCCAAAATGAGAAGACAAAGAAACAAACCCCCAAATGAAAAAACTAGAGAATTTTCTAGAACAGTGTTCCCCAAACTTTTGACATATGTGTACCCCTTCTATAATTTTCATAATGCTGAGTACCCCTAGTACTCATGAAAACGTAGAATTAGGCACAGCTAAGCATGGTGCAGTGCATACCCCCACCAAACTCTTCCCGTACCCCTGGGGGTATGTGTACCACACTTTGGGAAACACTGCTCTAGAAGAAGTGATAAATGAAGCAGAGATAAGAAATTTATCTGAAACAGAGTTCAGAGTAATGGTGGTAAAGATGCTCACCAGCATGAAAAAGATATAGTAACTATTTAAAAAGAACAGTCTGAGATAAAGATTGATATAAAACGAATAAAGAACACATTGGAAGAAATACACAGTAGATTAGGAGAAGCTGAGAATTGAATCAGTGAATTAGAAAACAGAGTTAAAAATATCACTCAATTAGAAAACCAAAAAGAAAACAATTAAAAGTGTCCTTCTCTCACCAGCCTACTTTTTTATTCCTACCAAAAAAATCCTAGATTATTTCAGTATGTGAAGATGGTAAACAGTTCATATGAAATTATGAAAAAATAAAATAAAATAAAATTGGTGGTTCTCTGTTAGATCTGTTATAGTTTAGAATTCAGATACAAACACACACACACACACACACACACACACAAACACAAAAATGTGTCTGACACAATGCTAAAATTTTCATTGTAATCACCACTAAATCTTCATTTTTTGGGGGGGATATGATTTTTGAAATGTTGCATTTTGAATATTCCTCCATTAGCATATGCTGTATTGAATGCCAAATCATCAAAATAGTGCTTTTCTCCTAAGTAGATCTTCCTATTCTCCTCCTCCCATCAGTTTTTGCTCCTACAATTAAGTTATCTAATCCCATGAAGTTTAATTATTGTTTCAGTCTCTGAAAACAATGTAGATTCAGGTGCTAATAATTTATAGGTATCTGAGTTTCCCTAGATCTGAGATTAATCTGCACTCTCAGCAGATGTAGAGTTCTGGCCCACATTTCCAGCCTGTGCCTCGGGCTTTGCTATCTTCAACTCTCCATAAAATGTCCATTTCTTAGGCTCTTGCAAACAGCCTGTTCCTAAGTATACCCACATCCTATACCAGACTAGATTCATTTTGATCTAGCTTCCTGAGAATGATCCCTCACCTGTACAACTAACCACTTTCTGTTCCTGTGAACCATGCTCTGTACTTCCTTCCTCCCACAGACCCTCCCAACATTACCTTCTCCAATCCCCATAGGCCTGCCTTCTACCCATCCTTTCAATGTCTCCACTTGACCTTGCAGAACTCACTAAAGGGGTGAGGGGGAGAGAGAAGAACTCTTCCTAAACAAGCCTGAGCAGCCGGGACCGGTTTGGCTCGATGGATAGAGCATCGGCTTGGGGACTGAAGGGACCCGGGTTCGATTCCAGTCAAGGGCATGTACCTTGGTTGCGGGCATATCCCCAGTAGGGGGTGTGCAAGAGGCAACTGATCGATGACTCTCTCTCATCGATGTTTCTAACTCTCTATCTCTCTCCCTTCCTCTCTGTACAAAATCAATAAAATATATTTAAAATAAATAAATAAAAATAAAAAATAAATAAATAAATAAACAAGCCTGAGCAATATATTTTCATAATATTATTTAAATGGCTTCCATTTAACTGTGAATTTGTTACTAATAAAGTAGTATGTTCCATACATATGTTTTGGAGATTTGCATCCAAATAAGTAAGATCAATACATCTTTATCTATGAAGTCATCTAGAAAAAAAAATAAATCAATCAAAGTTGATGAAAAACATGAAATTTTTTAATGGTGAAAAAAGGTGATACTGTAGTTTTTGTGTAGCACTCATATTGTATTTAAGAATTACTACTAGTTAAGGAAATAAGAGTTATTATTTGGAACATGACATGGAAGGATAGAAACCATCATGTGTACCAGGGTGGAATTTAAATTTTCTGCAAGGCACTCAGATGATAATGGAGTTGAGTCCTTGATGATGTTTCTCCTTGCTTTCCTGGAAGAAAGGAAAAGGGGAGCATCTAAGAATGAATGAATTAATCACTACAGCTAATTCTGGCATGTAGGGGTACTTTGTTTTGGTTTATTTTTTTCACTCAGAATTTAAAACAATGAAAATACCACAGATCTTCAAGATGGGGAGACTTCTGAATGAATAGAATCTCTACAGTAACACGCACTATTTGGAAGAAGGCAAACAAACTTTAGAGAAAACTCAGTTACTGGCACTTTAGAAATATTTATCTTAGAAATGAGAAAATCTACATATTTTTCAAAGTTATTTTTTTTTCTGGCTAATTTGTTTTTTACAGCTCTTCCTTAACAGTTTGACTGGGTTATGGGGGATTTATATCTAATCCTCCTCTACATCATTGCTTTCCATATTGATAAATCATTTTCCACAGTCTTAGGGATTAACGAAGAAGCTAGATATTACTGTCTTTATTCTATACAACATATTGAAAAACCATTTAAGACAAAAAATTGAACCATGACCTCCTGGTTCATAGATTGACTCTCAAATACTGAGCCACACTGGCCTGGCTATTTATTATTATTATTCAAAATGTCTTTCTTAAGAAAGCCAGTAAATTATAGATTGGAACCTTTTCAAAAATGTATGTGAATGTTATAGTTTACATCTATTTAATGTTTCTCTGGAACTTTTTTTTTTTTACTTAGTGGATTCTTTAGGGTTTATTTCAGGAAAAAAGAAGAAAATTTAACATCAAAAGAAAAAAAAATGATGGTGGAATTCCCTGATCACTTTCTATTGGAAACATTGTGATATAGAGGCCTAGTCCAGCAATTTTCAACCTTTTTCATTTCATGGCACATACAAACTAATTATTTACATCTGGTAGCACATTAAAAATTATTTTTTGCCAATCTGACAAAAAAAAAAAAAAAAAATCAGTCAGCTATTGTTTTGTTGGAAGTCAGTACCCTGACTAAATAGTGTGATAATGCATGCTTTAAAAATTCTTGCAGCAAACTGGTTGAAAATCGCTGGTCTAGTCTATCCTAACAAACATATTCTTATTTAAATCCAACATCTTTTCCTTTCTCCTTCCATACATACTTATATTTCCTATGTTAATTATTTTAATTGAATTAACAAATTGATACACATGGAAAATTTTTATCTCTAACTCAAGGGTATGGATGAACAGATATAAAAGAATGCTCCTAAGCTTGGCCAACATGACTCAGTGGTTGAGCGTCGACCTATGAACCAGGTGATCACAGTTCGATTCCTGGTCAGGGTACATGCCCAGGCTGTGGGCTCAATCGTAGGGTTGGGTGTGCAGGAGGCAGCCAATCAATGATTCTATCTCATCATTTATGTTTCTATCTCTCCCTCTACTTTCCTCTCTGAAATAAAAAATATGTGTATTTTAAAAGGATGCTCCTAAGAATCTGGCTATTAAAATGTGTCATTTTATTTCAAGCTGCCAAACAAAAAGTGGCCTACTTTTACCAGTGTGCTTATTTCCTACACTTAAAAGATCCTTTTGAAATAAAATAAGCTATGACGTAAAATTTTGAAAAAATACTACAAAGTACACCTACCGAAAATCAAGTCTTTCATTCAACTTGAGGTCAAGATTGAAAGATTTAGCATTAATGCTTACCCTACCTAATAAAAGAGTAATATGTAAATTAACCATCATTCCATTCCACAAACCAGGCCCACACGCCACGCCCTCCAGCTCATCAGAGTGTGTATGCAAATTAACCCCAACCAAGATGGCTGCAGCCACAGAGGCTTGGGTTTCTCTGGCAATGGAAGAAGCCAAGCTTTCTGCCTCCACTCCAGCCTACAAAGTTTTAATTGTAGAAGGTAAATATATCCCAGATACCAGGGCCTCCACTTGGGTCACTGGGAAGCATGGCTGGCCTGCAAACCACCACTGACCCCTCACTCAGGCCACCCCATGTCCCAAGGAAACCCCCACCCTGATCTGGGACACCCTTCAGGGCAAACCAGCTGGCCTCCACCCGTGCACCAGACCTGTATCCTATCTAATAAAAGAGTAATATGCATATTGACCATCACTACAACACACAATATGGGTACCCCCATGTGGTCAAAAATCCTGCCCCCATGTGGTCAAAGATCCTGCCCCTATGTGGACACAAGATAGCCACCACAAGATGGCCAGCAGGGGAGGGCAGTTGGGAGAGACCAGGTCTGCAAAGGAGGGCGGTTGAAGGCGATCAAACCTGAAGGGGGGACAGTTAGGGGTGACCAGGCTAGCAGAGAAGGGAAGTTGGGGGCAACTGGGCTGGCAGGAGAGCCATTAGACATCAATCAGGCTGGGATGAGATGGTTAGGGGGTGATCAGACTGGCAGGCAGAAGCGATTAGGGGCAATCAGGAAGGCAGGCAGGTGAGCAGTTGGGAGCCAGCAGTCCTGGATTATGAGAGGGATGTCCCAAATTGGAGAGGGTGCAGGCTGGGCTGAGGTACAATCCCCCTCTCATCTCCATGCACGAATTTCGTGCACTGAGCTTCTAGTACTTAATAAACAAAGGACAGTATAATTGCATATGCTGCAAGCTTACAAGCATTCAGATCCATACACTAGCTGTGAGACATGTAAACCACCATCTTCTCAACTGAAAAATAGAAACTGAAGGGTACCTACTTCCCATGGCTTGTGAAGATTGAATGAGACAATACATGAATCTTATGAAAAGATATATCTTACTAGATTTTACATACTGCATTGTTACTGACAGATACAAAAATCAGAACTTCTTTAAGGAAAATTAAAAATATAAATTTAGGCTAATTTAAAACTTTTCAAGGTATCTCTGCCTATATGAATGATTTACCTTTTATGCAGCATCTGGAAACAGCAGGTTCCAAAAGCAACCAGTATCAATAAGAGCAGTGGTATTGTTGGTATGACAACATAAATGAGATTGGGAATTATGCCTACAAATGTAAAACAGCCAGTGTAAAAAGACAGTTGAAGCAGAATTCTAACACCAAAGTTATATACAAAGTTTCCCAGAATTTAAGATAAAACAAAATTATTATCAATAAATAGATTCTCAACAAGATTCTTCCCTAAGTACTAAAGAGCCTAATTACATAATATATTCATATTTCTTAAAAATCAAAATCATACTGCATTTAGTGTCATGCTCCTATTTAGTGTCCCTATTTCCAAAAGTATTTCTAAATCTGCTATTCAGATAGGGCTAGCTTTCATGATGTATTAATGATCTTAGCTATCTCACTTTACTAATCTTTCTTAGTTCTTATTTAGAGATCCAAGCACTGATTATTAAAGAATAATAATCATTATTGACATAACTGTTCATTTATTGGACACATAATTATACTAACCAATAAGCTTAGTGTCATGAAGATATGCAAGCCTTACTGGCATTACAACAGAATATGTAAATATTAACTGATGATATAGTCATAACCCAGCGACACAAAACTTCAGGGGCATGAAGACTTGCTCTTAATTAAATTCTAAAATGAATCCTTTTTAATCTTGTTCCATCACACTTGATCATGTTGGGTATTCTCAGTAAAATAAAAAACTGAAGTCTCAGACAGCATAAAATTACCTTCTTGAACATTTTGTCGATGTCATATAGGGGGGAAATATCCCTAATGTAATTATTTATTGATTATCTTTAATTAGGTTTAGATGTTCTGAATGATTTAAAATCAGACATTTGAAAATAAAGCACACTAAGCTTTAATATCATATCCATACAGGAAAAACAAATTGAAAACTATGCATTTCACTAGCCAATCAAAAGCAGATATCATTATTAATCTAAATAATTGTGGCCAAAGTGGACCAACCAGAGCAAACTATCCACTGAACTACATATCACTTCCTTTGTTAACAAAAGAGGGTATATTAGCTGAGGTCCAGGGATGAGGTATTTTGAGGATAATATATTTTCATCAGCTCTTGAGCCTCCAACAAGTTAACAGGTGACTTCAAGAATTTTAAAAATTCACAAAATATGTTTCCCCTTTTCCAAATGCCATCATGATCCCTCATCTATGTTAGTAAAGAAAAAGAGACAGTGTCCCCCACTCTTTTGTGGATTTTAGATTGCCTGTGGAAAGATCTTGAGACTTTGGGTCTTTGGCTCAATCCTCACAAAGTAACTAGGATAAATCAGCGTTCCTATCCAATTGCCATAGGGCCAGGCTAAAATGATTTCTGACTAACATGCCATCTGCACTGGGATATCATAGTTTCTTTTGCAGACAGTGGTATGTTGGAGGCAGCCAGGAAGTATTTACATCAGAAAATCCCAAAGTCTATGAATCAGGTGTCTTGTTTTGTTTTTCTTTTAATATTTATTATTGAAAGTATTACATATGCCCTTTTTCCCCCCATTGACCTCTTCTAGCCCAGCCCCAGGCTTTCATCACCCTACTGACTATGTCCATGGATTATGCATACATGCACACAAGTTCTTTGATTGATCTCTTTTTATTTTATACCCACCTTACCCTGGCCAATCCTCAAACATTTACCAGCATAACACTGTTGGCAGGCCACTGCATATGAAAATTTATATCATAACTCCTATATGTTGTTGGGGGAAGTTCCTTGTAGATTCAGATTTTAATGGGGATTACTTAGTTTAGTGCTAGACACATAACCAATCAGAAGAAAACAAAATAGGTTTTTGTATGCAAAAACTAGCTTAGCATCAGTTGTTCTAACCTAGTTCAACAGTAAATGCCCATAGGCCCATATTTAGTGCACCATTTCACCAAGCAACAAGAAAAGTTGGGGCCAACTGGAAGCAGAGTTTAAACAAACAGTTTCTGTTCTCCCTAGAGGATTTAAAGACACAAGAACGAATTACCTGCTTCAGTAACAACCACATTTTGATGGGTGTCTTCTGGTTGGTTTGTAAAGTATGTCTTCTCTCCAGGAGTTGTTGGCTTGATCTCTTTAGATAATAAATACAGACATCGTATGATGGTATGTAGTGATCAACATGAGAAATGCAAACAGATGAAAATAAAAGTTTATTATAAAATATAAGCACCAGTTTTGACTTCTGAACAATTTACAGTTAAGAATTATATTTGAATTCAAATTTATGTGCAATTATCTAACTAGAAAGTCAACATTTAATTACCTTTAAATCAAGCATCTAGTTGGTGAACCCTTGCCATTATAACCACATTAGCAATCAACAGCATGTCTACAGACAATAGTATCAAACAGGCACGAAGCCAGACAAAAGATAACCAAGAAGCAGTGACTATAAGACTGTGAGCCACTAACTACAATTCAACCACAAGCAACGATGATTTTGGTACTAATATCAATGTAATATGTAGGTTCCTCCTTACAATAATAGTCAGCAGGAGGTTGCATATGAATTACATTTGGAATTGATGATTCCAATATTATTCTAAGCACAAATAATGCTATTCTTGGATATTATCTTCAATAGTGTCTCTTTTTAAAATATGCTAATAAACAAAAGCTGGCAGTTGTTTCTTTCCCTGGTTCTATGAGATGAGATCTCCTCAATTCTATGCCTTTAAAATATATTGAAAATATTACCATGACCTGGTACTGCTCTATCACCTCATTATTTTTCTAGTTCTTATTTGTTAAACTAATAGTTCAGTGACTATCTAAATTATTAAGAAAAATGTCCTGTGAATTTATTTCCATTTGTTCCAAAAACATACTTTCCTATTTATTTTTGTCAAATGATGGAAAGAAAAGCACATATGCAGCATCTTATACTCATTTCAGAATAGGAAATCATTTCAATGTAATGTTTATTACTCTGACCATATAGTCTCTATTCATTGGGAGTTTAAGCATATACCATCCTGTAATAATATTTATTATCACTATGGATATATTTTACCCTGACCTTTTAATAGACTCCACTAGGTTTCAAATACAGTCCTACCCTACATTCATTCTTATGCAGAACTCAAGTAGGCACTCTATGCCTATCTCAACTGGTATTTGTTGAACAAATAATACAGATATTATGTAATTGATCAACTCAGAACTTGTCAGTTTAAAAATAATTTTAATAAAATTTAATTTAATGCAGTTGCTGATTAAGTAATGACATTTGAGAAACATAATTCTATACATGTTATTTTTAATGTCTAAGAACAAAAGTATATAGTGTAATTTAAATAAATGCAAAAATTAGATTCAGATGTATCTCCATAAAAATGCATTTGGGTAACATTGCTAGACTTATAGAATAGATATGCAGCTATGGGACAATAACAAAAAGGATGGCGAAGAGAACAGGCAAACTCAGAAGTAAATTATTATATTCACTTGGGATATGAGCAGTCATGCCTAGATGGTACTTGGGAGCAGAAAGAGAAGATTAAGTCCAAATTAAACAGTAGTTCTGGTATAGTTAGAGAAATAATTAAATTCAAAGTATAAATATTTGAAGATTTAGGTAGAATACAGGAAATAAAGGAAAAAATAATTTATGTCTACAATGCTGTTCCATGAGTAATATAAACCTAGTTTATCTAAAACAAAACAAG
Organism: Pipistrellus kuhlii; assembly: GCF_014108245.1. NCBI lineage: Eukaryota > Metazoa > Chordata > Mammalia > Chiroptera > Vespertilionidae > Pipistrellus > Pipistrellus kuhlii. The sequence continues at coordinate 12,227,999 of NW_023425515.1, forward strand.
TCAGGAAGATTCTGAGATTATAGTGTCCTAAAAAATGTAACTATGAAGGCCAAAATAAATGAATAAAATAAAATAAACAAATACCCTTGGGTCAAGTTTTTCATCTAAAACCTCAGAAAAGAAGAAAATATTGTATTAAGAAAATTCTATAATATAACCTGTTTAAGAGTTTTGAGTCATAGAGTTGCAAACAGAAACTACGAGAGAATAACAACTTTATCTTTCTTAAGAAAAAAAAAGAAGACAAAAAACATAAAAGCATAACAGATTTAGCTTTGTAAAGGCTTCTAAAAGGGTAATGATGGATTTAGCAACCCAGGGGCTGCTAAAGAATAAACTCACCAGGGAGAGAAAGTTGGCTAATATACTCAAGAGCAGAATAAACATGACAGAGAAGTAAATCTAATTCAACTAATCCCTTGTGCTTCACGGTCTTATGAAAAACAGGAATCATGTAATTTCAAGAGAATAATAGAAATAGCAGCACTTGATTATGATTGCCTTCCATGAGTACATGAGGTCAAGTACACAGAAGAGTTAAAATGTATTTCCAAAAACTGAGGAGACAAATAGCTCCAATAGAAATCCCAAAGCCTAAATATCTAATTTGACTTCCTTAAATTATTTTTTAAAATGAGTTTATACAGTTTTGATTAATCTCTCTCTGGGCCAAATATCAATTCAGTTGAGCTGTCTCGTTCAAAGTAACTTAAATTTACTATTTCCATAGGAAACTACACTGCGGCTAGCATAGGTCAATGCAATCTTCTCATTTGCTTCATAGGGCAATGAATTAGAGACTTTAGCAAAAGCTGATTAAGGAGGCATATTTCAAAGAATGAGGAGCACAGCAAGACCATGGCACATGACCCTACTTTTTTTCAAGGTGTTTGGTTTAGTGAGCTATGACCACTTTGATACTCACTGAAGAGTATGTGCAAGAACCATGCCACGAAATCCTAAGGTAATGTTCCTTTGATCCCTTAAATTCCCCAGATGATCGCCCAAAGAACTGTTGCTCAAATGTGTAAATCCATGGGTTCTTTGGTGACATACCTCCTTCACATACATCATACTGAATATTTTAAATATTTTAAAATAGATGTTTATTTTTCATTAAATCAACTTACAAAAACACAATTCGACCTTCATATTGGAAATGATTATTGCCTCCTAAAGACACCTTCCTGGATGTTTCTACTGCCTAGCTGTTTCTAGTGACTGAATAGAGTTTCTATTTCTAGTGACTCTAGTTTCCATAGTTTCTAGTTACTCTGGTCCTCACTCTGCGGCAGCTTGTCCTGTAGCACACAGTGGGCTTCAGGACCCTGCATGACAGGACAAGCTGCAGACTACACCCCGTTTCCCAGAAAAACAAAAAGAGCCAAAGGAAGCAAAGCCTAAAGATAAGACAATACAAGCAGATATGTGCAGAATCTGTTACGTCAGTTTGCAGTACATCCTACCTGGTTCATACTTGCAGATGTAATTGTGCTTCATGTTGCACCTGTCGTCATTCCACTGGTAAAGGTAGGGGCCTCCAAGGCCAGGATTGGCCGTAGGTTGATGATACATCACAACGCACTTTTCACTTCCACAGGAAGGTTCATCCGTATACCAGTTTCTGAAAATACAGGGTGGGGCAAAAGTATAATAGGATTGCAGTTGTTCGTGTAAAAAAATAATGCAATAATAAATAACAATGAAATAATTAATCAATAATAATGCAATGACTAATAATAATACAATGATTAACAAAGTAACACAATGATTATTAAATAATAACACAAGAAATGGGTTCCACATACTGAAAACCTACTCTTGTCCCACTCTGTAGAAGTAGGAACACTTCTAAGTGATGTCACCTGTTCTATTCTGACATCCCCTACCTACGCCTACAGGGAACAGAAATCTCCCTCAGGAGCCCACTCACCGGTACTGGGAGCCGCTGCCATCCGACCAGCGGTAGAGATCTGGGCATGCACCGGACGCTTGCCCCTCTCCACTCCTCCAGAGGCCTATCCAGAAGTCGCCATCAGAAATCCCCATGCCTGGCTTTGTCAGGTTTTGCAGCATGCTTTCTATCAACTTCTGTTCGGCCGCGTTCTCCAGGCTGAGCAGGGCTCCCCCCTCGCTCTCACACGCCAGGCGTGCCTCCTGGAAGCTCACCCGGCTGGACAGTTCCTGGAAGTAGGCCATCTTGTAGCAGGGGTGCTTGTAGTCAGCAAAGCACACCTTTTGGCCTGAAAAGCAAGCAAGCAAGCAAACAAGACAGATGACTTAAACACACAGGCAACAAGACAAAAACAAAAACTAATTGAAAAACAATCAGTTCACATACGCCTACATATTGAGAGAATGAATTTTCCTGATGTCATACTATGAATAGGCACGATCATGTCGAGTCATGATGAAGCCATAGTGTATGGGACTTAGCTAACTCTACCAGCAATGGAATATTTTATTTATACTCTCCCCCGTTTTACCTCCAAACATGGAAGCCAGGATGATACAGACTCTCCCCAGTGGTCAAGCTGTTTTGTTTCTCATTAACTTCTTTGGTTCACCTCTTACTTCTGGTTGTCCATTCACAAACAGCCTAGAACCCTTCTCTGTCACTGTTCCCTATCGCCAACCTGCTGCCCATGGCCTACACCACTCTTAGTCTTTGTCTGATTTCAGCTAGCTGTAGCCTTGGAAAATAGACTATCGTACTATTTTGTGTAAAATTAAGTTAAATGACTCTATGCTAAGAAATTGAGCACAAAGTTTTACTGCTTTCTTACAGCAGGAGCATTATTTCTCTTGAGACTGTAGGCTTTTTTTTACTGTGTATTTAATTTGGTAGCGGAGCCAGAAAAGTTGTCAGTAATGATGGCTGGAAGTGTTGTTGTACTTAAACAGTGGAAACAAAATAAAGCTTCCCAGATTTGCACTCTTAATTACAGTGTATCACCCTGAGCCAGTGCCAGTAACACATCCCTTCTCCCAGAGTCAGCAACTCATCACCTCTGAGGACACACAGAAGCAGGAGGGAGCGGAAATCAGCTCAAGGCCATTCACCTCACAACAGTGTTTGAGTGACAGGCATCCAATAACTCAACACACGTGGAGAATAGCCAACTGATAAAATAGCCAGTTGTCCTCTCTCTCATTCACCCTGATCTGGACCCAGGAGCAACACACTGAATCACGTGAACAAATTATCAGACTGCCCCCAACTAATTGCTAATGAAAAATAGCAGGCAGTTATGATTGTCCTCAGGAAACTGAAATTAAAGATTGACTTCCAATGGACAAATCCGTCAGAAACATTCATTGAGCGATGATTATTGAAGTCCCAATGATTGGTCCTAGCATAATTGTTATTTAAAAAACTTTCTCCTAGTCTATTATTGGGTTTTGAGATGACTTCATTATTAAAAAGTGTTGTTTCTGGTAATAATTTAACAATGCCATTAAGCCTCATGATTTGTATGCCTGTATTTTCACTTCTGGTAATATGCTAGCAATGCCATGAAGCCTAGTGGTTTTTATGTCTGTATTTTTAAATCAAGCTTTTGTTTCCATTTTCATCTTCTGCATCCTTTACATACTTCTAAGTTTCAAAATATCTCTCAACGGCATTCCCTTGAGGTTTCAATTTGTTTAGTTTTTCATTCTAAGACATCTCAGTCTTGGATTTGATTCCCGTACTTTTAAAATAGTAACCTCGTCCAACAAGATTGTTTTTGCAAGATGTCAAAAAGCCAACTTAAAAAAAATTGATTAGCTAGAAGTTTTAATAAGTAAAAGTTATTTATGTAACAAATATATACACATCCAGAGGATATGTACGTATGACTTACATACGAAAAGCCTCTGCTCATTATCTTTCCTATATTAAAAGTAAATGCAGCACAGACTTAGTATTTATGGTGAGAGTACACAAATGATGAGACTTATTTATAAAATTAAGATAGTGCTTCTAATTAGACAGCTTTTGGTGTCATCAGAAAATTCCTATTACCACTATTAGCTATTAGCAAAGTATAAATGTTAGTCTGTGGAGAAGTAATAATAAGAGAAAATCCATAGACAGGGGTTATATTTAAAATAATTAACAACTAATACTGCAGGGCCCTGGATGATAGCCAATCGTGATGCTCGCTGTGGCTGTGGCTGTGGCTGTGTCTGTGTCTGTGTCTGTGGCTGTGTCTGTGACTGTGGCTGTGGCTGTGGCTGTGGGTGATGGAGTGGTCCGGGAGTCCTGGGACAGGGGGTGGAGACTGCGGTGCCTGCATTGCAGGGGACCTCTCAGCGAATCGGGACAGTGGCCAATTACCAACTACAGATAGACATTGACTCCAATGGGTATTGATTGAATAGCAATGGTGTCCACAGACTTTGAACTGAAAAGTCGCTAGCAGTTCAGATCTAGCATGGCAGTTTCCAAGAAATTATGGAAACATTGCAGTTTTTTTTAATGATTCATATATCATAGTCAGTTAAAGCTGACGCTGTGAACTTCTTTACATCCAATTGTACTTCACTCCTGATTTCCACCTTCTCAGGCAAACGCAGTCCATGTTGCAGCAAAAGAAGTAGCTGTGGAACTGCTGACTGTCATTTCAGCTGACCACACTGGGCTGTCATCGCGGTGGAACCCCAACAGCTGGGAAACAGATGTTGCCCTGATTCCCAGAAAAGTCCCATTAATACGGGTCTGCCGGAAGCAACTTTTCCCACTTCTGTAAAGGCTAATATTCCTGGAGAACCATGATGGTTCCCTCCCTTCTCATTCTGTGAGATCACGAAGAGAATTTCCTCTTCTCTTACTTCTAAATGTTATGTTCAGATAAAATCTTCCACCCACCACTTTGAAATACAGGAATTCTAATCTTCCATCTATTCCATCTATTCCATATACTTCATCTAACCTCCTATCAACCAGTCTACTACCCATGACATATTCAAACAATGGTGTAACTGTTTTTGTTACACGAAGGCTAACTTGAAACTATCAAACAATAATTTATTAAATGTTACTTAGCACTTGTAGTGCTAAGAAATATCCTTTGCTTGGTGGCTTATTTACAAGAGAGAGAAAAGACCTAGGAGTCTACACCTATTGGTCTCTCTCTCTCTCTCTCTCTCTCTCTCTCTCTCTCTCTCTCTCTCTCTCACACACACACACACACACACACACACACCCTTACATATGTACCCAGGAACTTTTATTTAGAGATCATTCTCAGTATTGCCTATTAAAATAAACATTCCTAACAATATCAGAGCCAAAACTGCACTATTTCCATGAACATATGACTTTGTCTTTTTTCTTTAGTCATTAAAATTCCTTTAGATCTAAATATTGGCAGAGTTTTCAATGCTTTTGGCAATATGTAAAAGTGGGGCCAAACTCATAAATGCACTGCAGTTTACTTTTTTCTTCCTGAATAGAAAGGGATCTTGGTGTTATTTTGCTTATATGATGACTGACAGGTGAGTCGTCAATGTGTTATGAAAGTAATCACATTTTTCTTAGACCTCATACTCTAATCATATATTATCAATATTAATTAAATATTTAATTTCTATCCCATTATTCAGTAAAATGTACAAGACAGTTTATGAATTCCTGTTGTTAGTGATGGCCTACTTTAGGTGCCCCCCCCCCCAAAAAAAAAAAAAGTTGTACAAAGAGGATCTACATGATCCAGGCTGACTGGATTCCAAACAGTTAATCAGAATCGCATAAAAAAATTTGTTTTTCATAATTCTTTCTAACCACCCTCAAACATCACACTGATAAGCATGCTGATACTACAATACACAGTGTCGCATGACCTCTGGTGGCCATGCTGACAATTTTGAACTAGAAAGAAAGGGAAAGCTATTGATTCCATGTTGTGTTTCAGGGTTCAATATTACACCAACTTCTTTAGAATGTGCCTTATAGAAATATTTCGTAATAATAAACTTCATTTTTGCAACAGAGGTGGTATGATGCCATGAGCTGCATAGTGCACTGCATAGTGCAAACTGTCTTGTACACTAACAACAGAAATTCATAAACTGTCTTGTACACTGCACAGAGGTGGTATGATGCCGTGAGCTGCATAGTGCACAGAGATGTGCTGGAATCCATTTCCTGCTTTGGCAAACAAAACCAAACGGCAGTCTCTGGTCATTTGGTGAACGGTGGTGCAGCTGCAAGCCCTACCTCTCCAGCTAGGAATTATAACACTGAGAAGGAAATGAGATTCCTTTTTCAATTAAAAAAATCTAATATTTAAAGACAAGATCAATGGCAAACCACTCATGTGACTTAAGATTTCAAGCATTCAATCACTCAGAACTGGCTTGTAGTCCCAGAGTTCTACTTGAACTGTGGGGACATTGAGGACGTTAATGTTTTCTTTCCTAAAAAGACAGTGGCCCTGGCTGGTTTGGCTCAGTGGATAGAGCATCGGCCTGTGTACTAAAGGGTCCTGGGTTCGATTCAAGCCATGAGCATATGCCTCGGTTTCAGGCTCGATCCACAGCAGGGGGCAGCTGATCAATGATACTCTCTCATCATTGATGTTTCTATTCTCTCCCTCTCCCTTCATCTCTGAAATTAATGAAAAATACATTTTAAAAAAGTGAGAGTGGTTATGACTTTTAAAGAAATAAGAATCATAATAGTAGCCTGGCATTTATCAAAGAACTTAATATGCAGGGCCTCAATGTTAGCACAATCCATGCCTTTGGGTAAATTAGGGAACATTTCTCCTCGTGATATAGGTTGTTCAGCTAGAAAAAAAAAAAATGTGTTTTCCTGTAGGTGGCCTCAGCTCCAGGCACAGGGCTGGCCACGCGAGATCCGTCTCACAGCTCCTTGAAAGTCAATTCATTTTTCCAAATTCACACCGCTCACCAGTGAACTCAGGGCTGAGATCCAGGGAGCCAGGCTCCACAGTTCATGCATTTACCCAGATTTCCCCCAAAATAAAACAAATAAGACCCAATCTGATCTCTCCCTTCCTCTCAATTATAAGGGGGTAACTAGAATCAAGTTGTCAGGCCATGTTACAATGTATGCATCCAGCCACCTAGCACAGAGCACCATCACAACAAGTAAAAATCGCTAGTGAGGACATCACCGGATTTCCGCTTGCAGCCTTTTATTAAGCAACACTGCCTCTTTCCTTGTGTTAATGGAATAGCTATGGCCATCTCCAGGAAAAAGAGTTCTAAAAACAAAGCCATAAAATGCTGAACAACAGCAATTAGAAATTAATGGCTATGATGAATGTGCAGTTTATTAAATGACCAGCAATAAATTTGTTCCTTTCTTGCCCAAGAGATGCTTAAAGTAATTGCATCTTGGAAAACTGCACCGTCATCACTTTATGCTTTTGATGATGTCATGGAATGCTACCAGAGGCTGGGATAACAATTCTTTTTGTCTCCTTTGCTGTTATGTTAGTCTGTTGGCGACTGATCATCACCATGATTTTGCAGTATTCTGTGGCTGCTGTGTGATAAAAAAAAAAAAAAAGAGGTCTCTACACCATCCACTCTTCTAAATAAAACATGTGCCAATAATACATATTATAATGTTCTGCAGAAATTTAGAGGTACCATGGAACATACTCAGCAGTGCCATTTTGCAGCACAAACAGGTTGAGGATCACTGCTGTGTGAAAAAAAAAAAAAAAAAACATAAAGAAAGAAAGAAATGTTACTTCAAAACACTTCCTATATTTAAAAATATCTACATGCTCTTCAAACACATCTTCCCATCTTTGGAATCTGAATTTTGAACTATTCGTTTTCATATGTTATCTCTAGCTTCATAAGTAAAATCCTCTTACCTTTGACCTAAGGATGCCACCACCTACCAGTCACGTGACTAACTTTAGTGACTGCAGCCCCCGGAGGTACTCTCTACACATCAGTGTTCAGCAACAAACCGGGACAGATGTAAGACCCTAAAGGTGGTTCCCAACTTAGAACCATACATTCACTACGTACCACCTGATTGTTATCCTCATGATCAGATATTTGTATTGTATATCCACGCATCAAAGTAAGCATGGCCCCTGATCTGCAAAAATACTTTTCTTCTACTGCTAGATGCTATGCACTCTTATAGGGAAGAAGATGATGATGAAGTTGTTTGAAATGCTTTTTAAAAATAGTTTCACTTCCTTTATAAATAATGCTCGCATATTTTAAAGGATGATGCATTTTAAAGCACTGGGAAGTATCTTATAATGGAATATTTTAAAGTACTAAGATGAGAATTTCTATGAGGGATTGTTTTATGAGTTCCTGTCATTTTTCTGGGATGAAATTATAAATAGCTGTGTTGGTACTTAATAAATAGAAAATGTATTTGACATATTGTAAATATATTCCTAATGATGGTCCCAAGGAACTTGATGCAGTCAACAGACACTTGTGGATTTTGGTAGATGGTCCCCTAGTGGCATGAGAAAGTTGATGCACCGCTCAAAATTCAGCACTGACCAGGCATTAGACCTACTACTTCCAAAATGTCCAGATTTAAATTGTCCTGTCCTCATGCCATTTTGTCTGAAACATATATTTTTTAAAAGACAGCCTTCAAAGCATAATATTACAAATCGATTTCGAATGCTTAAATATCAATGTGAACTTGTACAGCCAAAGACAATTCAATTATTCATAAGAAAAACTTAATTGTTTTAATACCAAGCAAACATCATCATTTATGCTAAATCAAATAGATCATGTTCAGTTCATGAGAAATTTTCCAGATGTCACCTGCAAGATGCCTATAAATAACAGGGGGAAAAACAGCAAAAGATTTATAACAATTTATGCAATAACAATGCACAATAAACTTTCACCAGCAATTTTCAAGTTCTAATGTTAATCATATATATTTTCCCTCCCTTGCAAAGTTTAAGACATACAAACAGGAATACACCAAAAAGATACTACTTATCTCAAAAAAGTGTTTCTATGTGTTTACAAAAACACCTTATGCTCAATACCTGCTCTTTGCTCTTCATTCCTTTGCAACAATCATTCTTATAAACACAAAGGCAGTTAGATATGTATAATTCAGATGAGTCCAAATAGTAAAATTTTCCCTCAAAGTTAAATTAGGGGGTGGGGAGAATGAGCTGATATAATGGCTTCTATAACATCCTTTTTCACACTGTAGCGTTTTCCTTTTAAAAATGTTGAACCAGATTCCCTTTCTCCCTCCCCCTCCCCCAAGAAAAAGCAAGCAGCTATAGCATTTCCAAATGACACTTCACAATGTATTTAATTCCAGTGTCTCCAGACTACCAAAAAGGTAGTTGAGAGTGAAAGACAATGAGACCTTCAAGAATTATCTCCGGAAGATGTAGGATATCACATATTGCTGAGGGAAGATCAGTAACAATTAAGCTTAAGGTGCCAATTTCTAAAGGTCTGGCTTCACTCCTGATTAAGTTGTCATCTGTCATCTCTCTCTAGCTCCAGGACACCTGTTCTGAGACGCACAGACTGTGAAAAGGAATCTGTGCTTTTGACGTGGAAAAAAAAACCTCCCCGCATTGAAAGCACATGCTCCTATACAGTCAACAAGCATTCGTGGCAACACTTTCATTAGCATCACAACTAATCCATTTTAATAAAAGGAGTTTGTGCTCAATTTTCAGTAAGGCCCTAGTCACGCTTTTGAAAATCTTCGTGTGTGTGTGTGTGTGTGTGTGTGTATTTAAGAGACTTTCCCAAAAAGTAAGAAAGAGTGAGTCAAATATTAATAGCTCAACAGGCGCGTGGAAGTCGAACGGAAAGAAAAATCAGAGCGAACGCTGGGAAGCTGGCCAATGCTGATGCATGTCCCTTCCTTGCACCGACTCTGCCAATATAATTGGGCACCTGCTGGGAGCATAGACCTGCAGGCTGTCTTCGCCATGTATATACCCCAGCCCAACGCCAGCGGACTTCACCTTCTGAGAGGTCCCCAACTTGGGATGAGTTGCGCAAAGGCAGGGCATCTCTCACCCTGACCAGTCCCTGCTCTTTGTCAGCCTCCTGAGAACAAAGGCTGCGTGCCTAGGGGTCCCCCATCGACTCTGGGCGCGCAGATCTGCCCCAGATCCTCCCAGAGACCTCGGGGTGGGACTGCAGCGGACCAGACCCCCAGGGGGAGGCATCCCTGCAGCGGCTCTCCTTCCGGGGCTCCGCGGTACCCCACCCCGGTCTCAGGTGCCCGGCCCTGCCCTGCCACCAACTCTCTTGCAAAGAAAGTGGAAACAAATCACTCCCGGAGAAAGCCTTGCTGCTGGCGATGAAGCCCAGGTCCCTTCGCAGCCATGGAACCAAGCACGAACGAAATGTTTAAACTTTTTTTTTTTTTTGCGTGCGTTGTGCGGGGCAGAGGAGAAAGCACAGCGCAACCCAGCTTCCTGCGCCTCCTCCCTGCTCCCTACCCCGCACAGTTAGCTTTCCAAGGCCAGGGAGACCAGCCACCCTGGGCCTGGCTGCCCCTCCCCGCCCTCGCCCTCGCCCTCCCCCTCGCCCGCGAGCCCCAGGGTCCCCGATCCCGAGCAGGGGGGGCCCAGACTCACCGCTGACCACGCGGCGACAGAAGGCTCCGTGGCCGCAGAGCAGAGCGGCGCCCAGCAGCAGCGAGACCAAGACCACGCGGCTCATCGCGGCTCTGCGGCGGCGGCAGCAGCAGGTGTTGCTCAGAGCAAAGGTGGCCTCAGCCCGGTCTCTAACCCCTGAGCCTCCCTACCTCCTCCCCAAGGGCGCTACTCCCGCAGTCCGAGCCCAGCCGCCTGGTCCCCTGCGCGCATCGCCTTGGGTTGGACCTGGCGCCGGGAGCGCTGGTGTCGCACGCGGGGATGCCGGGGAGACGGGAAGGGTGAGCCTTCAAGGAGAGGGGACAGAAGTTGAGGGGGCTGAGAGTGGGTCTCAGGTTAAGCAGCAGGAGCCCCGGTGAGAGCCCACCGGCCCGCGGCGATGGTCTCCCAAGCCTCCGGGGCCAGTGATGGGCTGAGTCCGCGCGTCCAGATAACGGTCTCAGGGCAGCAGCAGCAGCTCTGCGCTGGAGTCGCGTCTTATATACCCGCGCCCTGGGCTTCAGGCTCCTGGCTAGGAAAGGGCTTTAACTACTTCGTCTCCCACGGTGCGGTGCGGGGTATCCCGGCCCCTCCCCCTAAAAACTGGAGCCGCTTTGAAAACCGTCCACTCAGCAGCCCCACCTCCTCCACTCCACTACCCCACCCCCCCCTCACCCCATCTCTTCTTGCCATTCGCTAACGGGCTCCAGAGTCATTTGTGTAGAATGTGACAGCTTCGCTATTAAACTCTGGCAAAAAGTTGGACCCATTTGGTTTTCTCAGAGATTAATGTTCACCGGGGATGCCAAGTTGTGGGGCCTTTTTCCTTTTTGTGCTAAATTGCTTGATCATACGCATTGCTGGCTGCAGGGCAGGAGCCACTGGGTAAGATGGATGGTCCAGAGCGGGAGCCAAAACCTGCTTAAGGGAATTATATAACGGGGCAGGTTTCTCCCCCCTCTCCCCCCAAACCTGGGTTCTGGCCACTAGATGACTCCCAAGCAGGTGGTTTGACGAAATTGCCACAGGAGTGGGTTGAAAGAACATTCGAAGCATGGTTTTTCCCAATCGGTTTCAATCGTTGTAGTCTTTGCAGCTACAGAGAAAACATCAAAGCAAAATAAATATTCTGGACGCTTGGGAATTTCATGGATAGAAATGTCTGTATTTGTTTGCAATCACATCTCAGTGGACCTATGGTTTGCATTAGAAGCAAGACTGGTTCTAAAACCTGCATGGGGCTTTTTCCTAAAACCTTAAGGAATCTTTATTAAAACAGTCCATCCAAGGATGGTAGGGTTTTCTGGAGCATTGGAAAGAAAGTTCATGAGTTTCTTCTATGGTCTAGGATAAGAACCTTGAGGATGCTCTCATAAAGAACTTCAGCAGCCCTAACCAGTTTGGCTCAGTGGATAGAGTGTCGGCCTGTGGACTCAAGGGTCCCAGGTTTGATTCCAGTCAAGGGCATGTACCTTGGTTGCAGGCAAAACCCCAGTAGGGGGTGTGCAGGAGGCAGTGAATTAATGTTCTCTCTCATCCATGTTTCTAACTCTCCCTTCCTCTCTGTAAAAAATCAATAAAATATATTAAGGACTTCAGCAGACTTGGTATTTTGCCATTATGTTGCTTTAAATGCACCCAACATTTGTTGAAGTCCTTTGTTTTTAATGGGTTGTAAAGTTCCCTGTAACACCTCCTGTCTTTATTTTTTCATAGGCCACAAGCCCACAGTCAACATCTGTTGGGCTGTTTTCTTGAAAAAGGTTAATCCTGCTACAGCAAGGACAAGTCGTGTAGAATAAGAGAATTTAGTACTTGGAAAGGCCTTACATATTACTAAATACACTCTGCTCAAGAGAGTAGAATTCCAAAATAATTATAACGATGTTTACCACTTGAATTTTTCCTTGTGTAACCATAAAAATACATATTTAATACCAGGTCATGGGCAATAGATAAATCTTGTTGAGGGTATGGATTTTTAAATTTCATCACTAGCTAAATGTTCAAAAGAAACAAGCATTGCTGGGCTTTTTGAATGGAAAATGGGTAACCGATAAGTGCTCCAGGCAATGGAGGATTGTTCAGCTCTGTGAGTCCTTTCCAAGAGTGTCACTGGTGAGGTGGTCAGAGAGCTGCTCCAGGGGCTCGCAGTCCAATGAGGAGAAAGACACATAAAAATGACTGTGTGGCCGAAACCAGTTTGGCTCAGTGGATAGAGCGTCAGCCTGTGGACTGAAAGGTCCCGTGTTCGATTCCGGTCAAGGGCATGTACCTTGGTTGCCGGCACATCCCCAGTAGGGGTTGTACAAGAGACAGCTGATCGATGATTCTCTCTCATAGATGTTTCTAACTCTCTATGCCTCTCTCTTCCTCTCTGTAAAAAATGTGAACATAAACTGTGCACCTATGGATGAGGACAATGGGGGGTGGGGAAAGGGCAGAGGGTGGGGTGGGAACCTGGTGGAGGAGAGCAATCGAGGGGGGGGGGGCGGGAAAGGAACATTTGTAATAATATGAACAATAAAAATTTATTTAAAAAATAAAATAATATATATATATTTTTAAATGACTGTGTATGAATGCTGCAGCGAAAGGGTGAACGGAGTGTCATGGTTAGCACAGAGGAATGAGGAATGAGGAAATTTGCAGGAATTTTCTAGCAGCCGTCCAGGGTGAGGATGACGATCCTCATTGGTTGATGGCCTGAGTTACTCCTCCAAATGCTTGCACAACTAGGATTCTGAATGGGAGCTTCATTATCCTTTCATGACATACTACTCTTGGATATTGGATAGCTCAGAGCTTTCATGGGAAGGAGTACCAGTGGATTACAACATAAGCAACGGTTATAATTTCCTATATATCAACAGACCCCCGAAGGTCTCTGACATCTGAAAAGGCAACAAGTCACTGAAGCTGTTATTGACCATGGGGAGCCACATGGTTTTTGCCTTCCAAATTATAACAACTGTATATTCAATAGGGTTGTACAAATATTCTAAAATATAGTTTCAATTAAAAAAAAGTCTAAAAAATTAATAATAAAATAAAATAAAATAAAATTTCTTTAGGTTAGGATTTTATCAATTCAGAAAGGTTGTACTGGTCTATCAGGGCTGCTCAGCAGTTATTCGGACAGCTGTTTGACTTACCGGGAAAACAAATTATTAAGGGCCCTTGTAGCTGGTAAGATTCACTCTTTTTTTTTTGTTTCTGCATCACTAGAAAACATCTGGATGGATCATCACTAAATTCAGAGAGCACATTTTGGGTAGTCTTAAATTAAGAATAAGAGTGGTATTAGCCAAAACCAGTTTGGCTCAATGAATAGAGCGTTGGCTTGGGGACTGAAAGGTCCCGGGTTCGATTCTGGTCAAGGGCATGTACCTTGGTTGCAGGCATATCCCCAGTAGGGGGTGTGCAAGAGGCAGCTGATCGATGACTCTCTCTCTCATCTATGTTTCTAACTCTCTATCTCTCTCCCTTCCTCTCTTAAAAATCAATAAAATATATATATTTTTTAAAAGAGTGGTATTAAATATACCTTTTGGAGAGCATGCTGGGGGTATTGCTCCAACAATTTTTTCATATAGTGTAGTAGGAAATATACAACAAACATTTTCAACAAAATTATTTTTAAAATATAAAGTTATTGGGCATTAGGGGTAAAACAAAATTATTTATTAATTTTTAAACAAATTACTTTTTTCCCCCTATGGATAATGTATAAGGTATCACCAGAGACAAATGACTTTCTCATAGCAAACATTTCAATTTCATAATTAATGGAATAAAATGAGAAGTTTAAGAATTGTTTTCAGATCATTCAAGAGATACAGGTTCCCCCAAGGGCAACTGTAGGGTTTGGTGAGGAAAGTTTTCCCAGGCATAGGGCTGGGTATTCAGAGGCCTTGAAACCAAGGTTGACCAGGCCACGTGATTGGTGACAGGCATTCAGGAGAGAGGTCCATCACAAGATTCTGTGCCCAGTTAAAAAAAATTCAAATCAGAACTTCACACTGATTTGGATAAGGAATTCAACACTGACTCAGAAACTTGAAAACATCTCTGCAAGCCCCCAAATAGGAAGGTGATCTCCATCAGAGTGACCCCAAGGCCTGGCTGGTGACACTCACTGGTTGAGTGTCAGCCTATAAACCAGGAGGTCTCAGTGTGATTCCCAGTCAGGGCACATATGCAGGTTGCGAGCTCAATCTACTGTGTGGGGTGTGCAGGAGGCAGTCAATCAATGATTCTCATTACTGATGTTTCTGTCTCTCCCTCTCCCTTCCTCTCTGAAGTCAAGTAAAAAAAAGTTTTGTGTTTTTCTTTTCTTAAAAAGAGTAATCCCAAGGAAATCTCTGACATGAATCAAGTGCTGAGTCTTCACAGGCTCTGAAACATCTATTGAGCAACATTTGGAATCCAAAGTTTGGAAGTGACATCAGGAACCTTAATAGTACACTATGGAATCTGCATTCCCCAAATATACAAATTACTCCCTCAGCCTCCTCATTCCCTCTCAAATACTTGCAATTCCCAGTGAGTATCTGTTTCTCGTGTCCATTAATAAGACTCAAGGGCAGACGCTCTGAATTCCAGGAATTGATTTGCAATCAGTGGCCACTCATTTGGGCAACTCTGGACAGTGGCTTAGCCTCAGGCCCAGCAAGGTTCCTCACGTGTTCCAGAGCAAGAAGAAGGGAATATGGCTGTCTTACTGAGTCTGGGCTGCTATGACAAAGTACGATAAACTGGGTGCCTTAGTGACAACAGAAACTTATTCCTCAGTTGTGGAAGCTGGAAATCCAAGATCAGCTCAGTTATGGTGAAGGCACTCTTCTGGGCTGCAGATTGCTGAGTTCCCGGTTATATTCTCAGGTAATGGAAAGAGGGTGAGTGAGCTCTCTGGGATCCCTTTCCTGAGGGCAAAAATACTCATGGGGACTCTAATCTCATGACTTAATTACCTCTCTAAGGCTTCACCTCCTAAAACCATCACATTAGGGATAGGATTTCAACATATGAATTTGAGAGGATACAAACAAGAAGTCCATGGCAATGGTCTAAAAAAGATTTGTTACAATGTTTGAAATTATTGCATTAATTATTATATTAATACTAGAGGCCCGGTGCATGAATTTGTACACCAGTGGGGTCCCTGGGCCTGACCTGTGGGATCAGGCCGAAACTGGCTCTTCAACATCCCCCAAAAGATCCTGGATTGCAGGAGGGCACAGGCCATGCAGAGGGATCCCACTGGTTCACGATTGAGGCCAAGGAGAGATGCAGAAGGTTGGCCAACCGGGAGAGACCACAGGAGGGCTCCAGGGTATGCCTGGCCCATCTTTCCCAGTCCTGGCCAGACCCCAGCAACAAGGTAACCTACTTGTTGGAGTATCTTCCCCCTGGTAGTCAGTGCACATCATAGCAAGCATATCATTAGCATATCATGTTTTGATTGGTTGAACAATTGACCAGACACTTAGCATACTAGGTTTTTATTATATAGGATATTTGAAATGTTAGTAGAATCCAATATTAACTAATTTACTCATTCTATTACACTTTATTTAATGATGGTTAATTATTCTTCTAAGCATATATTAATAATATTACATGTAATATTAAATAATTTGAAAGTGAAAAAATAAAACCATTATTATATAACCACTTTGGCAGTAGGCAAAAACTGCTATATTGTTTTTATTTTCTGAATAATGGCCAGTTCTTAATAATTCCAGAAAGATAGCAATGAATTCAAGGATTTTCCTCCAAATTCTTCATAAATGACACCTTGGCATCTGTGAGGGCATGTGCCTGGCTCAAATGCAAGCATGGGCAGTTGGCCAAATGCCCTGACATTTACTTATTCTTTTGAAAACATGTCTGAGCTACAGAACACATGACCTACCTCAAAAACCAGTCTGCTCTTCCTCACAATCCCAGAAGTCTTAGCACAGGTCATGTAAGGGAATGCCACTGCTCATAATGCTACTGGAAATTTAATGAAGAATTATCTACACCTCACAAACATAGGTTCCTGGCATTTAACATTTAAATTGAGTCTGTTACATGCTCTGACCACTCAGGTGATGAGTCAAAAATTCTTATGAAACTCAATTACCAGAGACACATCTCAAATCTGAAGACTCATGTGAATTTCTAACTAAATATCAACTCAATAAGTTAAAATTTTCTTGTAGTGCCTCCTTATTAACTTAAAGTAATGTAATGTAATCAGGTGCTATTGTTATAATTCTAGCATAAGCCAATGCCTTTTATTCTATGTTGCTTAGTTACAAAGTCTCATGTTAGCATACATTAATGCAACAAAATAAAATTGAGATAATAAACTAAAAAAGGCAAACCTAAAGTTATACTAGCTTCGAGTGTTCAGCCTGAATTATTTAGCTGTGTAACTAACGAACTCCTTAATGAGTATTGTGATTGAAATTACTTGGCTAGCAGGAACATAAGTTTAAATTTTTAGTTAACATAATCTTGGGCAATTTTATAATTTTTTTGTTTTCATTTTTATTTTATTTTTAAATATATTTTATTGATTTTTAAAAAAAAAAAATTTTAAAGAGAGGAAGGAAGAGGATAGAGAGGTAGAAACATCGATGAGAGAGAAACATTGATTAGCTGTCTCCTGCACATCCCTACTGGGGATGTGCCCGAAACCAAGGTATATGCTTTTGACTGGAATTGAACCTGGGATCTTTCAGTCCCCAGGCCAACACTCTATTCATTGAGCCAAACTGGTTTCTGCTGTTTTCATTTTTAGATTAGAAAAAGAATGTGTTGGGCAGAGACAGGTTTGGCTCAGTGGATAGAGCGTTGGCCTGCAGACTGAAGGGTCCCGGGTTCGATTCCAGTCAAGGGCTTGGTTGGGGGAACATCCCCGGTAGGGGGTGTGCAAGAGGCAGCTGATCGATGATTTTCTTTCATCGATGTTTCTGACTCTCTATCCCTCTCTCTTCCTCTCTGTGAAAAATCAATAAAATATATTTAAAAAAGAAAAGAAAAGAAAAGAAAGAAAAAAGAATGAGTTGGAGAAGTTCTATGCTTCCCAATTGGATTACATTCTGCCCCAGAAAAACTTAGTTATTTCATGAATTTTTTAAATCTTAATCTTTATGTACATTAAGAATTATCCCTAACCAGAATAAGTTATATGTTATCTACATATATGCAATAACTTTACAAATGTATGTGAATGTATGTTTAATTTTTAAAGTGCCACTAAATCAATAAAATGGTTTCTCCACATATTTTTGGTCACTAGTTACTGAAAGAACAATTGTTACTATGTGGTGTCCTAGAAACATACTTATATTAAAAATAAGGCTTCATACTCAAGGAAGGTGGAAATCACTGAGCTAGATTATTTCTGAAGTTAGGAAAATCTAATTCCTGGACATTTCTATAGTTCTCTGCATAACAGATGGGCATATTGCAGATGCCACATAAACAGAAAACCTAAACAAAGCAAAATGAAACTGAGTGCCAAGGTGTGTGGAAGAAAATTCAGTTAAGAGACTGTAAAGCTATAAATGAATATTTGATGAGCCAAGACATTTTTCTATAAAAGTGCTCCATTTCCCTAAAGAGGAAATTGTACCATGAAGAGGAATAGATAAAGACCAACAAAACGTAAAACATGGTTTTCACAAATATTGTGTTCCCAAATAAATCTAGTGACTAGAAAACAGTAGTGCCAAATCAGCCATCATAGCAATAAACTGGGTCATGTGGAATGACATATTAAGTTAGAGGGAATTTAGGGGAAAACAAAGGTATTAGGACCAAAGAAATCAATTTAAATATCCTTCTGGAGACACATCTGTCACTTTGCTACCTGTTCGTACACTGTTTCTAAGGGTAATGGCTCAGGTGTCAAATGCATGTGTATACTGCAACATGTAAAATGGAAATGATGGAAATAATGAGGAACAAACTGTTAGGTAACTCATAGATATTAGCTTTTTTTAGAATAAAAGTCTCTTTATCCTGTAGGCTACACTTAAAAAAATAAAAGTTAACCTTTACCTGTAATAAACTTTAATATTCTGCTTTCCAAAAAAAATATCCCTTAAAAAAAATCTGAACAGAAAGGCAGAAAATAACAAAAGTAAGTACATTTCTACCATCAAATCCTTCATACCAAAAATAAATAAATTGACCATGTTGCATAAGGCATTGGGTGCCATAATATTTCTCTCCAAAAAGTGGACACAAAGATTCACAAAGCAGACTTATTTTTCAATAGCTTTCAAGACATTAGAGAGGCAAGAAATCATTGTAAATGTATTAGCTAAGTACCTCTTATCCCCTAATGGATAGAAGTCATTTAATCTGAGACTAAAAAAAAAAATCAAGAATAATGATTTCTTATCAATAATGTTTAGCCAGGCTGGCGTGGGCCAGTGGTTGAGCATCCATCCATGAACCAGGAAGTCACAGTTCAATTGCCGGGTTGTGGGCTTGGTCCCCAATGTGGGGTGTGCAGAAGGCAGCCAACCAATGATTCTCTCTATCATTGATGCTTCTATCTCTATCTTCCTCTCCTTTCGTCTCCCTAAAAACCAATAAAAAATATTTTTTTAAATAATAATAATGGTTTTTAAAAATATTTATGAATAAAATAATACAAAAAAATATATAAAGTTCTTAATATAGGACTAGGATAATTATTGTGAATTCAGGTTCATCTCCACTGGGGATTCTGAGCATGTAACTCTAATAATTTGAAGAAGAAAAAAAAAACGGATTTATTTTTGGAATAAAATGGAGAAAAGAGGTGGACTTCACTATTTTATTCCCCTAATCAATCCCCCATCCATCTGCATCAATCCGTCCCTATACACCTTACTTCACATGACTTATTCTAAAATGCCAAGGGCCAATAGGACTTTGAGATCTTCTCCCAGACTCTACATTGTTTTCCCTAAACCAAGTGAATATTCGGGGTGCTGTGATGCTCTTTATGATGACCAGAAAAGCAGCAGAGACCTCGTCATGTCCTAGACCTATGAAAGGCATTCCCTGACCACATAATCCAAATTGAACTCTGCTTAGTAGTATTCCTCCCCATTTTGTTCCCCTGACCACATCTGTTATTCATTCAACAAACATTTACTGAGCACATACTGTATTTATTCTGTTAAAAGTGTGTACTTGCTTAATGTTTGTCTCTCCCCACTAGATTTTAAATTTCTGTGGCTTTATACCTTCACAATAATGTATTTGTCAAATAAATAAATGAAAAAAGGAAGGAATCTGTGAATTAAGTTTTTTTTTTATCTTCACAGGCAGCCAGCTTTTGAAACTTCTCCTTCATCCTTCTCTATTCACAAGAATGGGAGTAGTGAAGGGTGGAGAAGGACCTCCCATAACTACATCAGCACAGGAGGGACAGTCCCCTCTCCTTCGCCCTTCCTTACTGCAGGGCAGAGATGAAATCATGCTTCGAGAATTCTAAACGAGCTTCCAAAACCTTACTTTGCGCTGCAAAAGGATATTGTGCTTGCAAAGGAGGAGGCTTCCCAGTGTAACCTACGCCACTTGCACTTTAGAACCTTAGGTTAAACATGCCACTCCTATTTTGCAGAAATTGTGGAATCACCCTCACCTGTAGATGCTCTTTTAAGAGTGAGTGAACATGAATCTACTAGGAAAATGTTGATGTGCATTAAAAGATCATCTTAGAGAGTCTACATTTTGTTTCTCTACCTCTACATTTTGTTTCTCTACCTCCACCATAACTAGCATCTTCTATGAATATGGTGAGAACACATTTCTAATTTCCGGCAAAGTCCTAATTTGCCCAGAGCAGTACCTATTCACATCTTGATGTTTTATATGCAGTTGACTATCACCTCCTATAGTAAGTTTATTTTTTTAGTTGCCAGAAAAAGCCTTTCCTCCTCTTATTTATTTTATATCACACTATAGTTCTTCAGTAGTTAGTTGGGTACATTATGTCTCTTTAAATGTAAACATCAATCTCTATTAGTGCAGTTACCAAGTTATAAAATATCCTGCATCCCAGTGCCTAGCATTAGGAATTCAATAAATGTTGACTTCAATGAAAGGAAGTGGTTGTGGTAACCGCTTATGTAACATCTGAGATAAAGATAATATTGTATAATTAAAAGAAGAGACAGGAAATAATACATGCCTTCATCTTTAATCCTCCAAAATGGTCATCTTTCCATTCCTTTAAAGACTACCAGCGTTTTACTTTTCTGAATATTAACATAACCACATTTTTATAGAGGCTATCTTATAAAAAAAAATGTGCCACTTGTGTTCAAATGGTTATCTGGAATTCATGTGAAAATTATTCAGATTTAAAATATTTGTATAATTTTTTTTTATCAAATCACCCCAAACATTTTGCTTTGCAATTGCCATCCCTAGTGAGTGTTGAAGTGAAACCTAAAAGAAAGAGAAAAAACCTAAATCAAGTGGTCATGATGTCCTTGCCTCATTCCAAAGGAACCATAGAGATATCTTGTGGAAACCCTTAGGATTCATAAAACACACTCTGAAAACCATAGCTTCAATCAGTAAATAGTTCTAATATCCTGAGCGAAGGACCAAAATGTTGAGAATCTACCCAAAGCAATCAAATCTCAAATAGATTAAAAAGGCTTTTCGGATTCAGATCAAAGAAGGAGAGGTCATTCATCTTATTTAATAAGCAACAAAGGATGCAAATGTAACAGCAATCCTAGATTTATATAATTTTAGTGGAGGAATTATTCATTGTTTAACATGATGAGAATTTTAAATTCCTCCCTGAATTTATAAAAGTTAAAAAGGAATATCATCTAGCTAAACGTGAACCATTTGTCTTTTTTGTCTCACCTTTAATGTTCTAGTTTCCAACTGCTGTTCTAGGTTGTCATAGCAACAAAATGCTATACGTTTTAGTAGGAAACCTAATTTATTGTCAGTGGAATACATTCAGTTGGTTGCATGTGTGGCTGATTTTTCAATTTTTTTCCAGAAAGTCTTTGATCATATTATTCCTACTGACTACTACTTCATAACTGTTTTATGACATAAAGTAACTCTTAAGAGTTCATAGACAATAACAGGAAGAACTTTAAGACAGACAAGCCTAAAGTCAATCCAAAGAGTTACCTGGGATTTAGTTTTTAGTTTCCCCAACCCCAGTACATCTAATTACCCAATACACCCATTAACACATTGTTTTGTCTGAAATACAGATTTCTCATATATTCATTATTTTAATTTGCTTCCACTGTCAATACAAATATACTTATAGAAAATATAACACAAAAATTAGCAGAAAATTTTTGCTTATTGTAACCACCAAAGTTCCTGATAAAAAATAATGCACAGGTTTTTACATATTCTACTGCTCACAAGTTTTCAATTTATTCTTTCTGGCTGATAGAATAAACTTTGAATTATTTTGTTGTTCATTCAGAGTCCTCTAAAATTTCACCCTCTATACCTTTCTAGGTTCAATTATACTTCTAACTCTCATAAATCAGCCAGCACAACCAGCCAGGTGACCAACAATCTTTATTTATATTTTCCGACTTTTCTGCGTACTTTTACAATTTCCTCCCCACTTCCATTCTGGTCTCTTTGGCTATACCAATCCTACACACTGGCTATTCTTTGCTTAAAAAAAAAGAAAGAAAGAAAAAAGAAAAGCCATCTCAAACCTTTCTCTTTTCTTCCCCAAATGGATAAAACTTACTCATTTCATCCTTGAATACAATTCGCCTTGCAGAATCTTTCGTACTATCCTCACAAATCACTACTTACATGAACATATGTTACCTCCTCAACTGAAAGGTAAGTTCATTCAGAATCAGAGCCATGTCTGGTGTGTCTTACTGCAATCCAACACCAATATTACCTATTTTATTTCATAAAAGAGCCTTGAGAGAGGAAGTCATAAACCAAAGCCTTCCAGTGACACATGCTGATAACTCCCTGTGTACCCTGTACCATCAGACATATGGGAACCTTTGGGGGCATCAAAGGTGAAGGGCTATATTGTTCCCTGTCACTTCTTTTGTGTTATCATTATCCCAGATGTTGCATAAATGGTTATAACCACTTACTTCATGAGTTACCCATTAAAAATGACCTGAGTAAATACTCATGTTCATGTGAAAGATGGGAGAGGAGGTAAGAAGCCAGGAAACAATACCAGAAGCAGGTGTTTCTTTTCTTCTTAACCACCAGCCATGCCAAGAAAAAGAAACACACCTAAGAAAGTCACCTGACATCCTTCCAGAAACATGATTATCTAAACAAATAACCCTCGGCTGAAACCGGTTTGGCTCAGTGGATAGAGCGTTGGTCTGTGGACTGAAAGGTCCCAGGTTCGATTCCGGTCAAGGGCATGTACCTTGGTTGCAGGCACATCCCTAGTAGGGAGTGTGCAAGAGGCAGCTGATCAGTGATTCTTTCTCATCAATGTTTTTAACCCTCTATCCATCTCTCTTCCTCTCTATAGAAAATCAATAAAATATATTTATAAATAAATAAACAAGTAACCGTCTATGAAGAACAGTCTCCAGTCATCTGGACAAACACCCACTTCCCACCACAGGGCAACTCTGAAAAAGTAGATTATTAAAGGAGGATATATATTCATTTTCACTTTTTAAAAAAGTAGCTTATATATTGTCATTAAAGTTAAAAAATAAGGTGTGATTTGCTTTCATGCACTTACATTAATGCACACAATTAAAGCAAGAGCCTTGAGCATGGAAAATCACTTTCTTTATCCGAACATTTTTAAGCGTTCAGCTCTATTGATTCATTGTGCAAATAATACAATTTGGAATATCATTCTTCAATATACTGCCAAAGAATTAAAATATCATGCATTCTGCATTATGTGTTTTTTGAAAGTTGTGGTAGGAATATAGTCAGTATCTTATTGACTTAAACTTTTAAACCTTGATAGATTTATTGTTATAACTTACAGTGTAAAGTAATAAATAATACAGTTTTGAATATGAAATCTTTTCATTGGCAGTTGAGAGGAGCAGAAAAGGGAATGCATAAAGTCTTACCAGAAGTAGTGTAACCATTATGAACTAAGGCCAAACTATATCTTATTTTAAAAAAAGATCCCAAATTTTGACTTGGTATTTTAGTAAAATATTAGTTGGACTGCTAAAGCTAAACTTAGGTCTTTCTCCTGGATAATCTTATTGGAGATTCTGAGGTTAATTTGGTCCTCACTTCCTTAGGAGAAGAATAATAATGTCAGCTTTTAGTTACTATGTCCCACGCACTGTTTTGAAAGGTTTATACATGTTAACTCATTTCATCCCCACAAAAGTCATATGATACTTTCTCTCCATTTTTTACTTTTTTAATGTTTTAGGATGGTTAATATTGATTTTATTTTTGTGGAATGTACTTTTAAATTCAGTTTATTGGGGTGACATTGGTTAATAAAATTATATATTTCAAGTGTAAAATCCTATGATATATTATCTGTATACTGTATTATGTTCACCATCCAAAGTATTTTTCCATCACCTTATATTTGACCCTCTTTAACTTTTATTACCTCCTCTCTGGTAACCACCATACTGCTATCTGTGTCTATAAGCATTTTTTGTTTGTCTTGGTGATTTTTTTCCCTTTGTTGTTTTTTGCTTTATATCTCACATATGAGTGAAACCACATGGTGCTTGACTTTTTCAACCTGACTTATTTCACTTAGTATGATATTCTCAAGATCTATACATTTTGTTGCAAATGGCGGTATTTATTCTCTTCTTATAGTTGAGTAGTATTCCACTGTATATATGTACCACATCTTCTTTAGCTAATCATCCATTGAAGGACAGTTCGGTTATTTCCATGCCTTGACCCACCATGAATAATGCTCCAATAAACATAGGGGAATATATAACTTTACAAATAAATGTTTTCAAATTTTTCAGATATCTCCTGTTTTAAAGATAAGGAAATTGAGGCATGAGAATGCTAAGTAACTTGGCCAAGGTCACACATGGTTGAAGATGACAACTGTTATTTCAACCATGCCACCAGGTGAGATTGTTTTAGGTGAAATACAAATTTTTAAAATTTTAATGGTTATATATTTACTTTTATATCTATTAAGAAATCAACAAAATTAGCACATCAAAAACATGATCCTATAGATATTACTCCTAGTGAATAATTGAGATCATTTTATTTATTTATTTATTTATTTATTTATTTATTTATTTATTGCCTTTTCTTTCTTTTTTATTTGAAGATATGTATTTTTAAACATTGTGATAAAATACATACAACATAATATCTAACATTTTAACTGTTTGAATGTATAGTCCAGTAACATGAGTACATTCACATTGTTGTGCAGTCATCACCAACATCCATCTCCAGAACATTTTTCATCTTGCAAAACTGAACATCCTAAACTTATAACACTATAATTTGAATTTATACCAGCTTAATTCCAATAACGTACAAAAATTATCTCCTGTAAAATCCTTACCACTTCCTGTCAATTATGATATCACTAAGTTTCATCTTTATGCATGTGATCAAAGCATAAAATAAGTTGCTTTTTATACACTAGTCATGTAGAAAACAAAAAGTGAAATTATAAACCAAGTTACAGTAATACTACTTTGTAATTGTCTATATATTTGCATTTACCTTTTCCAGATATCTTTATTTCTTTAAATGGCTTTGAGTTGTTGTCTACTGTCTTACATTTCAATGTGAGGACTCCTTTAGTATTTTTTTTTAAAATCAATCTTTATTGTTCATATTATTACAAAGGTTCCTCATTTCTTCCTCCCTCCACCAGATTCCCAACCCACCCTCCGCCCCCTCCCCCTCCCCCATTGTCCTCATCCATAGGTGCACAGTTTATGTTCAGTCTCTTCCTCCCTCCCTTTCCCCGATAGTAAATCCCTTTTCAGATAGTAAATCAGTTACTTAGCATTTTCTCATATCAATAATACCTCCACATGCCCAATGATACACTTCACACAAAAGACATTTCCAAGTAGGTCAACCAGCCTCATCCAGGCCCTACCCAAGGCACTCACAGATCAACACCCCAGTGCTATACTAACTCAACACATCCAGATCTAAGCCTTCATCACTTGATTCAGCAGACCCTCAAGTTCCCGCAAAAGTTTCCAGCCATGTCTGAGAGGCAGCTGTGGGGTAGGGGCAGGCGAGGAGCAAGCTGTTCCGGGCCTGGCTGCTCCGGGCCTGGCCTCTGTTGCTCTGGTTCGTTCCACAACCAGCTGCTCCAAGTCTGGTCACTGCCACTCCCGACCTAGTTGCTCTGGACTTGGCTGCTGCTGCTCTGGGCCTGGCCGCACATGACCCGGCTGCTCTGGGCCTGGCTGCTCTGGGCCTGGCCACTCCGGGCCAATAATTGAGATCATTTTAAAGAAAAAAAAATGAGTAAATAACAGGACTGGTGGTAAACAATGGGGGATAAAGTTTGAAGTTCAGTAAACATGAACATTAGCAGTACTTTTCTCTAAGAAATAAATTTCCTCCCTTACCTGTTTGGCTCAGTGGATAGAGTGTAGGCCTGTGGACTGAAAGGTCCCAGGTTTGATTCTGGTCAAGGTCATGTACCTTGGTTTCAGCACACCACTAGTGGGAATTGTGCAGGAGGCAGTTGATCGATGTTTCTAACTCTTTATCCCTCTCCCTTCCTCTCTGTAAAAAAATCAATAAAATATATTTTAAAAAGAAATAAATTTCCAGATAGAGCATCGCTAGAGCATCTCAGCTAAGACAGAAATATTCTAGCTTTCTCACAGTATAGCTAGACTTCCCCACCCTGTTCTTACCTAAAACTACCAGCTTTCCCCTGTCCCAATAAGACAGGGTCATCAACCAGTCATAGCCATTATTCACCTACAGTCTTTCTAACCAGAAGTCCATTAGAGCTCCCATCTCTCCTGCCTTGCCAACACCTAGTCAGGACCTTTCATAATGGCTAGAGGAGCAAATGGGTAAGCATGAGTACACATGGAGGGATTAAAAAAAAAACAAAAAACGGGCCGGGACCGGTTTGGCTCAGTGGATAGAGCGTCGGCTTGGGGACTGAAGGGCCCCGGGTTCGATTCCGGTCAAGGGCATGTACCTTGGTTGCGGGCATATCCCCAGTAGGGGGCGTGCAAGAGGCAGCTGATCAATGACTCTCTCATTGATGTTTCTAACTCTCTATCTCTCTCCCTTCCTCTCTGTACAAAAATCAATAAAATATATTTAAAAAACAAAACAAAACGGGTGGGGGGGAAGACAGGTGCTCTGAGCTAGCAGCATCTTAACCACTGTACTGACCAGCTAGTTTACTCTTTTGAACAACTCTGAAATGAAGGCATCATTTTCCCTCTTGTATAGATAAGGAAACCAAAGCCCACTCAGCAAGCAGGATGTGAGGCCAGATTCTGTGATTCTGAAGTTGGAGGATTTTTCCTATACTTGGCAGTAGAGACTTAAGAAGGGAAGCTATATACAGAGGAAGAAACGAAGTTGAAAGGGACCTTGAAAAAATAGATTTCAAATCCTCATTTTAACAGATTAAAAACTAAAGTAAGGCAGAACCACAGGGTCATGTCCCCAGAGCTATACCCTGGTGATCCAAATGGCAAGTCCAATGCTCTTTCTAGCACCTTTTTTCGGAAAGGTTCGGGCATTCACTGGAAGGCATAGCTAGAGAAGATGTTTCAATTAAGTCAAATGGAAGGAAGGAAGGCAGTGCCAAGTCACAGAATGAGCACAGGCCCGAAGGCCGGCAGCCATGGAAATTATTTCTGCTGAATAGGTTATAAAATAATCTACTTCAGGGCACTGTCCAAGCAGTGTCATTTCATGATGTTGGAACCAAAAATACTGAATACTTTAGTGGGCTGGCAGGGAGAGGAGCTGACAATTACCTTGTCCAAATCTTTTCTAGAAGGACTGCTGCTTTATTTATAACACTGATTGGTACTTTTTGAAAATTACAGATAATGAAATCCAAGTAATCATAGTCTAAGTTCCTGAGTTCTGTTTAGTTGTTACTTCCCGTTCCCTTTTCCAGTAATCCCAGAAATGTAAGGCTCTGTACAAAACTGGGTAAAGTTGTTTCTTCAAAGACAAAATATAGTAGATATATTCTCCCCTGTGAATTAAAATATCACTAATTCAAGGGCCATTTTTGTCTTCATATCCCCGTGGTGTCTTATCAATAGTTGGGGTTATATAAATGTTTGTTGAGCTAATGAAAGTCATTATAAAGGCTGAAACACCTGTGCAGGAATAAATGAAGATCGTCTCAGGGTAAGTGAAAGAAAAATCATAAGATAAGAAAAAGTATTTGTATTTCAAGCAGTTTGTATTTATGTTCTTTTGGGAAAGTCATTACCATAAAAATAATTTTGTTCAATAATGAAATAATTTATGCCAAAGTTATTATAACTGCTTACTCAACGGATCATAGGCACATGTTTTAGCCTCTGGATTGGTATTTTAATGCATAATGCTGTTATTAAGAGGCTTATTAATCCACCTTTTAACTCCGATCTTTTTTAAACAAGCTTTTTATTTTTAAAATAATACTAGAGATAAACTTTCTGTTATGTTAATTTCTTTGCATTTATGAGTATTTCACTCACTTTTTCTAGTAATCACAGAAATATAAAACTATATAATTTCAAAGGTCACAATTTCACAAGGAACTAATAATGCTAATTCTGTAATCCTGAAATGCATGATTGTCTCATTGAAAATAATCTTTTCAACATAATAAAAGGGTAAGTATCTGTGGCCTACAATCTGAATGATTTATATTGTATGGTTCCACTTTTCACAGTGCTTTTCTCTCAAAGAATATTCTGGCAAATTTTGTGTGAAACTAGAACCGTAAGGACCCTGAATGGCTCTGACAGAATTATCCAAGGAAACAGAGGAGGATATTAAAATGGTAATGGTTTCCTCCTTGGGTAACTACAGACAATCCCCGCCCCATCAAATTCTACTACTTTTTCATTGGCTACAACCACTTAATCATTTGAGGTTGATTGCATTTTGTTCACAAATATTTACTCTCCCCTTGAACTTTCTATCGAAGAAATAAAATTCCCCACTCCACTGATTTTTAATTGGCCACCTGACTTAATTTGGCCAACAGAATGTGAGAAAATGTGACATAAGTCATATCCAAGCAAAAAACATAAAATGCTCATGGGTGCTTTGTGTTGTTCTCTTTCACTTTTGATCTCTCCACAAAGGAAGAAAGTTACCCATGTAGCAATCACTCCTTCAGTCTGCGTCACTGGACAACAGATAGGTGACACCAACCCAATCCTGAGCGACAGTCTAGAGAAGAACTGCACAGCCAATCCACAGGATCATTTGTAGGGATTATTGGGTGTTGTGGATTACTGGCATGCTTCAATCTATTGTTACAGAACAATGGTTCAGCAAATACAAACTAATACAGAAATAGATACTAAGAGCGGGTAGTTGCCTAAAAGAAAATGTAAAATGTATGGCATTAGCTTTGGGGCCAGATGTGGGTAACCAGGAAACTACACATTTTTTGAGATTATCCTGTCTTATTCCACCAGTTGGGGAAGAGGGGCAGATACGTACAGAGGTTATTATA
This sequence comes from Pipistrellus kuhlii, assembly GCF_014108245.1. Lineage (NCBI taxonomy): Eukaryota > Metazoa > Chordata > Mammalia > Chiroptera > Vespertilionidae > Pipistrellus > Pipistrellus kuhlii. The sequence continues at coordinate 12,257,237 of NW_023425515.1, forward strand.
AGATTTTGAACTTCAAGGCTGATGCCATAAAAGCATAAAATTTTGAGGAGAGGAAGGAGTCTTCATTGGTGCAGGGTAAATATATTTTGTGGGTGAAAGAAAAGTCCTTCTTGGATGTTATCCAAAGAACAAGATTTTTAAAAAAGATTTTATAATTATACCACAAATAATCATTTCCACCACCCCACCAGGGAAGAAGTGTACATTTCTATTCTATTAATGTTTGGGTTGATTATGTGGTTTGCTTTGACCAAAGAAATATGATGGGATATGACATAAAATCAGTTTTGACAGAGGCTTTAAACATGCTCATGTATTTTGGTTTGGCCTCTTATCTGTTCCCTTCTGCTGTGACAAGGATATGCCTTAGTAGCGTGTGTTCATTTAGCTTGTATCTCAGAGTGACAGGTACACTGAATACACCTAAGTGTACCCAAAACCCGTAGAAGAGATGCCTCAGACCTGTAAATAAAGAATAAATGCTTTTTGATGTAAGCTATTGACATACTGGGGTTGTTATGCAATACAGCATAGAAAAATTCACTAATATACAATCCCATAATAAGAAGTGTCAAACCATCAATCTATACTCATGAGAAAGCAAAAGTTATATATAATCACCTGATTTCACCTGTTCTTGACTTCTCCTACTTTCTTCCATTTTCATACATGTATACTTATCATTTATACAGTTTTATTTGTAGTTCTGCTCTATCATGTTACAAAAACATTTTATTTTTGGTATAGGTTGTTTTAACTATACTTCCCTTGGACCTCCAAGGGGCTGCAGGAGATTCTTAGAAAAACTCTTCACAAGGTCAAACTTGCTATTCCCCAAATATGATTTACAGATATGTAATCTGGAAGGATTTGTCTTTGTTTAGTAAATTAGGATGGTATTGCTAAGAACTGTGCTTTAGTCTCTAGTCTCTATTTGGTGAGCTAAAACACAAAACAATACAACCTTTGTGATTGCCTCTAGTAGTAGACTCATTATTTAATTGCCCTATGTATGTTTTATCTTATTATATCAATGTATTTAGTTGAAATAAAACACCTTCTGTTTCACAATAATCCAAATCTCATTGAAAAGACTTAAGGGGGGGGGGGGGGAGGAATCTTTGCAAATCAATTTAAACAAAAGAAAGAATTCAGGGTAGATACTGGGGATTTAGGATTTAAGAGTCCTGGCTGCTTACAGAATTAACAAGAGAATTAGATTGGCTCATAAGCACCTTTTCATGCCAGAGTAGACACCAGGGAACTACAAGCACAGCTGGGATACTTGGAGTATGTGTGTGAAAACCCCTCAAGGAACTGCCAGCCAGATGCCCACAGTAAAGCCAGCGTACCTTGTGTAGCACAGACATGAAACTAATGATGCATCCACAATGCAGCCACTGAGATGAAACCATCTGCTGGCTTACTCGTCCACCATGTTGTCACTATAGATGTGCATTAAGAAGAAAACATGGCATGGGAAGCCATTTACATGGGGATAGAATACACTACAGTATACAGAAGATGTAGCATAGGACGGTATACTTAAAACCTACACAATTTTATTGTCCAGTATCATTCCAATAAATTAATTTTTTTAATGTAATTGCTGCCTTAGCTGGTTTGGCTCAGTGGATAGAGCATCGGCCTGTGGACTGAAGAGTCTCAAGTTTGATTCTGCTCAAGGACACATGCCTGAGTTGTGGGCTCGATCCCCAGTAGAGGGCATGCAGGAGGCAGTCGATCAATGATTCTCTCTCATCATTGATGTTTTTCTCACTCTCAGTAGGGATACTGATTGGTTGCCTTCTGCACATGCCCTGATCAGAGTCCAAGCAGGGGAGGAGCCTGCAACCAAGGTACTACATGCCTTTGACTGGAGTAGAACCTGGGACTCTTGGGTCTGCAAGCTGACACTCTATGCACTGAGCCAAACCACCTAGGGCTAAAAGTAGTTTAAATGTTCAATGGAATAATAATCCCTAATCAAGTTGCATAATCAGTTTACCAGATTTTTTCCAATGATGGGCAATTACAGATGATTACATTTTAAGTGAACATATATGTGTTTAATTCGAATGAAATATATCACCTATTAATAACTGCATACTTAGAATTATTACATGACTAACAAAAACCATATTATGCAATACACAAATCATAAAAATGAATATGTGTGTGGGTATGTAAAAATGTTCCATGCTAGCAGAAAATCAGTCCCCTAATGTAAAGAACACCAGGCTGTACTTCTATCCAAGTCATTTTAAATATAAGATTTATATAGTATAACATACAGACATAAAAGTGCACAAATCATAAATTTCCTGCCTGCTTATTTTCATAAAGTGAACACACCTATAAAATCTAATAAAGAAATAGTATATATTTATCAACCCTCCTAACGCAGCCCTAACACACACACACACACACACACACACACACACACACACACACACAAATAAAGTCAGGCAGAGATATTATATTAACTGGAAAGAGAACTAATACCTAGTCTGAGAAGTTAATGAAAAGAAACTATTAAACTTCAACAATTTTAACTTCAATATTTCACTCTGTCCATACCCTCCAATCGTCTCAGCCCTCACCCCAAATGCTATAAGCACCATTTGTGTTTGAAATCATAGGAACATGCCAGTTTGGACAATGGGGCCTATTTAAGAAGGACACAGCAGTCCAAGTTCTCAGTTACAGTAGAACAACATAAATGCTATACTAATGTGTGTCCAGATTGTAAATCTCAGAGATTAGGTCCAAAGTAAAGGGCCAGGAAGGGTCAGGCTTCCAGTGTGCACCAGCCCTCAGCTGCTTTGCAACAACCAGGCAATAATAGCTACGAGGAGAGCTAACCATTGCTGCGATACACTAGTAAACAGTCCAAGCAGTTGACACGATTATCTCATTTAATCTTCACATCAACTCTATGAGGAAAGTATAATTATCATCCCCATCAAATAATGAGTAAAGGGCCCTGGATGGTTTGGCTCAGTGGATAGTCAGTGGATAGAGTGTCGGCCTGCAGACCAAAGGGTCCTGGGTTCCATTCAATCAGGGGCACATATCTCACTTTTGTATCTCTCACATTGGTTTTCTCTCTCCCTCCCTCTCCCTCTCTCTCTCTCTCTCTCTCTCTCTCTCTCTCTCTCTCTCTCTCTCTCTCTCTCTCTCTCTCTCTCTCTCTTTCTCTCTCTCTTTCTCTGGAAAAATATCCTCAGGTGAAGATTTAAAAAATAATAAAAAGGGGAATAAAGGAAGGTAGAGAGGGGCGAGTGTGACCAATTTTACATTCTTGTCATTTGCATGCTATTTTTTGAAGTATCATGCGAACAACACAGTGCAGCAGAGGCAGATGTGAGGCTGGTCTGCGTGGTAAATCAGGGATATTAGGTGGCTGTGTCATGTGTGATGCTGGCTAAAGTTCAAACGCTGTCTGTGCTCAGCTGGCCATGCAGAGATTCCTTTAGCAACGAATGATGAAGCCTGCAAGAGCTCTTGGCAAACTTTACACATTCAATTAATATGCGTTGAGCCAGTGGCTGTCTTTCCTGTTTTTTCCTTATATAATTTACTTCACTATAAAATCAACCTATAAATTCAGTGATATTAGATGTCCTCCTACTTACAAATGAAGTACTGGGGGCAAAATAGGCCAGGTAACCTATCTGAGAACAAGATGTGACTCTCTGGGTGAGACTTAGAATTTGTGTAAATAATCACGTAACTTGATTGAACAGACATTTATTGATGCTAACTATATGCAAACCACTTTGCTAGTGAGATAATTAAGAGGTTATTTATTTCTATTCATCCTAAGCATGCAATTTAATGGGGAAAAAATACAGAACCAAACTGAGCCATGGCGTGAAAGAAGTACTGCTTAGAGGTAAAGCTATAGGAAGTTCAGAGACAGGTATGATTCACTTTCACCAACAGAACCAGTAAAGCTTTGAAAAAACTTTCCCTTATTGCAGTGGTCGGTAAACTGTGGCCCTCAAGCCACATGAAGCTCGTTGGCCCCTTGAGTGTGGCTCTTCCACAAAATACCACTGGGCAAGTCTATTTTGAAGAATTGGCATTAGGAGTTTAAGTTTAAAAAATTAGGCTCTCCAAAGAAATTTCAGTCGTTGTACTTTTGATATTCGGCTCTGATGACTAATGAGTTTGCTGACCACTGCCTTAATGGATAAATAAAACTTTACAAGGCAAAGAAAGGAGAATCCTGGGCTAATGTAGCAATACAAATCCTAATTAAAGCCAGTGAAAGTTTAAGGAAAATGGATTTGGAGAGAAACAGGTGATGATAAAGTTGGCATTGCAAATGTATTAGATTCCATAGATAGAAAGAAAAAAAACAAACAGTTAATTTCAGTGATCATAGGCTCATTAATGTTTCTGAGGAGAAAATTGCCATCCCTCCCCCCATTTTGCTTAGAATTCTTAGTCTAGTGAAAACATGCAATGGCTCATGAAATTTAAATACTACAGATCAAAAATATAAGTGCATGTTTATACTGCTTCAAATCTAAGTGTATAGACTTTAAAAATAAGAATTACTTGGTTTCTATTTAGTTTTCAAACTTGTCTGTGTTGTCATAATCAAAAGTAACCTTTCCAAATTTCTTTCCCAGTGGGGAAGAAATGACTAGGTGGTTCAGTTAATGCGAGTCTCTCTCTCCTCCCAACTTTCTCAGTCCAATTCAGTTTACTATGGTGGGAATACTGCCTGGCTTAAGCCCTGACAAGTGCATTATTTTTATTGATGAATAAATTCATTTGGACTTTACCCATTTCCCACTGACTGGGCTCAGTCCTTGTTCCAGTGTCTTGATTTTATAAATAAAAACCCCTGTAATGGCACAGTGCTGGTACTAAATGAAATCTCCGTGGCCTATGCTGGGTGGCTTTTAAGATACATACCTATGATTACATCCGATGCCCCTGGGTTCTTAGAATCTGGTCTTGTTTACTGCACTGCTGTTCAAATTTATACTTAATCTCAGCTGGGCTCCCTTCACACCCAAGCCTGTCCTAGAATTTTTATTTCTTCTATTTTACTACTAATGTCCTCTACATTTAGGCTCAGCCCATCAATGTTAAGATACCCAAATCCTGTTGTTTGCATTAATGGAGACATGTTCTCTGTGTCCCAACACAGACAAAGGGAAAAACTGGACATTGTACCATTCTGTTGTTTGGTTGGTAAATACTCAGTAAGACAAAATGATCCTTACTTTGGGATATTTTGTTTGGATTCTAGGTCAGAATAGATTGTTTTCCAATTTCTTTGAAATTATAGGCATTTTGATTGTGCTAGAAGCCATTTCCTAAACACTATGAAATCTGTACCAGCACAAGCCTTACAGACATTAAAGGTTGAAAATATCCAAATAGCAATGTAAGCAGCAGGGCTGGATAAATTTAAGTGTCTCCAAAGATGTGCTTTCGATCAGATCATTACTCACATTTCCAGTAACGCATGCTCAAAGGAGGATTTTTCATATATCAGAGATTGGGCCCAAATAAATTGCTTGACATCTAACAACTTACAAAACAAACAAACCACTGCCTCTCTGTTAGTGTTTCCTGGATGTTGACTGTAATCAATACATACGATTGCTCTTTAAATTATAACGCCAACGCTTCCTCAATAACATATGGCCTTAGGCTTTTTGCTCCCTTCTTAGTTTGTCTGCGAGCTAAAATAAGCACAGTGTTTACACATCCCACTGCACGATCATGAGCAATTTCCCTGTGGAGACTCTTTTCTAAATGTGATATTGTCATAGGAATCGCAACACATAATTTGTCTATAAAGAAAGAAAGAATAAAAGAGGGATGGATGGAGAGTATTCTCATTTCAGGAGAATACTTACAGAAAGCTTTTTTTTATAAATTTGTTTCTTGGTCATATATCTTATTAATATCCAAAATATTTATCTTGGTGCATTCTGAAAAATTAATGTTTTAACTATAGTTTACTAAGGGTTTAAATTTATTTAGAACATTGTGTTTAGCTGTGGCATTACTTATAAAATTCTTTTAGTGTAATACATGTGTGTTTCTAGTGAAAACATGCAATGGCTCATGAAATTTAAATACTACAGATCAAAAATATAAGTGCATGTTTATACTGCTTCAAATCTAAGTGTATAGACTTTAAAAATAAGAATTACTTGGTTTCTATTTAGTTTTCAAACTTGTCTGTGTTGTCATAATCAAAAGTAACCTTTCCAAAATGTGATATATAGGTCAATACTTGTATCTAAAACCAAAGAGTCTTTTATTGCTCTATTGATTGCTGAGGGCAATTACAGTGGTTTCAGGCATTGAAATTGCTATTAACCACAATATTGTTGGGGCAGTGGCAAAGCCATGCTATTAGTTAACAGTCAGACTGATATTTATTGACTTTTCTCAACAATAAATATAAACCTTCTAGGTACCAGTGTTCATCAACTATGTCTTTTCTGACAGTTATGGCACTAGCAAAAAGAGAGCTTCAAAGGGTTACATGACCAACCCCATACCTAAGGCAAAATTAATTAGCTTTATTTATGTTCCTTTAGTATTCTGTATATGCCTCTAATGCACATGTGTCAAACACAAGGCCCGCGGGCCAAATCCATCCCGCCAGGCCTTGCAATGTGGCCCGCACCGCGATGTCATCACTGCACTCCGCTGCGTTTACATCACAATGACAGTTTATGACTGTTCAGTAAACCATTCGGCCCGCGATTTAGGCTGGATTTTAGATTTTGGCCCCTTCTCTGATTGAGTTCGACACCCCTACTCTAATGGAACATTTACTGCCTGATATTATGGGTTTGTTTTGCACATGAATTCTAAGTTCCTTAAATTCCAGTGCCACACTTAACAAAGAGGTTCTTGAATATTTGTCAGGGAAAATATATTTTCAAGTGAGTGAACTTATGATGGACACACAAATATGTTTCAACCTGCAAAAACAAGTCTATTGAGGCATGTTCAATGACACTTTGTGACAACTGAAATGTTCTAGATAGTGCTGTCCAACACAGGAATCACCAGCCACAGGTGACAACTGCAGACTTGATATGTGGCTACTGCCACTGAATTTTAAATATTAGTCAGATTTAAAGAAGTTAAATCAAAATATAAACAATATCTAGTTCGTCTCTACCATATCAGAAAGTATATTTCTAGAGGTTCTTCAAGGAATAAACTTTGGCAATCTTTCTAAAGAATAGATAATTCTCTTTCTTGAGTGTTGTCAGTAAATCAAAAGTCTGAAGTGGCAATTCAACCAAAAATCTCCCTATAGCTATTGGGCACATGTCATAGTCAAATTTTCAGTGATTACAGAAAAAGCAACAACAACACCCAAATTGCTAAATAAAGAGTGAGACAACAAGATAGGAAGACCCCAAATTGATGACTGTTGCTTTTGTGATGAGTTGCTGAGCCCCAGAGCAAAAATCAACTGAAGTAGAAGCAAAAATTAAGTATTGAACTCCAAAGAAAAAATCAGCTAAAGTTAAACAAAGAGATATGAACCCTTGCTGGGGTGGGGGTGGGGCAGTGAAGGTAGAGGAATATTAAATGCAAGACTGTCATGGCCAACAGAGTTGGCCACTAAAAAGCAGTGATCTCTATCAGTGTTTAACTCATCTTGGAACCTGCAGGTCCCATGACTGAATTTCCAGAATAGAGGAATAGGCTAACTCACAATGCATGCATCATGCCACCTAAACTCTCCCTGACTTATTTAGACTCTAATGCTGGTTTTTTCCTTTTGGACTAATCACAGTTAATTCATTCACTCATTCAATAAATAGTTATTAATATCACCTATATGATTTTCAGTGTCCTAGGCCCTGAGGTACAGATCTACACAAAGTAGACTGAAATCCCTGCCTCCTAGAACTTAAAGTAAGGGGATACAGAAAACGAACTAACTACATAATCAAAATACATCACATGCTGGTGAACAGCAAGTGCTATGGAATAACAAGTGCTAAAGCCAAAATAAGGATAGGGAGTATGTGTGTGTTTATGTTTAGGATGCAAGTGAGCAAGCAATGTGAATAACTGGAGAGAGAGAGCATAGCAGGCAGGGGTAAGAGAAGGGGTGGGATGGGTTTCTTTAAGGCAGAAGTACCTGATTGTTTTAAAGCAAATAGGAGAACAATGCAGCTGGAACAGAAAACAATAGTAGAATAACAACCATCTCAGAGAGGTAAGAAGGTCCAGGTAGTGTAGGGTATTTTAAAGACTTTTTAATTTTTACTTGGAATGAGATAAGAAAACATAGGGGGAGCAGCATGACCTTTGATATCATACTGTCACTCTGACTTCTGTGCTGAGCTGAGACTGCAAGGGATCAAGGACCAAGCAAAGAGATCTGATTTAGGAGCTCAGCATTGGAGACCGCAGTGGACCAGGTAAGAAATGATGGTGGCTTGAACCAAGGTGGTAGCTACAGAAGGGGTGAGAAGTGATCAATTTCTAGATATGGTTTTAAGGTACAGCTGGGATTGGCTGGCCTGAATGGATCTACTATAGATGTGAGAAAGAGGAATCAAGATTTTTAACCTGAACAGGTGAACAAATGAGGTAGTATTTACTGAGATGAAGGCAACTGGAAAGCAGTGATTTGGGGAGGGAAAATCAGGAATTAAATGTTGTGTCTGTTCAGTTTGAGATGTTTCTTAGAATTTGTGTGCCATCACTGATTTTAAAAATTCTCAAGTTCAAAGAAAAATTAGAAGCACTGATACAAATTTGAGAATCATCAACATCTAAGCTCAGCATGAAAGACACAGGCATTAGGGAAGACACCAAAAATAGAGGGGGTTATAAATGTGTAATGAAATGCAGGTAGAAAGTATTACTGGGAAAAGCCAGGAATCTTAAGGATGGGGGAGTGGGGAGGAGAAGAGAGAGAGAAAGAGAAACTAATGTTGCTTATAAGCATCTGAGTACAATAAGCAAGGATCATAACAATGACCCTGAATTCCTCAAAGAAGAAAAGCATCATATAACCTTAAAAATGTCTGTTCGTTAAACATAAAAATTTGTGTTTCCTTTTCAAAAATGTTCTGCTATAAAGGTTAGCATATAAACGCATTAATGAAAGCTTGAGTGAGTCCATGGAAAACCCGAGTCTTACTTTGGGTTAAAAATTTTTTTTTAATATTTTTAAAACTTTCAGTAATTTGGAAACACTGTTGTCCTGGGACCTATACTGTTACCTTCCAAACATGGATGTGAGAGTCATCACCACCTGACATGTGGGAAATGATGAAGAAAGTCTTAGGCAAGCAAACTTGCTTTTTGCTTCTCGTTCTTCATTCTATTCCTTTCCCCATATACTTACTGAGCTTCTGAAAAGTTCAGAATTACACATATTAATTGATTCTACCTCTATTACTGGGCCCTGTCATCTGTACCTTGAAAAAGTTAATTTGAAAATAATTTCAAAAAATTATTTGGAAAGTATAAGAAAAAGAAGCCCAAGTAACACCTATTAAGTAAACTAAATCTTTTGTATAAATTTTAAGTCTCACTGGAACTAAGCAATGAGATTTTTCAATGGAGATCTTACTCAGAGGTCTTTTGTGAAGGTATAAGTAGGGGTAACAAGCTGTTTTCTGTCTAGAAGTTACAGTCTCATTATGATCACAGGACAATCGTTTCTAAGAGTTGCTTTGTTTGCATCCATCAGTGAAGACAGAAAGCAAATATCTTAAAAGTTATATATATTTTGTGAAAAGAAAATGTTATCTGTGTTATTCCATAAAGCAATCCAAACTCTAATGTTTTGTGTTTTGAAGTTCACTCAGGGGTGTTGAGTGTTTTTTCAGATACAATGTCGCAGATAGAAATGAGAAGCCTCAATGAGAAAAAAAAATAATGCCTTATGTTCTGTATTAAAAATACATTAGCTCTCATGGAAAAACAGAATCTGACATTTAATGTAGTTGCAATATGTTTCTGGAAGCAGAAGCATCATTACTATCGTTCATTTACCTATTCCCCAGATAACTGTGGCCCTCATTTGGAAACAAGCTTACAGAACTGTGGTGTGATTTATAATAGAGTCCAGCATCCATAATGATGTCTTCATAATTTCTGGTAAGATGTCAGTCTCTATGAGTTTCTCTACCATTTAAGTAGTTATAATATTTTAAAACTATACAGATTCTTAATTGGTAAACTACAGAGATGCCTTAAGATTGTATCCTAAAGTTTCAAAAATTAATAGAGCATACAAAAAAAGATGTAGGGTTTTTAATTGTTGTTCAGTGAGCTGATTTCTCTGAGTTATCACTTTTAAGAGTCTTAAAAATGTGTAATAGTAGACTTTATTAATTTGTTACTTTCATTGAAATATTTTTATTGAGTCCACTTCTCAAATAATATAGCTGCTTTTGAGTAAGAATCAGATGGTAAATACCGTGTTTCCCTGAAAATAAGACATCCTCCAAAAATAAGACCTACTTACAGGTTTCCTTCTGAGTGAAATATTATATAAGGCATCCCCCCAAAAATAAGGCCCCCCTAGGCTAAACATGAGAGATTTGGTCCACTGATTCCGAAAGAAGTGGAGTCACAAGAAATTCACCAGGAAATTCAGGAATTGGATTGTTATGATGATGTTCCAGAAGATGATGACATGATTGTCACTGAATAAATGGGTAAATTCTTGATACTGTAGGATTCACAGTTTGTCTGGTTTGTGTTGACATCTATCGTACTACCGTATCGTACACAGGTAATAAATTTCCTTTATTTTCATTTAACAATAAATGTGTACTGTATTCTTCTTCATGGAAAAATAAGACATCCCCTGAAAATAAGACCTAGGGCATCTTTGGGAGCAAAAATTAATATAAGACACTGTCTTATTTTCGGAGAAACAGAGTAATAGGAGACACTATGATAAGTTATTTATTTATATCAGATGTCTTCAAGATGGCATTCTTCATGAGGGAAACTATGAGGCTAAGAATGGGATACACAAATTAATATTCCATAAAGACCAATCAGTCATACCTTTGTGAATCAAACTACTTAGGTTGTCATGAATACTAGACTGCTTTTCTTAGAAATTATATCACTGAATATCTCATGCTGAGAAGGAATAGTAGTATATACCTATGATCAATATAAAACTGGTCAAAATACTATTTGGTGACCCAGTCCTTTCAAACTATGTGGTAGATGAGAGGAGGTGATTTAAAAAGACCCTTAAATGAACACTTTGATAATGACAGAGTTTCAAGGAGCCATTAATAAAGACCCCAAATTAAAACAATTTAAAAATTCTTTATAATTTCACTTGTAACAAGAAAATAAAACATGTAGCTAGAAACAAAATGAGATTATAAACCCATAAAGATGTTTTTCATGGTAATTTACATGTAACTTAGAAGGAAGAATATTGAAATTTTTAAAGCAAACTGTATGGTTTGTTACTATATATATACATATATTTGTACTTACAATATTGCAGAACTCTGTTCAAAATTTGGTTGGGGAAAAAAAAGATGCATCAATCAGACTTCTTAGCTGACTTGTCCCTTCATATCCTGAAACTAATATAATATTTTCTGTAATTTATAATTTTAAAATAAAAATAAAATATAAATAAATAAAAGCTTCTTAGAAAAAGAAAGCCAATATACTCAAAGGGCTCGAATTACTTTGCTTATATCTCAGCTTTTTCCCACATGATCACAAAAAATAAAAATAAATAGATGTATAAGTAAATTAAAATATCGGATCCAGGATCCTTGTGAACTCACAATCACTAAATAAATGAATAATTTTGATAGTTTTAAAATGTATTTGATTTGAAAATCCAAAACACACTGAATTTAAAACTCAGGGTTTCATTTAATAATTGGATTGATCTTTACCAGCTAAAATATTACTTTTGATTTATATCGAATGACATTCTCTAAAAATGATTTTGCAAATGAACTTTCCTTTTAAATTATTCAAGCTAATCACTGACATTGAATGCTAAGCTAGCTTTGGTAAATGTAGACACATGTAGAATATTTAGTGCCTGTGTTAAATTATACCTTTAAGAACCAAGATGGATAAAGATGAAAATCTAATTTCACTATATTAAAAATAAACTGAGGGTTTTTTTGTTTTGTTTTTTTGGCATCAGTCCATTCTGTTAAAAATAAAATGATTTAGCCCTAGCCAGTTTGGCTCAGTGGATAGAGCGTCGGCCTGCAGACCAAAGGGCCCAGGTTCAATTCCAGTCAAGGGCACATACCTTGGTTGCAGGCTTCACTCTGGCCCAGGCCCTGGTCCAGGTGTGTGTAGGAAGCAACCAATCAATGTATTTCTTTCACATTGATATGCTTCTCTGTCTTCCTCTCTGTCTTTCACTCTCTCTAAAAATCAGTGGGAAAATATCCTCAGTTAAGGATGAAAAAAATTAAAAATGAAAAGATTTATAAGAAATTATGAAGAAACACGAAGCATTCAATTAGGGCCTGATGCATACTTTCCATCTTTCACTTTAATATTATCAGAGAATCATTTTAACTTAAAATGTATTAAACAAACCAGTTCAAAATTTAACTAACCTTCCTATTTTTCAGAAATTATTAGAATAAAAAGTACGTTTTTAACCATCAAAATAAACTGCTATAGCAACTTTATGAACTTTAATAAAAATTGTTTACAATAATAACTTCATCAAAATGTGCTTCTTTCTGCCTTTCTCTGGTATAGAAGAAAGAAGTCACAGCATACAATGCAAACCTTTTCAGGACACACACTCTAAAATCCAAATGATTCTATTCATTGAAAGAACACAGCTTTTAGAATATGGATTAAGTCAAAAAATGTATTATGTCCGTTGTTTGCTATTGAATTAGAAATGGTTCTTGCCCTAGTTTAATATGTCAAGGAAAGAAAACAGGTTTCAAAATAACTGCCTGTGAAATATTTGGGTGTTCATGTCCTTAGCCAAGAAAGTTCTCCAAGTCAGCTTATCTTTTGGCCCTCAGACTTTTCCCTTATTAAATTAGCAACAAATTCATAAGCAAATGAGTATTCTGGGAACTAGGTTCAAATGTCAGAAGGCTCTATTTCGATTACCTTTTTCAGATCAAGTAAGTTATTTGGTACCATAAGAGTTTACTGCTCTTATGTATAAAAATGTATAGTGCTGCTACCATGTTAGCAATTCCCTACTTATGAAATCGAAACACAACAATTTTTAGGCATTAACATGTTTACAGTAGTAAAATAAGAAGGGATTGCCAATAAGAAAAAGATCAGTGACCTTCTTTAGAGTTAAGGTCTAAATTTAGCTTCATGGAACTGATAGACTGGTTGTTGTTTTTTATATCGTTGTGTTGCTGAGAATGAGATATTCATCAGATATTAACATTTTTCTCAAATTTTTTACTTGGGCTGCCAAAACAAATGACCACAGTCTAGGTAACCTAAAACAATAGAAATGTGTTCTCTCACATCAACATGTAGATGGGGCAATGCCCCCTCTGAGGCTCTAAGAAAAAAATTCTCCCTTGCTTCTTAATTTCTGGAGGCTCCCAGCAATCCTTGGCATTCCTTGGCTTATAGCTGCATCATTCCAATCTTTGTCTCTGTCTTTACCTGGCCTTCTTCTGTGTGGGTCCTTCTCCTCTTATGTAAGAACATCAGTCATTGGACTTGGGGACCACTTCGAGATCCTTACTAATTAAGTCTACAAAGACCCTGTTTTCAAGTAAGATCACATTTGGAAGCACTGGTATTTAGGATTCGAACATCTCTTTCAGAGATACACAATTCAACCCACTACAGGCTCTAATTGTGTAATTAGAATTAAAAAATTTAAACTGAGTCGATTCCATTTTTACTCTAAGAATTCCTAAAAATTCACTAAATGTGTAAAATGTCCAAGATATATGAGAAATGAGACGAGGGATATATGAAGAGCAAAACTAGTTATCTTTGTTGATCATTACTTCCTATATTCACCCTAGTCTCTCTCTGAAACTTATTTTATGTCTAATAGAATAAAGAGAGGAAGAAATATCTAACCCCACTGAGAAAAGTATTTTCCTTATGAAAGAAACAAAAAGAGCAACTGGAAATATTCTGCTTTAAGGTTATTACATTGAGGCAAACAGCCTACTTAGAAGTTCAATTTGATTACTGAATCCATTTATATTTATAATTTTATATATTTTGTCAGTATAATTCATTAGGTTATTATGTTTACCATTTATCTTTTCATTTAAATCAATAGATTTTATTGCCTTAACTGTATTATGACTACACAATTAAAAACAACTTTTTAAAATATATATTTTATTGATTTTTAACAGAGAGGAAGAGAGAGGGATAGAGTGTTAGAAAGATCAATGAGAGAGAAACATCAATCAGCTGCCTCTTGCACACCCACTACTGGGGATGTGCCTGCAACCAGTGTACATGCCCTTGATCAGAATTGAACCCAGGACCTTTCAGTCCACAGGCCAATGCTCTATTCACTGAACCAAACCGGTTTTGGCTAAAACAATTTCTTTTAAACATCCTGAATTATCACACTAACACAAATTTCTAATGGTATAATCCCCAAATTCTGGAAACACCAAATGCTGGAAAGGCTGTAGAGCAGAGGAACTCTTACTCATTGCTGGTGGGAATGAAAAATGGCAAAGTCACCCTGTAAGATAGTTTGGCCATTTTTGACAAAAGTTTCTTATCATAAGATCCAGCAATCCCATTTCTACATACTCACCCAAATGAGTTGAAGACTTATGAAAACCTGCAGATGAATGATTTTAGAAGCTTTATTCATAATTGCCCCAAACTAGAAGCAGCCAAGATGTCCTTCAAAAGGTGAATAAATAAACAAATGGGTAATAGTATACCCATTCAGTGGAATATCTAGCAAGTAAAAGAATTGAGCTATATAAAGATATAAAGAAAACTACAAGGATATTGCTGAGTGAAAGAAACCATCCTGAAAAGGCTACATACTGTATGATTTCAAATGTAGGACATTTTAGAAAAAGCAAAACCATGCTGACAATTGAAAGAAATCAGCAATTATCGAGATTCAAGCCCTTGCTGGTTTGGCTTAGTGGATTGAGCATCAGCCTGTGGACTGAAGGGTCCCGAGTTCGATTCCAGTCAAGAGCACATGCCCAGGTTGCGGGCTCAACCCCCAGAAGGTGGTTGCAGAAGGTAGCCAATCAATGGTTCTCTCTCATTACTGATATTTCTACCTTTATCTCCCTCTCCCTTCCTCTATGAAATCAATAAAAATATATTTTTTAAAAGATTCAAGGAAGGAGGGGATGGATGAATAGGTGGTGAACAGGCTATTTTTAAGGCAATAAAACTATTCTTCATGATACTGTAACTGTGAACATGTGACATTACACATTTGTCAGAAATCACAGACTGGACCCTTAGGTAAATAATGGAATTTAGTTCATAATAATGTATCGATTCTGGATCATCAATTATACATGTTCCACACTAATTAAGATGTTGTTAAATAGGGGACACTATGGACAAAGGGGACAGAGGGGAAATAAACTCTCTGTTCCCAAACTTTCTGACAATCTATACTCTTTCAAAAAAAAGAGAATAATAATAATAATAATAATAATAACAAACATAATAAGGTTGTGTTTCTTTTTATCCTAAGCCAAGTTTGATTGAAACAAGCAGTCCTTGAGAGCTCTCTAGAGTTATCCTTCTGACCTATGATGCTGGGGTTATGAGCAAGCATTCTATTTTCTTCTTTCCTATATTTTCTGGAGCTCTCTTATAATGTTATCTAAAATCCAGCCAATAAATCAAACCTGTTGTTTGAGAACTAAGTCTTTGAATGTAAACTTATTAGCATTTTAGATTTTCTGTCCAACAGGAAATTACTTAACCAATTTATTTTAATTCCTTGGCCTGTAGGATCTCTCTCAATCTTTTTAAAATGGTATTAGACAGGAGCTTAAAATTTCATTTTAGAGAATACCGCTTCCTATTAATTTTATAATAGTTTATATCCAAGAATAATTACTTATGGGCCATGACAGCATCAGTACTCTAATATGTGTTTATTTTTTCATTTCTTCTGACATCTTTGGGCATTCAAAGGTATAATACAACAGAATGTACCTTTTCCTTTTGGTAATGTTATTACTGCCTCTTTCTTTAAAGGTTTTCAGTTTTGTGTAGAATTCATGACATTAATATAAAGAGCACACCTTGAGTTCACTGAATCCAAACACAGAAAACCACATCATTTTCTCTCACAATATGTTTTTTTTTTTATCCTTCTATAATACTACTACAAACATCACCAAGATTTCAAAAGTGCAAAACATTGAGAAAAACCTGCTCTTCTGGAGTATGGGAATTTTGTCTTGATTTGTATGAGGATAAATTTTGCCAAAGAACACTGTCAAATCATCTGAACTAAATTTATTATGGTTTTATATGAAGTTACTTTACTTTTGAGTAACTATAATACAGCCTTCTGCTCTCTTAAACATCTTTATTTTATAATTAAATCCTTGATAAATGCTAGGTTAGCAATTGAGACATAAAGGGGGGAAATAGTACAAATAGTCGATTAAAATACAGTCTATTTTAGCCTTGTTGCAACATTGCTATAATCTCCTGTGGAATGAGGTATATGATCTTTCTGTTGACTTCCCATTACCCCAAGATTAACAGAAGGTAAAGCCTCCATAAATTATTACATCTACCTAGGGAATATAGGAGTTCTTTGTATAATATAATGGACTGCATAGCATCTGACTGAGAAATCTAAGTACAATTGCAGATGCTAAAAGAACCTACATGCTTTCAAATGTCTGTGCGATTTGCTGATCTATAGATAACTTTTCAATTGTCTGTATCATTTGCTGACCTGTAGATAACGTTGCAATTGTTTATGTGATTTGCTGACCTGTATTTAACTTTCTGCTTGCTATTTTCAAATAAATAATAAATCCCACTGATAATAATGGCTTTTTATTAACTAAATGTCCTGCGATTGTCAACTCAACTGTGTGTCTCTTTTCTTAATGGTGACCCGAAATGCTTAGGTAAGTTTGAACTTTCATGAAATATTTATTTGGGTGTAATTTGCAAATTATTTACTCATGTGAATAGCAGTGAAGCAGACAATGTTTTCCTTCCAGCTTTTATACTTGCTTTCTCTTTCTCACATTTTATGGTCCTTTGCCCAGGTGCCTTATGCCCTTACCACCATATCATTGGCTTCCTTGGGACCCCACCATGGCATTGTATATGGCATCCAATATGCTACAAAACTGTGTCTTTTCCTAAGACTCTGTGGCAAGTCCATGAGCTCTCAGCAAGCACACACAGCCCCAGGTGCAGGCTGTGGCAACGCTCATCAGCACAGAGGTCCAGTTATACTCAGCAGGCACGGCCAAGACAGAGATTATTGAAAAAGGAGGCAGTGGTCATAGGAAATCAATAGTGCAGCTTTAGACAGGCAGTATAAACACACTTCCCCAATTAAGTTCCTCCTTCATGTTGTCTTGAACTATCTGTCTTTAGGGCCAAGGAATAAACTTGGGAGGAGCTGAATTCCGATTCCTATTGCTTGTCCTTAGATGCACAGACCACTGCCCCACATGGTCTCACTTTATTCTGAAATAGCCCTGGAATACATGAAAAAGCAAACTTCCCGAGGTCAGCCTGAGTGATTCCTCAGCAGGCAGTAGAAACAGCCAACGTGTCGCAGGGCCAACGTGTCTGCTCAGGAGATGCCCAAAGCTTTATTTTTTATCACAACCCACACTCAGTTCAGTGCTTGGTGCCAGAAATGAGGAATTTAGATAAAAATTTTAACTAGGGATATTTTTAATATGCTGAATTGGAAACAAAAACCCCAAGTAAGACTTGTGATGGTGGTTTCCAACACTGCACTTTGAATACTTTGCAAGAAGACATTTTTCCAAATGCCCGTCTCTGAGAGATGTAGGAGTATGCACAGGTGGGCTGAAATCCAATCCACAGTCCCCAGATTGACTTCTCCCAGGAGAGATTCAATTTCTTTTCTAGCTCTATAATATAGACTATTGGCAGAAATGACACTGGAATGCTATCCTCAGATCCCACCAAGTCCCAGTTAAAAGCCCCTTCCAAAATATACCAGGTTTTTAAAGCAAAAAGTAATGCTTTGGAAGCATACAGCTCAAGAAAATGGAAATGTGCTTGTTTTCTAAACTTAGTGTGATTAAGGCAAGAGCTGTGATAATCTTTGTCATATTAATTCTTGGTCTCTTTTAGAAAGTCATGCATGTCAGAAAGTTGATTTTGTAAAATCACGTACACCCCCTATGTACGTGAATCCCTCAGGTGAACAGAGCTCCCACTATGGCTGTTGCAAAAGCCGGACTCTGCCTGCACTGGTTGAGACTCAACAGAGAAAGACAGTGGAGAAGTCTCTGGACTTTTCACTCACAAAAGTAAGAAAACTCAAATTAGAATTTCAATTCTTTGGCCAGTAGACTTCACTTGAAAAAAGGGAATTAACACTTGAATATTAATTTTCCCCATGGAATTGATGAGTTGACCTATATTCAAATCCATTACAGTCCTGCGTTGCTAGCATTTTATTCCTGGACTCTAAGCATTTCTCTTGAAACATATGTATGCCACATTTCAATAAAGAACTTCTGATTCAACTAGACAAAATACTAGATGAGAAATTCCCAAAATGTTCAGTGTTAGTAGCATAGTGATCCTGGAGTCAATGTCATTGCTGTCCTGTTCTAACCCTCTTAGAGCCTTTTGGTCCCAGAAAGGAGCAATGAGCGGGAGCAGGGAGAGACCTCATAAAGGAGACTTCTCTGAGATTTGCCAGACCTCCTCCTCTCAGGATGGACCACTTCATCTTGGCACTATGGATCTACCACCACTGGACAACAGCTCATACAGTGCATACTACCTCCTGTCTTAGAGAAAGGCATTCGAGGGAGAAAAAAAAAATCTTTCTGAAAATCTTAACAGAGAATAAGGCTTGGGGAAATATTAAGAAAGATTTTGCATGGGAGTTGATCAGAGAGTGTAATAGTCCTGGCTTCTCCCACACTCTTACAAGACTTTGCCTTTGCCCAGATCTCCTCTGCTTCTATGCAGTGGGATTTGGCTTCCATGGTATGAGCCTTCCTCTGGTCCTGTTATGTCAGAACTGAAGAGGTGATCTGTCTAGTTCTATATCTCATTTTCTCCATCTTGACCTTTGGGAGCAATAAAGTTGACATTTCTGCTTTACATTTCCCTTACTCTTTTTCATTTTATTAACAATCTGCTTAGAATTTAGGGGTGTTGAACTCAATCAGAGAAGGGGCCAAAATCTAAAATCCAGCCTAAATCGCTGGCCGAATGGTTTACTGAATAGTCATAAACTGTCATTGTGATGGAAACGCAGCGGAGTGCAGTGATGACAGCGCGGTGCGGGCCACATTGCAAGGTCTGGCGGGACGGATTTGGCCCTCGGGCCTTGTGTTTGACACATGTGGTTTAGATGGCAGTGAGAAAGACAGAAGACATAATTTGTTTAGTACCCTCAAAGACCCCAATGAACACTTGTGCTCCCTCTAGCATCTTAAAACATGTCTCCTAGTCATTGTATTTAATTAGAGTAGTTTCACATTTACCCCAATATGCGTGGCTAATACTGAGCAACACCACAAGTTAGCACAGGAATGATGTACACCTCCCTGGGTAATGTGGCCTAACTGCCTCATTGCTAGCTGACCCCCTGAAATATACTGTTCACGCTGCATTGAGAATATGTCTAAAAAAGCAATCATGCCAATCCCCTTAGATAAAGACATACTTAATAATATATATTTAGCATATTAAAATAATATCTTTAAAATTCTAGAAAAATTTATGAATTCCCTTTAAGTAATCCATGCTGAAACTGATGTTTGTTACACAGAAACGAGAAAACTTGAATAGGAGAAAAATATTTGTGGTAAATGTAAAATCATGTTTTTATATGGTATAGTATTTTATGTGCAGATGTTTAGAAGAACATTGCTTTTTCATTTTTTTTGCATCACACTATATTTTCAGCAAATGGCCAAAAACTAAGTGAAGACATTTATATTTCCCTAAATAACCCCACTTTCCCAAATGGATTAATATTGATTTAGCAAATGCTTCTCCTCTCCCCCCAAAATAAAATGTTTCTGTAATTTATACATGTCAGTCACCACTTACAATTAATTGTAACATAGCAATGCCATAGGAAATGGAAATAAAGATTTTTAGTAGAAGATAGAAAATACATTTTTGAAAAATCTTCCACATCAATAAAGGGAAAAAATGTGCTAAGATTTAAAATGTTATTATCTTTTTCATTTTATCTTAATAAAAGCTTCATGTTGAAATTTTTATAGCAATAGCAAGAGTTGTTTGGGATATAGCTTGTAATAAACCATGTTATAAGGGAGTATAATTTGAGCTGATTAGAAAACCTCAGACACCAAGGAGTAGTATTGCTGCAGCTATTAATTTCCCATCCTAAATAGGGTAGAGAAGACTTGTGGGGGGTGGGAAGAGAGCGGGGAGGGAAGGGACTTGGAGAATGGCAGTAAAGGAGGGGTGGAAATAGGAGATATCTGTAATACTATCAGCAATAAAATATATTTTTAAAAAGAAAGAACATGATATCAAACTAAAAAGAAAGTCAGGGATTGATGCAGATATTTAGTAATTAAGATACTGGTGCCCTAAAATACAGTTTACTTTAGTGCATTATGGAAAGTATGTTTGTAGAGCCTGAAAGGGCCTTAAACATTATTCTGATCAAACAACTCACATTACACAAGGAAGCAAAGGTAACAAGGATATGCACAGAATATCTGCCACGCTGATAGGATCATGTGAGCTTCTGACCTTCTCCTCAAAGGCTAGTTGGAGGAGAGATGATATGCCAGTCACTGCCAATCTGTGCTTTTATTTAGTGTGGCCATTAACAAGTTTATTTCTTTATTCTTTAAGTACTTTTTTTTGTTGTTGTTCCAGGTACTACCACTGGCTGGGGTGAAGCTATAGTGGTGAACAACACACATAATACATAATATCCCTAATTTTCATTAAGTTTGCCTTCATTAGGAAGAAACCAAAAGCAAATGAATTAATTATATGTAAATCAGAATCATGGGATAAATAATATGTAATTATATATGTTAGATATCAGTCTATAAATATAAAAGCCTAAGTGACCCTTACAATGGAACAACTTGAACAACCGGTTGCTATGATGCTCACTGACCACCAGGGGGCAGATGCTCAATGCAGAAGCTGCCCCTGGCCAGTGGACCCATATCGCCTGATTGGGGCCAGACCCTGGGGGTGGGACAGGGAACTGGGGATGGGTGGTGTTGGTTATGGCTCCTTTTCCAGGGGTTCCAAGGGCCAGTTCCCTCCTTGGGGTCGATGGCCAACCTCCCAGGTTCCTCCTCTACCCTTCCCCCCGACTGACAGGCCTCAATTGGCCCATTGCCCACCCATCTCAGTGGTGGTTGGCCCCTCACCCTGGCCAGCAGGCCCTGATCACCTGCTGGGATGGGTAATCAGGGGGTTGGGGGTGGTGTACGTGGGCAGTGAGGGAAGGAGGAGGAGGGGGGCAGGCAGGGAGGTGGGGAACTATGTGGTGGCGGTACATGGACATTGAGGGAAGAAGGAGGAGTGGAGAGGCGGGGAGGTAGGGAACTGTGTGGTGGTGGTGCACAGACAACGAGGGAAGGAGGAGGCAGGGAGGCAGGGAACCTGATTGGCCCTGATCACCGGCCAGGCCTAGGGACCCCACCTGTGCATGATTTTCATGCACTGAGCCTCTAGTCATTATATAATCTCTAATATAATAGCTAATATGAAAATCAGTGCCATGCAGAAACTTGAAATAGAGGGATATAATAAAGAATGATTTGATAGTTACTTTAAATTGGGGCTTAGGGGAAGCCTCTTCAAAAGATGACATTAAGATATGCCTTAAACCTGGCCAGCATAGCTCAGTGGTTGAGCATTGACCTAGGGAACCAGGAAGTCATGGTTCAATTCCCTGCCAGGGTATATGCCTGGGTTTCAGATTTGATCCTTTGTAGATGGCGTGCAGGAGGCAGCCGATCACTGATTCTCTCTCATCACTGATATTTCTATATCTCTCTCCCTCTCTAAAATCAATAAAAATGTACATTAAAAAAAAAGATATGACTTGAGATATAACAAGGAACCAACCATGAGAAGATCAGGGGAGAGATGTTTCCAGGGAAAATGAAATATCGGGTCTAGTAATAATTAATGTCGTTTTTAAACATTCGTTTAAAATCTTGCTTGGCGTTGACTTGTATTGACATAACCTTCAAACACGTGGTATCTACAGAATGTGTGAAGTGCAATTAACAAGTTTTGCTTGAAAAAGTTTGTGTTTGGTTTGGTTTTTGTTGCAAAACTAGGGCTAAGAAGATGGCAGATGAAGAGCATATTCGGCACTGCATGCTTTACGAGTTCCAATTAGGAAGAAAAGCAAGTGAGGCTGCAAAAAACATCTGTAGTGCTCTTGGTCAAGATGCAGTTAGCGCCAGAAAATGCCAGCGTTGGTTTGAGAAATTTCGCGAGGGAAATTTTTCGTTAGATGACAAGAGTGTTCGAGGCCGTGTGTCCAATTTTGATCAAGAAGCTCTTCAAGCTCTTTTGGTGCAAAATCCTCAAATTATCCAACAAGAGCTTGCGACAACTTTAAATTGTTCACAGAAAACAATTTCCAATCAATTGCGTGCACTTGGCAAAGTCCAAAAGTTTGGAAAATGGGTTCCTCATGAGTTGACCGACAACAACCATAATCAAAGAGTCACAATTTGCAGTTCGATCCTCTCTCGTCAAAACCGTTTGCCATTTGTATAGCAAATTGTTACCGGAGGTGAAGAATGGGTGCTGTATGTTAATTTGAAAAGGCAGCCTCAATGGTTGGATAAAAATGAGGCTCCGCAGCCCACGCCAAAACCTGACTTGCATGTGAAAAAAGTGATGTTGTGTGTTTGGTGGAATTTTAAAGGAATTCTTCATTATGAACTTTTACCATCTAACCAAACCATTACAAGTGCAGTGTATAGTGCCCAATTGGAAAGGTTAGCCCAAGCTTTAAGAGAAAAAGAACCCGCGCTGATTAATCGGAAGGGCGTAATTCTTCACCAGGATAACGCACGACCGCATACTGCAAGAATCACTGCTGAAAAACTGCGCCAGTTGGAATGGGAAGTTCTCCCTCAACCTGCATATTCTCCTGATATTTCCCCTTCTGATTACCATTTGTTTCGTTCTTTGCAAAACTTTCTTCTTGGAAAAAAATTTAAGAATGAAGAATGCCTCAAAAATGCATTGACCGAATTTTTTGCATCAAAATCACAAGAATTTTACAACAGAGGAATTAAATGCTTCCTGAGCATTGGGCACAAGTAGTAGGAAACAACGGCAACTATATTGTTGATTAAATTTTGTTGTATTGTTTAAATAAATTCGATTTTAAAAAGTATTAGAAAACGACATTAATTATTACTAGACCAATAGGTAATGCAAACATGCTAAGCTGGGGGTGAATTTCACTTTTTTAGGGAACATAAAGGAGGCTGAGGTGGCTGAAACCAAGAGTCATGGGAATCATATGAAATAAAGTCATAAATGTGGGTAGGAGACTAACCAGACAGGGCTTGGGGACATGAAATCGAGTTTATTTTAAATATCATGGAAAACCATTGAATATCTTAACTTGAGAAAGGGAATAGGAGCAGGCTAGAAGAAGTCAATGGGGAAGAAATGGGGCTATATGTAATACTTAAAAAAAAAAATAAAGATTTTAAAAAATAAATATATAAATAAATAAAAGTCACCACACTGGACCACCAAACATATTCATACAATCCAGAAGCTAATAAAATATGATAGAAGGGCATCCACACTAATAAAAGAGAAAGATGCAAATTGATGTACCTTCGCAACACCCACCAGCCAATCAGGAGTTAGTATGCAAATTAACCCAACAAAGATGATGGGTTAATTTGCATACACAGCCACTAAGCAGCAGGAGGCGGGATGCTTGCTTCATTGCCATGGCAACAATGCAGGCATTCTATTCTGCCCCAGCTATTCTGGGCCTCTGGGCAACTTGGAAAGGCAGAAAGGCAGTTCTGACCAGAGTGAAAGGCAGTGGTGCCAGCAGCCAGGGGAAGAAAAGCCCATTCTTGCACGAATCTTCATGCATCGGGCCTCTAGTAATGAATAAATGAGAAAAATAGCAAATATCTAAAAATTCCACAGCACATATAATTTCTAACTTGCACAATTCCCATTTTGCAATGCTTCTAACAACAAAGCTGAGGAGAGGAAAGGGAGAGAAGTAGTGAAACCATGAAGAAAAACTCCTTCTTTAGAATGAAAATGTGCTTCCAATTTTCTGTTACATTCGAAAGTTCCCTCCTTTTAGTCAGTCTTCAGTGCATAAGGGTAGGTTG
Source organism: Pipistrellus kuhlii (assembly GCF_014108245.1). Taxonomy (NCBI): domain Eukaryota; kingdom Metazoa; phylum Chordata; class Mammalia; order Chiroptera; family Vespertilionidae; genus Pipistrellus; species Pipistrellus kuhlii. Next base: position 12,281,785 of record NW_023425515.1, read on the forward strand.
TGCCAAGTAATTTGTGAGTAGCATCATCTCCTCAGCCTCTCTATATAATTCAGCACTCACCAAATAACTATGGTCTCCCCAATCTTGTATCAAAGATTGAGAATGCACTGAATTACATAAGAATGGTCCTACTGTGCTCTGTTTTATGAGACTGAACGACCACTAATAAACTTGCTAGTGTCCATCATTGTGAGCACTGATATCACATGGCATGCTCAACTCAAGTGCAATATTTGAATCTCACTTTCTTGTGGAATCTAAAGGTTCTATGGAACCCTGGTTAAGAAACAAGGATCTAATTTTTAAAAAATGTTTTAACAAAAATTTCTGGATTTATGGGGTGCAGCTACACTGAGGACGAATTTAGTCACACCAGCAAGTAGAAAGCTGAGTCTCCATCACTCAATGGCTCCCTAAAGTGGCATGTGAATCATGCAAGCAGGGTTCATCAGTTGATCCAAAACCAAACTATATTCTGACTTGGAAAAGAGTATTGATGAAGCTGCCTATGTCTGCATGTGGCATCCCAGACATCAATGTGGCATCTGGTACTGCTTTCTTCTCCTACTCATTCTTCATCATCAATAAATGTGGCTTTGAGTTAGATTTATATTTTGCTTGAATCTGGTTGACAATTTAGCCATTGTCACCTGACTGAGGAAACAAGGGGACTGCCAGGAATGCAAGAGGAAACAAAATGTTTTATTTTGACCTTGTTAAGTTTGAAAAGCCTACTAAACAACAGCGTAGAGATATCAAACAGGTATATGGATTTTTAAGCCTGGAGCTACAGAGTATGTCAGAGCTGAATGCACAGGGTTGAATAATTATGAATTCCAATGGGTTAAATCTAAAAAGGAAGAAATATCAATTGAGCTATTAGCTATTAAATGTGTATACATTTTGGGAGACACCCTGTATATACATTTACGAGCATGAGAATGAATGGGATAAGATAGGTTAAAGAAGTATAAGAATTAAACCCCTGGTATCACAATATTTAAGGATGAAATGAGGACAAGGAACAAAGTAGATTTAGATGAGGCGGCCAATGAAAATCACAGTTTAGGATGTTGTCTGAGAGGAAAAGTGGGTTCCAAAGAGGAGAAAGTGGCCCATTTTAACAATGCTGCTAAACACCAAGAAAGAGAGGAGTTTGTGGGACTCAGAAACAGAGGCAACCCTCGCAAGAGCAATCTCAGTGTGGTGTTGGGGTCACTCCACTGATGTGAGCCTGTATGTTAAGGAGGTGGAGAAAATTAGACTTCAAGTCACGGAGTTGTCTTTACTTATGAGAGACGACAGCAAAGAAAGTTTTAGGTTGATGGAAATGAAGCAAGACAGCAAGAAGCCAATGGCTAAGGACAGCAGAGATGATTTCACAATGAGATCTCTCACTAAGCCATGGAGGAATGCGATTCACCACAGAGGAGAGATAACTTCATTTCAGGTAATAGAAGGAAAGGTAAAGAGCACAGATGGTTATTTTGTGGTGGGAATAAAAGGGAACTCATGTCAGCTTCTATTTTCTCACTGAAAATTGAGAGAAGATTGTGAGCTAAGAGAGGGATTCCCGTAGGAGGTGTGAGTGGAAGGGAGAAGAAGCATGGGATTCCTGGCAGTTCCCTGAATAAGGGAAACATAACCAGGGGGAGAATGTGTGGGTATATGCAAGTCTGGGGGTTGGAAAGTGTCTGTTAAGTGACAAAGAACTGGATTCCGTTGGTCCACAGCTCTTCGGGCAGGAGTGGCTTGCACGCTGTGCCCAGGAAATACAGACACCAGCCAAATGGGCTTTAGAAATATTGGTGTAAGTCCTTGTCCCCAGCTGCCCCGGAAGGAGGGTAGCTCACTCTTGCCCCCTTTCTCCTATCATGTACTGAAATCAAAGAGTCCTTCAAAATCTGGACACTTAAAAACTTTGCAGAAGTTTCTATCTACTCATATAATTTAATATTGGACTTAGAACTTGGAGTCAGATTCAGGTGAACTTAAAATAACAAATAGTTTTAGTAGTTTATACACTTGGGTATTATGTAGAAAATTCATACAAACTACGTATTTTTGAACCAATGCCTGATTAGGCTTTGGAAAAGTGAAACTCAATATGTGTTTATTTCCAACATCTTCATTAAAGTCTTCAAAATGTGCTTTTAATAATAAGCCTTCTAACTTGATTTTTCCCAGTTAAATTTCTCATTAGTTTAAACTTTATTTATTATTGTACTGACAGTTTTTACATATATTCTGTGTTTTAGAAATAAATGGAAGATCGTTCAGATTTCAAAATTAGAGATATATTTATGTAAAAGGAACTTTCAACCACTAAAATTAGATACATCTGAGAAAACACTTCCCATTACTTGTTTTTTTTTAATATACATTTTTATTGATTTCAGAGAGGAAAGGAGAGGGAGAGAGAGACAGAACCATCAATGTTAAGAGAGAATCACTGACTGGCTGCTTCCTGCATACCCCACACTGGGGATCGAGCATGCAACCTGGGTATGTGTCCTGACCGGGAATTGAACTGTCACCTCCTAGTTCACAGATCAATGCTCAATTCCTGAACCACTCAAACCTTTTTAATTCGAACGTTTTCCCCCTTGATATCAAATTGCTGCATTTAAGGTTTTCTTTTGTGACATTAAAAAAAAAAACTGTATAAGCTCATTAGCAAGAGTAAATGAATTCTAAATTGGACTAATTCACACTCAAATCCAAAGTGAAAAAAAAAATGCTTTGGAAAATATTAAAAGCATAATCTTATGCTTTTAACAACTTTTTTATAAGTCATGGGAAACTTGTTTTCCTTGGCCCCCCAAAATAATCAGGCTTTCATAAACCTAGAACTTGGCTGTTGCAAAAGAAAACTCACATTCGGATGACACAAATCACCACAACATCCAATAAAAGGTGTTTTGTTTTTGTTACTGTTTGTAAATTCTGTTGAACATAGAGTCTCTGGCCCATTCTGTAGCCACTTCCTTCAGTTTGCATAATATAAACCAAAGATGCATCCTTCCTAAAGGATTTTTATACTATGCAGTATACATAGAATTATGACCATTTATCATGAACAAATACTACTCCTATTGACGAATGTAGGAATAAGGGGGAAAAGTTTTGCTTCCTTCTTTTTGTGGCTCTAGGGAGCTAAAGTCATTAGTGTTCTTCCATTGCAAGTAATGGAACCTGAACTAGCATAGAAAAAAAAAAAAAAAGGAATCCTATATAATAAAGGGCTAATATGCAAATTGTCCCCTTAACCAGGAGTTTGACCAGAGGGCGGGGCTGGCCCACCAACCACCCATGGCCCCTCTGCCCAGAAGGCCTCACTCTTGATCTCCTCCCCATCCCTATCAGGGACTGGCCTGGCCCGATCGGACTCCACCTGTGCACAAATTTGTACACTAGGCCTCTAGTAAAATTATAAAGAAAAATAAGGGATGTCTCATGAATGAAAAAGACTAAATCTTAATGCATTGGGGGGGAGGGGCAGTCCCTCAGCCCAGTCTGCACCCTCTCCAATCTGGGACCCCTTGAGGGATGTCCAACTGCCCATTTAGGCCAAATCCTGGTGGGAACAGGCATAAATGAGCAGTCAAACATCTCTCTTATAATCCAGAACTACTGGCTCCCAACAGCTCACCTGCCTGCCTGCCTGATTGCCCCTAACTGCTTCTGCCTACCAGCTGGATCACCCCCTAATCATTCCCCTACTGGCCCTATTGCCCCTAACTGCCCTCCCCTGCCAGCCCGGTCACACCCAACTGCCTTCCCCTACAGGCCTGATCACCCACAACTGCCCTCCCTGCTAAAAATCTTGTGGTAGCCATTGTGTATATTGGAGTGATAGTCAATTTGCATATTACTCTTTTATTAGATTTTATATATATATATATATATATATATATATATATATATATATATATATATATATATAGTTCATTTCAGAGAAGAAGGGAGATGGAGAAAGAGATAGAAACATCAAAGATGAAAGAGAATCATTGATTGGCTGCCTCTTGCACACCCACGCTGGGGCTTCTTTTGTCTGTATCCATTCTGATTATAAATTCTATGAGGGCAAGGATCAGATCTTTCTCATTCAATAATATAGCTCCAGGGACTTGCATAATACCTGGTACATAGTAATATGTTTGAAAACATTGGTTCAATGAATACATAGATGCCAAAGGAAAAGATAAAGCACTATTATGACTATGTTAGATATGTAAATTAGAATTCCATTACCAGCTACTTTAAAACTTCATATCTGTACTGCAATTTAGGAATCTCAATATATGAAAGCATTAAAGTCACCTTGTAAAGTAATTGTTTTAACAAAAGCTAATAGCCGTTTCATATCATATTCACTTTGGTTTAAGTGCTTTACAAATACAACTACTTAATCTTCTCTACAAACTTATGGAATAGCAGCTAATATGTGCATTTTACAAATAAAGAAACTAAAGGGACTCTACCTGGTTTGGCTCAGTGGATAGAGCTTCTGTATGTAGATCAAAGGGTCCCAGGTTCTATTTTAGTCAAGGGCATGTATCTTGGTTGCAGGCTCCTCCCTGGCTGGCCCTGGTTGGGGCTCTCATGCAGGAGGCAACCAATCCATGTATTTCTCTCACATCAATGTTTCTCTCTGTCTTTCCTCCTAAAAAAAAAAAATCAATGGAAAAATATCTGCAGGTGAGGATTAACGAAAGAAAGAAAAAGAAAAGAAAAGAAAAGAAAACAAAACAAAACAAAAGGAGAAAGAGAGAGAGAGAGAGAGAGAGAGAGAGAGAGAGAGAGAGAGAGAGAGAGAGAGAGAGAGAAAGAGAGAGAGAAGAAGAAGAAGGAGGAGGAAGGGAGGGAAGAAGGAAGGGAGGGAGGGAGGGAGAAGCTGAAGGGAAGGTCATGTCTTGCCCAAAGTCACACAGTGAAATATAGGAAATCCAGCATTTGAGCACAAGCAGTCTGGCTTCAGAGTCTGCATGCTACACCACAATAAGTTTGCCAAAATATCTCTATATCTAGGCGTCTCTCCTAGTATTTTAAATGTAGTTTCATTTGGGAGGGGAAAAAAATAAAAACAAAGTGCAAGCCAGCCCTCAGACTATATCTGTAGCATGAAATGAATACAACCATGTCCCCATTCAGGGCTGACAAACAAGCTCTACCAGGTTACAATGTGGGTGTGTTTTTCCATCATTAACTTAAATGGAACCTGTTTGGTCCAGTCCTTTCTAACAATGAAAGGCCATTTCATCATTCCCATTTTTTATTTATTTTTTTTTGCACCATCATCCACTCATCCATTACTTATCTTCAAAAGCTCTGTCAGCAGAAGCTCTATCTTCAAAAAATGACAAAGTAAGAAAAGCTTATAGACTTGGCCTTAAGTCCAAAAGTTAATGGCCGAGAGCAACTTGGTTTCATAACCCAACGTGGTGCTTAAGATATTTTAGAATTATTGATGCCATAAAAATTTCACTTAATTAGAACTTTAGCATTAAGTTTCAAGGAAAACTAGTACATATGGAATCCAATTCTTGGAATAGCACTTTACCTAGTATGAAAATAATTAATTGCAAGAAATCCTTTGTGTGTTACTTACATATAATTTTCAAGTATATATATCTATATTTCACCATATCTAAGAGTTGTATTTTTTTTAAAGGATTCTTTTGACAAAATGTGAACGTGTGTCAAAGGGGGAATTATCCTGGGTGGCATTGCATAGCAAATAAGTTTCTTAATAGCAGATCTAGAGTTTAGAGTTATAAGAAGTCAGAAAGATCCTCTCCTGCTGGTGTGAAAGAAGCAAACTGCCATGTTGTGAACTGCTCACAGGGAAAGGTGGCCCCTAGGAGTTGAGAACCTCAGTCTATGACTACGAGGAACTGAACTCTGCGGGCAATCTGAATCAGCTTGGAGAGGACCCCACTCTGCAGCCCAAGATGGCATCGGGATTTCACTTGAGAGTCTGAGTAGGGGGACCCTGCTAAGCACTGCTCAGAGTTCAGACCTACCCAATGGTGACATGATGAATGTTTTATGCCACGACATTTGTGATTGTTAAGCAGCAAAGAAAACTAATAGAACAGCAATTTTCAATCAGTGTGCTGCAAGAATTTTTTAAATATGTAATATCTGACTATTGAGTCGGGGCACTGACCTCTTTTCACTTAGATTGTCAATTTTTTTTAAATGACAACAGCCAACACAATAATAACTGTCTGGTGTGAATGGATCAAAATTATATTTTTTGTCAGATTAGTGAATATATATATATTTTTTTGGGGTACTGAAGAGTGATAGTAATTAGTTTATGAGTGCCGTGAGATGAAAAAGGTTGAAAATCACTGGACTAGAAAATGGGACTGCTAGAAATCTATTCCTCCACAGAGCAATAAGGACACTAATAAAATTTCTCAAAATCAATTTTCAGAGAGCAATATGAACACTAACAAAATTTCTCAAAATCAACTTTTAAAACTCTGGAAATAACCAAACACTTGCACCAATGTGAGTAGTGTTTATTCGAGAAAAATTGACACTCACAGGCATTGTCTTTGTTTGACCTAACTTAGAAGGCTCTCGGAGCAAACAGCCTTTCCTCTAAGTTTTTTGTCAGATAAAAGAAAAAAAAAAAGTTGTAATTGTATAACACTACACCTGCTTAAGTCACAAATAATAATCAGAGCATACAAGAGGCTTAAAATGGGGTGGGGAGGACTTAAAAGGTAAATCTGTGGGATGAGATTTGTAGGGAGATTTGTGTTTGGCTTTTTTTCTTTATTGATTATTACATATGTGTCCTTATTCCCCAACCCCCTGCTCATGTCCTCACCCTGCTGGTGTCTGTGTCCATTGGTTAGGCTTATATGCATGCATACAAATCCTTGGGTTAATCTCTCCCCCTTATCCGCACCCTCCCTTACGTTCCCTCTGAGGTTTGACAGTCTGATCAATGCTTCTCTGTCTCTGGATCTGTTTTTGTAGGGAGATTTGAAAAACTCTGAAATATACTTGAGAGTCAGACATTAAAATATGGTCACATTGAGAATCCCCTGATCTCTCAACTGTAGCTTACCTCAAGGATCTACACAAGCAACAAGTAAGGGCTATTAGATGTTATAAACTGATGGAGCAATTTAAGGGGTGCCCCTGTATTCACAGAGTTCCTTAGAAAAGGGTGGGAAGCTAACACTTTCAAGATGTTTAAGGAAAACACTGTCCAATAATTAGCTAATAACTAATTGTTATTAGTTATTAGCTAATTATAATTGGCTAATTAGTACCAGTGGCCACATTTGGCAAAGAATATAAACCAGCAGCATCCACCACAAACAATGGAGAGAACATGGAGAGGGAAGTCTAATGTCCAGATCTCATATTATTTTAAATGTCCAATTTTCAGGGGGATGGATGTAAAGTACAGCATATGAAATATAGTCAATATTGTAATAATTAGATATGGTATCAGATGGGTATCAGAATTATCAGGGGGATAACTTTTAATTTATATAAATGCTGAATTACTATGTTGTACCCAAGAAATGAATATAATACTGTATATCAACTACAGTTGAAAATTTTAAGAATAAAATAAATTGTCCAATTTCCAAGCAAGAAATTTCAAGACATGCAAAGAAACAGGTTGGATAAATCAGGAAATAAAAAATAAAAATCCATAGAAACTGGCCCTGAGGAAATACAGACATTGGAGCTACTAAATGAAGATTTTACAATGACTATTATAAATATGTTGAAAGAACTAAAGGAAACCATGTCTAAACACCAAAGGATAGTATAAGGATGTCTCATGACATACAGAATATCAATAAATAAAAATTATAAAAAAGAATCAAATAGAGACTTTAGAGGTGAAAAACCCAACCAACCAACCAATACCCAAAGTAAGGAAATAATAAATATTAGAACAGAAATCAATTAAGCCACTCAGAACATAAGATGGAAAAATCCAGAAAGTTTTTAGTCTGGATGATAACTTAAGCCTTGTGAAATTCTGAGCAGAGATTCCAGCTAAGCTGAATCCAGTTTCTGAGCTACAGAATTAAAAGATGAACTAGCGGCCTGGTGCAAAAATTCATGCACTTTGGGGGGGTTGTCCCTCAGCCCAAGCGGGCCTATGCCGCAATGTAGCCTCCCTCTGTGAGAGGCAACTGGCTGATCAGGGGAAGGTGCCGCCCCCATCACCCCACTGCTGCTGCCACTGCCAGCTGCTGCAGCCACCAAGGTGTTTTAATCAATATGGAGTCCAGTTCCTTCACCACAAAACAAATGACAACTTTCTTTAAGCATTTTCAAGATGTCTCTTTCATAGAATATGACATTTCTTTCTTTCTTTCTTTCTTTCTTTCTTTCTTTCTTTCTTTCTTTCTTTCTTTCTTTCTTCTTCTTCTTCTTCTTCTTCTTCTTCTTCTTCTTCTTCTTCTTCTTCTTCTTCTTCTTTTTTCCCTCACCTGAGGTCATTTTTCTATTGATTCCATTGGTTTTTAGAAAGTGTGGAAGAGATAGGGAATGACAGAGAGAAACATCAATGTGAGAGGGACACTTAAAATGGTTGCCTCTTGCATGAGTCCTGACCTGGGCCCCAGCCAGAGAGAAGCCTGCAACCTAGGTACATACCATTGATCAGAATTGAACCCAGACCCTGCAGTCCACAGGCCAAGGCTCTATCCACTGAACCAAATCTACTAGGACAGGATATGACATTTCTTAGCCCCTCCAGCAGTGAACCTTCATTTTTTCCTCCAGGAGTGAGGTGGAAAAATCCTAGATCACCTTCTTGGATTCATATTACCCAAGTTACCAAGAACACTGCCAGTGGCGTACTGGGAGCTTAACCAATGAGCGGTCAGAAAAGGTGTTTCCTCTGCAGCTCACACTCAGAGGCAGGACTGCTGGTTTGCTGCAGCTGGAGCAGCCCCAGGCCTCCCTGTCTATGTAAACTCCGGGGCTGCCTAAGCCAATGCAGTGGCTCAGGCCACCCTAGGTCCCTGTCAGTGTCCACCCCAGACCCCCCTGTCAGTGTCTGCTCCAAGGCCACCTGAGTTGGCAGGGCAGCTCAGGCAGGCCGCCCTTTGTCTGTCTGCATCTCTACTCTGGGCCTCACCTGCACTGGCAGCCACCTCCTGACTGATCATGACTGCTATGACATCCTGGCCTAATTTGCATTGTATATTCTTGTTTTGTGGCTGAATGTGTAATATACATCCTCATTAAAGTTAACAAAACAAAAACTTCCAACTTAACTTTCAATTTAATATTCATTTTGAAGTAATGTGGCAGGTCATATTCACACACACACAAAAAATAGCCATAGTAGTAATTTCAATCTATATATGCTTCCAGAACCTTCTCATTCCTTCATCAAGAGGTAGAACTTTTTTCCCCTGTGCTTGAAACTTGATAGGTTTTTGTGAAACTCTAGATGAAGACTACAGACGAAACACTATATGAATTCTGAGGGTAGGTCCTTGTAAGGCAGTTTGGTTTTTACTTTCTTGGGACACTCACCCTTGGAAGCTAGCTGCCATGTTGTCCAGAATTCTAGCTACTTCTTGCTATGAGTAGAGAAGAGATGAGATGTCCTTGCCAACTACTGCCCAAATTGCATATTCTTGAGCAAAATGTATTATGGCTGTTTTAAACCATTAAGTTTTTATGTATTTTTAAGGCAGTAATGGATGTAAAAAAAATAATAAAATGAAGAATAAAAAATTTTAAAGACTGAAAGGAGGCAGAATAACCTCTATTTGAAATGATGAATTCCATCATAGATAACAAAATCCACTAAAATAAAATAAAATGTAAAATAACTCAAGTGGACTTGGTGATGCCTAATTTTACGGGCCAAGAGGTCATAATAATGACTTCTACAAGTGGCTCTTAATGGGGATTGGCTTTTACCCCCAGAGAACAACTGTCAATGTACGGAGACACTGTGACTTCACAATTTGGAAAGTGCTGCTGGCATCTCATGGGTAGAGGCCAGGGATGCTGCTAAACATATTCCAATGCACAGGACAATCCTCCACAATATAAAATTATCTGGTCCAAAATACCAATATCAATAGTACCAAGCTTAATAAACGCAGACTAACACAATGGCGATGGATATGGAAATGAGTGGGCTTAGCCAAAGTACATATGAGAGGCAGCGTTAACAGGAGTGCTTGTGTGAGGTGATAAAAAGGGAAGAATGATGGTAACTCCTGGATTTTTTGGCCCGAGTAGCTAGTTGGATGGTGGAACTATCACTAAAGGGATTTCTGTCCTGGGAATAATCAACAGCTTTGTTTTAGACAGTTTACATTTGAGATGCCTATTATAAACCCAATTAGAGATAGCAAGTAAGCAGTTGGATAGACAAGTTGACAGCTGTAAAAAAAACAACAACACATGACTAATGCTATACACTTAGAATCTCCAGCGTATTTCTCCTCCAAACCTTGCAACAATCTTAGGATGAGGCATCATTCTCCAACATTTTAGGAAGTGGAGGTTCAGGAGAACGTAAATCATTGACTCAGTGTTTTGCCAAGTCTAGCATTGAAACCAGATGCATCAGATTCTAAAGTCCTTGCTTTTAAACCAAAAACAAAACCCAAAGAACCAAACTTATATGTTGTCTGAAGAACAAAAAGTACATGAGGAGTGGAATTGGGTATCATATCCCAGAGTTTTGTCAGTGATTTAGATTCCTGTTTATACCAGAGTCATTTTTAAGTGCCACTGCATTTTTTTGTGTGTGCTTGCTTTAGATTGGATTCCTGGCTTCATGCTTGAAATCAAAGTATCTTAATTAAATCTCTCCCATAGATTTGAATTTACTTGCCATCTGGAATGCAGAAGCAGCTCAGAGACTTTTAACTTAATTGGGGTGCGAGCCCTTTTGTTTGGCCCTCGTGCTGTTTGGCAGCCCGGGCCCCGCTGCCTCTGTCTGGGACAGGCTTCCCTCAGACTGCAGTCAGCAAAAGGGAACATCGGGAAAAGTGCTGATGCCCGAAGCACTGCAGCCCAAAACCACTTAATTAATATACAGGTTTAATGCATTTGGTAATTAAAATTTAATTCCCTTAAGATGCACAATAGACACAGCTTCTTCTGCAAGCATTTAATCCATCGTGCTGCTAAGACTAAAGCTGAAAGGGGAATTGAAATGAAGTTGTTCCTCCTTTTGAAGCATTAATTACACCCAGAGCAGTCCAATGATAGCATGTGCTCAGCCCTGAGTGATCGCCATTCTTGCTGAGTGTTGGGACCTCTCTTTTAGAGAGACAGCATTTTTAGCACAGAACACCTGTGTGTGCAGAGAAGCCCCTCTAAAGTACACTTTGTCACGGAGTATAAATTACTTGAAGAAATTTAAGCTACCCCCAAACAACAAAAACTCAACATGAGGATTCAAGTGAGTAAATGGACTACTGTCCAAACCATATTTGCATCCTCCTGAGACTCTTGGGTTTAAGTAGTTTACCAAAAGAGAAATAATATTTCACTTACAAATATATCCAGCACCTACTTAGTAAGAAAGTAGAGAGCCTGATGGAATTTTGGTCCCTAGCTAAATCCCACTCAAAACAAACAAATTCCAGATAGAGTGTCTTTCACATTTGCTCTCTAGGATAAGCACAATTCACATTAGCATGTTAAAGCTCTGGGAGGAAATCCTATAGCGTAACTGAGAACAAAAACCAAAATGTCTTGCTTTGTACAATTCAATATTTCTAAGCTAGGAAACTCTTTTAAGAAGTGACACCCATTAAGATCCTATAGAACTAATATTCCAAAACACTGTGTTTGGAGAAACTACTTGACTTTCCCCAAAAATCTTTGACACTTGCTCATTTAGTAACATTATTAAAGTGAGAGTAAAGTACTTTAGCTGCCTTATAATAATCCATCTATTCAATCAATATTTATTTCCAGATGTGCACAAAAGTCATATACAAAATCATTCATAGCTGCACTAGTTTTAATGGCCCAATGCTCTAAACACTACAATATCCTTCAACAGCGGAATGGATGAATAACTGTGGAATCGGCTATGCCTTTTCTTTGGCACAAGGCTCCTTTCCTCCATCTTCAAAATCAGCCTGGACACGTCAAATCCTTCTCACACCTCTATCCATCTGGTCGTCTGACTAAGCCTGGTAAGATGCTCCATTTTTAAGGTTTCATGAGATTAGACTGGGCCCACCAGGATACTCCTGTCTCAATGCCCTTAACCTAATCACATGCACAAAGCCCTTTGGACCTCTTGGAATGACAGGTTCTGAGAGAAAGGACGTGAACATCTTGTGGAGGAGGGTATTATTGAGCTTACCACAATACTGAACATAATGCCACATACAGGAGATTCTCAAAAATAATCTTTTTTTTTCTCCCCTCCCCAGTTTTATTGATACAAGATTGACATACAGGGCTCTGTGTGTGTGTGTGTGTGTGTGTGTGTGTGTGTGTGTTTGTGTGTCTGTGTGTCTGTGTGTGTGTGTATATGTGTGTTTTAAATTAAGTCATAGTTAACAATCAAGTCATTGAGATGAAAATTCAATCCAACAATCATTTAAATTGCCCCAAAAAACTATCTATGTCTGATAATACTTCTTCTAGGGAAAAATTTTTCTCAAAAGAGCAGACCTCAAATGGTGGTGGAGTAAAATAAAATAGTTCCCATATTAAATCTTCACCATTTCCACCCTAATATGCCAGTCCTGCACAAGACCGGAAAGTGTCCCTCTCCCCACAAAAAAAGAATTATCCAAAGCAAATTGTCAATAGTGCCATGGCCACAAAACCGGAGGAACAGCAAGAAAACCATTAGACCCTGTTTAAACACCAATGTTTGTATGAGCAGCAGCCTCTGTGACCTTTACCCATTTGATGTCATTAGCACTCCCCTTTCACTGTGACAAGCAAACATGTCTTGAATATTGGCAACTGTCCCTTAAGGTCAAAATTGTCTGCAGTTGAGAATTGCTGCTTTGAATTAAAATATATAAGCTCTCTGGTCAATAGAATCACGTTTAAGAAATAGCTCAGAAAACAAAAGCCAGAACACACTGCCCACATGAAAAAATGAAACCACTTGTAAAATATGCTATGTTTGATTTGTCTAGATGCCCAATATTCAACAAAATTCGATAGTAAATACATGTTCTGATGCTTGCTTTTCTTGAAATGTAATTTTTCTCATCAATACTCCTGAGTATGTGGGTGACGTAAATAGAAAATGTAAATGGGAGATGCAGGTGCAAAATAACAGGAGAGCATCTGTCTCCTCATTAAGTTTTTTGAATAAGCTGTGTTTCTGTCTTAGACCTAGCAAAGCACCAGCAATGAGGGGTTTTTATATGTAGCATCTTCTGTTGCTGCTTTTCATGGTTCCAGGCAGATGTTAAAAGGGGTCATCTTAATGAAACAGGGGGAATTGAAAAGAGAATGTAAGAGTGATCGAAGAGTATTCAGGATTGAAAGAAAGAACACAATCTACACAAAATCTATGGTATGTCCAACCCTGAATGTGTCCTCATTCATGAAAAGGAGGAACTGTCTTCCATTTTCACTCCCACAACTTAAAACAGCTTAGTTCTAGTATCTGTATAAGCTCTATTAATGTTAAATGCCTGAATTTTCATAAAAACAAAAACCTCTTGGAGTATTGTGTGATTGAAATAAATCCTCAAATAAAACATACTGTAAAATCATCTTAATATTTTTAGTAATGTCCCAATTTATTATGTACTTTTCCCCCCGCTTCTTTTCTGGAATATATTTTCAATTTTCTAATCTCTTATGTGATACAGCTATTATGTTCCTTTATTTTGGCAATATAAGCTTTAAAAACAGTGAAACCAGAAACGCAGACTTATTAAAATACTTTTATTAACCTTATACGTAATTTCTATCTACAGAAAAGTAGAGAGAGTAAGATCACTTGATAACATCCAATTGAAGAGAGTGAAATAATCTAATCTGAAATTTAGCAAAATAGTGTTACTACAAAACAGACCTCCAGGACTAGGTCTATATAACACATAACTACTAAAGACCCATGTACACATTGGACTTTATCCAATAATTATAGCAATTGGTGAGATAGTATTTTTTTCACATATTTTATTCACATGTTATAGCCCAAATGAGAACATCTACCCAAATGCATTATGGGCAGGCCATCTGTTGTTTGGCTGACACAACTTGCCTGCAGAAAGAGAAATAAAGTCTTCATAGAGATACGTATGAATGAATTTTTTAATGGAATATATCTATAATGTTACTAGCAAAATGACGAGTGAAAGTAGCATTTCATTTTTCAATTTAACATTTGTTTTTCTCATCACTGTTATTAAAACATGTAATTTCTTTTCTTTTCCGACCACCAATATTTTTTCTTAATAGTTCCCAAATGTATAATGACAGGTAAGTAAGACAGACTGTAGCTAGAAAGATGCCCTCAAATGGATAATAAATACGCACCATAAACATTGCAACAGATTGCACTTTCAAAAATAGCCTCAACATATCTTTCATTTCACACATCCTTGCTTCTACAATATGACCTTGGCACTCCTCCAATTGAGTGACAGTACCTATATCCACTCCCCTTGAATGTGAGCAGGTGCATGACTAGCTTGTAACCCACAGAGGCGGTGGCAGTCATGGATGTGGCACCAAATGGTTTCTGAGGCGGCTTCCACCTTAGTCACTGAAAAACACTTGGAATCTTGAACTTACAGGAAAGCTGCCATGCTGTGAGGAAGTCAAGCCACCAAGTAATGCCAAAAATAGGCACATGTGATGGCATCCTAGACTCTGAATCCTGCTAGCCCAGTGGCTACATGTGAGTAAACAAACATCTACCTAGATGACTAGGCCTCAACCATCAAGTTACATCACTCTTCCCAGCCATTGAGTCTTCCAGTGAGATGCCAGATATGTGGAGCAGATATAGGTCAGGTCCACTGTGAGCTCTAGAAATTCCTGACCCACAGAAGCCATGAGCTCCATAAAAACTTGTTTGATACGCCTGGGTTTGGGCTGGTTTGTTTCACAGCTATAGTCACTAGAACAAGCAGACTAACCATAACCAAACATTTTCATATGATGCACATATTAAATTTAACAAGAATAACAACCACAAATCCATGGGTAGCATGAAACTTCCCTGACACCACATTGACTTAAAAAGTAGACTTTAAAATCAGATCCCTACAAATTCTGCTTTACCAGTTATATGGGTGGCAATTTTTCTTTTTGGAAAATAAAATACAATAAACATGTTTAAGCTCTGACTTTGAGGGTCATTGATAGGTTTCCAGTGAAGCAATTCATTTCTCTTTCAAAGGTAAGTTAATTGAAAATAATTTGCTTGTTAAAGTCTTTTTACCCATACAAGGTTTTCATCAAATCTTCTAGGTGCTTTCCTCTGAGAATCCTAGGTCAAAAGAACTACGCTGGGCCATAATTCATCCGAGAATCTCCCAGTTACACTGAGAATCCAACACCATAGACAGTTCAGCAGTAGTAGCACTTGGCCTCTGACATGACTTTAGAAATACTCTGTGTTCATAATGCCTTTAAATTACTTGATTCCAGGATTTCCTTTTAGTGGACTGATGACCCCCTGAGACTTTAAAGCAATTTAATATAAATGGCCTTGCTCTGGCATTGCTTAACAATGTAAGCTAGGTTCAAAAGGACTAGAATTGAATCAGTAGCCTCCCCCCAGGACTGAAGAACTGCAGCCTAAAGGCTGGGTTTGAAAGAACACTTGTAGTCAAAATCATTGCTTCTTTGGCGGTCTTCCTAACGCTGATAACCTGAGTGAGAGCCAACCGCAGAAGACTGCTTAATAACTCACTGACTGGCTGAAGTGTTCCATGAGTAACATGATTTAGCTCAACTCAGTGGTCTTGTATTTTATACCACAATGTTTCTCAAAAAACCTCAAAGTTCTTCCCTGGTGTTTTATTGTACTGCATTTATATTACAATTATTCCTGGAGGATATGTTGAGGGTGGATACTATTTGTCTCCAGTTAAGGACAAAAGTTTGCAGAATGAGTGGGGAAGAACCTCTTCTCTCCCGGCTCATGATTAACAGTGAAGAAAGGCCAACCAGAATAACACTTCTTGTTCCTCCTAACAAGAAGGGAATGTGTAAAAATCCTGCAGGAGAAGGCAGTCAGTATATCTACAAGGCACATAAATTCTGGGTTACTCCATGCCACAAGGATGGCAAGGACAGGTTCTCTAATGGGAAGACTGGACGCTTGGCAACTTAGGGACTGGGACTGGGTAAGTCTGACTTATTAGCTGGTATCTTATATCAGATTTATCAATTATATCAGTGATATTTTGATCTCTTCAACTTGACTTTTATCATTTGATTCTAAATTCTGGTGGGGAGCAGGGATATGATAAATAGTCCCTTCTGAATCCACAGGACACTAGACAATAATTATTGTCTGTCTAATTCTCTATCCCAAGTTAGTTCACAGTACAGACTTGCAAGATACTCTTTCCAATTCTCTCCTTCCCAGAATTAATTGAAAACTGTCCTTTAGGTCCCAGATATGCCCTGTATTTGGTGATGTCCATGTGCCTGCCCCTCATCCCAATTTGCTTCTCACATTCTTCCCAAATATAATCTCTGCATATCTCTATCACACCATTTCTTGTAAGGACTTGACTTTTTCTCCCATCAACTTTAAGCTCATAGAGAACAGCAAATACAACATTCTCACTTTTGTGTTTCTAATACTTAATGTAGAATAAACATTGAAGGCATACCATAAGCATTTGTCCATTAATTAAAGTATAAAGTATGTAATAGGCAAAATTCTAAATATGTCCCCCCAAAGTCCCCATCCCCTGGTTATCCAATTAAACACTAATCTAATTTCTGCTATGAAAGGACTGTACATAAAATTAAGGTTAACAATTAGCTGACCTAAAAATATGTAAATTATCTTGTATTTACCCAGGTAGACCCCATATAGTCACGTGAGCCCTTAAATGCAAAGAAGGCAGAAGAGTTAGTCATAGATATACAGAAGAAGAGGAGGCAGAGGAGATGAGACAAAAATGGAGGTCGAGTAGATTTAAAGCATGAGAATAACTTATCCCACCAGAGTGGGTTGAAGATAGAGGAAGGTAGCCATGAGCCAAGGAATTTGCCAGCTACCAGAAGCTGAGAATGACCCGAGCCAACAGCCAACAAAGAAAGAGGGGCCTCAATCCTGCAGTCACGTGCAACAGAAATCTGCCAATATTCTAAATGAGCTCAGAAGTAGATTTGTGACTCCCCATGCCTATTTAGACTTTATAGGAGTTCATAATTATTGTAACGTCTTGACTATGGATATGTTTATGCATGAGGCAGAATTCTAAGATGGTCCCTAAGGTCCTCATCTCCTGGTGTACAAAACCTCCTCTTGAATGTAGATGAGAAGTGTGTACATGATGGGATATCTGTTCTCGATCATCTTACATCATATAAGATCCATCAAAGCAGACTGGAGTGGAATTTTTTTTCTGGCTTTGAAGAAATAAGCTGCCGTATTATGTAAGGGTAAAATGGTGAAGACCTGAGTGAGGCCTTTGGGAACTGATAGAAACTCATGACCTATATCCAGAATTAAATAGAGACTTTATTTATACAACTGCAAGGAACAAAATTGCCAACAACAATTGCCAACAACATCAATGGTCTGAGAAAAAGATTCTGAGCACCAAATGAGGATCCAGCCACAACCTACACATTAATTTCAATCTAATGGGACTCTGAGGAGAGGACAATTGAGCAGTGCTCAGACTTCCTAACTTAGATCTTTGTGACAATGAATAGATGTGCTTTCAGCCATAGAATTTGTGGTGGTAATTTGTTATGCAATACAAATACAGATTTATTCATTCTGTTCAAGCCTATCATATTATAGACAATGCTATAGTGGACAATCAGCCCTCAGAGGCAAGACCACTGTTAGGTTGTAGAGTTGGGACCAAAAGCCAGGTTTTGGTTTTGTGCTTCCATGTTACTGTAGAATGGATTACTCATGTATCCAAACCATTCTATAAACTATTTTATTAAATCTCATCAAACCACTTACCACCGACTGATACAGATTGTTTTTACACATGCATTCACAGAGACACATACACAATTATATGCATTTGTCTTAGCCCAGAAAACTAGCTTTCCATCAAAAGACAATTTCATTTATTAGAGAACCACTTAGGACATGACGATGTTAACTTACAAAGGAGGTATAGTTCTACTCAAGAAACTTTGAATTTTTGCATGTGTAACTGATTTGATATTCTCATCAAAATGTAAATTGCAACCTAAAAGTTCGAGACTCCCCATGACTATTTAGACTTTATAGGATTAAAACAGCTCAAGATAGTTGAAAGATGATATTACACATTGTCCATAAGCAAAAGATGGATTTTCATGTGGACACACCCATGAGATGCTTTCTCTTCAATCAAACTTCAAACTTTAAATCTCCTATAAATGTTTGGTTCTCATGTTTCTGAGGACCCTATAGCATCTATTGGCTAGAACACCAGCAACTGTGCATGCATCTCCAGGATGGTCTCTTGTCAGCATTTATGCAGATAAGGATGGATTATTCAGTACGAGACCCCTTTTCCTAAGTCTGACCGTGACTGCCAATTATTGCTAGACAGAACAGCAATAAACGAGAGAGGGCAAGAGAACAATTCATCTGAAGACCGCAGCTTTCCTTGTCCTGTTTTCCCCTCCAAATGTCATTAAGGCTGAATCCAAAATCTGACTCTCACGGTCATGTTTTACTTTTACAAATCAGAGGAAATTAAACAGAACAGGGAAACAAATTCAAACAGAATGTTCATCAAGGAAAAAATGCATTCTCTGATTAGAAAGCAGGAAGGCCTGTTAGTAAGAGCAAAACTCTTCACTCCAGCAAAAGAGCCTGCTTTTAAAATAAATGGGTGCCCTTATCACATGATTAACGAGTGAGAAAGGGGGCTCCATCTCAATATTTTTCCTTTGATGGCCCAAATTCTGAATTAAGGTTTAAGCCTAGGATGGATTTAAAATAAATTTCCATTACTTAGTGACTTTTGGCACTAAGTAGAAAAACAAAGATATTTGGGGAGTTAATGGAAAGGTTTTCAATGTCAGCAACTAAACTGCTCAATTGTATGAGTTTTAAGATGCAAAAAAAGCTGAAACCGGTTTGGCTCAGTGGATAGAGCGTCAGCCTGCGAACTGAAAGGTCCCGGGTTCGATTGTGCAGGAGGCAGCTGATCAATGTGTCTCTCTCATCGATGTTTCTATCTCTCTCCCTTCCTCTCTGTAAAAAATCAATAAAATATATTTAAAAAGAAAAAGAAGCCAAAAATATGTATATTGTAAATGTATAGTCATACTTATTGGACAAGAAAGGAATTGAAGAAAAGAAAGTAATTTTCATAAATATGAGTATTTGGAGGCTGGCTTATGTGGCTTCACCCCCAATAACTGACTCTATGAAGTGCGCTGTATCCATTTTCCCATTAAGGGGTATTGTATGTATGTATATAAGTACATGAACCTCTGTAATAAATAAACCTCTGCAAAATCTATAAATTCTCTGCAAAAATCACCGACTTTTAAATTAAATTCTATCCTATCAATTTTCTTAAATCTTAGAAAATATTCTTCTATGTCTACAAAAATTACAGTAAGTGTCTAAGAGATCTTGAAAAAAAAGTATTATTATATTTTACAATGATATCTTTTAAGAAGATAGCTTTTTGAGATATATAGGCTTTTCATGAGATTTTGAATTAGGCATCTGGAGCTCTAAGCTTTATCTTTGCTGTGAGTTTGGTTGCTTCTGAAACACATTAAAAATGTCCATTCTTAAACATAAAAAAATCTCTACCTAAAAAAAAAAAAAAAAAAGGTGGTACCAATGTGCATTGCAGATTTGAGGATGAAATGAGTTGCTTGAAGTTAGTTAGCCCAAATCATCACTATTGTCATCACTATGTGATAATAGATGTGAAATAGTCACATCTTCATATTGTAGTTGCCTAAGGAGCCTGCTTTTCTTTTCTCCTGTGAAATAGTTACCAGAGGCCCTGACAGATTTCCCTTTGTGTTGCAATGTTCAGAAATAGGTTGCAAACCTACCCCTAAACCAATCACTGGTAAAAGGGGATCCAGCTGGTTTAAATCCATAGTGATTCATAACCTGAAGCTGAGAGAAGAGTCTACTTCTGTGAGCATGTGCTCATCGACTTATACTGAAGAAAACGGTTTCAGCAGGAAAGGATGAGAAGCGATTGGCTAGGCCACATGTTATCAAACTCGAGCCGCACTTATTTGTT
The DNA here is from genome assembly GCF_014108245.1 of Pipistrellus kuhlii. NCBI lineage: Eukaryota > Metazoa > Chordata > Mammalia > Chiroptera > Vespertilionidae > Pipistrellus > Pipistrellus kuhlii. The sequence continues at coordinate 12,302,178 of NW_023425515.1, forward strand.
TGTCTCCTGTCCATGGCTCCTTTCCCGCTACAATAGCACAGTTGAGTAGATGTGACAGACAGTGTGGCCTACAAAAGCTAACATATTTACCACCTAGCCCTTTGGAGATAAAGCAGGCCAATCTCTGAGACAAGGCCATTAATATCTTCCATAATTTATATTGCAAAGATCAAAAAGTCCTAGAACTTCCTATTATAATGAGAAAATAGCTGAGATTATGTCTATGGCCACCCATAGAAAGATGTAATGCTTTAGAATCTTGTCTTTTTAATTAGCAAACTTAGCCAGTTTATATATATGCCTAAGCAACCATTCAACCATTTGATGGTATGAACATTTGACCGGTAGCTATGATGTGCACTGAACACCAGGAGACAGACACTCTGACTGGTCGGTAGCTTGCTGCTGGGGTCTGGCCAATCGGGAGTGGGCGAGAAGGGCCAGACACGCCCTGAAGCCCTCTGGAGGTCCCTCTCTGGCTCCGATTGTGCACTAGTGAGGTTCCTCTGCCTGGCCTGCACCCTCTTGCAATCCAGGACCCCTTGGGGGATGTTGGAGAGCCGGTTTTGGTCCAGTCCTCACAGGCCAGGCTGAGGGACCCCATCAGTGCATGAATCCATGTACTGAGCCTCTAGTTTAATAGAATTTGGAATGCAATTGAAATAAGAAAGAATAGGAAGTGACATGAGGACTACCAGCATTCAGAATGGGGAAGGGTGCATTCTGGGATGTGAAAGGTTTTAACTAACTTCAAGACCACCAAGGAACAGCTTGCTGAGTCTGCAGTATAGATCATGCCTCTTCCCTGTAACCCTGAAACCAAACCAAAGCATTACTCTAACAAAGTGGATTCTTCCAAGTGATTTTTAAACTCAAATACAGGCACAAGAATTCAAACCAATGTTGTTAAATCTTGCCTAGGCAAGACAGTCCCAGAAGACTATAACATATTTAAAACGTATCAAAACTGTTCCCAATGGTCAGAACATGAAGCTCCTTTCCTGTGCCAAGTAGAGTACATAAGGCCAAGGAAGTGAAGCTAAAAGGATCAGAAAAGAATGAGAACAAATAATGAGTCACTTTCCTCCCTCTTCCAAGATCCCCAAACACTGGCAATCAGAGAGAAGGAAGGTAGACATTTCAGGTTTGATCAAAATAACATTAGTCAGAAATGCTAGACAAGCCAACAAGCTGGAAATAATTTCCATGGAGTCAGTGAAAAGAGTGGATTCCAAAACAGTCTTCCTTACAATATTGAATACAAGCAAATGATATGAAAAACACTCTGCTTTTCTTGGCATAAAAGAGATCAGAGATGTAAGCAAACAGTGCACTAATGGAACTTCATCCCCCGTTTTGTAAAACTTTCCCTGATGTGCACAGGATTCTTTCTCAATGTCCACAGTCACTTGGATTCACATGGACACAGTCCAGAGTTCAGGGTCAGAGGCATAAGAGAGCTAGTGCACAAGTGAGTGTCTATGGGTACCTGTATGTAAAAAGTTTTCTCAAATGTCAACACAACACTTTCTCAAAGTGAAAGGGAAATTAACAATCATCTGGTTTCTTCAATAAACAACCTCAAAGCAGACTCTCAAGCCGCAAACTGGAAGCTTCTGAGATTCTTTATGAAGTTTCAGAAACAACAATATAAAGCAATGGTATAAAACTTGGTTGAACCCCATGCTTCCTTTCTTGAATACATCAATCCTGAATGAAATATCAATAGCTTATTGCCTCATTATGACACTTCCCCTCCATTGTGTGCTATAGAGCCACACTTTAAGGGGGGGGAAAAAAAAAAACAACTCTTGGCTGTTGCTCAATCTTTTTCACATATAATTTCAAGATGAGATCAATATTATATTGTCTGCTACTTTCTAATGAACAGAATTACAGAAGTCCCTTAGTCCACAAAATGTATTCATAGTAAATAAAAATTTTTAACAAGATAAAGATTACTTTTCTAAGTTTTTGTTACTACAAAGTATAACTGAACTTAAAATTAGTCATAATTGCCCAGCTGACATGGTTCAGATGGTTAAGCCTCAAACTATGATTCAAGAGATCACAGTTCAATTCCCAAACAGGGCACATGCCCAGGTTGAGAGCTCGATCCCCAGTAGGGGGTGTGCAGGAGGCAGCCAACAAATGATTCTCTATTGCTTCCTCCTTTTTTCTTCCTCTCTATTATATATATATATATATATATATATATATATATATATATATATATATGGGCTGTTTTTAAATTAGTCACAAATGACATGCAAATAATTTATTTTCAAAGGTTCAATATTATCATTTTTTACTTAAAAACAATGGTGTTTTGAACCTTTACTTTATTAATGTGATTCTGAATATAACCTGCTTTCAGTTAGGTATTTTATTTTTATTTTTACAGTATTTAACTCATCTTAATCTTGTTTGCCGTGCCCATCATGAATTCAATAATAGCATAAAATAAAAAATAAATATCTCCATATACTAGAGAAAAAAGTCACCTTTTCTTGCTAACTTCAAGAAAGAAAGAGATGAACAGTTCAGACATTTGGAACAATATAACCTAGTGCAGATGTCTAAAATGTGCTTTCTAGAGAAACAGTTATGAACACGCATTGCATTATGGAATATGTAAGTGGGATCCCTGTGATCTATGTAAATCACTTTCAGTTAAGCACTTACTAAAATTGCTTTTTATGATGTGGATAGAAATCATTGCAAGTGACACAGACTCAGGTTCAAAGTGAGCCAACCTGCATGTAAACGTGGCCTCAGGTTCGGTGTGTGTATAAAATGAAGAGTGATAACTGGAACAAGCTGCACAAATTATCCTAATGGTCAAACTAAATCCCTCTATTGTTTTACATTAATACTATATCCTACATAGCATGTCAATTCCTTAAGCTAAAAGATTAAGAGAAAATTTTTCTATAAGTGACACAAGGCAATCTAAGAATCCTCAAATATGAAAAACTATCTTCTCAGATATCAAATAATTATAGTGTGATACCTTTATACTATGAACAATCGTAGGAATTTATGCAGAAACATATGTACATCGCCTCAGGCATTACTGTTCAAACAGAGGTAATGTTATTGACCAGACTCAAGTAGTCCAACTAATAACAGAAATAAATACAAGCAAATATCTCTTAGATAAATCACGGTAGCTAATAAATTACCAGACCAATTCTGCAATCCCTAAAAATCTTGGTTATGTTAATTTTCAACATAATCATTTAGGTTTTCTTAGAAAAATTAATGAAACTATAATAGCCCAATACAAAAAGAGGAAGGAAGAAATATTCAATTATATTAAATAAATATTCAATTATGTTGAATAAAGGCCAGGCTACTTAATATCCATAAGCAGGAAGAAATTTTTCATAAACTAGGATGTAATTATTTGGAAACAACTCTGTAAATTGCCTGAATACCCAAACAAATACACATTAATTAATAATAGCCAACCACTATATAGCAGCATTCCAAACAATTTACATATTTCAAATCATTTTATCTTAAAACAACACTACAGAGTAGGCCCTATTATTATTCCCATCTTATAAAAAAAAAAAAAAAACTGAGGCATACTGACTTTAATATTTTGCTAAAAGTCACACAACTATTATTTGGGGAAACATGAATTCAAACTCAGAATAAGAATATCTTGCTCCAGAATTCATGGCCTTAACCATAAAAATTTTAAAACAACAATTCTTTTGCAATAGTACCATTGACAGAAATAGATAAGGGAATTCCTCTCTCTGTATAAAAAGCACTACTAGCCATAAAAATTAAAATCATGAGATTTTCTATTTCTTACAATGTTGGAGATGTAGATGTAGATATTGAAGAAACGGAGCCTGGAGAAAAGCTAAAGAAATCCACTGACACAAACATGTCAGCTAAATATGTACATGGCTCTGCCTTCTACCCCCTCCCCCAACCCGCCTTGATTTCTCAGTACATGTGGGGTAACTTAGAAGTGCTTAGCCTGGAGAATGTGTTCCTAGCACTTAGTGGTTTGACAAACATTGCATTTATGTAACTATCAATTCATTTATAAAGTGTTTTCCCCTAGAAGTCAATCAGTCCTAGACATTGAAAGAGAGCACAAATATGGGATGGGAAAATGGATTAATTAATTAATTGGGCTGTGAGAGTTGCTGAATCTTCCGGTCTTAGTGGAATCTTGACCTCAACTCAGCTATGTTTCTCCTATCCTGAGATGTAGTTATGCTGGCTATCTATAGGAATTTCTATATTTGAGCAATCCTAACATAGAAATGCATGAAGCACTTAAGTATTCTGCAACCGTCAAATGCAGAGTAGGTCCCGGTCAATCAGACAGATTTGCTTAGTGCACACTGACCCAGGCATTCAGCCAGCTCTTGTCTGCATCTATTTATCAGAAAACCGTATGACACCTGATGATTCTCCTCGCTGATCTGCATACACATTTAATAAAAAATTTTAAAAAAGACTATTCGCACACCAGGGGACTCCAGACTTTAAAATTCTTTGAATAAAAAATGGATGGCAGAACGTTGAGAAAGAAAAGATCTCTAATGGAATTGGACGCAAAAGGCTTCACTGTGATATTACCTGGGTGGATTTACCACAAACTGAAGTCTGGTCATCATTCTCTCAAGGTCAGAAACTGGGACTTGATACTGTACTCATAAATGAGAAAATTACTCTAAATGCTCACAAAATAGATGTGTAATAAAGAATGCCTATTTATTAATTCATACTGGAGGATACCACTTCTAATGTTTATATTTGCTCTTATATTTACAGCCAAAAATTCGATCAGCAGGTTGACTGATAAGTAAAGCCTAGGGCAATTGACAGAAGATCAATAATACCTGGGCAATTGCCATCAAAGGCGCCATGAAGGCTAGTGTCCATGTCGTTTTTTGAAATACTTCTTAATTCTCACCCTTAGTTTGCTGTCTCTCTGGATTATACAAGGGTTGACCAAAGTAGGTTTACATTTGTTCATATGGAAATAATAGAAATAAATACTAGCACGTGAATAAACAACTATAAATAAACTACTGATCAATAAATGTATGAGTTGCCCCTGACATCACATTACCATTTTCTTTCTACATTTTTTAAATATATATTTTTATTGATTTCAGAGAGGAAAGGGGAGGAAGAGATAGAAATGAATGATGAGAGAGAATCATTGATCAACTGCCTTCTGCACACCCCCTACTGGGGATTGAGCCCACAAGCCAGGCATGTGTCTTGACCTGGAATTGAACTGTGACTTCCTGGTTCATGGGACTGCACTCAACCTTACTGGCCAGGCCTTTCTACTATTTTTCAAGAAAGACCTTCTCCAGTTGTACTGCCACCACACCCATGAAGATCATCTGTATTTCAAGCACTAAATGCTTGCAGCATCTCAAAATGGGCTTTTTGTGTAACTTAATGAGTTCTAGGGAAAAGGAAATATTCTCAATAGCAATATCAAACAATAAAGAGTGCTACATGAGAAGGGTTGTATGCTTTCCCTATATAAAATTCTAAGCCTATATAAAGGCAGAGGTCCTGAGTTTACCACTGTCCCTTCTCAATATTATAGGCCACTTAAACTTCAGGAATTACCAAGTATACCAACTCCTTTTGTAAGAAAGTGATTGAGGTGTAAAGAGGTTGTGTACATTGTCTAAAAGTCAAAAAGCTAATTACCTATGTCTTCAAATTTTTCAATTCCTTTTTAATCTCTGCATTTACCCTCAGATCCTGGAAGAGTGTTCTAAGATAGTGGACTCCAAAAAGATGTTCTCTTCCTAGAAATCTAGCTATTTTTTATTAAATTAGTCTGGGAAGTCAGGGGAAACAGAGACATGTACTAACATTTTGTTTCTGTGACTATAAGAGGCAAAAGATAGAACTGGGCAAGGAGATAAGGAGCACAAAAGACACTAGAACAAATAATTTAATTACGATAACAGAGCCCTTTTAGCATCACAATCCATGTGATGATTTCCTTGGTTCTCCCATGTTATTAGAACCATTAACTATTGGTACCATTTCCCAGTCCCATCCCCACCTTTTGCCTCATCAATTCCAGATGTTCACATGTCAGATTCTTTACAAATGAATTAATAAATATAATTAAGAGAAAAACAACATAGTGCATACAACAAAAATTAAATTTATAGCCTGAAATATACATTGAAATGCCTTAGATGTTTTTAGCTACAAAACTTATTGCCTGCAGTCACTGATGCTTTATTTAGTTTCCTAAATGGACCTACAACACCTCGGGGTACTAGAACTTAGTTTCCCAAGTTTCTGTAGGTAATTGTAACAGAATGGTATTTCAGTATCTAAACATAAAAAGGGTACAGTAAAAACGTGGTATAAAAGATAAAAATTGAGCACCTGTATAGGGCATTTATCAAGAATGGAGTTTGCAGGACGGGAAGTTGCTCTGGGTGAGGCAGTGAGTGAATGTGGGGCCTAGGCCATGACTGTATACCACAATGGACTAATAAACACAGTGTACTTAAGCTGCACTGAATTTTTAAAACAACATGAGATTAAGTCAAGCACAATATATCCAGCCAACAGGAGATATATGCATCTGCTGCCGGCATAACACAGCATACTCTTTTGCAGGAAACTTTTCTTATGAGTATGTAGACTACACTGTAAAATAATGATCAAGGGTCGAGTATAGTAAGAGCATAAACCAGTAACACAGCTGTTTATTATCATCATCAAGCATTATGTGCTATACATAGTTGTCTGTACTATACTTTTATACAAACAGTAGCATGGTAGGCTTGTTTACACCAACATCACAAAAAGCAGGAGTAATGCATTGCACTGCATTACAATGGCTACAACATCACTAGGTAACAGGAATTGTTTTGTTCCATTATAATCACACATAGAACTGCCGTTGTATATACAGTCTATCGCTGATTAAACATTGCTATACAGCTCATAACTGTATAGTGCTGACTGTTAATGGTTTTATCTGGGCATAAATACACACATACATAACATACACAAATTTACATATTTATTCATAGGGTTCTGTGTGTACATGTGTGTGAATGTGTGCACATACACGCACACATGCCAGCCTGGTTGTAGTTGTAGTATTGCCATCTTCCGTGAAATAGCATTAAAGGAAATATAATAAAATATTACTGAAACTATTTGTTAGCTTTTTCATGTCTACTGCAACTACACTTAAGTAGATCCATGCCTATATCTGCAACGGAGAGTCTTACTTAAAGAAATGAGGCATCAACTCTTATTTGATATATCCCTAGGTCTTGGCTGAGAGCACTTCATCAAAGATGAACTGCACCTAATGCAATCACCAGAATTAAAGCAGTTAAGAGAATGCAACTCGCTGCCAAGAAAACTCAGCTGTATTGTGCTCCCGTTCGCTTGCTATTCCAGAAAGTATGTAACTAGTACTAATAAGTTGTTGGCTGCAGTTCCAGATAGAGCAGCCGGAACAAAAATGCTGACCTCAGTACATTTGTCCTCACTTTACAATCCATGAAATTCTCACTGATTGATCTACAAGACAACGCCTCCATCCATTCCATTACCGTTCTTTCCAAGAGCCTTTTAGGAACTTGCAAAATCAATATAATCCTGTAAATAAAATGAGCCTCCATCAATATGACTATAAACATGATAGCAGAAAAAGTTGTCATATTTTAACTGATAGTTATTTAAACCAAAAAACGTGGGAGGGAGGAGTGCAGGAGTAATTCTATCATGATTATTCAATTTTACCTCGGGAAATGAATGTAATTACTATGAAAACAATAAGCTAAGGTATTACATTAATTAAAGCTTATTTAAAGCTTTTTAGGACTCCATATTTTAAGTGAAAGATGCATCAAATTATTTCTTTAATTTGTGTTTATGTGTGATCAATTCCAAAATATATATACATAAGGGATAAATGGTATAAATGAGTATTTTTTGGTATAAAATATAATAAGGGGCACTTGTTTCAACTGGTCATTATTCTGGAACTATTGTATAAATTTTGAGATAATTCAGAATATAAATTGTTGGACTTATGGGAAAGTGATCTGTTTAAAGGATGAATTTATGTAACAAAAACTTTTTCACAGGAAAGGCAACATTGAGCATGACAATGTATCTTTTAATTTGCGTGCAATTTTTCAGGCAAAATTACTTTTTCTTGGAGTTTTTCTATTTAAATTCCCTGAGACAAACTGAGTTTCTGAAAGTTTGTTCAGCTTGAAAATGTTCTTACTAAAGATTTAGATACACACCTTTATATTGTACATGTGAATAATACAGACAGATGTCCATACACAGGAGTCAGCATAATTATAAAGAAATTAGAGGCCCAGTGCACAAAATTTATGCCTGGTAAAGCGGGGTCCCATAAGCCCAGCCTACACCCTCTCCAACCCGGGACCCCTCGGGGGATGTCCAACTGCCAAGGATCAGGCCTAAACTGGCAGTTGGATATCTCTCTCACAATCCTGGACTGCTGGCTCTTAATCGCTCACCTGCCTGCCTGTCTGATCACCCCTTACTGCCTGGTGACTGCTGACCTGGTCACCCCCAACTGATCCCCTCTGCTGGCTTAGTCACCCCTAACTACTCCATCCTACTGGCCTGGTCACCCCCAATTGCCCCCCCCCCTCCACCGGCCTAGTCGTCTAGTTGCCCAGTCGCCCCTAACTGCCCCCCTGCCAGCTTAGTTGCCCCTCCCTGCTCCCCCTGCCAGCCTAATTGCCTGCATCTGCCCCCCTGCCTGCCTGGTTGTCCCCAACTGCACCCCTCACCAGCCTGGTTACCCCCAACTTGCTCCCCCTGATGGCCTGGTCACCCCCAACTTCCCCTCTGCTGTTCTGGTTGCCCCTCACACCTCCCACAGCCTGCTATTCAGTTGTTTGGTCATCCCTCACTAACCCTCCTGCCGGCCTCGTTAGTCCATGCAGCCTGCTTGTTCAGTCATTTGATCATCCCTCATTAACCCCCCTACCAGACTGGTTGCATGTAGGCAGCCATCTTGTGAGGTGTGAGGGTCAATTTGCATATTACCTCTTTATTATACAGGATAAACTGTTTCTCCTAGAAAGACTAGGACCTACACACACATCTATATAGAGAGCTCCCCTTATCCATAATTTTACTTTCCAAGGTTTGAAAATAAAGACGATTAAGAGCTTACAGCAGGGAAATTTAGGAGTTGGAAAAATAGCTGGAACTTGAGAGTGCATGTATAAAAATGGCAGAAAATTAAATTAACAGTTGTCAAAGGACAAATTGTAACTTGATTAAATGAGAACCTACGTGTAATAGGATGAAATGGAACTTTTCTCTTACATAAGAATAAAAGATTCTAATTAGAACTGGCAGCATCACACCTCAATAGAAAAAAAAAAAAGACAGAGAGAGGGAGACATTTACTTACAGTAAGTAGGGTTGCTCATAATGCAAGTATGGTTTGTGTGGGTCATGAAGTAACAAAATTCTTCTTAATCGCCATAATGGTAAAATCAATTATTCTAAAATAGAACAAAACCAAAGCCAGGCTAATACAATGTATTTTTCTTAATTTTTTTCCATATGAACTTTCATCTTGATGTGATATGTTTGGTAACCTGATAAAGACTAGCTCTCTCTACTGGTAGATAGAACTGGAATGAATCCACTTCCCATCGCCTATTGACTGTGTCTCCCCCAAACTCATGTGTTGAAATCTTAACCCTCAATGTGATATTTGTTAGAAGGTAGGCTCCTGGGAGATGATTAGGTTATGAAGGCAGAGCCACATGCGTGGGATTACTGCTGTTATGACAGAGACACCAGAGTGCTTGTTGGCCCCCTTCTGATATGTGAGGACACAGCAAAACGATGGCTATCTAAGAGCCAGGGAGAAGGCCTTCACCATACACCCATCAAAGCTGGTGCTTTGTGTTTTTATTGATTTCAGAGAGGAAGGGAGAAGGAGAGAAAGGTAGAAACATAAATGATGAGAATCATTGATGGGCTGCCCCTGCACAACCCCTACTGGAGACGGAGCCTGCAACCCAGGTATGTGCCTTGACCATGAGTGGAACCGTGACCTCCTGGTTCATATGTCCATACAACCACTGAGCCATGCTGGCCAGGAAAAGCTGCTGCTTTAAACTTCGATTCCTCCGGCTCCAGAACAGTGAAAAATAAAGTTCTATTGTTTACAAGCCACTCAGTTTTAGGTATTTTATATTTCTAGCTATATATTGATTGATTGATTGATTGATGCATAGGTAATTGATATTGATGCTATCGTAGTAGATATAGATATATTCAAGAGCTGTGAAGAGGCTGAGATTTTAACCTACTGGCAAACTAGGATATTCTGACATAATGTCATTAATGCTGACAGAAGACATGGGAGTCCTGGATCCAGGACAAAGGACTTTATTCCTCACAAAATAGGAGGCAAGCAAGCTTCATGTTCACATGGGTTCCTATTGGTGCAATGCGTAGGCGAGTGCTACACAGACAGTGCAGGAGCCATGAGTTCCTCTAATCTTATAAACCCCCACTCTTACAAAGAAGGCTGCACACAAACTTACCCAGTATTTGTATTGGAAAGAGATAACTTTATTACTTATTTTCACCCTAAGGAGTCACTGGCTATTATACAAACTTCCTGTAAAGATTGTCCAGAATAAAGGCTGATACAAAATATGCAGAAGTGAAAAAGACATGCAGCGAATTATATATGTGTGTATGTGAATTTTCTTCTAATTACTTCATAAATTTTGATATTTAGTTCTTCAATTCAAATGAACTTTAATTTTATGTAAGGTCTCTGAAGATGTTTTCTGTTCCGTGTAGCCAAAGCATCCTAAGTGAAACAGAGAAATGGACTATTCGAGTTGTATAATTAAGTAGCTGTGTACACACCGGCATGGAAAGGAGACCAGAAATAATGGACTTCAAGCAGCTGGCAGTGGATACCCACAGAGGGGGATCAGAAGGGAGTGCACGCAAAGGGCTTTCATAGTTCGTTTCAATGGTCTTTATTGTTTGCCTCCTACACAAATTAAACAAATGCACAGATCACTGAGGTATGGGTTAGTAGGCTTTCTCTAGGTGAAGCTGAGGTTACAATGAACCCCAAGTTGTCAGTACATGACAATAAACTTTTATTTCTAATTCAGTTAGGCTGGGTTTACTGTGCTTCTGCTCTACAATACAGAATGTAAGCTGAAAAAAACTGTTAGCTACCTATCATATATGCTTCTTGGGCCAAAGAAAAAGAAAAGATTTGAAAATCACAAAATGGCCCTTAAATATTCTGCATAGGCTTGGCGCATGTCCCTTTCTCTGACATTTCATTCGCCAAAGCAATGACCACAAATAAAATCAGTGAGTCAACACTGTATACCCTATTTTCAGGAATGGTAAAAACAAACAAACAAAAAAAAATAGGAACAATAAGAAAGTATAATAATACCAATGTAACTTTTAAGAAAAACAAAATATATAATTCTTTTCTTAAATGATTAAAGAAGGGAGGCCCAGCCCACATGCTCAATGGTTGGGCATCCACCAGGAGATCACAATTCAATTACTGATTGGGGCACATGCCCAAGTTGCAGGCTCCATCCCCAGTAGAGGGCGTGCAGGAGGCAGCCAATCAATGATTCTCATTATTGATGTCTCTCTCCCTTCCTCTCTGAAAATAATAAGATTATTTTTTAAAAAGAAGGAAAAAAGAGATTATGAAAAAGGGAAGAAAGGAAGGAGATTTAGCTGCTGTGCTAGTAATAACCTGGAGATGGACCGACCAGACACACCAGCTACAACCCTCTTACTTGCTGTCATCTATACAAAGAGCAACAAGAGACTGCTACGAGCCACATCCGGTCATGATGGGGGACCTGTGGTGCTATGACTTTTATCATTATTAAAGAAATGATATCTAATATATTTTTTTAAATAAAGATGAAAGGAGCATCAAATATTAAATATTTAAATTAAAGGATGGAAGTAGCTGGCAAAATTGTTACTGAAGGTAAACTTTCTTAAACTGTTTACCCAAAGTAAATATATTAGCCCTTTCAACCCTCAAATTTATTGTTACCTAAATAAAAAGGATTATGAGCTGTAATGCACAATGTTTCTATCTCATTATACCAAGGTATTGGTAGAGACTGAATGTCTATTTGGCAAAGATTCACAGACAGAAGTCTTGGCCCCAGGTGTGTTAATATTTGGTGATGGGCCTTTGGAAGGTAGTTAAGTCAGGAGGGCAGGGCCTTAGTTTGAGGAGATGAGAGCCCAGAAAGTGGGTGTATGCAACCCCCTGAACCCCCCAAACTTACCACGCTAGCAAGCTGATCAAATGTCAGCCTCGAGAAAATAAATTTCTGTGTATAAGCCACTCGGTCTCCAATATTATGCTATGGCAACAAGGCAGCCTGGGCTAAGATAGATTTGTTAAATAAATAAATAAATAAATAATAACATAGGAGTACAGACATAACAGACAAAAACAAAACAAGCAAACAAACAAAAAGACCCTTCAAAGTGTTTCAGTGTTTGAAAGGATTCAGTACGCATATAAATAATTGTGATAAATAACACTCTTCTTTGGGAACCAAGCCATACCTGTTTATCCCAGAGAACAGAAAGAGCATTTGCCAAGCTGGAGTATTTGAAGAATAACATACATCTTCCTACAATCTGATCTTGTGCTTCCTTCAGTTAAATTGAATAACAGATTTCTTTTTTCAAACAAATTGGTTAACGCCTTTTGCTATGGCCAATTCATTATAGCTCCTCATGCTACACTCCACTGAATGTTGAATAAATGAATGATTCATTCTGACTTGAAGGTAGACTGTAAATCCCTAAGAATCAGGCTTGTCAGCCTTCAGCTCCTAGAATGACTTTCTAAAGTGCTTTTCATTCTCATATATTCACTTCATGCCCTACTTAAAGTACAGAATCACCTTGGGCTGCTACAATATCCCCTTCATAGTTATGAGCTGTTCTGGTGATACACAAAAATGAGATCAGACCTACCAGCCATCTATGCCATCCAGACTGTAAGCACCAGAAATAATAACAATTAACATTTACCGAGCAGTTCTTATGTGCCAGACATGATAATACGTATTTTATAACAATTACATAATTTAATCATTAACATAACTCTCTGACAAAGATACTAAGTTAAAAGAATTTAAATAGCTGGATTATTTACTAACCACCATAGAAATAATCACATGGGGAATAAAAATTGGAGGGATGGGGGGAGAAACAGATTAAGACACAAATAACAATTTCCTTTCTATTCCATGTCTTTGCTATGTGAAAGAGACTTCTTGGCTTTCCAAAATATGTTTGTTTCAGAATATCTCTGTCTTAGAGATATTTTATTATATTCTACTAGAGGCCCAGTGCACAAATTCATGCATGGGTGGGGTCTGGCCAGCCCACCCCAATCAGGATCAATTGGGATGGGCCGCCCAAGGGGAGGGGCTGCAGGCAGTTAGCCAGCCACTGGTCGAACTCCTGGTTGAGGGGACAATTTACATATTAACCTTTTTTATTTAGGATTAGGGCTGTGTGTGTACGTGTACATATGTGCCCACACATACACACACAGAAAAATACTAGAGTTGCATTTGCTACACAACATTATTTGTTTTGCAACTGCCAGGCATTCATCAGTATCATTCCAGGAACATCACACTATTTCAGTATCATCGGAAACTTATCCACATATGATTTCCCCAAGGATAAGTCTCCCACAGGAAGAGTTTGATGAATGTCCTCCTACAGAGAATTTTAAATGCATTTTTACTTCTGCCTAAACTGCTTTAGTTGAGGCTCTGCTGAAGGGAAGGCGATGCCAGATGCCTTTTAGGGTCCCTTCCAAGTCTCCAGCTCTATTACAGAAATGCTAATCTTCTGAAGAACTCAGGAACCTTCACCATCTATTATTCAAATTCATGGAATTTCCTCTGGTGCTATTGCATAACATTTTCCTTTTTGATCCGTTAAATTATGCAATTCACTTCCATTTTTCTCCAGCCCACCCACTCTCCCTACTAACAGGAAGCATTCTGAATATATATAGCCAAAATGAATAATTCTGAAAATTAATAAGCCTTGTCATAGAAAATGTCAACTTAGTGTTGCGATAACAGAGCAATAAACCAGAGCAATTCCATCAAATAATGATGCATAGTTGTGGGAAAAAAAAAAATCTGTCCTTTGTCAGGTTTTTGGTGAATGTTAATAGAGATTTAATCTTCTTAAGATAAAATTTATTTTTCTTAATATATTTTATAAGGTAGAATTTTATTAAAAATAAATCCCCATTGTTTTCCCTTTTTATCATTAAGAAAAATTTTTAATGAAAATGATTGCTGTGGAATATATGACTAATGTAAAGAAAAGACAATAAGATATAAAACAAATTTGTTCATTAAATATATTTCAAATGTCTTAGTACATATATCTCATGTGGCTAATTTTGGCCACATGCATGTATATACATATATATAAGATTATATGTGGAAAATTATGATATGTAAATTTCACATTGATCCTCTTATTGAATATTACATTTGCCATACCATCTTCTCTTTATAATAGAACTTATCTCCACTCCTAAAATTTTAAGTACCTAATTACATTTTGTATAATGTTAAGTGTTTATTGGCTGTCTCACTCCCACTAGAATATATCCCACATGGGGTAAAATCTTTAAAAACTTCTTATTTTATGAAATTTCAAACACATGCCAAAGTAGACAGACTAGTATAAAGCATCCCCAAGTACTCATTACTCAACTTCAACAATTATCAACTCATAGCTATCTTTTTACACCTTTAGCTATATATTTCACATACGCCTTGAATTATCTTGAGGTAAACACCAGACTACATACTTTATCTGAAAACAGTTCAGCATGTTTCTCTACAAGATAGAGACTCTTTGTAAATATGTAAATATTACTATTAATTACAAAATTAACGGTAATATCTTAATGACATAAACTATCCAATAAGTGATCTAAAGTCATTTATTGTGTCACTATTATTTTAGCTATGTTTGTTTGAGTCAAGATCCAAGTCAGCATTATCACAAAGAAAAAAAAAAGAATCTGCGACTTGGTAAGTAGTAAGCTATTCTTACACGCAGGCAAGGCAGAGAAAACTTGATCTGACACAAAGAAACTGAATTTTATGGTACAGGGTCTTTGGAGTAAGTGATAAAAAAAATCAGAGACCATTAGTTGAAGTGCTGAGGATTTATTCACACACAGGAATATACAACAGCCCCTTAGATTACCACCCAAACCACAGGCAAGGGTAAGGGTGGTGGCAGGCAAAAGTCTCAAAGTATCCTAAGGAAAAGTGATGATGGGTCTTTTTAAAACAAAGTCCTTGGCTTGTTTGTTCAAAACAAGGGTGAGCAGAGGCAAGTTGCTGACCTCTGGTTCCTTTAACTGAGTATACACTGAATGGCCAGATTATTATAATCTCTGAACACATAATAATATGACCTCTCAGTATATGTGTGTGTGTATATATATATATATATATATATATATATATATATATATATATATATATTAGAAGCCCAGTGTATGAATTTGGGTGGGGTCTGGCCAGCCTGGCCAGCAGGAGGGGACATGGGCTGTTAACGAGCCTGCTTGCTGGTCGAACTCCTGATCGAGGGGACAATTTTCATATTAGCCTTTTATTATATAGATTATTATATAGAATATATACTGAGTGGCCATATTATTATGCGTTCAGAGATCATAATAATCTGGCCACTCAGCGTAGGTAATGAAGCTGAGTCATTGAGTACAGTTAGTCACAAAATTCACTATCAGGCTGTTCTTCGGCTGATTCTGACCAATTTTCCAAGAAGCCTGGACCCTACCAGCATAGTAACTCACAATCTCTTCCACCTTCCAGACTCCAGATCAAAGTAGGCAAATCATTATGCATGTGCTCAAAGCTCAGGCAGACTTCTTTGTTAAAACATTGTAATTGTTTGATTTATCTCATATCTCTTAAGTTTTCACTCCATCTTTTATTTATCTTTAACTTTCAGTTTACTTGTTGGGTTCTCTAGAGTTGTTTATAGAACAGTCTATAGGTCCAGTGCATGAAAATTCATGCATTGGAGGGGAAGTTCCCTCAGCCCGGCCTGCCCCCTCTCAGTCTGAGAGCTCTCAGGGGCAGGAGGCAACCCGGCAATCAGAGGAAGGTGATGCCCCCATCACACCTCTGCTGCTGCCACTGCCAGAAGCGCAAGCCTCAGCTGGCCCTGGTTACCTGAGCCTCAGGTGGTCCTGGACAGCTGCCATCCAAGGCTTGCCTGTGCCTCGGGCCAGCCCTGGGAGGCTGGAGGGCTAAGGGAACTGAGGGACTCTGGAGGCAAGCGTGCAGAGCAGCTGGACAGGCCTGGTGGTGGGTCTGGCCGTGCCATGTGCCTGCTGCTCTGGCAGAGCTGAGGAGACTGGGTGTCAACATCTTGTGACTATGGGCACCGCCATCTTTGAGGGTGTGGCAGTCAATTAGCATATTCCCTCCTTATTGGCTATGGGTGCCAACATCTTTGTGAGGGTGTGAGGGTCAATTAGCATATTCCCTCTTTATTAGACAGGATTTTGTTGCCTTTCCCTGTGATGGCATATGTCATGGTGCTTTGCTGGCTGTATTTCTACATATAGGTGGTGAGACCCAGAAACTTGATCAAATTCAGATTCAATTTCTTTGATAAGTACAGTTCACATGGGGTATTTTGTTCTTAAGGGAACTTATGATGTCTGGTTGTCTCTCCTTTTGCCTGTCAACAGTGTTTGATGGAAGTTCCTAGATCAATTCATTAGAGGTTCCCAAATGATGATTTCATTCCCTATCTCATCCCTTCTTCTTTTATTTGACAAAATATTTTTATAAAGAGAAACTTCCCCTCATCAAATATTTGGTTAACCAGTGGCAGGGGTCAAAGAGAACAACTGGGGTGGAGGGTCAAGGGAACAGCACTTGCTCTGAGCACCTCCTATTCACCCCCTTTATAGGGAGGGGGTCCTGCCTTAGAGCAACAGGGATGACTGAACACATGACACCTGACACTGGACAGCGGAGATGGAGAGCAGCTTATTAGTCACAGAGGACACTGCATGTCAGTGAGAGTCACTCGGGATTGCACTCTAGAACAAAGTGAATGGCCAGAGCTGATGGTGGGTAGAGATCACTGTGCCCATTTTCCATGAGAGGGTGTGATTGGCTTGTTTGAATAATTCTACAGGCTGGCAGAGATCTGAAACCTACTTCTCCTGGATCAATGGGAACTTTGCCTGGTTTCCTTAATGATTAGGTTTGCTTGACCAAGGAACCTCATTGAACAAGAGCAGAATAAGGTGAGAACTTGGGAATTAAGCCATTTGAGCCCTCCCGATTCCACCAAATGTCAAGGCAGTCCATGATAATGAGCTTTAATTTCACACCTTGAACCACAGCGTCCAGTGAGGTGGGTGTCTGGAGGGAAGGAACAGCTGCAAAAGCTCCTGATGGAGACCTTTAACTCACTCTTTTGCATTCATCTGCCCTGCCTGTGAGTATACCCCTCTATGCAGTCTGTGCCCAGGCTTCTTACTCTGTGCATAGTCAGATATCATAGCGGTTGAGCCCTAAATCTTCAACATGGAAAGCCAATTGATTATCTCAATAATCTGATACAGAAACCAAAACCAACCAAATAGAATTGTGTAAACTTCTATATATATAAATTGATTACATGAGCATATAACTATGGGAGAGAATAGGTTGCTATATATCGAATGATAAATATAAAGTGATTAATGAAACCACGTTATATTGACAGGCACCTTAAACTTGGTAAATGAATATGCCTCTAATGGAAACCTCACTTTTAGAGATGAGAGGAAATGTACATTTACTTGACGATTGCATTTTACAAATGTCCATCTATTAGCTTTAGCATGCTGTGTTTCTAATCTACATGTATTGTCCCTTTTGTAAACCACTCCCATTCTTAGGTAAGGCTATTTTCAATGCTGTTGCATTCTTTGGTGATTAGCTTCTACATCCATATTAATACAGTATATTTCTGTGGTATTCACAGAGCTTGTTAAAATAAAATAAAATAAAATAAAATAAAATAAAATAAAATAAAATAAAATAAAATAGAGCAGGAATGTGTTAGTAGGCTTTTTTGATAGTTATTGAGTTGCTAAACTTTGGCGCAATCTTTTAATTAGCCATTCAAGCTCACAAAGGATTTCTTCCAAAAATTAGAAAAATAGTATGCTAACTTTCTGTTTGAACTGCTCAAATTAATTATCCTTCTTCAGTAAAAAAAAAAAAAAAAAAATGTATTTAGAAATATAATGCAGTATGTGAACTTTGTCCAGTAACTATAATAAATGTAAACTATTAAGATATTAAAAGATTTTAAAAGAAATCTGTTCATTGGTAATTTTGAATGCATTTCATCTTATGTATAATATTTGCTTGTAGTTTTTAACAAAACAGAGCAATAAAAAGTTGGATAATCTTATTGAAACAGTTTAGTCATTTGCAACTTCATAGTTATTTTATAATCACAAAATTAAATTCTTCATGAACAGAAATTAAAACAAAGTAATCATTTTTAGAAAAATTAAAATGACAGATGTTCTTTAAAGGTTATAATTCACCTGACTTAACATACCTTTCATTTACTTTACATAGATAGATAGGTAGGTAGGTAGGTAGGTAGGTAGATAGGTAGATAGACTGATAGATAAACAGAGCATTTACTAAGTTCCTGACAGTGATGATAAATATCTACATCCATGAAATTTATATTTTGAAGGATGGGAGGAAGAGACAGTCAATGAGAAAAAAATATTAACTAGTGACCAGCACTCTGCAATTATTGAAATTAGATAATGTTAAAGAGTATTCTGCATTAGACTGGGTGGTCAGAAAGATCACTTTGAAGAGTGGTATTTAAATTTAGATCTGAATATCAAAAAAGGCATAAATTTCAGGAAGAGTACTTTAGTATGATAGCTCTATGGAAGTAATTGATTAAAAAGTAAGTGTAATAAGGTTGAAGTATGGTGTGCAATAGAGAAAGCAGAATGGATAGACATGCACACACATAGCGAAAGGTGTAAAGAATAAGCAGGATCTAGGTAAGCTGGCTAAATCAGGATAAGAAGTGGATTTTAACTAAGAGAGTTAAAAACAAGTGTGACATTATCATCCTGGACCAACAGGGAGAGAAGATTGTAGGGTTGCAAGTGCCAAGGCAAGAATACCAACAAAAAAGTTGTGTCCAAAGGACTGAATACTGATAATGAGGGAAACAGAAGAATCAAAAATAACTTGATTTTTTACTTAAGTCATTTAGGGGAGAGACACGTTATGGGATTTACTGAAATGAGAAAAATGAGTGAGGAGCAGATTTGGGGGAACAGGAAAGTAGAGATAAGAGATTAGCTCAGATTAAGTTGAGATCCCATTTTGACATTAGAAATGTTAAGTAACCAGATGGTTGTATCAGTCTAGAATTCTAGGTACAGTAGGGATTGAAATAATCTTCTTAAAGATGGTATTTAAAACTATGGTGATGGATGAGATCACGAAGACACTCTATAGAGATAAGAGATGGGTCCTATACAGGGACTTGGGGAACTTCAAGTGTTTGAGAGGAGAAATCACCAGACAAAAAAGAAAAGCCAGTTAATTAGGTTTTAAAAAATAAGAGAATTTGGGAAATTTGGGAAAGTTGTACTGTTTCATAAATGTACTCCTTGCCTTATCATTAAAAGGAACTGAAGATAACTGGCTGTTTAACATGTCACCTTCCCTGGGATCAAAAGAACTGAGATTTGCACTTTGCCTCTCTTGATGGTGATTGTATTGGGGTGTGAGTACATGTGGGAGAGCATATGCAGTCCGAATACAGAATTTTAGTTTTTCTACATATCATAGGCTAAAATGGATGAGTCATTAAGAAAGAAGGCCATTATATCATGAGGATATTCACAGAGGCCTTTTCCATTATTGATTAGACCAAAGTAAATAAGAAATATAATTAACTATGGACAGGGTAGGAAAACATTTTAAAAATGAATGTGTAGATATAGACAGATAAATGAATGGTTAGATATGCACACACATTTTTACACAAGAGGTACAAACAGGCTCAATTGGGTTTCCTATAAATGTTTTCTATGAATCCATCTCCCTTCTGTGTGGAAAGGAGACAAATCTAACCTGAAGCAGTAGAAGTTAAAGAAATAGAATTTGCTCCCTCTATTGTTTCAGCCCAGAGATCTATGAGTCTGATTAGAAATGAAAAGAATGTGGAGGACAGACAAATAGCCATAGGAAATCAATAAACGCACCCAATATTAATATTATTACTCCATGTTCTACGCCACACACAGTGTCTCTGACACAAGTGAGAAAATGACCTCACACTGGACTCATTTCCATGATTTATACTTTTAATAATACCATCAGCACAATGTAAACGCTTCTTATTCTCAAAGTCTTACAAATACATATATTTTGCTTGTTCCAGTGGTTTTGGGAAAACTCAAGAGCTACTATAAAATATTTTCATGTACCCATCAAGCAAAAAGAACCTGCAACCTCCATCTCAGGACTTGCAAACTTCTGGATTCTACTGTTAATGAGAGCAGCAAACTTTAGTAGACCCTGGTATGTTTAGTCGTTGTGTACAGCAATATTAATTCTTTGAGAAAACATTCATACAAATTCACAATCAGGAGGCTTTTATCCTAGCTCCAGGTCTACTCCAAGTGAACTGGACCACCCGGAATATCTCAGTGTCATGAGTAAAATAAGAGCAGCAGCAGCAGGTGATGCTTGAGGTGCTTTCCAACACTGAAATACAATCTTACAATCTATATAAATATCTACTCTTTTAACTTTCTACTTATTTCCATCACTACTTTATGTTCCTTTTCCTCCACTGTATGTAGCCCTCTATAAACTTCTACCCTGACTTTGTGGTGGCTTTCATAAAGCAGATACTTAATTTAAAACAACATGTCACATCCTAAAGCTCAGACCACTGTTCCTGCTGCTTGACTTACACACTCAGAAATCCTCCCACTACCCCTTCATATGGCTCTTAAGCCAGCATTACTCTCTTTTTTAGGGTATAGGCCTGGATCATTTTATAAGCAACCCCTTTCTTGGTCACATCCCTGATTAGCACTTTAAACACTCCACTATAGGCAATCTGTAAAATTTGAACCAGAAATAGAACTTAAAAACACTTAACACAAGACCTTTCTTTTTACATTTTTAAGAATATATTATTGTTGACCATAGGTGCAATGTTCCACAGCAGATCTCTGGAGCTTATTGTTATTTTGCATAACTAAAATGGTATGCCCAGTGATAGAAACTCTCCATGGCCCCCTCCCCCTGGCCCCTGGCAACCCCTGTTCCACTTTGACTCTATGAATCGTACTGTTTTAGATATCTCAGAAACATGGAATTGTGTAGTATTTGTCTTTATGTGATTGGCTTCTTTCACTTAGCACAATGTCCCCAAAATATAGTTACTCAAAATATAGTTAACTGTCTTTTCAAGGCATTTGGAAAAGCTGTGTAAGGAAGCACAGAGCTTAATAACAGAGCAGTGGCAGAGATAGTGCTAGGAGGTCTCAGAGAGTGCTGTTCTGCTATTGAGTGGTATTAGAAGCTGATTCATTCCTCAAGTGAATTACTTAGTAAAGAATTGGCAGCCCAGAAGGACTAAGTGTCAAGTTAATTGTGTGAAATATAAGACCCATTTAAGTTGCATTTGTTAACATCTTAGAATCATTCCAGTATTGGCTATTTTTTTGTGTGTTTTTACTGATAGGGTGATTTAGAATAATGGTGGAAAAGCCTAGTTCAGACACTATACAGAAATTCATAACTTTTAGAATAAAACCTTAAAAAATTAGGTTTTTGAGAAATATTTGAGGATGTTAATTAGTGTTTTTGAAGAGGGGGAGGTAATTGAAAGGCAATGTCTGTCTTATTACCCTCTACTTTGAGTGACTTTTATTCATCTCATTCAAACTACCAGTCCATTAAAAATGGGACTCTTGTCTCTCAGAATACTCTGAACAGAACTTTGAAAGAGCTGATGCTCAATAAATATTTATTGACTGGGTTATGATAAAAGCATTCTTATCCTAAGTAATGCAAGTAATTTGCCAATTAAAAAAACATTCCAATTAAAATAAATGTTAATGATTGTCAAATCATTAAAATAAAATATATATGTGCATCAAACATTGTATTTTAATTGAAAACATGTAAGTGCATATAATCTCCCAAGTGCATATAATCCTCCTCTTAGAATTGAGGTCTTGGTAACAGGACTCCAATGAGGTGCCTCATATCTTACGTACTATATAGACCATCCTAGCACACATACAATCTCAACTTTCAGTTTCTTTAATGTGGAGTGAAAACGTAAAGATTCCTGTGAAGTAAGCCAAATATAGAATTTGAATGAGAATTTTCCTTCATTTTGTAAGGATTCTTGCTTAAAGCTAATTTTATTACAATTTTTAAACACTTCACCTTCAGCGTGTTTTCCAAATTCAGTTTAATTTCTTCACAACAATGCTCTCCCTTCAATAAGTCCTATTTCATTGTTTTATTGGATATTCAATCAAAGTCATAATTACAATAACATGCGTTTATTGTTTGTTTTCCCACTAAAAATATGTTACATGAAGATACAAATTTCAACCTGTTTCTGTTCCATCCATTCATTTCTGTGTAACAGGCATACGCAGGACTGAAAACAGGCACAGCTGACTATATTGTGCACATTAAACTAACAACTGAGATGGCAGGAGTAGCTTCTGAGCTATGAGCCTTCAGTTTGTATCAGGCATTAGACAATATGCAATATAGAGGAAACAGAATTGTCATTTCATCTAGCAGATGGTTAGAGGTTCCTTATATTCTAGAACTTCCCAGGATTTATCTCATTGTAGTGCTGAAGAAAATAACAGTTCTAGAAACATTACAATATACGATCCAATGCAATAATCCTGACAGCTCCAGATGCCCAAACCTCAGCCAGCCCAAGGACTGAGGGGCCCAAAAAACCTAACAGTAAACACCTGCCACAGGCTGGGAAGTTCTGACTCTAAGCTTCTACTATTTGACCCAGATAGTATCATGTACAACACCATTGCTTTGCTGTTGATTGTTGCTTTATGAATAGCCTAATGACAGGCTTCATGTATAGCTTGACCAGGTTATACTAGTAGTGTAGCTTCTAGTGTCCTGCTGTCTAACCACTGCAGGAAACCAGTGTTGCAACTTGCTGAAGCTCTTACAGAAATGTGAGCCCAATGGGGGCACCTGCCCTGGCTTCCCTAGCTGCTCCACTCTCTGTTCATTTCCTCGTTCATTCATCTGGGCCACAGTGATTCCTTACATGCAGAGAGCAATGTCACTCATTCAGGGGTGTCCCAAAGGAAAGCTGCCTGAGCCCTAAATTCTGCAGCTTTCTAAGAAGAGTTACTTTTTAATCCAACCACAATAAGTTCTCTAAGAAGCTCCCACTTCAGCTGGGTAGTAGAATTTGGATGGTTTCCTGGATTGAGTCTCTCCTCCAATGACCTGGGGCCTGGTGTTCATCTCAGATCCTCTCCAACTTCCCTTTCCTGAAAACCTGGCCTTGGTTAGGGATCCCTTAGTATATCAGGTGCTTTTCTCTATCTTTCAATTCCAATAAGGGATAAAAGGAAAAGAGCCCAACCTTGACTTAATCTATAAATAAGATGGTATTGATCTGGACTAAAATGCTGCTAATGTAAATAAAGATAAGTGAAGAGCCCATTGAGATATTTATAAGACAGGCTCAGCAGGTCTTGGGATTAGGTGGGAGCAAGGGTGGGAGTCAGCTTTTGGTTTAGGCAACTCTTGGATTTTGATATTTCTAATTGAGGGGAAAGAAAAAGACAAGAGGAATGGGTTTAAAGGACATGTTGAATTGAACTTAAATTTGGAACTACTAGGGGAAGTTACCAAATGGGTCAGATCTCAAGAGAAAACTTTGCTTCATTTAAGGCATTGACATAGACTTGGTCATTGAAGCCATTCAAGGAAGTCTTGTAAATTACACAAAAAGAAAGGACTACTTTGCATGCATTCCTAAATAACACCAGCATTTAACAAAGAGCCAGAAGATAAACCAACAAAAGAGTCTAAAGGGCCAAAGTTAGAAAGGTAGGAGGGATGTTAAGGAACCCAAAGGAAAAGAACATTTCTAGGGAAGTGGTACAAAATGTCCAATGCCACTGAAAGTGCCCACTGAATTCAACTAGCTGGCCACTGATGGCCTTACAAGAACTGTTAAGAGTGGTTAAAACACAAAGGCCCAGCTTTCATCTTCTAATGCTACGACTCACTGGGTGCAGAAGATGAAACAGCCTGTATTTTCAAGACTCAATGAAGAAACAGGAGGAGTGTTCTCACAGTAGAATCGGCCTTCTGATGGGACAACAGAAGAAACATTCAAGAAAGACACAGGATTTGTCCACTGGCTTTGATTCCAGAATCCCTTCCAGTCTGCACATGTTCTGGCAGCTGAGGTCTCAGAAGCAGACTTGCTCAGTGCTGAGGACCCTGCCAGGCCTGGAGGCAGCAAGACCTGTGCCAGTGGCCTGATCAGGCCTCCCTGAGTCCCTGCTGGGGCCCGCTGGAGGTGTGCATCCTGTCCCTGGGGAGAGGGGGAGGGGGAGAGAAAGGTTGGGGAGGACATAATGCCCAGAGGCACAGGCACAAGAAGGCACTTTCCTGGAAGTGAGAGCTGTCTCAGAGACACGCACATGCTCCACCGCTGGGTCCCAAGTGGAGTAGATGCCGCCTCATGCCAAACACCAGGGCATGAGGCCTTGCCAGCTGGCCAGCTGGTGCTTCTCCCACTGCCATGAGGATATTTCTGAGCTAGCCCGTCAGTTCAGCAAGGAGTTTTAAGTCTTCCAAATACTGGTGAACAAATACCAGTGTTTCCCTCACCTCCATTTAAACTATGTTACAAAATGACAACTTATTTTATAGATTTGTGTCCCGAAGACTCTAATCTTCAGTACTGCTGCCTGGCACAGCTCAGCTCCGGCTGTTGGCTGGGGTGAGTGGGATAGCTGGGTCCCTCTCTCTCCAAATAGCTTCTTCCAAGTGTGACAGCTGGGCCCCCAAAAGGAACATTCCAAGAGGCAAAGGAGAAATTACAGTTCTTTTTAAGTCCAGCCTGAGACACAGCACAACACCACTTCTGCTGCATTCTGTCATTGAAAATGAGCCAATTCCAAACCAAGGGGAGAGGGACAGAACAACCTCTCATTAGGAAGTGTGACCAAGAGTTCACGTCCATCTTCACTTTACCACACATGGACACACCCCCAGGGACACCTGGGACTATCTGAAAAAATGAGGCCAATGCCTTACATTAGAAAAAGGAAGCAGCCGAAACCAGTTTGGCTCAGTGGATAGAGCATTGGCCTGCGAACTGAAAGGTCCCAGGTAGGATTCCTGTCAAGGGCATGTACCTTGGTTGTGGGCACATCCCCAGTAGTGGGTGTGCAGGAGGCAGCTCATCGATGTTTCTAACTCTCTATCACTCTCCCTTCCTCTCTGTAAAAAATTCAATAAAATACATTTTTTTTTTTTTAAAGAAAAAGGAAGCAAATGTTGGTGGAACTGGATTACTGGTATTATCAGTATTATTGTAAACTTATGTGTAGCTAGTATGACCTGGGAAAATTGAAATAATAGCAAAGCTACTTCAGTGCACCTCAACAGCCCCTTGCTTTACCCAAACTGTTCAAATAAATCATGCATGACATCCCCAATGCCCATCACATATATCATTGTGTTACTACTGACACCACTCATGCTCAGCACCAGACCCTTGGCCAGAACATGTCAGTGAAGCACCTAGCATTTTTTCCTTCCTGACTTTGCAGATAGCTATGGTCTCTACCCCTATCCTTTTGTGCAATAGCTTCAAACAGTGCTTAACTCCAGACTTCCAACTGAGTGAAAAGGCTACCTTGTGTAATAAATTTGTTGTGTTCCTTTAGCCTTCTACTCCTGGATTTAGAGTGCCTTCCAGTTACTCCATTGGGTCCCTGAGGGAAAAGATGCTCATTAACCTTCCTCCTTGCTGACTTTCATCCCTTCTCTATCAGTCAAAATTTTTGTTGCACACAACGGAAAAGAAAAAATACTCTTGCTTACTTAAATATATTTAAGAAGTCTATGTTGCAGCCTAGAATATCTAGAAAGATTTCCTTAACTTTAGAAAGGTTGGGGGGAGGGGGGGAGAACATGCATGGAAAAGACAGGAGTGGAAGATGTGAAACAGCAGCCAGGACCATAGCTGAAGTCATGCCAAAGAGTCCCGAACAAACTCAATGCCGCCCTGGGACACGCTGCCATTCCTGGACCACTGACAGCTGCCCTTGGAAATTTCATTCTGTTGCTGCTGCTACTCATGACTACCAAAATAGACTCTCTATTGCCTTGGTCAGCTTGAGTCACTAAGTACCCACGCAATCTCATGGTGACTACGTCCAATAGTTCAATCCTGCGTCACACATTCCCGTTCTAGCTGGAGGAAAGAAAGGCTAGAACACTGAGTATCTGATCACTACATTCTATAAAAGGAGGAAATGAGCTCTGCCTTCCTCCATGACTCATGAGGTAGGCAATTCCCAAATATAAGAAAAAGAGATTGAGATGATTTGCAGGGAACCCCCCCCCAAAAAAAAACAACACATAAAAATTAGTAAAATCCATCCCTTTAAATATATAATATCCATATACAACCTTTGCAAAATGTTTAAGGTTTATAAAATTCTATTACATTATTAATGAAATAACTATTGCCCATATGCTGAAAATATCTGCAATGCTAATATTAATTAGGGATTCTCTTATAGCCCTGATTCTCTTAACAGCTACAGGTCTGCCATGATTCTATTTCAGTGTTCTATGGTGTGTACTAACTTGTAAATTTAACCACCAACAAACTACCTCATATAAAAGAGTGAAAAAAGAGAAGAAAAGAAGAAAGACACATGTATACATATATACATGCATATAATGATATAGTAAAGAAGAAAAAGTGGGGAAAAACTACAATCTTGTATCTATAGTTACTCACAAAGGTGTTTTTGTTCTTAGGACCCCCTTCCTCTTCCTCCCTTCTCATGATTCTTTTTCCTTCAGCTACCTGGTTAGATTTTTCCCATAGGGAGTGACCAATGCTAAGCCAAAATAAGTTAACTTACATCACTTTACAAAGAAGTACTAGGGGACAGCCAAGATATCAGTTGGGTTCTATTCATATACTTCCCATCCTTTAATGTATATCAGCTATATTATTACCCTTGACTGTCAAGTTCATTCCCTAGAGCCAGCATCAGAGTCCTCCTTTTTGATAGATAATTTCATGGCTTGAGGAGTCCAAAATGGCTAGTGAAGTCTTACATTCTAATTCAACATAGAATTTGCTGTGTCCCTTGATGGAAACAATTCTCCCTTGAGTACAAACTCCTCAATACTAGTAGAGCATAGCGTTTTATGCACATAATCAGATGTCACTAAGGACAACCCTTTAAAATTCTATCAATTAGTGACTGATACAATATGCTATATTAATTGCTGGATGCAATTATCGAATGCATCCTAGAGGCATATGCTAAGCATAAAACTGTGACCTTGTAGTGGACATAAGAACTGTTAACCATTCTATCATTCTGAGAGGCCAACAGCTGCTAGACCATGGCGTATATGATAAGATCAGTTAATCTGAGTGAAATTCCTGGTCAGGAACAAGATTGTGTACAAACTTCATGTTGGTATAAATGGAAATCAGTAAGTTTATGGATTGTCAGATGTATGAAAAGAAGAACAAGCAAATCCCAGTGCAGAATTCTATCTTCTACACAGTGCAAGTGTCTAATACAATCAACCTGTGATTCTATGTCTGCCTAAGGGTCATATTCCCTTGTGCTTACCATCAGTTTTCTCTACTAGGGCCTTTTGATGAGCTTTAATGTAGGAATCAAATAGTCTTGCTTCCAAACAAATATTCATTATACATTATAATTCTTTTTTTAATGTTTTGCCTTTAATTTCCTTAACTTCACCACCAAACTATTACCCATGGCCCAGAAAGCATGGAGCTACTCCGTTCAGGCCATTTTTCCATCCAGGACATAGGAACAATGGGATGGATTGTTCCAAGTTCTTTCCAATGGCAAGGTTATCCTTTTGTCATTTCCCTTCCAAGCAAATCCTGAACTCAGCCATCACACTGCAACAGAACATATCAAATCACACTAGGCTTACTATCTTTCCTAGCAACTCCCATGAGGCTGAAGACATAAGTTGAAGAAAGGACGTCACCATGACAAAATAGACCAGTCCGAGCCACCTGTGTGATTTGTGCCTTTGGGGCCTGCTGTAGCCTCATATTCCAAGTTATAAGTCCCTTTATTTTAGTGAGATTTGCCTTTCCCCTCTGCCCTGCATGTGCCTTTGCAAGGTGAGAGCAGAATGCACGTGATAGTCCATGCTTTTGGGATAGAAAAAGAATGTTTAGTCAGACTGAGAGCCGCATCCCGGGAGCGAGGGCTCTACCATCAGTTTCCTCCCATTAAGAGACCACCTCTGGATTGCAGCTGCTATAGGAGCAACCATCTGATTTAGCTTCCAGCAATGCACTGTCATCCTCACAATTCCTATCCAACCTCTGTAAGTAATAGGCAAGCTGGCAGATTATAGGGAAATGTGAAAAACTCATTATCCCCTGTGTGTTTTTCAAGACTGGCTGAAAGTGGCACTGATATTAGTATGTCCCTTAGCTGAACTATTTATTCGGGAGTGGGAGCTCCAGAGATTTCCACTTAGTCCTTTGTAAAATAATAGCTCTTGCTCTCCAGGCCAGGAAATGAAAAGAGTGGATTCTGCCAGTTGCTAAGCCTGTCTTTTCCTTCTATGCACCCCAGTGCAGAGAAAAGAACCACCGGGTGGTGCCTAGGTCCCACAGGGCCTGGCATGTGGCAGATGAACCAAGACTCCATTTGTGTTTTGACACCCAGGATATACTGAGTCCCCAGGGGTTAGAATTAACACAGATCTAGTAATGACAACAAAAATATTTGCAAAGTCTTTGTATTTCATTTTTCCTTGTGTCACCCCAGGGTCTCTAAGCCACCTGTAAGCTGACCAAAGACACTTGGAGTAGGCTAGGACTTACAGCCTCAGTTTGTACTTACGTTACCACAGATTCCTTCCTCAATGGTACTGTCTAATTTTTATTCAGGGGATCAAGGTTTGGAACTAAGTTAGGTCTGAACATTGGAAATAGATTAATGACCATCACAAGATGAATCGAGTCAGACTTCCATTCGCCAGACCTGGAAACTTGCCATTGAAACAAATCAAACAAGAACTATGGAGACTTCTCATCCATTTTAGTCCAGGGAGCCCTGATTAATTTGGCAATACCGAAGATCCCAAATGGACCAATCACTGTGACCCTCAGCGGGACCTGCACACTATTGCAATAACGGAGCCCTCCTTCAGTCCTGGAAATTAGGGAACCCTCTTCAATGGCAATGTTTCCACTGTTTCTGATTTAAAGAGAATAGTCAACAAACATGATCTTTCAAGCCAAAACCAGTTTGGCTCAGTGGTAGAGCATTGGTCTGCAGACTGAAAGGTCCCAGGTTCGATTCCAGTAAGGGGCATGTACGTTGGTTGCAGGCACATCCCCGGTAAGGGGTGTGCAAGAGGCAGCTGGTAGATGTTTCTCTCTCATCAACGTTTCTAGCTCTCTACCTCTCTCCCTTCCTCTCTGTAAAAAAATCAATAAATTTTTTTTAAAAACTAAAAAAAAAAAAACACGTGATTTTTCAAGAACCCTATCATCACCCAAAGCCTTGGTAAAGAAGTATATTATGGGACTCTCAAGGGATGTAATGTGGGGATGGGTGAGCACCTCGCATAAATTAATCCACTTCAACATCTCCATTGGTCATCGAATTTCTTTCTCTGTATTAATGCTCACATTAGAATCACTTAAAGATCGTTTTTTTAATAGTATCAATCCCTGGATGCTCTCCTGGATGTTCAATGTGACTGACCTGGCATGAGGCACTATTATTTCCAAAATGTCCTAAGGGACGCTGATGCAGAGCCAGACTAGAGGACCACTGCAACCATTTCCCTGTGAGTCTGTGACCTGCAAAAACCCTGGATAATTTCGTTCCACAATGATCAGGATTCTTAATTCAAGAAACAGAATCCAACACTGATTTCAGGAGAGAAATATGGTTCAATGTTGTTGAGTATGTCACAGAATTGCTGAGAACGGTGGAGAACCTTGGAAGAAGGCACACACAGTAAGGCAGGCATCAGTCAGGATTAGAGTGAAACCCTAGAATAAAAGAGTCTATGTGCCCTGACAGTGTGGCTCAGTGGTTGAGTGTCGACCTATGAACCAGGAAGTCACAGTTCAATTACTGGTCAGGGCACAAGCCTGGGATTGTGGGCTCAATCCCATGTGGGCCATGTAGGAGGCATCCAATCAACAATTCTCTGTCATCATTGATGTTTCTCTCTCTCTCCCTTTCCCTTCCTCTTTCAAATCAATAAAAATATATTTTAAAAATAAAATTAAAATTAAACAGACTGCTTTGCATACCCCAGCTTTCTCTCCCCCACATGCAGCTGGGACCACCAGTCTCTAAGATGCATTCTCCAAGGTCCTGACTCTTTATATCACTAGATCATGATTCCTCGTGTGGACCAGGTGTGATTATTTAAGCCCTGGTCCTTAGTTTATCATTAGTTGCCAAGGAGGCTGACAGAGGGGATATCTGCCCTTTTCAACCTCTTCTTTGGAAGTGCTCTCTGAGTCCCACCAGAATTCAAGGTAAGGAACTCCAAAAACATAAAAAGAGGGTTCAACCACTAAATAGTCAAAAACTGACAGATCTTTCCCATATCATGCCATAGCCTCATGCTGAAACCCATCAATTATAAAGCACCATTAGGAAAAGAAAAATTCCGTGAGGAGGAAATCTTAAAACCAGCCATTTTACACAATTAATGTTAACCATATGGTCATAAATCTTTCTATAACGCATTATAGATTATTTTACTCTTAAAGGAGACATACACAAAAATTTAAACTTGTGTTGCTGGAAACATTGAGAACAGTAATTGGTGACTTAGATATAAAATAATAGTTACGGAGATGCTTACAGTCTGCTATTATTCCATTCAAATGCCCCAGAATGATAGCTAGAATTCTAAAGTCCTGTGCTTTACACATTATTTTCCTCTTAGCTTCCAAGCTCTTCAATTGTGTCTCTTTTTAGCAATTTACCTTCTCTTCTAATTTTTTCTTCCTAATTTGCTGTAGGCTGGGAAAACAAGTAACCATGAGACATGGTCTGAGCTTCGGGTATTTTCTGTGACTGAAATACAGAAATTCACTTGACCCGCTGTTTTGAATGCTCAGGGGGCTGTGATGCATCATCCTTCATTATTTCCCAGGTATCCTAGCAATAGGATCTCCAGATGCAGGAAGAAGAAGAAAGAGGAGGAGAATTTTCACTCATGAGGTTCTGTGAGAGGCACTAAAGATGTAGTCTCACTGGACCTTCACATCAACTCTCCGGGGTAGGTTTCACAGGCTCTGAGCTATTGTGATAGATTAAGAGAAGGTGTCAGATCCTCTTCTGGAATTTTGGCTGGATTTGTGTCTCCCTGGATGAAAAGAATGTGACAGACAGGATGTCCTGGAACTTCTAAGGCTAGGCCCCACAAAGCCTTGCAGCTCCTGCATGGGCCCAAGTCATGACACCCTCATCTCCCAAAAGCACCCATCTGCCACCTGAATACAGAGAGATGGCCAACGCCACACGGAGCTGTAGCAGCACCAGCTGTACCCACTCAAATCCCTGACCCACAGAATCCTGAGATAGTAAAATGGTTGTTTTAAGCCACTTGGTTTCTGTGCCGGTTTTTTTTTGTTTTTTTTTTTTTTTTTTGCACAACAATCTATAACCAAAAAGACATGAAATAAATTAATTAGTCCCTCGACCCAACTTGTTTTCAAATAAGGAGTCAAACTCAGATTGTTTGAAGAGAAAGGCCTATAATCTTCCCCTTATTTCATGGTGTCTCCAGGCAGAGTCTAGGATATTTATACTTTGAAACCATTTTTTAAATAGACAAAATGCCAGTCACACTATTACTTTCATGTTTGATTTTTTTAAAATATATTTTATTGATTTTTTACAGAGAGGAAGGTAGAGGGATAGAGTTAGAAACATCGATGAGAGAGACATAGATCAGCTGCCTCTTGCACATCTTCTACTGGGGATGTGCAACGCAATCAAGGTACATGCCCTTGACTGGAATCGAACCTGGGACCCCTCAGTCCACAGGCCAATGCTCTATCCACTGACCCAAACTGGTTTCGGCTTAAATGTTTGATTTTTAGAGACTTGGTGCATGAAATTCATGCACGGGGTTGGGGGTGTCCCTCAGCCCAGCCTGCACCCTCTCCAATCTGGGACCCCTCAAGGAATCGGGCCTAAATGGATAGTAGGACACCCCTCTCACAATCCAGGACTGTTGGCTTCCAACTGCTCACTTGCCTGCCTTCCTAATTATCCCTAAATGCTCTGCCTGCCAACCTGATCACCCCCTAACCACTCTCCTGCCAGCCTGTTTGCCCCCAACTTCCCTCCTCTGCCATCCTGGTCACCCTAACTGCCCTCCCTTGTAGGCCTGGTCCCTCCCAACTGCCCTCCCCTGCTGGCCATCTTGTGATGGCCATCTTGTATCCACATGGGGGCAGGATCTTAGACCATATGGGGCAGCCATCTTATGTGTTGGAGTGATGGTCAATCAGTATATCACTTTTATTATATAGGATTATAGCTTAAAAATAGTTTGCAATTTCTCATTATTTCTCAAATTCTTACAACCATCCATTGAAATAAATATTATTATTTCTATTTTATAAAAGAAGAGCCTACAAATAAAACTGTGTCTTCAATCTAGGTCCTCTGACCCCAAAAGAGACACCCTCACCATTAAGTTAAAATTCTTTTCCATCTATTCCATACTCAGTCCTTTATAATGCAATTTTTAAAGACAAAATAATCTATCTTCAGTTTGGGTTCCAGTGGATGGCTTAGTGTTATTGCTATCTTCATGCCAAAATAAAACTTCAGGATGAGAAAGCAGAAATTTATGCCAAGGAAATTAATATTGTTACTTTCAGTTCCAATTCCTACTTCAAGTTTTAGAGTATCCCACTTACTCAAGGTGCTCCTCCCTGCACTCAATAGTCCCATCTCTGCTACTCAGCAGAGAAATCCAGAAAGTGTTGCTATCAGCAAGATGTTCATTAGCCCCCTCAGATGTTAAAGTGACGGAGCTGATGGCAGTGGGCATGGATAATAACATTAAGCTCCAGCCTTTCAATTAAAAAACATTATGCTTCTCTTCCTGGTAATTCTTTTAGACCCTTAGCTCTTCTCTCGTGCTCATTTGTATGACTGGTCCTCCTTGTCTAAAAACTATGAAATCAATAAGTGAGTTAGACAATTATAAAGAGTAATAGGTGTTTCTTCAGAGTAGCACACTCAGCCTTTCAGCCCTTGTAAAAGACGCCATTAACTGCTTTAAAATGTTCTCAAAATTGAGCAAAAGAGTACATTCTAATAAACAAACTAGAATAAAAATGGGCTTGCGTGTATACTTTTTTTTTCATACAGATGACAGAATTGCCTATTGCCCTCTCAATTCCTACCTCGGGATACTATGTAACTAACAAGTATATTGACTCTCCTGGGATAGTTAAAATCCAGCCAAAACTTATGAATGCTCAGTGCATAGTCCTCTGGAGTGACCTACTGTGAATAGCTGATCCAGAAGATATTTAGGTAAAGGGACATAAGGCAGAATTCTGAAATAGTAAGGAAGAGTTGGGCCTTATTTGTGTGATTGACAAAGATAAAAACCCAGAAGTAACAAAGAATAATCTCTCTAGAATGAAAAGATCCATTCGATTGAAGTGAAATTCTACCCTAAGGGTACAGACCAGAGAGATGAGATCAAATGCAAGTTGCAAAGCAGCTAGCTATCTGTCTCCTCTGATGTTGAACTTGCACTCAAATATCTTTTGATCTTGGCAAGATCTGCTGAATTATATAACATTCATTAGTATCAATTCTTGGAACTGAGTAATCAACAGTTACTCATCTTTAATTGTAAATTTTCTCTTTAAGTTTGGGGGTTTTTATCCTTAAGTTTTGGATCACTTCATCTGCCTCCATTAAATATATACTTTTAATAACCAATTTGAACCAGAAGCAAATATAGATTCCATTATATAGAAACCAAATGTGGATTTCTTTCATTTGTCCAAGTGCTACACAGTAATTTCATTAATGCTCCTTATCCTGGATGGGAAACTTTTGTATATACTTACAAGTACAGACATCAGGAAAAAAAAAATGGTAAATGGGAATAGATGGTGTTGAAAATGTAGCTACTGGCTTCACTCTCAGGTTCTGTTTTTCAGTATTGACATATTTTCAATTGTTATGATGATTCAAGTCAGACATCTTTCACTTCCACTATAAAATATTCAAAAATCTCTCTTCCAAGGCTCTTTGGAAATCCCTATATATTTAGTACTGAAAAAAATCCTAAAATGACTAAAGGATAGGAATAAGAAAATAGAAAAAAAAAATGGATGGAGAGTAAAAATTAAAACACCATAGACATTTTAATGAAGAAAAAGCAAACATTCTTAAAACTGAAATAAAGACAATTGTTTTAAATTTACACACACACAAATTTATATATAGCCTTCTCTGGTCCAGTGCCTCAATTTACTACTGAATAAACCTAGGTCTTAAACACTTACCAACTCTCCTGACATTACAATATCAGAATAATAACCTGAAACCCACTATCCTATATAATAAAAGCCTAATATGCTAAGTGTCAGACCATTCATTCAACCGTTCGACCAGTCTCTATGACCACCAGGGAGCAGACACTCTGACCAATAGGTTAGCTTGCTGCCAGGGTCCAGCCAATCTGGATGGGGCGAGATGGACTGGACACACCCTTGGAGCTCTCCCTGCGGCCCCTTCTGGTCCTGATGGTGCACCAGTGGAGTCCCTTGGCCTAGCCTGTGCCCTCTCACAATCCAGGACTTCTTGGTGGCCGTCAGAGAGCTGGTTTTGGCCCAATCCCCACAGACCAGTTCAATATAAGAGGGAATTTCCAAAACAAAGGAGTTTCTCAAATACAATGTACAGGTACTCTCGCAGATCATATTCAGCAATCTCTGGCAAAATATAATAAAATCCTGGCTGACTCTTTTTAGTTTGATTCCATTTTACTTTTTTGTGCTTATCAAAGGAATACATGCACAAGATTAAAATGTTAAGTGATTTTTACCCACTCCTACCCATCCAACTTCATTCCTCTTAGAGCCCATGCATTCAAATAGTTTCTTTTAGCAATTTTTAGGTATTCTTGTAATCTTTAAAGAATATACTTATACTAACATTTAATTATTAACATTAGGCATTGTATATTAAATTCCTACTATGCAAAATAAAATCTTTTATCTCTTTTACAAATCCAACACCCACCATTGTCTTCATTCCATGCCCTATGCCAACTCAAAGTACCATTATATTTCCTCAACTTCTATTACCTATACTTTTTAAAGTTTTAAAGCAAAAATGTGTTCTTTCACACTTTATAGTTCATTCAATGTGTTGGACACACACAAAAATAGCCTTTCTGTTATTCAGACTGCATGAAATTTTTTTTTACTATTTTTTTATTGACTTCAGTGAGGAAGGGAGAGAGGGAAGATATAGAAACATCAATGATGAGAGAGAATCACTGATCGGCTGCCTCCTGTACACTCTACTCTGGGGACTGAGCCACAACCCAGGCATGTGCCCTGACTGGGAATCAAACCTTGATCTCCTGGTTCATAGGTCAACACTTAATCACTGGGCCATGCCAGCTCAGCCAGACTGCATGAATATTTTTCACTTAAATTTATATAGGATGTTATTATTAGTGCACTTTCTCATGCACACACACATATATATATATATATATATACATATATATATATATATTTTTTTTTTTTTTGCTTTTCCTTGAATCTTTTATTGTTGTTATTGTTTTCTTTCATACTCTGCTTTGTTGTATCCTTAGGTTTATCCACACTTTACCATGCTACTGGAACTATGCAAAACATGTTTTTATTTGGCTATCTTCTGGAGCCCCATTTCTAGTCCTGCTTCACTGAAATTATGTGAGCATTTCATGCCACTGTTCTTCCGAGGTGGATCTGAATTAAGTTCCTGGACTAAATGTATCCTTTCATAGTTTACTCCCTTACTTTATTGAAGCACATCCCCAAGTAACTATCAAAGAAGTGGTATGGAGACGTAAGTTTTCTGAATTTCATCAAATAGATGTACATTTGCTTAACAGTTTGCTAAGCATACATGATTTGGGTTGAAATTTTTTTTCTGTTTGAACATAGAAATTATTGCTTCTTTGTCTTCCAGCAAACAGTACTATTGGTAAGAGCTGTGATTCCAACTAATTTTTTTTAATCTTTTATTGGGTGACTTTTAGAAAGATTTAAGATTATCTCTTCATCCTTCTTTTATGAAATTTCAAATAATCCATCCAGAGTTCGTCCCTTTTTACTTTTCTACCATGTTTGGCATTAGCAGGACTCAAAAATTGAGAACTGAAGTCCTTCTTTAGTCTTAAGAACTATAATATGACATGTATTGTCTTTATAGTAACCTGCTTTGGTTTTCTCTGGTTTTCAAAACTCTTGGATTGATGCTCCATCTTTTCCCTTCCTTCTCATCTTTGCTGTCCGCCCTCTTTATTCTCCCTGTGATAGACTTCCTCCACTTTACTTAAAAGCCTTTTATGACTCTATTTGCATACTGTTCTTAAGTTAGGATGTAATGTTCTTTCAGTTGTTGAAGTTCTTAACTGGATCATTTTTCTTAAGTTATCTTCTATTGACTGAAATAGCTCTACTTCCCCTGGGAATGATTCTTATGTTTGAGCATTAGCACACAACCAATGAGTGTCTCCTAAGAAGACAAACATGATATTATCTGACCTAGTTATTATGACTTGGATTCATTTCTGTGGGAGATTCTGTTGATTTTTGTTTTGCTCTTAATTTCTGTTTTGTGTGTGATGGAGGGGTGCATACTGCGGGAGGGAAGTGCGTGCCAGGGTGAAAAACCAAGCTTCTAGCCATTCTATGCCCCAGTGTAGCTGAAGTAAACTGTTACACTTATGGGTAAACAGGAGTTATAATTAGTCATTATTTATTTCTTGTGGGTGTCCATTCTAATGAGTAAATATCATATTTGTATCAGTAATTAAGTATTTTATTCTCTCTCTTTTTGCCTTTTTATGGAATTTATTCCAATGACACTGGTTAACAGAATTATACAGGTTTCAGGTGCACAATTCCACAGCACATCACCTGTACACTGTGTTCTTGTTCACTACCCCAAGTCACATCTCCATCCATCACCATTTTCCTTCCATATACCCTTCC
Source organism: Pipistrellus kuhlii (assembly GCF_014108245.1). Lineage (NCBI taxonomy): Eukaryota > Metazoa > Chordata > Mammalia > Chiroptera > Vespertilionidae > Pipistrellus > Pipistrellus kuhlii. Next base: position 12,339,936 of record NW_023425515.1, read on the forward strand.
CCACCACCCCTCTCTTCCAGCAATCACCACACTGCTGTCCATGCCCATGCGTTTTTGTTTGTTAGTTTGTTTTTTGGTTCAGTAGTCAAATTTTTCATTACACCTCCAGAAGAGAGTTAACAAATGCCACTGGTAGGATTCACTTTTCACCTTGCCATGTATTTATCTTGCAAACTCTTAGTCTACAACCCTCTTCCACCATAGAGTTTTTCATAAATATTTATGTTGGAAGCTTCCTTTATTCTGTCTCATCAAGATAAAGATCCATCTGATTTCTATTTGCAATAAATGTAAACTACAGGGATCTTCAGCAATTAGCCAAATGATTACATATTCCCTGGAGCATATTCTTAAAGCATCAATATAAGGAATTTAATGATAAGGATTTAAAACCTTATTGGAATACAGTAACATTTCAAAATAAATTTTAATAGAAAATATGAAATATCAAAGCCATTTTAATTGGGAAGCTGGCCACTACATCCTTCTTAGAATTTTTCTTTTTTCTTTTCTTTTAAGATATGTTTTTATTGGTTTCAGAGAGGAAGGGGGCAGGGAGAGATAGAAACATCTATGATGAGAGAGAATCATGGATTGGCTGCCTCCTGCATGCCCCCCACTGGGGATCGAGCCCACAACCCTAGCATGTGCCCTGACTGGCAATCAAACCTTGATCTTCTGAGCTACGTCAGCCAGGCAGAATTTTCCTTTACTATCTTAGAGGGGTATGATGGTAGGAAAGTTTGAGAATCACCATTATAGTTTTATTTTAATGAGTACACAATACAAATAGAAGGAGGAGTAGAATCAAAATAGTGCTTTGGTGTGTCTAATTTGGAAGCAGGATAAAAGATGAAGTGAAAAGGGATAGCTTTGAGGTTCTGGGATCCTTTGAGAGACTATAAGTAGCTCAATCTAGAAATAATAAAAGTTCAAATGCATTATGGATGGGAACAAAGATGTAATAACTAATTCATTATAGATGATGACTCCATCAAACTGAGCATATGACTGCATCTGGGGACTGAGGACAAAGTCTGGATAGATATTTTGGTGCCACTGATGGGATGACAAGAACAGGTTTATAAAGTGACATTTTGGTTTGAAGTTCATGCTTCACAGAAATGTGATATTATAGTTTGTTTTGGTTTCAAGATATTTAGTCAGAGAAATAAATGAAAGTTCATATCCTTAGGAAGATACTGTATGTTAGCAGATAGGAGTGGATATTCTGTGTGAGTAAGATCATTCCATCAGTGACTTACCAATTACCTTCACACCAGTAACTGTGAAGGTTGTATAAAAGTAGTTGGGTACCTTCAGAAATGAAAGCTCCATCCAGTCAAGTTTAAGATAGGAAAGGGGTGTAGTGGGAATAACTAACCCCTCCATGCACCTGTAGAAGGAGCAGGCTAGATCAGAGTTCAAAGGAAAACTGAGCAATTCTATGAGGTAAAATAACATAGGAAATTGGAGTATTTACATATTTAGAGAGGTGGAAAATGCTTCATTGAGTAATCAAGATAACTAAATCCCCTCCAAGAGCTTATTATTTTCTTATATCTTGTTTCATCTTGACTATCACTTATATAAAGTGAGACATTTGTATTTATTCAATAATTGAGATGCCATTTGAATAAAAGTCAAAGAAAAAGTCAGAAATGTAGCTTGGCTTGAGAAATAATGTCAGTGGAATTCACAGGAAATAAATTTGAAATAAGAATCGGCAGATCCGACTTTCATTCTAACCTTCTACTGAGTAGTTGTGAATTTTGACAAATAGATGTGTGTGTGCACACATTCATTCATCTAATAATTATTAACCGAGTCCCTACTCTGTTCCAAGCTCTCTTCTGTGTTTGTGATATATCAATGAAAGCAAATATTCCTGCTCTTCTGAAGATTATATTATGCAAGAAGATGCAAAAATAAAAAGTGAACACAATACATAAGGAAACTGAGTACTATGTGGAGGATTAAAAGAACATGATAAATGTGGAGAATTAAAAGAGCGGAGTAAACGGAAGAGTGAGTTGGCAATAGTGTTGAGGTTGCAGGAGGAAGCATCAATGTTGGAAGAAGTGATAAAGATGGGATTCATTTCAAAAACAGCCATGAGGATAACTGGGAGGTGTTGGGGGAGGGAAGGGGAGATGCTATATTCATATTATCCATAGAACCTAGCTTAGGGTCACATATATAATCAAATTCTAATATATTTTTGCTTAGTATATATAAATATAAAATCATTTAACCTCTCTATACCTCAGTTTTATCTACAATACGAAAACTGCACAGATCCAGAGCTATCTAAGTAAAAATAGCAAAAGTTAATTACTTGATGGTATAAAAGAGAAGATGTACAAAGTCCCTAACACGGAAGTACTCTGGCCTATTCAAAACAAAGAAAAGGCCAGTTTTGCTGAAGTAATAGGATGAGCATAGAAGACAAACTATCCTGTAAGATAAGACTGGAATGGAAATGAGGTTCCAGGTCAGTTTTTTTGTGACATCAGTTGTATGTGAATTTAAATTATCAAGTCAATACTTATATTTAAAAGTTAATTTTTCAAGGACATTGGATATAAGGGTAAATAGTACATATAGCAAAGGTGAAGTTTGTTTCCTAAAGCACCTGTTTCATGTATGTATTAGTGTTTATGTGTGTAATTGGTCACCATATAAAGATTTCTTTGGACCCTAACCGGTTTGGCTCAGTGGACAGAGAGTCAGCCTGCAGACTCAAGGGTCCCAGATTTGATTTTGGTCAAGAGCATGTATCTTGGTTGTGGGCACATCCCAGTAGGGGGTGTGCGGGAGGCAGCTGATTGATGTTTCTCTCTCATCAATGTTTCTAACTCTCCCTCTCCCTTCCTCTCTGTAAAAAATCAACAATATATATATATTTTTTTTAATTCTTTGGGGTGCATAACAAAAAATAAGTTTGACAGAGAACATGCCAGACCTTAAAAATAATATTAATGTTTTAGAAAGCATAACATGAAAGAGATTTCTGGGTCCATTCAGGGCAGTCAGAGAAAGCTCACGGCGATGCAGATGGCTGCATTTATGCTCACCATAGAAAAGAACTTCCTAACAGTGCCATCGAGGCAAGAATGTGCTGGCTTTCCATCACGGAAAGCTGGATGCTCATGTCAGAAATGCTGTCAAAAGAAGTCTTGCATACCTTTGGGGCATGCACCTCAGGAGCCAGGCTTTGCACTGCGGCCTAGAGGATGCAGGCTAATGTCTTTCCCATCAGAGGGTTGCAATTAAATTTAGTTTGGTGTGAATGTGAAAAATAGCAGTATACAACCAACAAAAAGTGTGGGGGAAATGACAGAGATGGTAAGAGCTCGAAGGTGGATGAGAGCACTCTGAGTCGAGGGAACCAGACAAAGTGTCACAGGGAAAGCAGAGTTTTAGCTGAATCCTGAGGCAAAGGTGGCCGTGGACAGAGGGAAGGAGAGTACTGCACCTGGCAGGAGAAGACAGATGTGCCTGAGGCAGGAGGAGCAGATGCAGCCTGTTTGGTGGCTGGAGATAAACTCATTTGGCTGACACTGCTGAGTAGAGGGACCTCACAGAGGCCTGGCAGGTTACAAATGAGAAAGTTAGAATTGGGTCAGATGGCCTTGGACTTCATTGTGAGGTATTGGCCTGGTGAAAAAAGTGGTTCAGCTGAAACCGGTTTGGCTCAGTGGATAGAGCATCGGTCTGTGGACTGAAGGGTCCTAGGTTTAATTCCGGTCAAGGGCATGTACATTGGTTGTGGGCACATCCCCAGTGCGGGTGTGCAGGAGGCAGCTGCTCAATGTTTCTCTCTTATCGGTGTTTCTAGCTCTCAATCCCTCTCCCTTCCTTTCTGTAAAAAATCAATAAAATATATATTTTTTTTTAAAAAAGAAAGAAAGAAAAAAGTGGTTCAGGAAATTATTTGGACCAATGTGTCCATTTGTATGACAGTGACTTTAGGAGAAAATTGAATGTATTGTATATGTACAGTGGGTCAGTCTGTGTAGATGGCAGATGTCCTAGTGTATCTATAATAAATACCACAGCCTGGGTCACTTAGAAACAACAAAAATGCACTTCTCACAGTTCTAGAGTCTGGAAGCTCAAAGATCAAGGTGCTGTCAGACTTGGTGTCTGGTGAAAGCCAGATTCCTCAGTGATAGACAGCTGTCTTTCTGGTGTGTCCTTATATGATGAGGAGTATAAGGGAGTTCTTAGGGTCTCTTTAATAAGGACAGCAGTCCCATTCATGAGGGCTCTGCTTTCATGGCCAAATCTCCCCAAGGCTCCACCTCCAAATATCATCTTATTGGAGATCCGGTTTCAACATATGAATTTTGGGGTGACAAAAACATTCAGCCCATGGTAGAAGTTGTCCTTTTGAATTGGAAGTGGCTCTGGATATCAGTTCACAAACTTATACAGGCAAGAAAGATTTCTTAATTTTTCAAATTCAATCAATGTTGTGCTTTGGGGTTACATCTAAGTGTGAGGAACTGGTTTGAAAAAATTCCATTAGTGGTCAGATCTCTAAATCTCAAATGCTCCTCCTACCCTCATTCCCCCCAAACAGACATCTTTTCATCATATCTGGTCCTCCGTCCCTGGTCCCCAAAGATGCATGAACTCTTCATTCTTTCTCTCCGCCTCCACTATCAACAGTATTTTTCATCTAGACTTTGAATAGTAATTCCTTCTGGGAGTCATTATAGAGACTTTCATATTCTTACCTTGGCCAGGAGCAGACTAATTTTTCTCTGGATTTTGTTTTTAGGCAATAAACACAGAAAACTCTAATAATAGAATGTGGAAGAAAAGTTGAAAGTAGGAAAATCAAAGAGAAATTCTGAGTTGTATTTGAAAAAAATATATCCCATCATAAGTTAGGCATTTCCTCTTTTCCCCCTCAAATATTTGAATCAATTAGTCAAATGAAAATTTAAAAAAATTAAAGCACCAAAAAAAACCCCAGCACATTTATTTCCATCTTATCTACTACAGAATAAATATAGCAATGTCTCAGTGTGAACATATTATTTCATACTCATTCCTACTCTATTTTACAAAGAAAGTTAAAGGCTATATAACATTCCTCAAAACAGTAAACACCAGCAAGTCATAACAATCTAATTTAGAATTTTTTTAAATGCTCCAATATTGAAATGATCTCTGCTTAAAATCTGTTATTAGAATCTGGTGGCTTTTCTCATGTGGCTAGTAACCTGTGTCTAAGTCAGAAGTTGTTTAGTAATTATATTTCATTGTCCTAACAGCCAGTTAAGATTTCTTTCCAGGGATGATTCTATAAAGGCTGACTGGCAAATGAGAGCTTTCTCATCACTCAATCATTTGATGAGAGGGGCTATTTTCTATATAATCAATTCCATCAGCCATTACACTGGTCAATAGCTCAGCAATTCATTCATCAGTAATCTGCTAGAGTCATTTGTCTCAGGCACAAAAGAATAAAAGTATTCTTTTCAACATTTAACTTCATACATTAGATGAAGTCCATGTCTAACTAATGCAAAATTAAAATTTTGTTCTAAGAAAAAAGGAGCTTCTATTCCAAACTAAATATTATTAAATTCGAAGTGATAAAATACATCAAGATAAATGTAATCTACATATAATATGTAAATAACATAGTATATGGTATATTATATGAGTGAACTGAATAATTGAACACAAATGAAAATCACCATAAACAGATATGGGGTGTCTGAGTTTAAGAGGTAAACCAAGTAAAGTAGATACTGAGGAAGGGCCTTTTTCTTTTTCATCCTTAGCCATTTCCCCTCTAAAAAATATATTTAGAAAAACGTAAGTTCAAATCTCAATATGAATATTATACTTTTTTAATCTGAGTAAATAATAATGCTTGAATAATCATTAGAACTCATGCAGTAAAAAAAGATAAAACAGATGGAATTTTTTTCTGTTTTAAGGTGAATAACTTAGAGACAAATCATAGAATATTACTGAAAGTTTACATCAAGTTAATGTAATCACTGGAAGTACAAAAAGGCTTCATGCTTTGCCATATATTACTGATGCAAGAGATGAATGATGATTAAGGGTAATCACTCAAGAAGACTGCAGCTGATGCAGTTATTAAGGCTACAATCTGAAACTAATTCAAAATGTGACCAATTTCACCTGATCCTGAACTTTTTATTCACCTTATGGACGTCATTTTTTAAATTAGTTGTTTGGCATTACTCTCAAATTTTCACTTTATTTTTACGTTCAAAACCTTTACGTGAGTACTAACCCTGTATTCCAGATCAAAGGCACTAATGTTTCATCTATTTCAAAAAGTTTCCAGTGTGGTGGCATTAATAATGGCTACTTCATTATCAACAGAGACTAAAGCCACAGTAAGTGGGATAAGGGTCACAAGGCTGCATGGTGATGGTTTGTAATAGTCTCTGTCCCCAAAGTAATCCCTTATCTAATGCTACCACTAAAGAGACTATACACTCATGAAAAGTCTTTCTAAGATTTACCCCTTATGTATCAATACATAATATTAAATAAGACATCAAAATACATAAGAGCCAGGCTGGTGTGGCTCAGTGATTATCGACCTATGAACTAGAAGGTCACAATTCAATTCCCCGTCAGGGCATATGCCAGAGTTGCAGGCTTGATACCCAATGTGGGGCATGCAAGAGGCAGTTGTACCATTTAAAAAAATAGATTTGTATAAGCACCTTACTATTATATATCCTTCTTTGAAAGAACTAAATGAAATTCATTTATAAAACCCATAACATAGTGTTTACCACGTGTTGACCAGCAGAGGAAGATTGTGACATAGGTAATATGTATTGGTGAAAATAAAATCATTTTATATGTCAAATATTATATAAAATACACTTTTGTGATTTATTACTAAATAAATTACAAATGTATGTTCCAAAGTTTCTGTCTAGTTGGTTCTGTTTACTTGGTGAGAAATCTATCCACACTTTAGCATTTAGGTAACAGAGAAAAGGCACAAAGTATCACTGATACAGAAAATTATTAAAGAGTTTTTTTATTTTTGGGTTTTTTAAATATATTTTTATTGATTTCAGAGAGAAAGAAAGAGGAAGAGAGAGACATAGAAACATCAATGATGATAGAGAATCATTGATCGGCTGCCTCTTGCATGCCCCACATTGGGGATCTAGCCCCCAACCCAGGCATGTGCCCTGACTAGGAATCGAACCATGACTTCCTAGTTCATGGGTCCATGCTCAACCACAGAGCCACACTGGTCGTGTTACTAAAAATTTTTGAGCCAGACATGAAATAGATACATGTTTAGAAAGATCACTCAGGCATCCATACAAAGGGTAGAACTGAAGGAATGATTATAGAGGCAGTCAGACCGGCTAAGGAGCTGAAGTTACAGTCCAGAGCAGGATGTTGAGGACTTGAATTAAAACATAGATGGGGAAGAGAAGTTACAATTGGGGGGGAAAAACAATTCAGAAAAACCCACGGGGCTTTCATAACTTATTACAGAGTAAAAGAAGGAGGTTCAAATATTTGCCACAATATTACAAGTTTGAAAAAAATACATCAATATTTGCGGCATTTACTAAACTGAGAAATGCAGAATCCTATATAATAAAGATGTAATATGCAAATAGTCATTACCCAATGAAGCATAACAACCGACCATGTAATGACCAGATCACTAGCAGGAGGGTGGGCAGCTAGCTACAAGCAGACAGCAGAGAGCCTGGGGGAGGAGAGGGAGAGGGGGGAGGGAGTTACAGGAGAGTGGGGCAGTGGGTGGAGAGCTACTGGAAAGTGGCAGGAGCTACTGGTGAGCTACTGGCACACAGATTTGTTCACAAGCTACTAGTAAGAATATAATTGGGATAAAGAAAAAGGTTCTGTTTTGGACATAACATTCAAGTTGCCATAATTAGAGCTTAAAGAGAGTGTTCTGGAGGCCACTGGAATGCAAATGGTAGTTGAAGTTACTGGGGGAGTGAGATCATCCCAGAGGAGCACAGCCATGTAGGTGGAGGGCCAAGGACACATTTCTGGGATTAGGAGACGGTCCTTCATAGGTCTCTGGCGTTGGTGTATATTAGAAAGCAGAGGCACTTGCCCTAACTGTTTTGGCTCAGTGGATAGAGTGTCGGCCTGAGAGCTGAAGGGTCCCAGGTTTGATTCTGGTCAAGGGCATGTACCTTGGTTGTGGGCACCTCCCCAGTAGGGGGCATGCAGGAAGCACCTGATCAATGTTTCTAACTATCTGTTCCTCTCCCTTCCTCTCTGTAAGAAATAAATAAAATATATTAATTTTAAAAAAGAAAGAAAACAGAGGCACTAATGGTCTTTGTTTCTAGACTATTTTTTTCAGGGTTATATAGTTAATAACCTTAGAAAATAGAGTTAGTGTCTCCCTTAGCATAAGGAGTTTGACTACTGCCCAGTATAAGGTAATGTCTTTCTGCAGGGAGAAGGTCAGGCAGACTTACCACCCATTACAAAATATTTGGTTTCCAAGCCCAGGGCTCTGTTTCTATAACGAAACTCACTGTTTGTGTCACCCTGTGGGAATTAAGCTCACATAATGGTGCAAATGCTGATTCTCGGGCCATTGCTAATAAAAAGATTCCTTCTACCTGAACCTACAGTCGCATTAAACTGTATCAGGTTAACTTGAAAATTTGTAAAATCTCAGACTCTTAATTGTTCTTGATATCTCAGAAAACCTCAACATTTAAGGGTTAAAATTAAAAGCATTGTCTCATGATATTAAAAAGGGCCAGTCAACGAGGCAGAAATAAATGGTGCTTCAAAATGCTGAATTTTCAAGAAGAAATTTTCAAAAATGCAGAAATGTCAAATTAGATGAAGACTTCAAAATTCAATTTGGTAACATCAATAAGAACATGTTCAAGGTGGAGAGGGTATAAGAATGAGGTCCAGTTGGACAGAGAGTGTTCAGGGAATGATATGGAGAGAGAGATTGAAATATCTAAAGAAGTTTGGTCTCAAATAGAGGTTTGGTCATGAAGAGAACTCTAAACATTTGGGACAACAGTTTGAAGGGAGGGCAAGATTAATAAAAAGGATTCTTGTGTATAATTTTATTTTTTTTAAATGAGACAGAAACAAATTAAAATAGGAAAGAACCCCCAATGTTTAGATAAAAAATGAAAGACTGAAGATTGGGGGGAAGAAGAAATTAAACTGAGCAAGAATTTAAGTTAAGGGAATGCTGAAACCAACCATATTGTTGGTTTCAGCAACTCCAGGTGTGAAGAAAGAAAAATTGGAGAGTCCATCACAAATGAACTTTCTGGCTAGACCATTGGTCGGCAAACTCATTAGTCAACAGAGCCAAATATCAACAGTACAACAACTGAAATTTCTTTTGAGAGCCAAATATTTTAGATTTAAACTTCTTCTAATGCCACTTCTTCAAAATCGACTCACCCAAGCCATAGTATTTTGTGGAAGAGCCACACTCAAAAGGCCAAAGAGCCACATGTGGCTCTCGAGTCACAGTTTGCCAACCACAGGGACAGACCATTGGCTGAGAACATGTCAGGTAGAACAAAAGGAGAAAATTATTTGGAATAGCAATACTTAGGCAATCTTATTGGACATAATAAATGAAAATAAATGAGGTTTTATGATTCAGACATCCACACTTGTCAATTATGAAGTAAAATAAACCAAATTAAGAATATGTTCCTTTCCTGGGGCTGTTGGGTGGCTTAAACAACACTAATGCATTACCTGACAGTTTTGGAGGCCAAAGTCCTGGATCCAGGTATAACAGAGTTGGTTCATTTGGAGGCTTATGAGGGAGAATCTGTTCCCTAAATTTCTCCCCTAGCTTCTATAGTTTGCTGGTGACTCTGGCATTCTCAATCTGCACAAGCATCACCCTGATCTCTGTCTTCATCTTCATAAGGCATTCTACTTGTGTGCGTGTCTGTGCCCAAATTTCCCCTTTTAATTAAAATACCAGTCATATTAGATTAAAGTTCATCGTAGCGACCTCATTTTAACTTGATTACATCTACAAAGACCCTATTTCTAAATAAGGTCAAATCATCAAGTCAGAGCATTAAAATTTCAACATATCTTTTTGGAAGACACAAATCAACAAAGATTATACTAATATTTCACAGGAGATTCTCCTCACACTGGCTCAGATAGCTCTCTAGATTGCTTGAAAGTAATACCGTGTGTTGAGGTTTTACCTTCAAGGAACTCTTGTACTGTCTGGCATGAAACATAGCTCACTACGTAGCTTCTATGTCCCTGTAATTGTGCACTAGGGTTGCCATCACAAATAACCACAGATGGGTTGACTTGAACAACAGAAATTTATTTTCTCATATTTCTTAAAGCCAGAGGTCCAAGGTCAATGTGTTTGGTTTCTCCTAAAACCCTGGGAGAACCCTGGGTTGCAAATGGCCATCCCCTTGCTGCCTCTTACACAGTTATCCCTCTGTACATGCCCCTCATATCTGTGTTCCAAATCCCCTCTTCTTTTAAGAACACCAGTCTTAATGTCCACCCAAATGACCTCATTTTAATTACTCTTTAAAGACTCTGTCTCTCTAAATAAGGTCCCATTCAGAGGTATTGAAGGTTAGGCTTCAACATATGAATTTGGAGAAGACATAATTCAGCCCATAATAGCCCCGTAGGTTACATACTTTCCAGAAAATGCAGTGGCAAGAATCTAAGCGTATTTCTGTTTGGGTAAAAACACCGACATTTCTTCTACTCCCTACATGAAAATCTCTATGTCCAGTCCAAGGTCCATTCCACAATTGTTATGAGATCTCTTATTCACGGAGAGAATAGAGTGGGCTCTCTCCAGTTAGTTACCAGTCCATATACAAAGTAATTCAAACATGCAGCATCATATGAGAAGGAACAATACAGAAATAAAGTATTCAAATATGAATTAAACAATAAGGAGACATTACATTATTGTGTTAAAAAATCAGATACAGCCTGGCCAGAGAGGCTCAGTTTTCCCATGCATTAAAAGGCTGCCAGTTTGATTCCAGGTCAGGGCACATACCTTGCTTACAGGTACAATCCCCAGTCAGGGAGTATAAGAAAAGCAACGGATATTTCTCTGTCACATCTCTCTTTCTCTTTCTTTCTCTCCCTCCCCACCCCCACTTTGCTCTCTCTAAGCATGTCCTTGGATGAGGATTAAAAAAAAAAATCAGACCCTGGCTGGTTTGCTCAGTGGTTGAAGCATCAGCCCACAGACCCATGGGTCCAAGGTTTGATTCCCAGTCAAAGCAAAGGCAGGTACTTGGTTTCGGGTTCCATCCTCTGGCCTCTGGAGAATGGAAGCAGGAGACAATCAGTCCGCCCCCTTTTTTCTTTTCCTTTTTCTTTCTCTCTCTCTCTCTCTCTCTCTCTCTCTCTCTCTCTCTCTCTCTCTCTCTCTCTCTCTTTCTCTCTCTCTCTCTCTCTCTCTCTCTCTCTCTCTCTCTCTTTCTCTCTCTCTCTCTCTCTCTCTCTCTCTCTCTCTCTCTCTCTCTCTCTCTCTCTCTCTCTCTCTCTCTCTCTCTCTCCATATCTATCTCTATCTCTATCTTTATCTCTATGTCTCTCCCTGCCTCCCTCCCTTACACTCTCTCTAAAAATTAATGGGAGGAAGGGGGATATTCTCAGGGGAGAATTTTTATTTTAATCAAATACAAAACTATGTAATTAAAATAAATTAAATTGGTAGAATCCCTCTTACAATTGAGCAATTTCTGGCCTGAAAATCTTAGTTTACAGGAAAAGAAATGTTACATATTTATGAAATAAGACTGGAAATCAAGTACATAATTTCCTAGCATCTTAATAACCTGAAATAAAATACATAACCTTATATTTCACAGAAAATATAATTTAGTAGCATCAATCTTGAGTTGGGGACATAAAAGCAGAAATTCCAAGTAAAGTTCATGCTATCCTAGTTTTGGAGTCAGCAATCAGTACCAAAACCCCCCATAACCTCTCTGGCAAAATCTGCTATGGATTTATATAGTGGGTGGTGACTGAAATGTAACCAAGGGCTGCCTTTCAAATTTTCTGATAAAACAGATTGATTGGATTAGGCTGCTTATGTTCAATGGCAATATATCATTCTAACTGTGGCCCCACCTTCCTAAGTGTGCAGCACAACATTCATGCTAAAAGTTTACTTTTAATACACTTCTTAGTCCATCAAATAATCAACCAAATGTCACCTGAACTTTTCTTGCCAAGGAAAATGAAAGTACCATCATCTCTAAATAGTCTATCAACTGTGTCTCCGATACTACATGTACTGTGCCTCCGAATGATAAATGATCACTTGCTTTGCTAAAACACTATTCTTCTCCCAAGCTTCTTAAAAATGTTCATGTAATGACCATCTGCCTGTCTCTTTTCTCATGCTTCATCAGCAATTTGATTGCAATCTCCAGGAGTGCCATGCTTTAGCTAAGATCCTCCACTTATTAAATAACACTCTACTCATCATCTTAGTGGGGAAAAAATAACGCTACTGAAACTAAATTTTAAATATCCAAATAATACATGGCATTCTCAAATATCCCTGAGTGAACTATAAGCATTATATATGAGTCACACAGATTCATGTCTTTTGTGCATTTATTTATTCACTAAATTTGCTCATTTAACATACAATCATTTTTTAGTGCATGTTAGGAGCCAGGTATTCTATTAGGGCTTGAAGATACAAAGATGAAAAAGGTCTACACCCTCAGGAGGCTTACAGTGCCTTACAAAGCCTATTCCAACACAGGGCTGATGATTGTGGGTTGAATCAGAAATCAGACATGACTGGCTACCAAGAGAATCTGTGCCAGAGTTTGTGTGTGTGCACATGCCCTGTGATTGAAAGAACAAGATATGGTGAGATAACCATGATAGTACTCATTGTAGTTATGTTTCCTTTTTCTCAAACTTTGCCATGGAACTTACACATAAAACCTATCCTCTTTAGTTGGTAGTGGCAATAACTCTTTTCAGGGGTATGAGATGTATTTGATTCACAAATGACCTTCATTCACACAACATGCAACATTGGGATAATTACTAGTACCACATATACAGATCATTTAAGCCATAATCCTCTTTGTGTTGATGACAATATTGTTTATTTTGTTCTCACTTATCTTAGTTACTATAAACAACTGAAATATTAATGTGACAGACATTACAAATGTTTAATTCAGATTCATTCTTATTAATTTTATCAAAACCTATCAAATACCTTCTTTGTGTCAGGCATTGTATTAGGCACCAAGAAAAAATTACTAAGTAAAAACTGACAAAGTATAGCCTTCTTGGAGTCAGTGTGAAAGAGATTAGGGTTCTTTAAGTATAACAGAATTTAAAATAAATTATAATCGTGATGAGTGCTAAAAAAGAAAAGCACTTAAAGGAAACTTTGAACAGAGCTGAAGATCAAAGGAAGAATCTTAGAAAAAGTGGAGATTGATCTACAGTCTCAAGGAAGAGTAGAAATATGAAGTGAAGAAGAACTTGAGTATAAGAGGGGAAATCATCTATGAAAAGAATGGCCTTTATTGAGAAGCAACTAATGAGACCAAAATCACACTGAGGAATAGAGCAAATAGATAGAAAGTTGGAGTGATGAGTGTGAAAATAAAATGAGATGCAGAGGAGGAGGGTGGATGTCATTCTATCTTTGAGCTTGAAGGCTTTGTTCAAAATTTTGGTCTTTATCCTAAGAGCCATGAGAATCCATTAGGGTATTTTTTAAGTAGATATTTTATTGAGGCATGATTGACATACAAAAATCTATACATATTAGTGTGTTCAACTTGTGTGGGGTTTAGAGATACCATCACCACAGTCAATGCCACAAACATCTATCACCTCCAAAAGTTTCCTCCTGACTCCTTAATTTAGTTACATATTTTTGTGTGGCAAGAACACTTAACATAAGATTTACCCCTTAGGAAAATTTTAAGCATGAGATGTAGTATTATCAACGATAGGCACTATACTGTACTTACTCATCTTGCATAACTGAAACCTTTGGACCCTTTGACAACACTTCTCTGTTGTCCCCCAAGCACTGGCAACTACTATTCTACTCTGCTTCCATAAGTTTCATTATTTTTAAATTCCTGATGTAAATGGAACGATGTAGTATTTGTCCTTCCGTCAATGGCTAATTTCACTTAGCATAATGTCCTCCACGTTCATCACAAATGGCAGGATTTCCAGAAATGACTGCTTTTTCAATGTGTTTTTTAAGTAATACTCTTTACATAAGTCTTTGATCACATAAAAAAAAAATATATATATATATATATATATAAATATATATATATGTTGAAAATACCCTGAACATATTTTAATTCACTATGATTCAACCAACCAAAACCTAAAATCTTCATAAAAATCTTACTTTCAAATGGTTGTAGTTATTTTTCCTTTTTCTCCAAGACTATGAGCCTCATAGGTTTATTGCAAACATACCTATTTTTATCCAAAGGGCACATGATTGATTCTCTCTTAAGTCAATTATTCTTCTCAGAGAAAATTCTGTATACAGATAGACAGTCTACTTTAAATTAATTAATGTCATGCTGTTTGTCTTCAATATATCTTCAGCAAATAAATGAGAGAAAGTCAGTAAAGTGTGGCCGTATGCTTACTGAATCCTAATAACAAAGTTCATTCTCCCGTTGACATACCCTTCCAGCACGTTCTGCCATTTTCTCTGCATCTTTCTCTCTGAACTCTGAGTCAACCAACAGTTCTTCTGCATTGACTCTGTTTCTAAACTCCTCGGGGATTCGTGAATGATAAACACAGCTGGATCGTCAGAAAGGTCCAATCTGGAAACCATCGCTATCCTTCTCTTGTACAGTTTTTTGGATCCACGCTCAATCCATCTTCAGTTCTTTGAAGTGTTTCAGATCAGACATCATTTCTGGAACTTACATAAAACTAGTCATATCCTGATGTTTCTGTCACTCTTTTTTGAGTTTTCCAGAAATCATAATTGTTATTCCTTCCATCATATTGTTTTTTCAGAAATCAGGAGAAATGAGAGATTTCTGTAGGAGATCCTCTTTTCCCTTGGCTAGATAAAGATTTTCTTTTTGAAGTATAGTTTTTAGGAGCAAAATTAACATGCCAACCCCAAAACTTAGATCAGGGTCTGGGGTGTTGCTTGTTACTTTCAAAAGTTTAAACTTTGTGCTTTTTGGTAAGTCTTTGTCAGTGCACTCACACTCTATCATTTATACAGTCTGGTGATGCTTCATTTTTATAGTCTTTCTCATCCTTCCTCCTGTTGCTTCAACACCAGCTTCATTTGCCTTGTCTTCTAGCAAGACTCAATCCAGAGATTATGTCAATTATAAACAACACAATGTGATATTACATGTCTCATGAGTATATACGTATATTTCTTGTGATCATTATTTTCTGCTTATCACAGTATTTTCATTGTTTCATATATTTGGCTTACATAAATATTGAGAACCAATAAAACAGAATCACTTTTAACCTGGTTTATGCCAAGTTTAGACAGAGTTAGCATAGTTTAGTATTACATTCAAACACTTCATGCTTCAGATTTTTATATCTTTCTGATGACTACTTTCAGCACCATCATTGCTGCCACCAATACTAAATTGTGGAAAGTCTTTTGTTGGCGCTCCCTCTCTTTTCATTCCTTCTTTTCCACAACCGCAGTTGTTTGAGCTAAAGATCTCATAATTCATATTTGTTGGCTTTAACATGGTTTGCTATTTTAAGAGTAATGTGTGATGATTGAATAAAAAAAATTTCAGGCATGAAAAAGCCTCAAAAAGTTTATTTCCCATGCATCTTTCAACAAACCAAAAATAAATTTTGGTTTTTACCAAAAATAAATTACCAAAAATAAATAAATCTAAGAAAATGAAAAGTATGGGAATATGAACGTAAAAGGGCAGGGAGTACAAGGATTTCCTTGAGAAATGAGAAGGAAGATGCCCAGATGTCAGTCATGCATCTGTAGAAAGAGCAGCCACTCCAGTTGGGAGAGTCGATGCGATAGAAGAGAGCAGTTATTGCATGCCCATAACATTTTCTTTCTAATTTGAGGATAGAATGATTAGGTAATTCTAATCCAGAATCTTTTCTGTACTTGGATTGCAATGATCATGTTCTAGAAAATTCCTACTCTCCCACTATGTTCCACTATCCTGGAATAGCGAAAAGTTTAGGGAAATAGAAAGTATTGCTTCAATATTAGTGGATGATTTTTCTAAACGTTCTAGCTTATTATCCAGCTTTACATATGGACAATGTCATGAGGCAAAATTAATAATGACATAATCATAACCATTAAAAAAATTGGAAAAAATTCTGTAGTATTTACATTGGGCCTTGAATTTGATATTTTATTATATCAACTTTGTCACACTACTCATTAGTTCGATTTTCTACTGCTCTGATATATTTCTCTCTCTTTCTGTATATATTTACATATATATGCACACACACACACACACACACACACACATATATAAACCAAATTTCCATCACAGATAGATATAGTCACATGATATCATGTATATTATATATGTGTGTGTTAAGATATATATATGCATTATTTAATTGTGATATGTATCAATTAGATAGCTTATATGGTAATAAATTATACATATTTGTCATATATACCATATTTACTATATGATATATTACATGTATATATGTGTGACATGATGGATATACAGCAATAGAGAGACAGAAATAGAGATAGAGATAAAAAATAGAAAATACAGTTAATCAAAATACATCTGCAATGAATACATGTAGCTATAAGTACAGTTACCCTGGTATAGGCTGGTATGGGGCTGCTTTCTTCTCTGGGCTTTTCAGTCCTCAGAATTGCAACAACTCTGCAAAGTGTTCTATTACCTCCTACACAATTTCTTACCTACTCTTTGTATATGTCACTCTACTCCTTTCAAATGAAGCAGAAGAAAATGTGTCCAAAATAAATATTAAGAGATAGATAGATAGATAGATAGATAGATATACAGACAGAGGTAGATAGATGGTGATAGATGATAGATAGATAGATAGATAGATAGATAGATAGATAGATATTTCCTATTTTTCTCCAAACATTTGCTGCTATTGACTTGCTTTGGTCAGACTGGGTGACAGTTTGATATAGGCAAAGACCAAATGGAAGTTCAGTTTTAAATTATTAATCTCATTTGCAGTGAAGTCACTAAAATTTTGGTCCTTCCAGCCAATTAATCAGTGTCAGACCAGGTCAGTATTTTAGTGGGAGCCAAACAAAACTATTTTGGCTACTTCTGGCATTGGTGATTGTATAGGCCACAAAATGTCTTCTGAGGTCAGTAGAGAACAGCAGCATCAGCATTTCAATAAACAGTATTTACCTCAGCAGTGCCAACATCAGTGATGTAAAGGTTCTGTGATTCTTTGGCAAAAGAAAAACTATTTCCCCTTTCTTATTCGCCAAGCTGTATGACATCTTTCCTCTTGTAATATATTTAGCTGTTCATAATTGCCTACACTCTGTCTCCTAAACTTTTGGGCAGAATTGTTCTGATGCAGCTACTACATTTAACTCCTTCAGCATTGGTGTCCCTTATGTTCTCTACTGATATACTTTGGTTTCAATGTCATATCCACAGTCCTTAAAGAGCTGTCAGGTAAAAGCTGCTATATCAACCATAAACATGAATATTAAGCTTATTGAAATGTATGCAGGATATCTAATGAGAAATTTAATATACTCTGCATAGTTTTATATTTCCTCAAAGTTTGAAAATCTATTTAGACATGGATTAAAAATCCATATATTTGTGGGAGTCTAAAACTTCCCTTAGCTTAAACTTGTTGACCAGAGCTATCCTACAGAAAATGACATTAAGGAAATAAAAAGTGACAAATTTAATTCACATGTTTCAGGGAACAGCTTTCAAAGTATTGGCTGGAAATGTTTGCCTCATTCAGGACAGTGGTGGCAAAAAAAAAAGGTCTCATCTGAGGGACAACTAAAGCAGGGCTAAATAGAAAAGATGAATCAATGTTAGTCAAAACATGCCACCATGTTTGAATGAAATTACATGGAGACACAACCCAAACTCCCTCGTAAATCATTTTATATCTATTGTAAAAATTCCTAATAAAAACTATGTGATTTCTTACCCACACTATGAAATGCAACATTGTGTGAGTTGGAAGCCTTAGAAATTGGCCTTAGAAATCAGAATCCCTGGGTTCTAGCCCCAGTCCTCCCAGTAACCAGCTGTGAGCTTGGTACATTTCACCTAGATGGAGGTCAGTTTCATCTGTAAAATGAAGAAATTGAGGTGAGGGGGGAATCCTTAAGGTCTTTTTATAGCACTCCATAAAATTAATCACTATTAGGAAAATAGCTCAAATACAAGCCTTACTGATTATCACTAGCCTTGTAAGTGAAGATTAGCCTTTGGTATATGCATAAATAACAAGATTTCTACTGATCTCTTTAGTGATGAACTTCTCCTGTAAACCTCATTTCATTGCTGGGAGAAATTTAAGTATTGAAAATAGAATCTTTCCTGCCAGAAAAACTTCTAGAGAAGCTGAGAATGACAAAATAGCCAAACTGTTTTTCCTACCTTTAAAATCACACTCAACATCTACCATATTTACCTACTATATATAATAAGGTGCTCTTCTACAATATATACTTTGACTCTCAAGTCTACAGTTTTTATTCATATTTGTCTAGAGGCCCAGTGCACGAAATTCGTACAAGGGGCAGGTAGGTCCTTCAGCCAGGCCTGCGCCCTCTCACAATCTGGGACTCCTCACTCTTAACTGCCCAACCGCTTGCTCCTTACCTCTTGCTGGCTGCTCCTTAGTGCAGAGGGAGGATCCCGCCACTGCCACTGCACTCACCAGCCATGAGCCCGGCTTCTGGCTGAGCAGCGCTCCAGCTATAGGAGCACACTGACCACGAGGGGGCAGTACCTGCATTGAGCCTCTGCCCCCTGGTAGTCAGTGCACGGCATAGCAACCAGTCATTATGGTGGTTCTGCTGTAAAGGTCACTGGGCTTTTATTATATAGACTAGAGGCCTGGCGCATGATCCAGCAATGGGAACCTGACAGCCCAGGAAGGGACTAAGAGGTCATCCATTCCCGCCAACTTGCTAGCCCTATCCCCACCACCAGTCACCCTCTGTGTGTGGGACAACTGGTGGGGTGAAGGCCTTGGCCTGGCACTGCCTGCATCCTCTGCCACCCACCCCTGGTCTTCATATGCCATCAGTGATCAGAGCCTGCCAGCTGGAGAAAGGGACCAAGAGATGATCAGTGCACCTCATAGTGACTGGTCAAGTGGTCATTCTGGTCATTCTGCTGTTATGGTCGCTGGGCTTTTATTATATAGGATTCTGGTTTATTTTCCTGGCAACTGTTTTTCATTATCAAGTATTCTCAAAATTAAGACACATTTAAACGTAAGAAAAAGGCCTTGCTTAACTTAATGGAAATACAAGACTCTTTTGAAGTCCCCAGAAGTTTTGGGTAAGCCAAGTGATTTATTTTCATCAACAGCAAACTTTTTATCATCCTAACTTTCTGCCTAGGGCATTAAATATTTAAGAAACTGTTAACAGGGAGCCTTTACTAAATCACTAAACTCACTAAATCACTAAAGCCAGAAGAGCCAAACATTTCTTAAAATCTCTGCCAGATTTATAATTTGCAAACTCACGCTAAAAGCATTTTATTGGCACTTTCATTTCTAAAATACTCACCTCTTCCATTTTAAAACCTAACATAACAGTCTTCAATTTCAAATAATTTCACATTGCTCCTCCAAGACATCCTTAATAATAGCACCATCAAATTAAATAGGAGCACAAAGATGAAACCCTTTGCCTGAATCAGGTATCCATGCCATGTGTAAATTTCCACTATTTATTCTTTGGTACGGGGGGGGGGGGGGGGGGGAGGAGGGGGATGAAGGCGGCAAAATTGTACCTAACTCTTTAGTCAAAACTTAATTTAAAAGCAAGTTATTTAAGCTCACAGATATAATTTTAATTATGTAATGGATAAATTTTTACTCTAACTTCAAATACTTATTCTGCTTTCATAACATGTTCCTACTTGAACAACTCTATGACCCTCCTGGGGTAACTATATAGGCATCTCAAACTCAACATGAGCAGACCTAAACTTTTAGATCTCCACACTCTATCCTAATCCTGATCCCCTATATAATCCTCCTCATCCCCCTCCCTACTAGGCTATGCACTAACAGTCTATGCCCGGCTGTTCAAACCTAGGAGTCATTCTTGGTTCTACTTTCTCCTTACTCTGCACATCCTATTTATCTGCAAGTCCTGTCATTTCTACCCTTAAAATATGTCTATCTACAATACTTACCTCTCTGCACTGGCACTACTTTCACCCAATCCAACATCGCCACTGCCCTGAACTACCTACTGCCTTAAATGGGTTCCCTCTGTCTACACTATCTCCTTCAATCCGAATCACAGAAGCCACAGTAGATTGGATATTTAAATCAAATCTTTATCTTGCTTAAACATGTTGAAGGGCTTCACATTTCAACTCATATACAACCTGAACTGGTTCCCAAGATCTAGAAGGCTGTACAAATCCAGACATCTGATGCCTTCCAACTGATCTCATTCACAACCCTGTGTTCACTATGCTTTGACCACCCTGATCTCCTTTCAGTTTTTCTAACATGGGATCTCTCCTTTCAGATAAAGGTGGGGGGGGGGGGAGAGAGAGAGAGAGATGCTTCTCCATGGAGGTACTTATCCTAAGGATCCCATCTAAGCAGGTTTCACACCTCTTCCTCCCCATCCCATCCCATTGATCTTCATAACATGAACTTTTATTGCCTTAGAAGCACTTGTCATTGTGTATAACTATGTCACTGCTGGCTTGCTTAACTCTTAATTGATCTTTTCCTCCATTTAACTGTTAGCTCCAATAGGGCAGAGACCTATCTCTATTGTATCTCCTGTGCCTTGTTCAGTGCTGATACCTAATAGGAGCTCAACAAACATTGGTAAATGTGTAAATGACACTGGCCTTAAGGCCTAAATTGAGTCTCCCCAAAATTCATATATTTAAGTCCTAACTCCAAGTATTTCAGAATGTAACTATGTTAAGAGACAAGAGGATAAGTTAAAATGAGGGCCTTAGGGTGGATCCTAATTCAATCTGACTAGTGTCCTTATAAGAGGAGGAAATTTGGACACACACACACACACACACACACACACACACACACACACAAAAGCCAGACACCAGGCATGTGAGGTCTTTTCTCACATAGAAAAAAGACCATCCAAGGGCAGAGTAAGAATGTGGCCTTCGGCCAGCCATGGAGAGAGCTTCAGAAGAAAGCAAAGCTTCCAACACATTAACATTGGACATCCAGCCTCCAGAACTGTGAGAAAATAATTTCTATTGTTTAAGCTATCAGTCTGTGATGTATTATTATGGCAGCCCTAGCAAACTAATACAACCAGAATTAAAATGGAAACAGAAAACAAATCGCATTATATCCATAATGTACTTCAGTCATATTTGGTCTTGATTTCATAGTTAGAACACAGTGCAGTATGAATCCAAGATCTGTTCATTATCCAGTCAATCTGGTTCACAAAGAGATACATTCTAAAATTCTCCACTTGGATTTGGCAGACTTCTAAAATTTTCCACAATGATTTGTCAAACTTGTTTATTTTTATCTGCATAAATGATAGCGTGGACTAATATCATGCTTCTATAACACATTCACATCTGCATCTTCCATTCAACTGTTGATAAGATAATTCAGATGGATTACCATGAAGCTTAGGGACTGTGCTCTGTTTATATTGCAAAGATTATGCAAGCCAAACCAAAATTATATGAATTATATGAATTAGGAAGAGGAAGAAGATAAAGATAAAAATTATGAACAACAAATACGTAACTATCAACAAGTGAATCTAAAAACCAAGAGAATTAAAAAATCTGGTGAACAATATTAACTGGTGAATATAATAGAATCAGAGGTATGGAAGGGGAGTGGACTGACGATTCTTGGGGAAAAGGGGAGTGGGGAGTGCAGGAAGAGACTGAACATAAACTGTGCACCTATGGATGAGAACAATGGAGGGTGGGGAATGGCAGAGGGTGGAATGGGTACCTGGTGGAAGGGAGAAATGGAGTGGGGGGGAAGAGAGAAACATTTGTAATAATCTGAACAATAAAGCTTTATAAATAAATAAATAAATAAATAAATAAATAAATAAATAAATAAAATAAATAAAAGACTATGCAAGAACAACTTAGGTCATAAACATTCCCTCCAAACAGAAAATAGTGATTTCATATTGTGTAATGGTGTCCGACTCAATTTTCAAATGAAAAATGACTAGACAAGAAAGTATTCCATAGTCTCATGAAAATCATTATTAATCAACTTTTTGAAAACTTTTGAAGTCCTAGGACATTAAAACAAATTTGTAGTCTATATGCTCCTTTAGGTCTAAAACTGGCTGTGGAGAGTGGATTGCATTTCTGTCCTCCAACCTCAGTCCTTTAACGATAGATGTCAATACAAGGTGTTACATATGGTACCTGCTGTACCTGTGGAAATGCAAAATTGAGCCAGAAAAAAAAGGGTTTTAATCTGCAGCATTATCAATATGTTGGTGCAGTTCTTGACCATTACAATTACTCTTCTTTTGAAAGCGTTATTTCATCACTTGGCATACCATTCATTTTGGTTCAAAGATTATAACCAGATTTTGTCATAGATTTAATATATGCTTATATTTAATATAAAGTTTAATAGATTTTAGAATTGTCATTTCTCTTTTTTCTTTCAGTGCTTTGTTTCTTTAGTTCTCATTATCTCCCATTCTTAAATACAAGGTTTTTCTAAATTCATAGATATGAAAGCAAGGCACCACATAAGATGTAGCTATGGAAACATTTGAGATCCTCATATCTATTTGGGGATCAGGGGAGCAAAAAACTTAAACTCCATTCTTATTAAGAGAAGCAAATCAATCCCTCCTTTCTTCTAAGAAGGACATTTTAAGTTTGACTTCTTTCACCTGATTGTGCAGTCACTAATGTCAACTCCTTTCCCATAAACAGTTTACACACAGTCAAATACAACTAATCCCCAGACTCTTCACATGCACAGAACAGAGTGGGCATTCCTCCAGTCCTGAATGGATGAGAAGAAAAGATATTTTCCTGCAGACTGTGAAGATATAGTACAAACAAAACAATGAAAGAGTTGTTGGCCATATTCCTAAGATTGGTGAATAGAGTTATGAAACCAGCACATCTTTGTGTGTGTGTGTTTTTTTTAATGGCCTCTTGCCCTAGCCAGTTTTGTTCAGTGAATAGAGTGTCAGCCTGTGGACAGAAAAGTCCTGGGTTCAATTCTGGTAAAGGGCACAAGCCCAGATTGCGATTCCCAGTAGGGAGTGTGCTGGAGGCAGCAGATCAATGATTCTCTCTCATCATTGATGTTTCTCTCTCTTTCTCCCTCTGCCTTCCTCTCTGAAATCAATAAAAAAAATATGTTTTAAAAATAAATAAATAAAATAAGATAAAATAAAATGAAATGAAATAAAAAATGGCCCCTTGTACTTGCTCCCCAAATTGTGTAGCCTCATCAATTTTTGTGGTAGTCATCTTCCACCAAAATGCTAACAGTCAGACCAGGCGGCATGATGCCTATGTTGATAGCTTTTCTCCAAGTTTCTCTCTATAATATGTCTTGCTTCTCCTGCAAGGAGATCGGATATCCATACTCTTAGGATACATAATGAAAATGAGTAGGCTTATTCCTGCCTAAATGAGGCCAGAAAGATCACTATATGAGGCACCCTTATCTTTCCTAGTATTGCTGGTTTTATTTGCTACAATGGTGAATGTGGGAAGGACCAGTGCTATGTTTTTCCCTGCTCTGATCAGAAAGGAGCTACTGTGCTATCTCTTGCCCAGGCTAAAATATTCCAAGCAATAAAAGTGATTAAATTATCATAAAAGATAGGAGCCACAGAAAGGAGTTGAACATATTTTAAGCATTGAAAATACTCTATTTTTAACACACAAAAAAAACTTATATATAAACTTGAGAGGGAATACCATATTCAAAGCTGTGGCCCCTGAGCCCTGTATTGTTCATTTTACATTAAATAATCTCTCTCTTACAATTATCACTGCCAAGCCTTCTATAGATCTCCTGTCACTATGGCAACAAAGTAGTTCTGTTAATCTAATTAGGCAATATTCAATTACCTGTGTTAGGGGGGAAAAGATATACTTCTCTTTCTGCCAAAGTCATTATTGATTAAATGGAGAAGGGTTAGAAAGAGCATCTATAAGCCCAATTTTCAGGCTTCCTGAGCCAATATTAAAGTAGAGTTTGGGCAAAAAGTTGATGCTTGCAATTCTTCCCGTTGGTGGACTGAGCACTCACACAAATCACCAAGTTCAGCATATTGCTTACTTGAGGGGAATCACTTGCTGTATTGTAATGCAAGTTAGTCCTAAACTTATAATTACACTCTCTGACCTGTGAATTGGTGTAGAAATATCAATTATGGAGACATGCAAATTAGCTTGGCTCTCGGAACCTTGCCCTTAAAGAACATTAGTTTCTCTAATAATAAGTGAAGGCAAGAACTACATTGAGTGGCCAGATTATTATGATTTCTAATATACATATATTAGAGGCCCGGTGCATGAATTCGTGCATGGGTATTGTCTGGCCAGCCTGGCCAGCGGGAGGGGACATGGGTGGTTGGCCGGCCTACCTGCTGGTCAAACTCCTGATCAAGGGGACAGTTTGCATACTATCCTTTTATTATATAGGATATACACTGAGTGGCCAGATTATTATGTGTTCTGAGATCATAATAAACTGGCCACTCAGTGTAATTATTGCAGTGATAGTATTTGTGATATGATGTCCCAAGAGACACATTGGTTATCTTGTAGAACTAAACTAAGAAAATCAAGTCATCAGTTAAATGTTAAAGGACACATTTTTTTTTAGCAATATACAAGTGCAATTAATCAGGCTTTTAGCAAACATCGTCTCAACCAATGCTGCGTAAATAGCATTCCCATTTGGATTTTTTAACCTTAAATATGTTCTAAAGGACTCCTGATTTTCACTTTCAAATGAATGTGCCTTTTCCTCTATTAGTAATTTCCACCTCGGAAAACAACTTTAGTGCTACTCATTTGTTTGCAATAAAATCTCATAAATCATCTTTGATCCCTCTCGAGTCCATTTCCAAATCCTATCATTTCTATCTCAAAATATATCTCGATCTGGGTCCCTTTACTCCATTTCTAGGACAACCAGACATGTCTAGGCCACCATCACCCTTCAGTTGAACAACTAGTGTAGTCTTCCTGTCTTATCCTCTCTACCAGACAGCCCATTCTCCACACTGTAGCTTAAATGTAGACCAAATGATATTCTGGATTAATACCACCCAATGGCTTCCCACAGCTCTTACAATGAATTCCCAATTCCTTCCCATGGCCTACCCGAACCTTCAGAATCCACTCTCAGCCTCCTCCACCAGCTCCTTCTATTCGTTAAAAAAAATGCCAAGTATATTAGATTTTTGAGGATGCCAAAACATAGTACCACAAACTGGGTGGCTTAAAATAACAGGAATGTATTCTCTCACAGTTTTGGAGGCAAGAAGCTCAAAATCAAGTTGTTGGCAGGCCCGTGCTTCCTCCAAAGGCTCTAGGGGAGAATCCTTCTTTGCCCCTTTCTAGCTTCTGGTGGTTCCAAGTATTCCTTGGTTTGTGGCAGCTTAACTCCAACCTCTGCCTCCGCCTTTACGTGGCCTTCTCCTCTGTGGCTTGCTCTTCTCTTCTGTCTGCTATAAGGACACTTTTCTCTGGATTTAGTGCCCACCCTCAATCCAGGATGATTTCATCTCAAGATCGTTTATGTCATTACATCTGCAGAGACTCTTTTTTCCTAACAAGGTTACATTCCCAGGTTCTCAGGCTTGGGCACAAGTGCTCAACCCCCAATATCAAGGGTTTTTCATTGTTAGGCAGTTGTAATTCTTTTTCTATCTACAGGGAGCACTTTCCCCTAAGAATTAAACTCATCATTTAGGTCTCATCTGAGATGTTACACACTTTCCTGACTTGGTCCTTCCTTGGCCATCTTACCCCAAATGGCCTCCCCTCCTTACTTACCCTCATCATGCTGTTTATTCTCATCAAAGCATTCATCGAAATCAGATTTTCAGCTCATATAAATAATTTTAAGGTATTATTTTTATATATTTTAAAAAGAAGGAAATAATCATAATTAAAGCAAGCTAAAGAGCACTTAAAACTCAAATCACATGACCAGAATGGACTATAAAGCTGAGTTTCTTTTTTATTTCCTGCTTTCAAAGAGATCTAAAAACATGTGATTAGGTTCAATAGGCAAGTTCCTACCCATATAATCAAGAGAGGATGAAAAGTGAGGAAATAGAGAAAAATCATGCATTAATTATTCTTTAATTAAAGTACATCATGTCCTTTTTATGCCACTTATAACTAGGCAAAAG
Organism: Pipistrellus kuhlii; assembly: GCF_014108245.1. Lineage (NCBI taxonomy): Eukaryota > Metazoa > Chordata > Mammalia > Chiroptera > Vespertilionidae > Pipistrellus > Pipistrellus kuhlii. Next base: position 12,366,601 of record NW_023425515.1, read on the forward strand.
AAAGCTGCTTGTTAAATAAAGGGGTTTGGGCTAATAGTTAAGATATATTAACATAAAATGTCCCCAATTATTAAAAGGATATGAAATTTGATTGCTTTTAACAGACTTTTTATGGGGAAAAAATAATAGTAGTACCCTGTCGCTGAGAAGAAGGAGTATGAAATACGCCTGTAAGCCATTAGAAGCCTTTTGTTATGAAAATGCTGATGCAGCCCTGGTATCAGTAAATAGTACATCATTTTACTGCAGATATTCAAGGCCTATAGCAATTCCACAGAAACTTAATCAGGATCACCTCACTATAAATCCCAGCAGTATTAGCTAAAATGCCAATTTTGTAATCACTTTTCATTAAAGCCAAAAATACGAATTAAAATTGATTTTTGCCTGTGCTTTGGTGAACAGCTGCCAGTTAATGCTTTCAGTTGTAATGCAGACCTTTACTTAAATTAATTCTCTATGTTGTCTCCATTCTGTTTATAAAGATAATGACGTGTGAAAGGATAAGAGATGTTGGTGCAGAAAAGGGCACTTCCCATGCAGGAAGAAGAGAGAAACACAAAAAATTCTGGGGCCTTTGCTAATATTAGCCCAAGCATGCTCCTTTAGAAGCAGTTATTTAATATGTTATTTCATATGAAAAATTAAATAAAGCCTCAAACATGTAAGTGGTAAGACTCTATTCTTAAAGGAAACAAAGAGAAGTTTCCTTCAAAAGTCATAAAGATTGTAATTGAAAGTCAATATACTTGGCCTCTTGAACAAAAGTATGTAATTTGTGTTTTTGCCTCCCTGACAAAGTTTATATAAAGTTACAAAAAGAAATTGACAGCCAGTTTGAAATTGAATTGCCATGGCCTAGAGCAAAGAATATCCATACATGATATTATTCTACAATGTCATTATAATTTTAGATATTTTACAACAGCATATTGTACAATTATCCCAAACAAACTTACAAACTAATTCTTTGAATGTTTGGCAGTAACTTAAAAAAAGACATGAAAGGATTTAATCCTTTTCAGAAGGAATTAAGGCACTGGGAAGGCACTTGAGCATTCTATTGTATATTGGCTCCTCTTGCCTTTTTTGCCAAGAGGGACCCTCCTCTCAAAATCCAATTGCCCTCAGCTGTTGCCTGAGCTTTCTGTTCATGCTGAGCTTGAAGCCTCATAATGGCTGGTATCATGGATCTGTCTCTCACCCAATCGTGTGAGCTGGGCCCTCCCTGGAGAAGAAACCTGAGTTCCCTGAGATACGAGGTCAGTGCTGGGGCCCCGCCAGCAGGCGAGGGGATCCCAAGGCAGGTGCTGGTCATGGAGGCCATGGGGGCACAGGCTACCAAAAAGACTAAACTGAACCTCACATCACCTTGCTTGGCCCCGGAGGATGACTGGTTAGCCAGAGTAGGAGATTTGAATATTGAAATGACATTTTTTACAGACTTTTCGGAATAAACTCATATTCTTATTTGTGTAATGTGACTCATTTTTAAAAAGCAAGTTCATGAACTTGGCCCATGTTTGCAGGATCATTTGGAACTAATTGAGAATAACATAGGTTTCAATACATGTTTTATAGAAAGCGAAACCTATATAAATAAATGTCAAATCTGTTCATTAGAGCTAAATAGAAATATCACAAACCAAAAATCTTTTCAAGGCTAATCCACAAAGGCTTTAGTTGTCTTTTAACTTTTTAATTAATAAAAAACACTAATATGGTACCAAAGTTGAGGGTACTTTTTGGGGGGTAGCCATCAGGATGGGATAGATGAAGATGAGTGGTTGGGTTTTCCAGTAAATAATAAGGGATACTGAGTTACTTATAGTCAGGTTCTTTGAAGAGCCAAAAATAAGAACCAGAAGCCAAATAGGCAAAATCTGAGTTCTAGATTTCTATAGATAAGATTCTAAGATCTCCTAAAAGGTAGGAATACATCCCTGGCTGGTTTGGCTCAGTGAATAGAGCATAAGCCTGTGGATCAAAGGGTCCTGGGTTTGATTCTAGTGAAGGGCACATACTCAGTTTGCGGGCTCCATCCTCAGTAGGGGGAGTGCAGGAGGCAGCAGATCAATGATTCTCTCCCATCATTGATGTTTCTCTCTCACCCTCTTCCTTCTCTGAAATCAATAAAAATGTTGTTGATTTTTAAAAGGTAGGAATACATAAAATGGTGCCCAAATTCAGAAGCCTGCATGAAACTTCAATCATTTTCTATAGGATTCTGTGACTTAGAGACTTTTACTTCTTGCTCCCAACCGCATCCCTAACTATTACAACTACACCTTTACACTTTCTATTCCATTCTCAGACAAGATCAAAATACATTTCTTCTTAAGATGTTAGGAAGATAGCAATATTAATAAATAAACAAGTATACTGTGAGAATTAATAAATAGTTGTAAATCTCTTAGGTTTGTTTGCAATGTGTTAACACAAAAGAATTATGTATGCCCTTGACCTTGGGGCAGCATAAATCCTGACCAATACGAATCCCCAAATTGGAACTGTCACTATACCAAATAGCTTTTATGCCAATATGAGATATAATATGACTGAAATTTTCAGTTTGGACCATGAGTTCACAACAAGAAAGTCATTTTTGGCTCCCCATAAACTCATCTAGGTATTTTCTTATGATCTCTTTATTCAAGTATATTTTGCTTACATAGCTAGGATCATATTTTAGATTCTGATTGCCAAACATCACATGAAGAATGGATTTATGATTGGTGTTTGTCAGGCATCCTCAATATCTAAAAACATTATTTGTTAGAGATCCTCAATATCTAAAATTCCTCCAAACTTACATTGTTATTTTACATTCATCTAAATGACAGAGAAACAAGTCAGGAAATATCCAGTGGCCATTATATTGTTCTATGCAGCTCTAGTCTGACAGGTGTGTGTGTGTGTGTGTGTGTGTGTGTGTGTGTGTGTGTGTTCAGTAATTTTCCAAGCAATGTCCTAATAGTGTAAATAATTTAGTAATTGTTAGCAGGCATTTTGCCACTTATTTCAAGTGGTCATAAAACAAAGAAAGGGATTTCATATCATAAGAAACATGCTTCCTTGTCACTGGAAATAAAACTATTAAAAAAAAAAGTCAGTGAAATATAGAAACTACTTTAATCTTCTATCCAATAGGCTTCTTGAAATTGACTAAAGAAACACCCATAGTGAATTTCTATCATGATAGCACTTTACTTGAATTTGCAATTTGTATTGACCATTCAAATGCCTGAAATTAATTTATGGTGTATTTGTGTTTGATTAGATGTGAGATATATCTCCTGAGCTCTTAGATATTTGATATTGTCTTTCTGTTGTCAAAAAAAAAAAAAAAGGAAATGAAGAACCTATAAAATAGTAAACATAGGGACAAATATAAAGGATAATTCAAAAGAACAGTTATATAGTCAGCCCTCTGCTAATAAATTTCACTCCCTGTAATGGTGTAAAGGTCCAAGCATAACTTAAGGTTTCCCTGAATCCATCTTAATGTGGGGGGGATGGTAAAAATACATTTACCTAGAGGTGACTGTTTCATCTGAGATGACCTACTGTGGTATTACAACTAGGTCTCTCTGAGTTGCCTGAACAATGAGCCCACTGATACCATCTCTCCCTCCTCTAGCCAAAGAAACTACACCTCAACTCCAATTCCCACATTACCAGAGCCTTTCTCCTCTCTGGAGAAGGGATTTCATCTTTCTACAGAATCTTTCCTCCCCCAAAAGAATCTCAGTATTGTGCTACAAATTTTCCCAGACAATTTATGCAAACAGTTGTCTTCTAAATCCAGACTTCCTGGTGACTCAATAGACTGTATGCCCATTGGCAATGTTGCTCTCACAAATGCCCTATAAGAAGACACGTGACAGGAAAATGGAGACCCACCATGCTAATGGAAATCTTCTCTGTTTCTATTTGATTGCTAGGCCCTGGCATTACCTCTAAAAGATGAAGAAAACACAGGTGCCACATGCCTCTTGCACTCTTACTAGTCCTTGATTTATAGGCCTCCCCAGTAAAGCCTATTATCTGAATTCCAAATGTATGACACTGTCAAAGTCATCCCATACAAGCCCTGATATATGACAAGTGGTGGAGACTATTATGGGAGTCAATTTGCACCATATGTACTATGTCTTCTATATGCAAGATGATCTACAGTGATGCCACCATTGACCACTTATTTTAGGCCACTTAATGAACAGAAAGGAGACCATCCTATGGTCTTTTTTTTTTTAATTGATTATGGTGTCACTTAATTGTCCTCATCCCCCATTCCCATCCCAAACCCCTGCCCACATATGCCCCCACCTCCCTGTTGTCCATGGCCTCTGGCTAGACTCATATGCATGCACACAAGTCCTTTGGTTGATCTCTTCCCTTTGCCCCCACAGAGGTCTTATACCCATGGTGTGGGCAAGTGGGCTTTTAATATCCAAGTCCAGCCTAATAGCAGGAATGCTCAGGCCCTTCTCGAGAAGGCAAATAATCATTTCCACTAATACACACATGGTAAATAAATACACGGTTAATGGAAATAAACACATTTTCTAGAAAAACTGATAGTACTGTGCAAAAAGCTGTCCCTAAAGTGTTAACAAAAATTCTTATTGGCAGAGCGTCTCATCCTATGGTCTTTAACAAACAACTTTCAAAGTGTCAACCAGGAGAAAGTTTTCATGGCATAGTGAGAGAAATAAAATCTCAAAAACATTTTATGCTTTCCTAGCATTACCATCATAATAAATTATAGGAGTCATCTCATAAGACTAGAACATCCTCAGCCTAATTGTACTGTGCTTTCCTAGTGACAGTTTTAAAGGTGTGCATTCCCAGAAGAAGCAGAGTCATAGTGCAGGTGACAGGAAGAAGACAGTGCCCAGCCACTGTTTTGATGGGCCACTGACAAGGTTTCTTAATTCAACTTCATAGACCTGACAGTCAGTGGAAACTCCTCTAGGACTCTGGAATTAGGCTGATGCTCAAACTTATTGTGAGGTGCAATAAGAGTTATTTTGTTTCTGTGTTTTCATAGGCATTTTTGTAAGACTATAGGTGAAACTATGTCAATAAACCCTTTGCTGTTTTTTAAATATATTTTCTTGATTTCAGAGAGGGAGAGAGAGAGAGAAACATCAATGATGAGAGAGAATCATTGATTGATTAGCTGCCTCCTTCACACCCCACACTGGAGATCAAGCCAGTAACCCAGGTATATGTGCTGACCAGGGGAACTGTGACCCCATGGTTCATAGGTCAATGTTCAACCATTGAGTCCCGCTGGAGGGGCAAAGTTGAGGCATTTCTCTGCTTTTGCCTTGAGCACTGGTATGTTTACAAAAATTCGACCATTTTACACATATATTTTTCTAACCTTTGAAAAAAATAGTTATTAAATTTTCCAAAATATAACTGACATCAATCAAATTTACTATTTTTAGTGACTGCATATTATTTCCTCATATAATATACAATAATTTGTTTGGCTTATCACCTGCTTTTTTTCCAGTTTTGTCATTAAAGAGCCTGTCAAAAACCCCTAAAATATACATGCCTTTAACTGCTGTGATCTTATTTCTGTGAACTAGATTCCCATAAGTGGGAGTGCTCTTAACAGGGTTTACAAATGACTTCTGAAATTATTCCATAACATCCTTCTATCTTCTTTCAGACTTGGTTTAGTTCTGGCTTTAATTTTATAAACATTTGTCAAATGGTTTATTACCTTTCTTCAGAACCTCGGTGTATCCATCTGGGTTCTTGGTTGCAAACAAAAGAAACCAACTTGGGTAACAAACCAACACTATCCAAGCTGGAAGTACATCAGTCATTAACACAACTGGGAGAGTGCTGGAATAATACACTCTCAGAACAAGGGAAGAATGTATCCAAGTCTCACAGGGTATAGTTTTGTAAGAAGACATCTGATGTAGTACAAGCACCAGAGAGTTGGATATTCAGCCCTGACACCTTAAAAGTCTGTAACTGTCAATGAGTCTCATTCATCCCTAAAAATTCTAAGCCGAGGTAGAAAATCCCTTTAGATGAGCCTAAAACAGAAGCCATCTCACTAGTTTCTAGGGGTCGGTCAAAATAACTCTATTTCCCTCCTAGTATTCCATAAAGTTAAGACTGGTGCCTCCAATCCATTTTCTGATGCCTTCCAAAGACATTAGAGTTCACAAATTTTACTACCCAAGATTCATTTATAAACTTCTATTCATATTTACCACTCCAAAATAAAAAATTTAGGTCCATGATACAGTTTTCTGGTACAGTGACAAAATTGCTCCCCTTCTCCCAAAGCCACATGAATTATTTCATCTAGTTTAAAATTATTATCCTACAGTTTTTCACTATTTTGTCTGGATACTCTACAAACAGTGAACCAAACTGTAAATTTCACCACAACCAGCTTCCTATAAATTAGAACAGGAAAAGAAAAATAACAAGAGAAAACTAGCTCAAATGACTAAAAATATAAAAAACAGAATGAAGAAGAAATTATTATCATAGGCTACAGTCTTCAATTCTGCAACTGGCTATGTTTTCTATAATCAATATTTGTGATTACCCTCTACTATGCACTCTACACTGGGTGGGGTAAAAGTAGGCTTACAGTTGTTCATATGGAAAATAATAGAATAATTAATAAAAAAATAATATTCACTACTATAAACCTACGTTTGCCCCACTCTGAATTCCTTTACCTTAAAACAGTACCTCTGCTATTCAAGATTCTTTACTTAGTGAAATATCTCAAGCTTTTATTTCTAAGGAGTGAGAATCTTTATTGGTTATCTTTGCTATGGTAACAACTCCCAAATCTCAGAAGTTTTAAAAAGCAAACATTTATTTCTTTATAAAGTTACATGTAAGTGAAAAGTCAGCTGTGGGTGGACTCTAGACTACCCATCTGCTCCATCTCTTCTTATTGATGGATCCAGGGTGAAAGAGCAATCATCTACCCCTTTTCTGGTCCATTTCTTTTCTCTCTCCCCAGTCCAACAGCACTACCCACCCTCGCTAGCTCCAATTAGGCTTTCTCCCTCATCTCTCAAATGAAACAGGTTTCATTAAGCAGGTACAGAGTTAGGTTTGAGGTAAATGAGGCCTTTGTGTTGAGTACAAAATTTAAGGGGCCCCAAAAATTCATCAATTAAGATAAATAATTTCCACAGGATTAAGAAGTACAAATTGCCTGTTATAAAAACAGTCACAGAAATGTAAAGTAAAACATAGAGAATATAGTCAATAGTATTTTACTAAGTATGTATGGTGTCAGATGGGTACTAGACTTACCAGGGTGATCACTTTATAAAGTATATAAATGCTGGGCTCTTAAAACTAATATAACATTATATTTCAACTATAAATGAGAAATATTTTTAAATCAAAATCAATGCAAAAAGTTACAATGAACTTATCAAAGGCTTAAACACAGACAGATTCAATATTATCTTTTGCCTCAGTCTCTAATACAGCTCAGCACATCACTATTACCAATTCTATCATTATTTAAACTTCCTATATTGTGTGCATTGTAAATTTTTGCATTAATTTTTATTTTTTTAATATCACATTTAGATAACATTTAATTGCATTAAATTACTGAGATTTTTGGCACTGAAGGCAAGTCCTAGTCCTGGCCCTGTTATTAAGATTACCAATGTTATCCATCTTGCTAAACCCAATGACTCAATTCTCAGGCTTCGTCCTACTTGACCTGTGAGCAGCAGTTAATATGGATGATCTTGTCTTCAGTAAACATGTCACACAAGTAGACATGACAACGTGACGTTCTCAGATCTCCTAGCTCACTGAGCACTCCTTCTCAGGGTTCTTTGCTCAGTCCCTCACATAAAAGCCTTCTCTTAACATTGGAGGGCCAGTATTTCTGTCCTGGGACCTTTTATCTTCATTATTTCTACTCACTCCCTAGGTTATCTAATTGAGTTTCATGGCTTTAAAAAAAATGCTATCAATATAAAAATTCAAATGTGCATAATGCCTTAGTCCATTCAGGCCACTACAATAAAACATCACATATAAGGGTGACTTATAAGCCAAAAAAAGAATTTATTTCTCATAGTTCTGGAGTCTGGGAAGTCCAATATCAGGATGCCAGCGTGGAAGAGTTTTTGTGAAAGCCTCTGCTACTCACTCAGAACTTTTTCTTAAATATATTTTATGGATTTTTCACAGAGATGAAGGGAGAGGAACAGAGAGTTAGAAACATCAATGAGAGAAACATCAACCAGCTGCCTCCTGCACACCCCCCACTGGGGATGTGCCCGCAACCAAGGTACATGCCCTTGACCGGAATCAAATCTGGGACCTTTCAATGTGTAGGCCGACGCTCTATCTACTGAGCCAAACCGGTTTTGGCTCAGAACTTCTTGTTGTGTTCTCACATGGTGGGAGGGCAAGGGAGCTCTCTAGTGTCTCTTTCATCAGAGCAATAGTCCCATTCATATATGACCTAGGCATCTCCCAAGAGCCCCACCTCATTTCAACATATGAACTGGGAGTGGGGATATATACATTCAGACCTTGGCACTATGAAGTCCAGGCTCACAAATCCAACTGCCTCTTGATCATCATCTCACTCTGCTGCCTGTTTGCTCTTAGATTCATTCCCTGCCTTCCTGTTTCCTTCCACTCTGGCTTCCAGATCACTTCAGCCAATGATAGCACTGGAAGAAGACTGGAGGGCAGAAGTAAAGGAAAAAAGGTTTTCTTTCTACCCCCGCTCTGTGTCCTGTGGGGTCTCAAGCAGCAAGTGCTTCTCCTCTGTTGTTTCTGCTCTAGTCAGACTGCCCTGGCATCCACTGGAAACTCTCCTCTGGGCTCTCTATCTATAATGCCTCCAACTTTTTTTGACTCTGGAAGTACCACCTCTTTTAGTTCCTGCAGCCCAAAGAGGAGCAGCCATTTACTGTGGTGAATAATCTTGGGTCAAAATCCATGATTGTCTCCTTACACTGCAAACTCAAGCCATCAACCAAATTGTCTGGCTTTACTCTCGCAATATATCCAGAATGTGATTATTTAAGTTGACACCTGAAATACGGTCAGAAAGGTGTCAGATGCTGTACCTGCCCCAGCCAGCTGTGCCTTATCATTGCAATTTCACTCTCCTGCCAGCGTCCACTTTTCCACATAATGTATTCATTGCACATAAACCAGAATAGCCCTTTAAAAATATAATTCAGATCACATCACGCTTCTACACAAATTATCCGTTTTCCAACTCACTCTGAGATGGCCTACAATACCCTATATCAGTGGTCGGCAAACTTCGGCTCACTGACCTAGATTCTGGATTCCAATAATTACAGGCTGATATTGTTCCTTGTGATTAAGCTCCTATCAGTGGTCAGCAAACTCATTAGTCAACAGAGCGGCAAATCAAGGCTCTCGAGCCGCATGTGGCTGGTGAGCCCCAGTTTGCCAATCACTGCCCTATATGATCTGCTGTCTCTATCCTTGTCCCCACCTCACTCACAGTATATCAGCTACTCTGACCACCTTAAAATGCAGGTCACTGTTTTTTATAGGCGTGGTATTTCCTCTTCCTTATACTTGCAACTTTCTCCTCCTAGGTATTTTCAGGGTGTGTCCCCTCTCCCCGATCAGACCTCTATTGGTTTGTCACTCTATCAGCTCAACCTAACCTCCAATATGAAGTTACAATTCACCACCCCTGACCTCCCCTTTTTCCCTTGACTCTATTTTATATTTCTGCATAGGAGTCATCAAAATTTTATATATCATGTATTTACATGCTTCTTTGTCTATTATCAGTCTTTCCCTTCTATGGCATTCATTCATAACCTTTTTCTCTTTAATTCCCTGCTACATTTTCTGCTGAGGTTACTGACACAAAATTGACAGTCACTCGACAGCCACTATAAATAAGTGAATGAATGGCATGCCCATGTCATACCATCACTTTTGCGGTAATTGCTTTCTAGATATATCAGCATAATATAATCAATATAGTGAAACTATGTGTTTATGGACTCCTGGGTCAAGTTTTGAAGATGCAATGCTAGCTTTTACAAGTCCTGATGTGTTCTGTTCAGTAGAATAAACAGAATAAGGAAAAATCACTTTCCAGGTAAATAATTGCATACCAGGTGTCAGGGTACGTTGATTTGCTCCAGTAAGGAGATCACGTTGGAAATAGCAGCTGCAATTGAAGTAACCACCTGTCATTTTCCAGAATTCATCTATCTTCAGCACCAGCCATATTGGAAAGGTAAATGAGAATGAGGTAGGAGTCAACTGGCCACATCTTTCAAGTATTTGTTTGTGGCATTAATCCCTGCTGTTCTTTAGTGATGCAATACTGCTTGGCTCTAAATTCTATTTATCAACTGACTCTCCATAAGCCCCCACTCTGACTGGCAGTCTGCATTAGCACTGTGAATCCTAGAAGTTAGTATCTTTTCAGTGGCAGTATCAACTAATCATAAAAACGGCACGGTTGTGATGGCAACTGGAAACAGGATAATTTAGAGAATCTCAGGCTGAAGACTTACACTATGGGTTTGTTCTTCCACAAAAGTACTTTAAATTGTCTTCATTTGTTGATACTGGGCCATTGGATTGATTCAATTGACAATTAAGAAGGGGGCTCTAGATTCTCTTATAATGTAATCTAATGGCCCTCAAATCAAGCAGGATCTTAGTAGATTGGTCCACTATTGTAACCTCCCTACCTAATATAGGACATAGGTAAGCCATTCTTTTTTTAAAATATTTTTTTAATTTATTTCAGAGAGGAAGAGAGAGGAAGGTAGAAATAGAAACATCAATGATAAGACCTAATCATCAATTGGCTGCCTCCTGCATGCCCCTCACAGGGGATCGAGCCTGGGCATGTGCCCTGACCTGGAATCAAACTGTGTGACCTACGGTTCATAGGTCCATACTCAACCACTGGGCCATGAAGGCTGGGTGGGTAAGCCATTCTTATGCTAACTCTGTTGCTCAGGTTGTCAGTAATGGGAAAGGGCTAACCGCTGCCCTAGAACAAAACCATCCCTACTGCAGTTGAGGAAAGTTTCACTTCCAGCATCTCATGGCGTGCCCAACTGACAGACCATCTCTGAAGCCCCTTTCCAGGATAATGTAATTTTCTTGCAAAATTATTTTCAAAGTTTTGGCAAGTAAAGTATATCCTGAACCCCACTGGGTCATATTAAATAAATTCACCCCTTGCTTCAGTCTCCTGAAATCTTCTCCGTTATTACTAAGAAATTTCTAGCATCTCTCTTTCATTAATATGTGGCAGCATTAAGTAGAGGTTTTAATCAGCTAGTAAACCCATTTAAATGAGCTCTACAGTAGAAATAAGGAAAGCTGTCTTAGTAAGGGCTCTTCCACAGATTAAAGACTTATGGCATCTTCAAGCAAAAAGAGAGAAACTCAGAAAGGAATGCAGCTTGTATTGGTTGCATCAAAAGTTCAGTGGAGTTGACTATTTAAGCTTTTTCAAGTGTTTCACATCCTCCTAGCTTTTGCCATCCCAATTCTAAGTTTCCAGATTTTTGAATGAGGGAAATCATGGACCAAAAATCCAAAGTCATATACTACTACCTTAGCAACTAATTGGATCAAACTATACATTTGGCTCTTGACTAGCTTTTGACCCCATGGCTACAAAAGGTTACTGAAACTTTGGCAAAGTCATATAACACCCCTTCCTTGAGCTGAGAATCTAGGCACTCAAACCTGTCATTCTTCTCTAACCTGTCTAGTACTATAACCTGTCTAGTACTATTTGCAGAAGTCCTACCACTTCCCACTCCTTGAACTCTCATACCTCCCCTAGTCTTCCAAAACAGCAGACATTGTACTAAAAATTTTCCCAGCATTTTGCCTTCAAAAGGTATTTTATTTAGTAGTGAAACGGTTATTTAAAGTTTAAATAACTACTTCACTACTACACATAATAAACTTTCAGATTCCTTCTCCATAATCTTAAGATTTCACTACCTTCACTCCCTATATGTCATCGTCCACCTATTTCCAATCCTGGTAACAATTTCTCTACTTTTGGTTGCAAACAACAGAAATCTACTCTGGTTTGCTTAAGCAAAACAGGGTTTTCTGAAAGATCACTGTATTGATTATTTATTGCTGTACACTAGGTTATCCAAAACTTAGCAACTGAAAACAGCAGGCAATTTTATCTCACAGTTTCTGTGGGTCAGGACACCAGCTTGATTTGGCTGGGTGGTGCTGGCTGGGGGTCTCTCAGGGGCTCTCACCAGGTCTACGCAGGACTGTAGACATTCTATAGCTTGACAAGAAGAGAGTCTGCTTCCATGCTCATTCACATGAGTGTTGACAAACCTCTGATCCTTATCCTTGTCTACTACATACAAAGTTTCCAGAATTGTTGTCTTTTTTCATATAATAGTAAGCAATGGTTATTATAATTAAAATTCCCAAAAATATGTGTGTAAATTCACATATCTCTACCTTCAGAGGAACTCATTTCATTCTTCAGTTTAAAACGTGTAAGATAAGCAAAAGTGACTTATTCTGCCTTCCTAGCAGATTCAAACAAGGTCAGACATATGGCCAAAGAAAGTATTATACCCAAGTAAAAGTGACTTCTCACCTCATTTCCTTTGCTGAAGAAGAAATTAAACAGGCCATAAGACTCCTAAGTAAATTAAGAAAAGTGAGAAAGAGAAGAAAGCATATGGAGGACATAACATGATTGCCCCACTTCATGAGTCCTCAGGTAGAGAATTTATAAAATATCTTTCTTTTTATCATTAAAAATAAACATGTCATCTATTTGTCTTAGGTGATAAAATACATATCTGTCTGCCCCATGAGCTGGGCTAATTAAGTTTCTTTGAAATAATGTATTCAATAATATTCAACAGATATTTATTGGGCATGTATTATGTGGTGCTAACCTTCTAGGCACCGTGGATAGTTAACAATACAAACCTTGTTCTTCAGATTATGAAGTTTATATGAAAAAGGAGATCAGAAACAGTTTACATAGATCATCTTTATATATAAAAAGGCAGTAACCATGATTATTGAAATGAACTTTTGACCGGTCACTATGCAGTGCTAACAGATGCATAGACACAGGTAATGTCTATGAGTAAACTAAGAATGAACAAGACAAATGCTTGCCTTCACGGAGCTCACATTGTAAGAAGGTTAGAACAGAGATGAGAATTCAAAATTGCCACCAGCACAGACCTGAGTGGCCAGAGATACACTCAGAAGTGGACTGGGGGTGTGACTGAAGGGCTGACGCCAATGTGAAGGCTGGGCCATTCTAGATTTCCCACAGGAGCCAATGGCTGCTTAGTAGGTGAAGTTTTCATGCTGACTAGTATAGAAACTGACCAATCAGAACCTAATCTGGGTGAACTGCAATGGCAGAACCTAAGGTGGGGACTGAGGAGGGGTTTTAAGGGCAACAGCTATTTGATGTAAGGTGTAAGAAAGCGGTTCGATTTTTTAATGACCAGCTTGGCAGTACAGTGCATATGGCTGGCTATCAGTACAGATATGGGCATTATGTGTTTTTGTCTGCCAAGAGCATTTCCTCTTGCTGAAAAAGGCATCCCTCCACTGCCATTTAAGCAATTCAATCCTATACAATCTATCTATACTAATAAAAGGATAATATGCTAATTAAACTGGGTCAACCAGCCATCTTTCATGTGGCTAACTTTTGGACAAAGCCAAGGTGGTGGGGGCCAAGCCAGAGGCAGTTGGGGGCAACCAGGCTGACAGGGGAGGGCAGTTGGGGGCAACCAGGCTAGCAGGGGAGAGCATTTGGGGGCATTAGGCAGGCAGGCAGGCAGGTAAATGGTTAGGGGCCAGTGGTCCTGGATTGTGAGAGGGATCCCAGATTGAGAGGGTGCAGGCCGGGCTGAGGGACAACCCCACATGCACAAATTTCATGCACCTGGCCTCTAGTAGATAGGTAGATTAGTAGATAGATAAATGATAGGAATGCTAAAAGGGAAAAAAGTGCTGTGAGAGAAAATAACAAGGAGAGGTAGCTAATTTACATGAAGTGTCCAAAAAATTTCCTACAGACAGATGACATTTAAGTTGATACCTAAAGTATGGTATTTTCCCTCCTTTTTTTTTTTTTTTTTTGGTATTTTTATTGATATGGATTAGAGGGACTGAAATGACTTTGGGATCCCAGAAAATTACAAGAAAGAACACAGAAGTGATTTTTTTTCTTTTCTTTCTTGGAGGCAAGCAAGGAGGAGGAGACAGCACTGCAGATGGGAGCTGATGCCAGCCCCAGGTCATGGGAAAGGCAGTGGTTGATATTAAAAGGCATAGAATTTTTGCTTGAATGTTTGCTCCCAAATACTCATTTTAAGATGAAACTCTCATTACCTAAGTTAAATCTAAAACCTAGGAACACTATCAAACTTTAGGTAATTCATATGTGATTCCTCTATGTGATGACAGACAACAATTATCATCACTATTAAAATACTTAGCACTTTGCTTTCTTCCAATGATTCCCAAATCTACAATTATAAGAGAATTATTTAGATTTTTACCAATTTCATTGAATAATTTATATAAGAAAGCTAAATGAAGAGGTATGTTATTTCTGGAAAAGAATGTTTAAAGGTATTACTTGCTTTGTTCTTGAATCGCCTTCGCTGAAAAAAAATTGTGAGACATGATTTCTAATTTTATGGACTTCAAACATTGTAATTTTGTTTTTAAAAAGTAATGATTGTGTTTAACCTTTTGACTAGAAAACTTTTTGTAGGCTCTTGAAGTTAGCAAACTCAGTCTTCCACACACCTTGCACATGGTTGGCACTAAGCACGTGCTTATTTACAGGCATCAAGATTTGGCTTTGAGTGGTGGGCACACAGTGCAATACACAGACCTTGAAACATAGAAACCCATACCTGAAACCTATATGATCATCTTAGCCAATGTCAGCCCCCCAAAAATTAAGTAAGGGTGAAAAGGAATCAAGTAGATTCCACTTATATAAAACATCCTTTGATTCCTTTTAATCAATCTCACAGAAAAAAAGAAACCATTTTGGTGTATGAAGAAAGCAAAGGAATACATTTTCTGAATATTAATGCACTAGATAGAGGGAAGAGTCCCATTTGTTACAACTCTGCCATAAAGTGGAGCTGTAATCTCGCCATGCATCTGTTCCATCTGCCATCAATTAGTTTAATGGAAGCAGGCTAACAGTGCAGGAGTGATTAGCAGGAAAGATTAAATTCACTTCAGTTTTAATTACAAATCTTTGCCCTTAAAGTTTTATTTGCTTTAAAGAACCCCTACTGTTCTCCATTTCTCTATAGTTAATGTGTATTGTATTCTTCCACTTTTAAATTATTAATGAATTTTATTTTGTACTTACTTTTAATTACAGGCTTTACCCACAAATGTTACTGAGATGCTCATATGCCAAAATAAGCATCACTAAGACTATTCAAATCTTACTAATTCAAGTACAAATGATCTTTAGTAGCAAATATGGCATCTGTTGTATACAGAGAACACTGAGGTTTACATATGTGTCACTCAACTTGTTTCATCCACTGATTGATTCATTTGTTCATTCAGCAAATATTATTTTTGTTCCTGTTATGTCCCAAGCACTGATAGACTAGTAAGGTGTTTAAGATACACAAGTGAACAAAAGATACAAAAATCCCTAACCTCACAAAGCCTATATAGTAGCAAGCATGTCAAACTGGTGGCCGGTGGGCCACACGACTGGTTTATTTAAAGGAGGCATGTGGCCCAATGACCATGAGTTTGACATGCTTGTTGTAGTGGCTAGAAATCAACCAATTTTTATGGGCTGAATATGTCCCCCGAATTCAAATGTTGAAGTTCTAATCTCTAGTACCCCAGGATGTAACCATATTTGGAGATAAGGTCTTAACGAAGTAATAAAGTTAAAATGAGGTCTTAGAGTGGGCCCTAATCCAATATGATTGGTATCTTCTAAGAAGACAAAATTTGGCCACAGACATGCACGCATGGAGGAAAGATCATGTGAAGACTAAGGGAAAGAAGACAGCCATTTACAGAGAAGGAGAGAGGCCTCAGGATGCCACCAACCCTGTCAACACCTTGATCAGACTTCCACCTCCAGAACTGTGAAACAATAAAGTTCCATTGTTTAAGTCTGTGGCATTTTGTTATGGCAGCCCTAATAAACAACAAAAAATCATAAATAAGTAAATTATATCATATTTTAGAAAGTTCTTGTGCTATAAAAAAAATAGCAATAAGAGAACTCTGAAGTAGGGGGACATTCATTTGCTCCCATTTTAGAGAAAATCATTAGAAAGTGTGTCTACTCACCAACCCTATAAACAAAACCACAGCTATTGGTGAGGGGGGAAAAAAATGTGTGTGAGTGTGTGTGTGTGTGTGTTTTCATAAGACTCTATCAACTATTTTCTCCTATCTTTCTTCCCTTGTTAATAGTGATAAGCAAAATATCATTTATGATTATGTTTCACAGCATTAAGTTTTTCTAATGTGTTTAAAATGTCAGGGTTAAGCTAGCCTAGATCCAGCATTGAATCAGACTGCCTGATATTTTAACATCTTTTTTGATAAACGTTTTTAGAAGACACATAAATGTCTACTTTTATAAATGTTATGTTTTTCATTGTGCTTTGAGTCTAAAACTCACTACTATATGGCAGGAATTGTGGACAACACAGCTATTTTGAAAACAGTGAGTTTTTTCCCTTTAAGAGTAGAAGCAGGAACTTTCTTGTTTATAGTCTTTTTGGCTCTGGGAAATATGGTGTACAGACCTGGTCAAGCAAGTATAAGAGAAAAGATATAGTCACTGTTCTTAAGGTTGGTCCAGACATTAGTGAAGTAATGCAAATGCATATAGTTCAGCCTTGTGAAGTGTTCTACCAAATAATGTCAAATTCCCTGGTGGGTGATTGATGGGCAGTGAAGGTCCATCTCTGAAGAAAGCAGACAATTCCATCACCCTTTCTGGGTTAGCCAAGTGAAGTCTCATGACATTACTGCAGCTCTGTGTAAACTTTCCCAGGAGTCTGATTTTTAGTAAAATAGGACTCCCAAAGTTTGGCAAAACGTTTCATGATATCATCAAAGAATGAGGTAAGGAATGATTCAGTGAATTTGGCCTCTACTCACTCCCATAGTTTCACACTTGATTCCCCTCCATTCCCCCATCATGTGGAGACATAGCCTGCCAGTTCCAAAAAATAGCCATCCCTAGACTTGCTATCCTCAGCAATGCTTCTTTTCCGTTAGGCAAGGGAACCAAGGAACAAATGTCCTCCCTTGAGGACAACATATCAAGCAGAAATTTCATTTCATTTCATTTTTATGTCTTCTTACTTGTATAGTCCTAAATAAACCAGTTGAGAAACTTTCTTTCATCTGCACTTGTAAGTCTCAAAGACTTTATCAAAACTCATGAGTTGTGTCTGATACCCTACTTTTTCTCTTTCATCGTGATGCCCACAGTTGGATCGATCAGAGTATAAAATTCAGAATCAAAGGAAGAAAAGATAGTAGTTGTTCCCAGGCAAACAAATAAGGCCATGTCCTTATTATCATGCTGAGAAAGATTTCCAAACTACATTGCAAACATTTCCAAACTACATTGAATTTCTGTATTGGCAACTACGTTAATTGGGGGGAGAGGGAGAAGAGAGAGATAATTTTAGGTGGAAACATAGCAAAAAGCAGTCACATTAGAATATCTGGCCAACAACCTCAGCACAGTGAAAAAAATACATATTAAAGACTGTAGAGCAGCCAGAGTTATTCACATAGGGGGAGGGAGGCCAGACTGTCTGCCTTCTCTTTTACCATAGCTAATCACTAGGTTTTCATGCTTTGAAAGGCAGATATTCTGTGCCTTTTCAACTCCTTTCCAAGGCATGTTTATATTGCACAGCAATTCTTTCCAGGAAAGCCATTTGTATACTTTTATTGATCCTCACAGCCTCTGCATGAGAAAGAGAACTGGCATATTAAAAAACATTTACAGTTTTTGAGTTAAAAGTATTAAAGTCACAGAAGAGGTAAAGAGTAATTCCTGCTTTGAACCCTAGATCCTCTGACTCCCCCACCAATGTCACTCATTAAAGGAGACAATAAGAAAAAGTATAGCTTCCAAAGATGATCCAGGGGACAAGGCCAGGAGTATGAGGCACTTTACCTGCCCCCACCAGCTGGGTCTTCATGGACAAGATTGAATCCAGATGCACAGCCAAGAACTCCACATAGTTTCACACTTGGTTCCCCTCCATTCCTGATTGGCTCCATGGACCCACACACTGGCATCCTTTTTGTTACCCAAGCTCTGCGCCGTTCCTGAGCCATCCTTTTCCCACCCTTGCCTCCTGCCATCTCACAGGGTGGCCTCATCCTGTGTAAGACGCAGCTGGAACCAGCTCCCGTAAATAACATCCCTCCCAATCTAGCACATACCACAACCAACTGGCCACCCAGTTGTTCACAGAGGCTCGGCCTCCACACCACCTCCCCCTGAGAGCAACTCCAGCTGCTGAATCTCTTTGTAGTGAGCCAGCCCCACTAGCCTGTCCTCAGCTGGTCCCAACCAGTTGCTGAAGCTAAGCCGTCAGGCCCACCTGTATCCTGACACAGGCCACACCCCGAGAATTCTAGCAAAGTGGGGAGGTTATGTCTCCTTTAAGTGTTCCTAGCCACTCCCGGACTGGCCACGGCCCATTCTTGCTCTCAGAAAGCTGTCAAATAATTCCTATTAAATCTTCAGTTATTCAATTAAGCATTTAGGCAATAACCTTAATATATGCCTTCCTCCCTCCTTCCCCAATCCTTCCCAGGCTTACTCTCTATGGAAGAATAGAGGAAGTATCAGACTTTATGTTGTTTTATACCACAAAGTTTGTGGAGGGATTAAAGGGAGGAAAAAAACACTTATTGACACAGACCACAGGATGGTAATTACCAGAGGGAAAGGGGAAGGCAGAAGAGGGTAAAGGATATGGTGATGGAAGGAAACTTGACTTGGGGTGATGAACACACAATACAATATACAGATGATGTATTATAGAATTGGATACCTGAAATGTATAGCATTTCCCCCAATAAATTCAATTAGGAAAAAGGGAACAAAAATAAAAAGACATCTCGGTTCTAGTCCCAACACTTCTTTCCTAATAACTACTGAATTTGAACCAATCACTTAAGCTTCTTGGCCTCAACTTCCACAAGTGCACAAGTACCTGCTCAATTAGAGGATGCCAATCAATTTACTTTATAATCCTGGGTACATGAATAAAGATCATACAAAATGCTTTATGATTATTTAACAGGTAGCCTAAAATGTTTCGGCAGACAAGGGACAGATTGATAGTAATACATTAGAAGGAGTATCACTTAGGGAGAAAATTGGAGACTACAGCAGGAACCCAAGCATGACAGAAGGGTGTGACACAGAGATTGCCAATGGAAACTGAAAGAGGAGAAAGATGTGCTAAAAGGAAAATATCTATGATGACAAATGAGAGCGTCGGAGCAGCAGTCACAATGTCACTTAGGTTTGGTGTCTGTGAGGATGATAATGCCACTGGCTGAATGCCCGAACACGCACACCGGCAGCGTCCCAATGACCAGCCACCAATCTTTCTTAGTCCTGTCAGTATCCACTAAGTCTTCACCATGTCAAAACAGAAGAGGTGCCACATGGATTCACTTCACCTAGAGAGGTAAATGCACTTGTCAGATGAAAATACATCACTTTCCTTCAACTTAGACACAGAATATTAAAGAGGTACCTAGAATGATGTCCAACAAGACGAAGGCACTCAATATTTGTTCAGTGGACCAAATCCATCTGCAGCGGAGAAGCCCTGTAGAACAATCTTGCAAACCAGAATGCTCTGCAGTACACCACATCTGTGAAATCCCCCACCTCTCCCGTGGCAGACCTGCTTCACGGAAGTGTCATTGTGTTTTGCTAACATCAACAGTTTGAGAGGAAGAACGACAATAGCATCTTCCCATTACCTGAGCTTTAAAACTTTCTGATACACACTAAGAGAGTAGGTGATTTATTCACTGCAACACTGTGGAGCTAAGGACTAAACTTCAGCTCCAGGGCACAAGCACAGCAGTTTCCTTTAAAAAGCAAAAGACTGCCTTTCAGCAAGAGCTGTAGCTGACTTGAACTATTTGGGACAAATTTTCCTCTCTTTATTGGTGAGAGAGGGAAATTTTCAGTAAGATAAAATAATAGCTATGCCAAGTTATATTTTGATATTCTTCTCCCCAAAAGGCAATGGGAGAAAATATCCCTTCCCATCACCTGAATCTTCAAAACCTGCGTTCCACTCTAGCTGGTTTGGCTCAGTATAGCATCAGCCTTTGAACTGAAAAGTCCCAGGGGGCTCGATCCGCAATAGGGGGTGTGTAGGAGGCAGCTGATTGATGATTCTCTCTCATCGATGTTTCTAGCTCTCTATCCCTCTCTCTTCCTCTCTGTAGAAAATCAATAAAATATATTTTTTAATGTAAAGTACAGAAATCACATTTAGCAAATGTGATATATAATTCAGTTACATAATAAAGCATACACAGAGGAGAATATGAAAAATAATTTATAACTTAAAACTTAAAATTTACTCTTAATGCCATACACCCTAACTGAAACTCACAATACATTGGAATTGTCGGCTGGTTTACCTTTCAAAAGAATACCATCTGGGTTACAATAAGTTAGGCTGAAGGAATGGACACAGCACCAGTAAGTCCAGCTGGATAACAGACATGATCTACACTATTTTGAAATCACTGCCATGTTCTAATTCTCATGTGGCCAACTTGAACTGTCCACAGTTAGAATCATTAAAAAAAGAAAAGTGGTTCAACTCAGGAAAGTTGCCTGGTGGATCAGCTATTCACTCAAGTAACTGAATAGGTTTCATTTGGTGAAGACCCTCAGCCAACCTGCAGCCGAAACTCGTGACAGATTATCACTGAGACTTACTACCCTGTTTCCCCGAAAATAAGACAGTGTCTTATATTAATTTTTGCTCCCAAAGATGAGCTAGGTCTTATTTTCAGGGGATGTCTTATTTTTCCATAAAGAAGAATACGGTACACATTTATTGTTAAATGAAAATAAAGGAAATTTATTACCTGTATACGGTATAGTAGTATGGTAGTTGTCAACACAAACCAGACAAACTGTGAATCCTACAGTATCAAGAATTTACTCATTTATTCAATGACAATCATGTCATCATCTTCTGGAACATCATCATAACAATCCAATTCCTGAATTTCCTGGTGAATTTCTTGTGACTCCATTTCTTTCAGAATCAGTGGACCAAATCTCTCATGTTTAGCCTAAGGGGGGGCGTTATTTTCGGGGGATGCCTTAGATTTCACTCAGAAGGAAACCTGTAAGTAGGTCTTATTTTCGGAGGATGTCTTATTTTCGGGGAAACACGGTAGTTTCTTCATCTGTGTCCCTTATTTAAACTCTTCGTAATGGTTCCACTGATCCTGTCCCCAAACTCCAGCCTTCTACATCCTCTTTTTAAAATCTGTTTTTATTTCATCAGGAGTTCTCTTTGCCACAAATATAATTTGCTTATTCTGTCTCTTTCTCTACAGGTAAGATTTTAAAATAATGTATATCATTCATGGGTTTTAACTGGAAAAGAGGGAAGCTTTCATATCCCAGCTATTTGAGGGTGATAGAAACAAAATACATAAACACACACTAGCTTTTTAAGGGAAGCCTGAAAGTTTTGAGATGTTCCAATGTTTCCACTTACGCTTCACTGGCATTATGAAAGATCCATCAATTTTTTTTAAAGATCCATCAAGTTTTGACAGCTCTGTTTATTTAAGCAAGGTGAAATGAAAAATGTAACGATGCAGTCTAGTTTTCAGGAAGATTCGTTGACAGCATAAGTAGAAATATTAACAAGGACCATTTTCTGATGTTCTTAGAAGACTATTGACTTCTGAGCATTTATCCAAATGTTTTTTAAAGGGGCCTTTTTGAAGTTAGTAGGATTTTTAATAAGGCAAAATATTTAAAGGAATTTCCCTGGTTTCTTTATGTATATTGCATGTAATGCTACCAATTCCCATATTTACTATGCCCTCTTGGGCAAGCGTGTGATAGTAAGGATAAGTAAATGGGAAGAAAAATTCTATCATATATTTTTATTTAAATATTTCATAAATCATACTACTATTAAATAGGTGGCAATTATCAGAAGTTTTGCAGATAAGTTGGATGAGAAAAAAAATGTAACATTGTTAGGAATAAGTTAAGGTGAATAGTTGATTGTAATCAGTGTGTGGGCAATCCCCATATTTTTAACTACAGAGTTTAAAATACATACATGAATAAATGACCAGTGGACCTAAACTATTCTACTGAATAAAACTATTTTCATGAGCAGAGTTC
Organism: Pipistrellus kuhlii; assembly: GCF_014108245.1. NCBI lineage: Eukaryota > Metazoa > Chordata > Mammalia > Chiroptera > Vespertilionidae > Pipistrellus > Pipistrellus kuhlii. The sequence goes on from NW_023425515.1 coordinate 12,389,102, forward strand.
GAATTGAATTGTCTATGTTGAAGAAAATAGGAGAAGGCAATGCTTCCATATAGCTAAAATTAGAAAAAATCAATGTGCCAAACACTGGGCTGATAATTTTTCACTTTTACTCAGCACAGAATTCTATGCAGTGAATATGTCTGGAACCTAATATTATCTTAAAGTGTCTGAAACTCAATATTATTTTAAAGAGGGTTTGTTTCTTTCAAAAACTTCAGTCACCAGAGTGTATTTCTGGGACATTTTATCTACTTTAATGAACCTTTCCACAGAGTAACCAGACAAGGCCAATTTTGAGCCATTTATCTAGAACCAATATGCCAACAGAGTAACATTAAATATGATTGGCCATCCCTATCATTATAGAAATGGGAACAATTTACACAGGGGAAATTATAAGTCTTCAATAGTAAGTTTTTCCCAACCTAACATATAATACCCCTTAGCAAGCATTTCCTTTGAAACAATTATCCCCATGACTGGTATGTTTGTTGGTTTTTAATGTTCTTCCAAACAAATGCAACTTACTTAATATTACATCATGTAATAAAAGATTTGGGCATGAATTTAACCTATAAAATTCAAGAAAATATACTATTCTCTCACTGAGCATGATCAGTTTTCAATGTTCCAAACTCCACATTAGGATTTTGCCTGAACCAACATTAATCCAAAGTATGTTTAATGACATAATTTCTATGTGGAAAATATAGAAACCCTACAGATTTAAAAACTCTGAAGTTCTATGTTTGGTGCCATCATGTTTTTCTATACATTGAAAAACCTTCCAGGAAGTTTCTTTGCCAGTCTAACCTCTGCTACATGGTTCATTTATTTTCTGTATCTTAGTGTGAAAAGAACAAATAGCAGTTCAGTTTAAGAAGCTCCCAGTCCTCTTGACAACAGTAGAAGGCCTTATGCAACTCAGACAATATATGCAATCAATAAATGCCTATGTTTCTCCACATCAATATTTCTGAAACATTCATCACAGTGCATGCACCTAATCAAAAGCTCAAAATGTACTAACTACAGATTTGAATCCAAAATGTTTATGAAAACCATTGTAAATAACAGCCTATCTTCTTGGTGAGGGATTTATATCCCAAGTTCCTAGTTCTCTGTCTGGCTCATAATTAAGTATACAGTAAAGACATATTGGATAAATGCACAAAACAGTTCATAGGAAAATATGCATATTTTCCAAAATAGATACACATACTTGAACTGTTTCAACTCTGAGAAAATGGTTATTCAAAAGGCTACAATAACCCTCAGCCTACCTCTACATTAGCACATTTCTGAGTACTATCATGTTTGACCATGTTTGCTTGACTTGGCTCTGTAGACAACTACATCACATTCTTTTTTTGTTCTTGAATTATTTTTTTTCCAGTTCAACTCAACAAGTATTCTTCAAGTAGATATGTGTACAACATTTGCTGTAGAAATCTGTTGAATACTTTGATTTCTCAATCTCAATACATCAACACAAAGTATTTATGTTTAATGATGCAACTGAACCCCAAAGTTAAAAAAAAAAAAGCTCTTCATCATTTGTTGATCAGCTCACAGTGAAATCTATAATATCAAGCCAAGAACTGTTAGCAGATGGCCATTTTTAAGGTGACAAACTGAAGGCAAAAAGCTGCTTAAGTGCTTCACTAGGCTGCCAAATTGCAAAGGGATGGCACAGCAGACCAGGGGCAACATTACAATTCTGCCAATGGTTTCCTGGTAGTGAAGTCTGAAGTACTGGAAAGACTTCCCAAAGATGTATGTGAAATCATTTTAAGAAATTTTGCTCAATAGGAAGATAACCCTTGGTGAGATGTTCTAGGGGTAATCTTATCACTTTAGCCTTAAATACCACTAGTTCTGATTCTAAGATCAGAATGGAAAGAATGTTTAGCATGAGTGACTATACTGAACCTAAATATCATCACAGACATAACTAAGTTCCCGCCTTTGGGTTTATTTGTCACTCAGTGCTTTGGAATGAGAAGGGAGATATAATAGGCAACTGAAGTGGCAGTCACATGTGTCAGTGAGAAATCCTCTGATGCCTAAATGAAGCAAAGGCATGGATGGGGAGAGGATCTCCATGTTTCCAAGAGTGAACGTGGGTTCTGTCACCTCTGAAAAAGAGCTCCAACTCTTATACAGGTCCAATGATGGTCGAGGTTGCCAAGGTGCCTCAGAAAGATGAGACAATTGCCCTAACTGGTTTGGCTCAGTGGACAGACCACCGGCCTGCAGAATGAAGGGTCCCGGTTCGATTCCAGTCAATGGCATGTACCTTCATTACAGGAACATCCTCAGTAGGGGGTGTGCGGGAGGCAGCTGATGATGTTTATCTATCATCAATGTTTCTAACTCTCTATCCCTCTCCCTTCCTCTCAGTGAAAAATCAATAAAATATTTTTTGGGGGGATATTTTTGGGGGGATATTTTTTATATATTTTATTGATTTTTCACTGAGAGGAAGGGAGAGGGATAGAGAGCTACAGTAGAAACGTCGATGAGAGAGAAACATCGACCAGTTGCCTCCCTCACAACCCCTACCAGGGATGTGCCCACAACCAACGTACCTGCCTGCCCTTGGCAGGAATCAAACCTGGGACCTTTCAGTACGCAGACCGATGCTCTACTGCTGAGCTAAACCAGTTTCAGCAATAAAATATTTTTTTAAAAGAAAGATGAGACAATTTACACAAAGATGCATTTGATTTCAAGGAATATTTAGTCCTTTGGTCTCTCCTGAATCTAGTGTTGCTTCCAGATCACTTTAACACAAACCTTTTTAGATCTATGAGTTATAACAAACTCACAGAAATTCCTAATCAAGGCTATTCCTAAAATTGCTGTAAACCTGTCTACCAGCATTGAGTGTAATTTGAGCCTCTTTATTTTATTTAGCAGACAGTTCATATCACTTACTATGTACTAGGCACAGTTCTAAGTGCCTCATAAACATTACCCCCTATAATAATCATCACAACCCTAGGGATCAGGAACATTATTCCAATTTTACACATAAAGAATTAAGGTATCAAAAGTAAATATGCAATTTGTACCGGCTTTGCTGCAAGGAAATGGCAGAGTTAAAACCCAGATGACCTGACTCAAGGCTCATAACTACTCCACTACACACTTGTCATAGGTGACTCCTTTTTTTAACAAATATCACTCATAGATGAAAACAGGTGTATTTCAATCCATATTCTGCCATTGACCAACAATTGGACAAATTATTTGCTTTTTCTATCTGTAAAATAGCGATAGAGTAGCTCCCTACTGATCCACAAAGGATACCAAGTCCCCCATTGGATTTCTGAAACCACAGATAGTGCCAAACCTTATATATACTATGTTTTTTCTATACATACCAACTTATGATAAAGTTTAATTTATAAATTGGCCACCGTTAGAAGTTAACAACAATAACTAATAATAAAATAGAATAATTAGAGCAATATATACTATACTAAAAGTCATGTGAACGGCTTTGGGGCTATTACAAAGTAAAGTAAGGGTCACTTGAACACAAGCACTGTGGTATTGCAGCATTCAATCTGCTAACTCAGCTACTGCTCCATGGCTCAGGGGCAGGGCGAGTCTACAGCATGAAACACTGGACAAAGGGATGATTCACGTCCTGGTAGGAACAGAGTGGCATTTTCTCACACTACTGAGTGGGACATGTAATTTAAACCTTATGAATTGTTTGTTTCTTGAATTTTCAATGTAATATCTTTGGGCTGTGGTAACTGAAACCACAGAGAGTGAGACCGCGGATAAAGGGGGAGGTGGGACTACTAAAATATGTCCTACTCAATTTAAATGGACTCACGTGAAGCTAAATTCAGCATAGTCTCTTACACCTAGTAAGCATACCACAAATGGCTGTTGTTGGTTGTTGTTTTTTTAATCACATCTTTGCAAATCAAGATGGCAGGGTATCATCACACAAATAAAAATAATAACAGCTACTATGTTTAGAACCTCTACTATATCTTTGACAACTCATCATCTCATTTGATCTTTGCAACAAAGCTGCAAGGAAAACATTATACCTGTTCATACTTTAAAAATATATAGGGCACCCAAACTGAGTAGTAAACCTGAAACCTATGGGAGCAGTATGGGAGTTTGTGTAAATTTTTTGAAAAAGGAAGAATAAATAAAGCAGAAGAGACAAGAAAGTGAGTGCTTCTAATATGTGGGTTCTGAAACAGACAAACAAATGAATAAGTAAGCTGAAAGAGCTTAACTGTCCTCATCTGCCCTCTTTTCCATTTAATTAGGATGATTGCACGCTCTTATTTACTAAAAGCCATGGGTGTATATTTCAGGTACATCAGCAAACACAATAGTGACATCATTCTATTTTTATCTTCCCAAGAGTGTTTCTGCTGTAACTGATATGCTGTTGTTTTTGTTTGTTTGACTTTCAAAATCCTTGAGAAAGATTTAATAGTAGAAGTACAGCATACTAAACTACTGTGTTTCCCCAAAAATAAGACATCCTCCAAAAATAAGACCTACTTACAGATTTCCTTCTGAGTGAAATATAAAGCATCCCCCAAAAATAAGGCCCCCCTAGGCTAAACATGAGAGATTTGGTCCACTGATTCTGAAAGAAATGGAGTCACAAGAAATTCACCAGGAAATTCAGGAATTGGATTGTTATGTTGATGTTCCAGAAGATGATGACATGATTGTCATTGAATAAATGAGTAAATTCTTGATACTGTAGGATTCACAGTTTGTCTAGTTTGTGTTGACAACTACCGTACTACCGTACCATATACAGGTAATAAATGTCCTTTATTTTCATTTAACAATAAATGTGTGCCGTATTCTTCATGGAAAAATAAGACATCCCCTGAAAATAAGACCTAGCGCATCTTTGGGAGCAAAAATTAATATAAGACACTGTCTTATTTTCGGGGAAACAGGGTAATATATATTGATTAGACATTTGACACCAGAGTAGAAACTAAAACCTCTTTCTTTTAAAAACCAATTCACATATTAATCTTGATTGCAAGAGTGCTGTCTATTAACAGTGTCCATAAACATAATAAGTAATTTAAAATATGCATAACCAAATGTCTCTTCAAGCTGGCAAAAAATAGAAGAATTTTTACGAATTTGCCTTTCCTCAGGCCAATAATGCTTAACTTAGTCCTAGTATATAGTGACAGGAGATTTACTTTGGATGGCGGGCACATAGTATAATATGCACATCTTATAACATCAAAACCCACACTGAAACCTGTATGATCCTGTAGACCAATGTCACCCCAATAAGTTTAATAAAAAAAAGAAAAAAGACAAACTAATGAAAATCTCTCTTAGTTAAGCCAGAATTAAAGAAATGTTTGCATCTGCATTTGAATTATATATAGAATAATTGACATATGTCCCTTCAATATGCTATTAAATAAATGTTATTACATGAAATAACACATATAAAATACCTAAAAGTATGCTTATCACTTAGAACCTAATCAATCAACTTGGCTTTCATTTTTAATTTATGGTTTAGAATACTAAATATATTTTTCTGAAGCCATTGATAGAATCAAAAGTGTTTAATTTAAGTAAAAAAGATCTTTAACTAAGAGGTTTGCCATTGCATGTTATTTGCCTTTTGAGTAAAGTTTAGCATTATTCATGCATCAAAAGCTAGATGAGGCTACTGAAGGTGAACGTCTATTAATTTTATCAACGTCTGCCTGACCCCAATCAGAGTGTGAAATGTATGGAATATGCCCCACCAAATTCATATGTGGGAAACCCTAACCCTCATTCATACAACTTGACCTGTCTAGAAAATAAGTAAATGGAATATAAACTGATGTTCCATTATACTCATGAAAAATAGCCCTGATTGGTTTGGTTCAGTGGATGGAGCATTGGCCTGCGGACTGAAGAGTCCCAGGTTCAATTCCAGTCAAGGGCATGTACCTTAGTTGCGGCACATCCCCAGTGGGAGGTGTGCAGGAGGCAGCTAATCGATGTCTCTCATCCATGATTCTGACTCTCTATTGCTCTTCCTTCCTCTCTGTAAAAAATTAATAAAATAGCCGAAACTGGTTTAGCTCGGTGGATAGAGCCTCGACCTGCGGACTGAAAGGTCCTGGGTTTGATTCCAGTCAAGTGCATATACCTTAGTTGCGGGCATATCCCCAGTAAGGGTGTGCAAGAGGCAGCTGATAGATGATTCTCTCTCGTTGATGTTTCTAACTTTCTATCCCTCTCTCTTCCTCTCTGTAAAAAATCAATAAAATATATTTTTTTAATTTAATAAAATATATTTTTAAAATAGACCATATCCAAGCATTTTCTACAAAAGGGACCTATTTCATAATTATTAAATTTGTTTTTGCTTTCTTCTTGGCAAAGAAATAGACTCTAATGATAAAATTGTGAGAAATAATCAATGGGAGGATGAGGCCAAATGCATGGCATAAATTTTGTCCCTTCCCCTACCTCGGCCTTTCTTTACAACTCATGAAGAGCCCACACATCACAATGTAATATACTATAGCAGGAGGACTAAATGTATTTGCTGGCAGCAGAAACATGTGTCTATTCAACAGTCCCTGAGTAATCCTTAGCATGATGGATCTGAATAAGCCATTATGGCTTTAACTGGTAAACGAGGCATGTCATTACACTGTATTTATAACAAAAAGAAAGACATCCTGATGGACCATTTGCCTGGGGCCTCGTGGGCTCTTTAAGCACACCCCTAGGAACGTTTCCCATGGAGACAGCAAGGCCAATCAAACTGAAGCTTGGCATGTTGTCAAACTGTGATCAAAATTCCCTGAGGTGGGTGGCCCCTGTTCTCATACACTCCGCCTCCATTAACTAAAAGGGCCCTCTGGTTTTCAATTCAGCTAGAGTGTTAAAAGGCCACGTGACTTTGTTTTTCCTTTAACTCTGACTTACCTTACCCTGCATTTCTTCTACGGTCTCTGGACACAAGGCCTGGACTTGCACACCCACCTTCTAATGTTCCGTGTGGCCCATGCCCAGTGCTCATAAATAGCATCTCATTCCTTACCTGGCCTAATCCTGGGCTCTGGCTCCGTCATACACTGAATTTTATTTTTAATTCATTTGTTGTTTTTCTCTTTAAAAAACAAACCAAAAAATAGGGTATGCTAAACTAATCTTTGGGATCGGGTTGCAGTCTAGTTTTCAGAAAGTTCAATGATGAAAGCTGAAACCTACCTCGGGGAGAAAAAAATAAAAATTTGTTCTGAGAACAAGGTTTGGATTTTGAACTCTCACCTTTGATGTTTTTTATAATTAATATGAGTGTTTATCACAGCGTTGAAGGCATAGCTACATTTCCCTCTCTTGCCCATGAGACCTCTTTAAGAATTTATTATTGGTGTGGGGAAGCTAAGGAAGCACTTTCTCTGTGCAATGAGGAGAAATACTTCATAGAAAATCAGGTGGACCTTTTTCTTAGTCCCCAAGGAAGCTTTTAAAGTTACAAGAAAGAGCTAATGTGTTTCCCTTATTTGAATAACACCATGGCAAAAAGTGCAGATTAAAAAGTGAATTCCTGCCCTGACTGGTTTGGCTCAGTGGATAGAGCATTGGCCTACGGACTGAAGGGTCCCAGGTTCGATTCTGGTCAAGGGCATGTACCTCCGTTGTGGGCACATCCTCAGAAGGGGATGTGCAGGAGGCAACTGATCAATGTTTCTCTCTCATCAATGTTTCTAATTCTATCCCTCTCCATTCCTCTCTGTAAAAAAAAAAAAAAAAAAAAAATCAATAAAATAAAAAAATAAATAAAAAGTGAATTCCTGGAATGAGAAGCAAACATGAGAGCATCAATAGTAGCCAATTAGTTATCTGGCCCAGTTACTTAACAGAGTTACCAAAGTTCATATAGGACTTCAGGAAGCCAGGACAGACAAGCAGAAGTGCACTCCCCATCCAAAAGTACCCTAAAACTATAATTCCATTAGACTTTGATTAAAGTTACATATTTCCTGCAGGCCAAGGGGCAAGCCTATGCTATTCTACTAATGCAGTGAGCATACTGCTAGTGAATTTCACCTTTGTGGTTTGTTTAGGAAGATCCTATGACAGAAGAATGTTAGCATAGGACTCCGTCTCAGTAGTGACTGAGACTCTAAGTTAAAATGTCAATTATTATCATGTTCCAAACTGAGTTACTAGACAACAAAAAATGTAACTCTATTTGAAAAGGAGATGGTCAAAACTCAAGTATATGAGGTTGAAACTAGATATTTCAAAGAGAATTTCTTGGAAAAAGCTACTGGAGTGCTGTAGCTATTTCTTTCCCCTACTGGGAGAAGAGAAAGTGTTTATCTCCTCAACCTGAGCATAATGAAAAAAGATTAAAAAGTTCCATTTAGCTGTTGGTATTTCAATAGGAATTGTGTTGAATCTATAGATTGTTTTGGGTAGTATGGACATATTAATGTTAATTCTTCCTATTCATGAAGAATTATTTGTATCTTCCTCAATTTCTTTCTTATATGTCCTAAAGTTTTCTGAGCATCGATCTTTCACCTCCTTGGTTAAATTTATTTATTCCTAGACATCTTATTTTTTGTTGTTGCAATAGTAAATAGGATTGTTTTCTTAAGTTCTCTTTCTGATAGTTCATTATTGGTGTATAAAATTGCCATCAATTTCTGAATATTAACCCTGTATCCTGCTACTTTACTGAATTCATTTATCAGTGCTCATAGTTTTTTCATGGTGTATTCAGGTTTTTTTTATATCGTATCATGTCATCTGGAAATAACAATTTTATTTCTTCCTTTCTAATTTGGGTGCCTTTTATTTTTTCTTCTCATCTGATCGCTGTGGCTAGGACTTCCATTACTATCCTACAATAAGAACACAGCGAACGAATGGTGGAACAACCAGAATGACTGGTTGGCCAGTTGCTATGATGTTCACTGACCATCCGGGGACATACGCTCAATGCAGGAGCTGCCCCCTGGTGGTCAGTGTACTCCCACAGTGGGAGCACCGCTCAGCGGACTGGGATGGGCGAAGCTCTCACAGTGGGCCAATATCTGCAGGCCACACACACACACACACACACACACCCCAGTGCACAAATCCCCTACACGGGGCCTCTGATGTTGAATAAGAGTGGTAAATGTGGACAAACCTGTCTTGTTCTCAACCTTAAGGGAAACACTTTTAGCATTACCCACTGATTATGGTGTTGGCTGTAGCTCCTAATATAATGGCCTTTATTAAGTTAGGTATGTTCCCTCTAGTCTCACTTTGCTAAGAGTTTTTATCATAAATGGGTCCTGAATGTTGTCGAATTTTTTTCTATGTCTATTGATATGATCATGTGATTTTTTTTTATTTATAAGATGTATCATGTTTATTGATTTGAAAATATTGCATCCCCAGGATAAACCCTACTTGGTCATGGTGTATGATCTTTTTAATGTATTGCTGGATCCAGTTTGCTAATATTTTGTTGAGAATTTTAGCATCTATGTTCATCAGGGATATTGGCCAATCATTTTCTTTTTTTGTAGTGTCTTTATTTGGTTTTGGAATTAGGATAATGCTAGCTTTGTAAAACGAGCTTGGAAGTCTTCCCACCTCTTAAATAATTTTGATAAATATAGCCTATTCAATAAACAGTGTTGGGGGGAAAATTGTACAAATGCATGCAAAGCAATGAAACTAAACCACCTCCTTACATCATACACAAATGTAAATTCAAAATGGATTAAATACTTAAATGTAAATCATGAAAGCATAAAAATCCTGGAAGAAAACATAGATAATAAAATCTCAAACATTTTTCATAGCAATATTTTTGGCGATATATCTCATTGGCCAAGAGATACAAAAGAAAAAATGAATAAATATGACTATATCAAACTAAAAAGCTTTTGTTTGATAAAAGAAACATTAAACAAAATTAAAAGACAAACCACTAAAGAAAGAACATACTCACCAATGATATGTCTGATAAGAAGTTAATTTCCAAAATATATACAATTCTTTATATACACTAAGAAAACAAACACTTCAATTAAAATATGGTACCTGAATAGACACTTCTCCAAAGATGACATACAGACCAGATGGCTGAAATGATGCTCAATGTCATTATCATCAGAGACATGCAAATTAAAACCACAATAAGATATCACCTCACACTTGTGAGAATGGCTATCATCAATTAAATCAACAAACAATAGGTGCTGGTAAGGATGTGGAGAAAAGGGAACCCTAATGTACTGTTGGTGGGAATGCATATTGGTGCAGCCACCGTAGAAACAATATGGAGTTACTTCAAAATTTAAAAATGAAACTGCTTTATGACCCAGCAACTCCATTTCTGGGGATATATTCAAAGAAATCTGAAACACTAATTTGGAAGAATATATGCACACCTATGTTTATTGCAACATTACCTGCAGCCCAAATCTTACTCTTTGCGACAGCATGGATGGGCTTGAGAATATTATGCTAAGTAAAATAGGCAGGTGAAGAAAGACAAATATCAAATGACTTTATTTATATGTGGAATCTAATGAACAAAATAATTTGACCAACAAAATAGAAACAGCAGCATAGATTCACAGAACAGACTGACAGCTGTCAGCAGGAAGGAGGGTTAGGGGGCTGGGTGAAAAAGGTGAAGAGAGTAGTAAGCAAAAAAGATATAGCACATAGACACAGACAACAATATGGTGATTGCCAGAGGAAAAGGGGTTAGGGGGGTGGAAAATGGAAAGGAGGAGACAATTTGTGGTGGGAGAGGACCTGACTTTGGGTAGTGAGTGCACTATACAGTATGCAGATGATGTGTTATAGAATTGTACACTTGACAGCTAGCAATATTTTTACTGATATACTGATGTCATATAACCAAGGTCACCCCAATAAATTAAATTTTATAAAAGGTCCATTTTAACAGGGGGTGGGCATACATGGGGAGGGGGTTGGAATGGGAATGGGGGGATGAGAACAATTATGTGACACCATAATCAATAAAGAAATTAAAAATAAATAAGTCATATATATATATATATATATATATATATATATATATATATAAATATATATATATATATATATATTTATATATATATATATATATAAATTTTTTAAAAGGTCCAATTTTACATTAATGTATTATCTCCCCATATGACCAGCTGGAGAATGACCATCCATAGGTGAAGAAACTGCTGAGAGAGCTCCCAGCTGAGGAGAGGTCTGCGAAGATCCTACATCCCGTGATTTTCCCTCTGCCAAGCTCAAAGATTGCTGATGGCAGGACTAGTCAAGTAGAACCTTTCTTGCTCCCTTTCTCTGCATGACTATGGTGGATCCAGAAACATAGATAGGAAGAAAGGGGCAGAGAGATAGAAACTCAGGTGGGAGAAAGAAAAGAAGCTGGCCATGCCCACTCCCTTCAAGCTGGGCTCCCTGAAGGAGAGACGCTTGGACCTTCAGACAAAATGACTTGATTATCATTCATAATCTAGATGTTCCAGTGATGGAAATGAGATTATGTGGAAGGCCGCAGTCACCTGAGATTTCCTTCTAAGGAAGCAGAATAGTTAAACCCATGGTGTGGATTTTAAGAAAAAGTGGAGAACAAAACCAAAGTTGCTTTTACAACTGACCCTCGTAATCTCCTCTGTTCAGTGTTCAGCTTACAAAAAGAATTCTTATTTTCTCTCAGAATAAAATGTGCATTTTCACACAAAGCGGGGGGAAAATGGTTGTATGTTAGTTGATTTCAAGAAATATATACTTAGCTAATAAAAATTCTCTATAAATCATTTTTTAATCCTTAAATTCCTCTAAGATTTTATGGTATCATATAAATTCAGGGTTTTTGGGGTCCTTAGAGGTTTCATGCAAAGACTACAAGAAGTTTTTCATAAATTTGGCAAAAGTAGTCAAGGGCCTCTGATTAAACACCTCCAGGTACGTGACTTCATGAGGGATTTCAGTCTTTGTCGGAGAGTGTTTATTATTAAAAAATTCCTCCCTCGTATTAAAGAGAAAAATCGAAACTTTCAGTCCCTCCACTGCCTTGTCTGCTTGCTCAACATGCACTTGTTCTTTCGATCCCAATTTCCATGCCCTCTGAATGCTTTTCCTGGCCCCTCAGAGTTGACTTGATTTCCTCCTCTTGTGTGCACATGGTACCTCTACGTATACCATGCCACTCAGCATAGCTTCTTTCCTGTCTTGGTTTATGTCACTGCCTCGTCGCCAGATAAGTAGCTGCTTTTTACTTGTTAATCCACTGTACCATGTCTTACAGAGGTCGCCAGGGTAACCCTCGGCCGCTCTAAGCCCACAAACAGGGATAAAGCATAGACACAGAGCGTCCTATATAATAAAAGCCTAATATGCAAATCGACGGAATTGAATGGTGGGACATCCCATCAGGGCTGGCAAGCAGGCTGCACCAGGCCAGCCTGAGGGATCCCATACACACACACCCCGTGCAAGAATTTTTGTGCACCGGGCCTCTAGTCTTAACATAACATAAGGGATGAAATAGAATCTATGGAAGGTACAGAGTCCTAAAGGAGAACTATTTATTATTACTCAGGTTTTTTTTCTCTCTTGCTAGAGTACTGTTATTATAACCTCATTTTTATCCTAACCTTTAGACAATATTTCACATCCTACGCTTCAATGTATCAACAATTGATGTTTGATCTGATCAAAAAGGAATTTTTTTTTCTGGCTTGGAGAACAGTTAAACCTTCATAAAGATGAAGGCATCTGAATTTGACCCTCAAGGATAGCCAGCCTGTGATCCTAGCTAAAAGTGCCCTCTGTAGAGAAAAGAAAATGATGATAAGGAAGAGTAACCAGGTCAGATGCCATAAAACATGGATAAGGAATGACAGGTCATTCAGTTCAGCAGGAGCCTGGGTGCATTGTTGAGCTAATTGGATGATGATGTTGAAGAGATAGGCTTAGACAGAACACAAAGATCTTGAACACCAAATGTACTGAATGTTTCCATCTCATTGGAGGTCTGAGAAAGTAATAAAGGTTTGGAGCCCCACTTCCCACTTCAGACCTTGAAGGAATTGATTTCTTCTCCCAAACCTTCAGCAATTAAGCCAAAGACATGAAACCCACTCTTGGATGGTCTCGCGCTCCCCAAGAAACCCTGATCCCTGAAGGAGTGACCAAGATGCAGGGACAGTTAGAATAACTAAGATTTTGGTGAGAGCTGCGCCAAAAGCCCAGCTGCACAAGAGTTAGGATTCTTATTTATTGTAGTAATAGAGGCCTGATGCATGAAGATTCATGCAAGAATGGGCCTTCCTGCCCCTGGCTGTGGCACTGCCTTCACTCCAGCCTGAGCGGCCTTTCTACCTTACTGCACTGCCCAGAGGCCCAGAGCAGCTGGCGTGGTGCAGAACACCTGTGTCATCACCATGGCGATGACACAAGTGTACTGCCCTGCCCCAAGCATATTCAAATTAACCCGCCATCTTTGTTGGGTTAATCTCCATACTCACTCCTGACTGGCTGGTGGGTGTCATGAAGGTATGGTCAATTTGCATCCTACTCTTTATTAGTGTAGATTATTTCAGAATGTGATTCTCTCAAAAAACACCAAAAATGAAAATTTCTTAGAACCAGTTCTCAACTTTGCATCCAATTGATATGTCTAGAACCCAACATGCTTAAATTCAGCACAAAAAATAGTCCAAACTATTTGAAACTCTATTAAAAATGTACGCAGTATATAAAAATATAAATAAATATTCTTACCTATTAGCATGTTAGCTGAAGGCAACACTCTCATTTTTTTTTTTTTGTAGGAACAAAACAGATACAAAAGAAAATCTGTATAGCAGAGTTGATGGAAAAATATACATCGTATATATTGTGTTGAATCCCAGTAGGTATTCAGTCAATCTTACTCTTCTCCAGTGTTCATTCTGCAGTGTATAGTTTGTGTTGAACCTTCATAAAGCATAAGCTAGAACTTTCCACAGGAAATAATAGCCAAAAGCCCACTAGCTGCACCCAGGTCAGTGGAGTAGACCCGGCTGAACTTAAAGCCTGTTCAGTCAGTGGAATTTGAATGTCACGCCATATCAACAAACTTAGCAAGATCCATGACTTCCTGCCTGGGAGATATTCTGAAAAATACCAAATGTCCCATTTTTCTCATGACTTCACACACCAAGAGGATTCAGGTAAGGCAAAGAAACTTAATGCTTTTTGCAACTGCTGAAAATTTTCCCTGCTACATTGCGCCAATAACACTGTTTTATAATTATATTTAACATAATGCTTTTTTTTAAGGGATTTGGAGGAAGATGAATGACTTCCTTTGAGGCCAGATGCCTTGTATTCACATCAAAAGGTTTGCCCCAATGCACCCTCCCACCAAACTGTGTCTTTCTCAGAGTCATGAAGCAAGGGACTGGTTCTAAGTATAATGTCAGATGGCTTACGACTCGTTTTAATAACCAGCAGTGGGATGCTTGTTATTCACATTAAACACATAATGGACATAGCAGGTGGTGCAGTTTTTAGGGCCGATAGTTCATAAGGGACTGAAGTATAACGCTGCTGTTTTCTACTCGTATAGTATGAATCTCCTCAAGATCTCTCTCCAGAATCAAAGAAAATTTGTGTTTCCAAATACTGCCTGGGTAGTGCTTTGCTTTTCTATTAAGTCGATATTAGAAGAAAACTGATTATGAATACATATTACATTTTAAATGCTCTCCCTCGGCAAGGGTCTGGATGGATGCTCTGGTTACCTAGGAGATGAAGACAAAATGAAAATTGATTGACATCAAATTGATTGTGAGCTGAGCTTCAAGTGGCAGCTGTGTGTGCTGCACATGAACCGTGGCTGCTTGGAAGCGATTTTTTTTTTTGTCACATCAGAAATAATGCCACATAGATTGCTAGGTAGAATAAAGTGGCTATATTTTATAGAAATTTCAGTATTGAATGATTATCCTAATGGTCACACTTGAGGGGGGGAAAGGTATTTTAAAGAAGTAACTCTGGCTTGGATGTTTATTTCTAAAAGTGACTGCATTGATGAAAGTGAGCTCTCTCTGTGGTAGGAGCCTTGCTGCTGGCTGGTGTTTTAGTAATAACAACCCTGCCTTCAATTGGATGAGATGGGGCGAGTGGGAAGAAAACTTAATGGATCTTACTGTAAAACCAGCTTTAACCTCCACCCTCTCTATTCCTCATGTAATTTTTCTATACAATTAGGCAGGACAAGCTATAGACAAAAAAAAGAAGTTTCGTCTTCTGGGCTCTCCTACATTTTCATCAATATCCTCTCTCTTCAAAAGACCACAGCTCTTGCCCCAGCTTTGTCATTCCGTGATGTTCTCTCTCCACCCACAGCCCTCTTACCATCGTCCACCGTTTTAGGCAGCTATTTAGGGCACCAGCCTATTAACACTTGTATGTCCAGAGCCTCAGAATGGCCATGGTCTTGCTCTTATAAAGCTACCCAGGTGGGACACTGCTAAACTGCTAATGAAAGGGGTACTAGGCTATAAGAGTCTGAATTATTTCCCCCAGAGTATTTTCATTGTATTCAAGATAGATCGTTAAACTCTAAGAAATGGGCCCAGCCCAGCCAGAGTGATTCAGTGGTTGAGCATCGCCCTAAGAACCAGGAGGTCATGGTTTGATTCCCAGTCAGGACACATGCCTACGTTGTTGGCACAATCCCCAATGTGGAGCATGTAGGAGGCAGCCAATCAATGATTCTCTCTCATCGTTGATGTTTCTATATCTCTCTCCCTCTTCCCTTCCTCTCTGAAATTAATAAAAGAAAAACTAAAAAAATAAAAAGAATGGACCATAATGATGGAATGCAACTTCTCCTGGGAGACAAGTGGCCAAAAAAACCTTCCCTTTTACTCTTCAATTCACACCCTGTAGTCACCATGAAATCACAATATGTGAGCCAGAACAATTTATCTCGGGAACTAATTGAAAACTAGACCAAGAAAAGAAGGAGGAAAAATAACTGGAATTTTCCTTCTCTCACTGTAGAAACGCCATTCTCCCATGACCGTCGGAGAACTTCCAGTCCATGTGGATGTTGCCAGGTTTTATTCCAATTGGTGAAATTGAACAGATAAACAGAAAACCCTCAATGATGTGAGTGGTGTAGTTGAGCAGCAGATAATGTTGGAAATAGCAATTGTCCATGGTGTAATATTCTTGATAGAATGAAGAAAGAAGGCTAAAGGGGCAATAAAAGCAAAATGCCAGATTTAAGGGGAAAAAAAATGCTCAACTTACTGGATAGACATAAAAGAAGAGTTGAAAAAATGTAGTGATAAACATATTTCTGGGTAGGAAATGTCTACATTATAAATATATCAGTTTTCCTCCAAATTTATCTAAAAATTTAATGCATCCCAAATATATAACCGGATAAATGCAAAAAAATGTATGTATAAGGGTATTTAAGACATTTATAAACCCTGTGAAAGAGAAATTATGCAAATGCCCTAAAAATAGGTACTTCATTAAATGACCTATAGGACATCACACAATAGAATACTATGAAACAACTACAAATGCTAATACTGACAATATGGTTATAAGATTAGAAAGGTATTTATGATATATTTGAGGCTAAAAATAAAGTAGGTCAAATGGCAAATTTTTACAGACATAGAGAGAAAAACAATTCTAAATTCATGTGGAATCTCAAAGGATTTGGAATAGCCAAATCAATCTTGAAAAAGAAAAACAAAGCTAGAGGCATCACATTTCCTGACTTCAAAATACATTACAAAGCTACAATAATTAAATATATTCCATGGAACAAAATTGTGATCCAAGAAGTAATTCAGTACAAATGCCAAGACTACTCAATGGGAAAAGAATAGTCTCCAACAAGTGGTATTGGGAAAATTGGATATCCACATCCAAAAGAATGAAATTGGACCCCTGTTTTACACCATACACAGAAATCAACTAGAATGGGAAAAGGCTTAAACTGTAAAACTCCTCAAATAAAATATAGGGGAAAAGCTTCATAGCATTGGTCTTGGCAAGGATTCATGGGCTATAACATCATAAAGTATAAGCAACAAAAGCAAAAATAGACAAGTGGGATTACATCAAATTAAAACCTTCAGCCCAACAAATGAAACAACCAACAAAATGAAAAGATAACTTATGCAATGAGAGAAAATATCTGCAAACGCTATACCTGATGAGATTAGTAGCCAAATATATAAGAAACAACTCAATAGCAAAGGGGAGAGGGGAATAATTTAAAAATGAACTGTTTATCCAGAGACAAAGAATCATTGCTCAGACTGTCAAACCACAGAGGGAAGACAGGGAAGTGGGGAGAAGGGGAGAGATCAACCAAAAAACTTGTATGTATGCATATAATCATAACCAATGGACAGAGGCATTAGGGGGGTAAGGGGACAAACAGGGATAGGGGGATAGAGGGCTAATGGGGGGGGGGATAAGGACACATATGTAATACCTTAATCAATAAAGAAAAAATATAAAAAATGAACTGCATATTTTCCTGAAGAAGATATACGTATAGCCAATGTATATATGAAAAGATGCTCCACATCACTAATTATCAGAAAAATGAAAATCACAATGAGATATTACTTCACACTCATTAAGATGATTATTATCAAAAAACAAACCAGCAAGTATTGGTGAGAAGAGGAGAAATTGAAATGCTGCTAGTGAGCCTGAAATGGTACAGTCACTATGGAAACCAGCATAAAGTTTTCTTCAAATAACTAAAAATAGAACTATCATATGACCAAGGAATCTCACTCCTGGGCATTTGTCTAAAATACTTGAAATCAGGATAAAGACATATTAAATTTCCACGTACATTGCAGCACTATTCACAATAGCCAAAACATAGAAACAAACTAAATGTCTATTTATTTCCCTAAGAAAGTATGCTGTGTACATGCAATGGAATATTATTCACCCTTGAAAAAGAAGGAAATCCTATAATACCCAACAACATGGCTGAATCTTGAAGACATTTTGCTAAATTAGATAAGCCAGACACAGAAGAATAAATACTATATGAATCCACTAAATGACGTATCTAAAGTAGTCAAACTCACAGGATCAGAGGAAGTGGAATACCGGTTGCCAGGGGCCAGGGAAAGGAAGAAATTGGGAGGTGCTAATCAATGGCATAAAGTTTCTGTGTTGCAGGATAAATAAGCTCTTGAGATCTGCTGTACAACACTGTGTCTATGGTGAGTAATACTATATTATACACAAAATTTTGCTAAGAAGATATATCTCATGTTATGTTCCTACCACAATTAAAAAAAAAATAAAAATAAAAAAAAGTACCTTTTGCCTGGCCAGTGTCGCTCAGTGGTTGAGTGTCGACCTATGACCTAGGAGGTCATGGTTCAATTCCTGGTCAGGGCACATGCCAGGGTTGCAGGCTCAATTCTCCCTCATCATTGGTATTTCTACCTCTCCCTCTCCCTTCATCTCTGAAGTCAACAAAAATATCTCAACTTTACAAAATGTCTTAAGCCAAAACCAGTTTGGCTCAGTGGATAGAGTGACAGCCTGCAGACTGAAAGGTCCCAGGTTCAATTACGGTCAAAGGTATGTACCTTGGTTGCAAGCACATCCCCAGTAGGGGGTGTGCAAGAGGCAGCTGATCAATGATTCTCTCTCATTGATGTTTCTAACTTTATATCCCTCTCTCTTCCTCTCTGTAAAAAAGCAATAAAAATATATTTTTTAAATGTCTTAAATAAAAAGAAAATACCCATTAATATAAAGTAGGTTAGAAAGAATATATATGTTAGAAATTCATATTATACACATGAGAGTATATATGTAAAACAATATGATTACATTTAAGTCAAATTTATGAGTATATATGATAGTATTATATATGTGTATGCTTTATATGTTTATGAATGGTGAAACTACAAATGTTTTATTTTCTTTTTAATTCTTTAGTTTTGTTTTTAAAACTTTAAAAAAAGAACATATATTTTATAATCATTAAATTAATGAAGTTGTCCTGTAATAAAATAATGCCTTAGTGAAATATAAATGCATTTATCTTTTCAGCTGAATTGTTAAGTATCTGCTTATGCTTATGTGTGAGAAACATCTCATCATTGATGTTTCTCTCTTTCTCCCTCTCCCTTCTTCTCTGAAATCAATGTAAAAGAAATAATAATAAAATAAAGGCCTCCTGTCTAATAACGAGGCCAACCTCATTGGGCCCTGTAGCAAGTCTTTTCCTGTGGTTGCCACAGATCAAGTACTGCCACATTAAACAGTACATGTGTATGTCTGTGTATCACAGAAAATGGTGTATCACATCTGATGCTAGACTAGTTCCTTTCTCTTTAGGTCAGCATCTGTAGGAAACTCTCCTTTGGTGTGACTCAGTCATGGAAGATAAAGAGCTACATACAACCTTCCTATTGCATCTTGAATAATACCTTGACCCGTTGCTATATATTTAACCTCCAAGCTTGCATGCCACAAAACAGATTTAGTCCTTGTCAACTAAACCTTTTGCTTTCTTGATAAAGTCTTCTTTTATGGAAATCTCTTTACGTTTTATATAAAAAGCTTTATAAATACCTATAGTGTTCCAATGGGATTTTTAGTAAAGGATCTGGTGGTCAGAGTGCTAGTCTGGATAATCCCCACTCCTCGCAAAGAAATGCATAACTATATTGCTTCTAGTAGGGTGTGGCATGCCAGTAAACACATACTTTCAAAATACTTGTGTTGGGGAGTGGTGGGGGAAGGAGTGACCTATTTTGGAAAATGTGTTAGGAACTCCAGAAGTGAAATCTGATTTCTTTCTCTCTGTGTGTGACGCAGAATTGTTGAAAAGTTTTTTCTAAAGTAAGACGGTGAAAACTACCTTCCTATCAACGAGCCTACAAGGTAATAATGCCATTGTTAAATATTAAGAATAAGAAAAATCTCTACAGAGAGTAGTAATAAAAACCACCCTAAAGAAACACCACATGAACACATCTGTCTTTACAATGTGGCTTTCATAAATATTTATTTAATTCCTCTTCTTTCACAGTCAGTTCTCGGGCTAGTAAATAATAAAATCATTATGTGATATTTTATTATTCCTCACTCTTTTAACCTCCCCCAATATTCCCAAGTCAGTGTAATGAAAATATATTGCAAATTGGTAAATTGCTTAACCACTCAGAAAAAGGTGTCTGGCATGAGGTAAAACCATCTAATAATGTCTAGCCCTGAATCACATCCATAAGTCTCTCTCCACTTACCTACCACACAGGCTTTTGTCCAGCTCCCAGCATTTGAGTATGTCTAATTTTGTAGATGTTTGGTTTATTGTTCCTTCCTTTCCCCCAGAGCTCAGCTGACCGTCATGGCTGGTGGCTCCTTGGGACAGCTGATATTTACAAGACTTAACCTGAGCCCCACAGGTTACATGAGCTTGGAGGCCTCGGCTGTCATTCTGTTTCCATGGAAACTCAAATCAGATTGCCAAAAATGAGGTTAGTCACTTAAAAACCCTGTTTTTTTAAAACAAAGAAAGAAATATTGCACACCACCATATTATTTTAAACAGTGGTTGTTGAAATCCACTTTCTTGTTATTAATGATTAAATACCATTTCCATGGCAGCAGATGAGTAAACTACAAAGATGGAACTGGGATCCGAAAGTCCCTTCTGGCAGCACCTGTGTTCAGAGCCATTGTGCTCATGAAACCACCTCACCCCACCCTCTAAGCATGTTTGGTTTTTTTAAATAATAATAAAGAAATGCTTCATTTCTATCATGTTTCCCACAGATGGAAAACATTAGTGAAATATCATGACAGGAGGGTTTTTTTTAATAATAGCAATAATAGTAACTAATATTTATTAACTGTCTACAACAGGATGGAAAATGTGCAAGGTGCTTTATATCAATGATCTCCAGCCCTCAATGTTATTGTCTCCATTTTCCATGGAGACAGACCCACTGAAGGTCACACAGGTATTGACAAGGAAGGGAGCTGTGGGATTCAAACTTAGATCTGTCTTTTTGGGGGACCAGGGATCTTCTCTCGTCCTGTTCAGTGTGAAGAGGAGAACAGAGAGAGAACAGCTTGTCCCTGCCTTCACTGCCAACACAGGCATGTGCACACATAGTCTCACACACACACACACACACACACACACACACACACACACACACACACCATATTTGGGGATTCCACTAACACAGTGTAAATGAGGTGAGAGGGAATCTGACTACTCAGAAATGTTTAAGGATTGTTAGCTCTTTATCTGACCAGGTCGTAAAAAGAATATCCATGTGCCCCAAGAGCCCAAAAATGTAACCTAATCTCACAGGGTTTCCATCTTTCAATGGAATTCAACTCAACATCCTTTCCCTCTCCACACCTCACCCTCTTTCCAACAACCACAACCTACTGCATAAACCACAACCAAGTCTTAGAGTATGGGCTTCGCAAATAACATGGGTTTGCTGGTTTAAATGAATGAAGATCTTTTAAATTCTTAATCAAGTAATAAAAATATTAGTAAATTCAAATGACTACCGAAGGAACTGAAGGGATGTTTTACCCTGCAATAATATTCTTCTGGTTTACTGAGAGTGCACATTTTGACTGCGTAATCAAAGGCATAGGTGACCACACATTCTTCAGAAAATTAGATAAGGCCAGTAATGGTCATTTATGTCTTATTCTAAATTAATTCTGTCAGAGTTAAAAATAAACCCCCAAAAGCTCTGAGGACATACTTAGTAGAAATTGGATACATTTCAACATCAAAACAGCTGTCTCCCACATTTTTTTCTCAAGCAAAATGTAAATGGAAAACTGATATAACAGATTTTGTCTCCAGGCAAAATGAAATGGACGAGTTGAATGTCAGCACAGGAAAAAGGAAGGGGACAGTTCCCAAAAGAGCAGCTCAGTGCTCACTTTTAATTTATGTCACTATTTTTCTATTGAAGTAGAAAAAACATGAACTAGCCTTAGCTGGTTTGGCTCCCTGGATAGTGTCAGCCTGTGGACTGAAGGGTCTCAGGTTCTATTCTGGTCAGGGGCATGTGCCAGGATTGCGGGCTATCAATAGATCCCCAGTATGGGGCATGCAAGAGGCAACCAATCAATGATTCTCATCACTGATGTTTCTATCTCTCACTCCCTCTTCCTTCCTCTCTAAAATCAATAAAAATATATTTTTTTTAAAAAAGGAAAGAAAAAACATGAACTAGAATATTTTATAGAGGAGTAAAGTTGAGGCATCCCTTATCACAATGAAACACTGCTTGACCTTGAGCTACTTGGATTCTGTGGAATAGGATACAGTTATTGCTAATTTAAAGAGCTTAGAAAACATGGTGTCAAAGGTCGGAGTGACATTTAATTTGAAGATACAATTACAGAGTTTCTTAAAATCACCAAACACCAAACATTCTGAAAACCAATACAAAATATAATTCCTCCAGGAAATAAATAATTTTCAAATAAAATATAAGTTGCCATTTGTAGCTCATCACTACCAACAGCTCCTTCAAATCTCAGATCCTTAGAATTTCCAATCATCTGTGCTCAGCCATAATGGTGATCACCACAGTAACCCAAATGAAGCTATCATAAAACAAAATTTTATGATAATAAAGAAAATGTCATCCAAGTGGAGAAGCAAACCATTTTTCTTAAAAAAAATAGACTTAATTATACTTGCAAAGTTATAAATTAAAACCAAGAAATCAAAGTAAAATCAGCCTACAGCAGAAATAAAAGAAGAATCTAAACTACAGGTCTAGGTATTTACCCAAAATTACCAACTAATCTGAAAAACAATCTTAAACAGAGAATGTCATATTTAGGGTTAATTTTATCTTACAAAATAAATAGCAATAGTTCCTTCAATTATACTTCTGAATTGAGAAAAAGATTTTCCTGTTTCCTACTCCCCTTCTGTCTGTGGTAAGCAGAATGGTCACCCCATGTCTGTAACCTAATCCTTAGAACCTATGAGTATGGTACAGTACATAGCAAAAGGGACTTGCAGTTATAATTAAAGTTACAGGCTTTAAATAAGGAAGATCATTCTGGATTACCTGGGCAAACCCAATCTAATCTCATGAACCCTTCAAAGCAGAGAATGTTCGCCAGCTGAAAGATGAGGAAGGCAAAGGAGACCAAAGCATGGGAAGGATTCAGCACCCTGTTGCTGGCTCTGAGATGCAGGAGCCCAGGTGCAGTGACCAGACCTGTTGCAGCTAAGGGCAGCCCTCAGGTGACAGTAGTCTCAGTCCTACATCCACAAGGAATTGAATACTTCCAACCACGAGAATGAGCTTAGAAGTAGATTCTTCCCACAGCCTTCCTATAAGAATACAGAAGTTGGAAGGTGGTTTTTTTTTTAATTATTATTATTGAGATATAATTGGCATCTAATATTGTGTAAATGTAAAGTATACATTGTAATGATTGGATACATGTATATGCAATATGATTGCCATTGTAGCTGTAGCTTATACCTCTATCATACCACATAATTTTCAATTCTCAGAAGTTAGCATCTTGATGTTGGCCTTGGGAGACCCAGAGCAGAGGCCTCAGCTAAGTGGACTAGAACTTCAGAACTACAGAACTGAGATAACATAGTTGTTTTAAGCTACAACATTTGTAATTTAATATACCAACAATTGAAAACAAATATATCCCCAGCCCAAAAGCCTGTTTTCCCTCTACCTCTTATCTTCCATTTACCTTCCCTTTAAGAAATTAAAATCAGCCAACCATGTCTTAGGATAGAAACTCAAAGCATTTTACTTCTTCATTGAATAATCAGAGTATTCAACATCTATTCTCAAAAAGCACATCTTGCTGTTTCTGAAAGATGCAAACATGGCAAAGTGTAAAGAATTAATGGGGGGAGGGGGGATGAGCAAATTCTTTAATCTCCTCCAACTTTAGTTTCTTCCTCTGTACACAACCACTAACCATGCTTACCCAAACTTTTTATTTCGTTTACACTGACTTTCTTTCAGCCTGAATAACAAAATAAAACTTGAAATGATCTTAATAAATTAGAAATAAAGAAAAGATTTAAAAAAAAACAGGAATAAAGAGAAAAAGGAGTAATTAAGAAACAGGGCATAATATTAAAGGTTGAATAAATTAACATAATCTGCCCAATCATAATGGTAGAAAAATTGTAGTGTAGAGTACACACTTAATTATGTAGCTAAAGACTTGTTGGGAAACAATTATGAATAATTTTGAACTTAATGAATTATTTGGACTGGGTGAATTATTAGATGAATTAATTAATGAGGAAATTCATTTTCAGAGATGTAGTCAGCTGTTCAGTGGCACATGAAAGGTGTTCAATAAATATTTGTTGAATAAATCGTGGGTATTGGTATTCTGTTTGGCCTTAAATTTAGCTCTGAAATTCCTGGAATAATACATTACTATGATTAAAATAAAAAGGATTGATTAGCTACCTGTCCCTTTTCCAGACATTTAAAGTATAAAAACTTCAAAAACAAACAGTGAAATTTTTTCTTTTAACCCATCCACTTTATAGTTTTGTCAAGTTAACAAAAGTCCAGGGGGAAATGGGGACATCTAAATACTGTCAACAATAAAAGTAAAGTAAAACAAAGTCAACAAAGCCCATCTCTCACAGAAACTTTAAAGGATAAAAGATAAACCCTGTGAAAATATAACTCATTATATTAAATTTGAGCATTATTCATGATTCAAAATGATTCTGAAGTGTGTACATAGCTTTCATAAATAATCAAAATATCTGTTGATTGTTTAAGGTTCTAATAAGAAGTAAAAATTTTGATAGCCCTTTGTGTCACTTTTATTTATTAACTAGAGGCCTGGTGCACAAAATTCGTGTATGCAGCAGGGGAGTGTCATTCAGCCCAACTTGCACCCTCTCCAATCCGGGATCCCTTGGTGGATGGAATCGAGCCTAAACCTGCAGACAGACAGCTCTCTCGCAATCCAGGACCACTGGCTCCTAAACATTCTCCTGCCTGCCTGCCTAATGCCCCAACTGCCCTCCCCTGCCATCCTTGTTGCCCCCAACTTTCCTCCCCTGCCAGCCAGTACACCCCTAACTGTCCTCCCCTGTCAGCTTGGTTGCTCCCATCTGCTCTTCCCTGCTGGCCTGGTCGCCCCCAACTGCCCTCCCCTGCTGGCCTGGTTGCCCCCAGTTGCCCTCTCCTGCCAGCCTGATCTCACCCCCAGCTGCCCTCCCATGCCGACCTGGTTGTCCCCAACTGCTCTCAGGATCTAGAGATCAGGAAAAATGGAACGGGTTTGAGGAACTGAAAAGTGGCCAATGTGCCAAGAACTTAGTGTATGAAGGGGGGAAAAATACCATGATAATGTATAAAGTTAGGGAGGAGTCAGCATTGTAGGGCTTTGTAGAACATTATAAAGCAATTAGATGTTTTTCCTAAGTATGGTGTAAAACCTAGGTTTGGGGTGTTTGTGTTTCTTCTAAATTTTTCTTTTGATGGTTCTAGTTTAATGACCTTATTGTTTCTCTTTTTAAAATTTGATATAAATTTTTAAAAATAATAATTTACCTACAACTATTAACACATATCCATATAAACTAACATAAAAGTCAGTGTCTTTCTAAATGCAACTTCAAATAGCTGCCTTGAACAACTAATAGAACAAATCCTCTGTATATACTAACTGCCTCTGTAGTAATGTATCTTCTCTATAAAATTGTTTGATATTTGGCAATCCTCATTTTCCTGGTATAATTCTTCTACATTTATTGACTCATTCATGAGTCTTTCATTAGTGATGAAAGATATTATATTTGTTGTGCAAGGAATTATCTCTTTTGATTTATCTTTTGCCAAAACAATCTTCAAATGCCTATCGTCTTATATGAAATAATCCAAGCTTCAAGATTTTAAAACTGATTTCCGCAGACGATTTTATCAAAAAAAATGTTGTCAAAACAGAAATACTGGTTTATGATTATAACCCAAGTGGGAAAATGTGAATATAGTTCTGTGGTCAAAAGGCTCACTCACTCTCCTGTGCCCACACCACCCCCACCATACACAAATGGACTTTATACTTCAGGAAGTCCACCAAAGAGAATGTTGAACCTGCACAATAGCACTTATCCAAAACCAGTCCTTACACTGGTCCGGGACAATATGAGAAGGAAAGCGAGTTAATCCCCAGAATCCAACAGAGAAAACAGATACAGGTGTCACTTATCCGCTAGGAACCTCGCTTCATTTCCTGGATCAGAAGGGATCATGGATGGGGCAAGAGGCCAGGAGTGTTAGGTTAGCAGGAGTACCTCCACATGGAAACGTGAAGCAAACAGGAAGGAAGTTCCCCCACCTGCGGCCCAAACGGTAGAGCCCAAGAATTCTCCAGAGATTTAAAGATTAAGAAACCATAAAGTTGCATCCACCTGGAGGTCATCAAAATTCATAATGCAGATTTAATATCATGTGACGCCACAAAGAAATCTTCTAGGTATTGTGTAACATTAAAAATACATACTCTATCTCCAGGATTGAGAAAGAAGAGAGGAAAAGCCACTTTTGTGTTTATTCTAAATTTCTCACACACAAAGTAATATAATTAGTTAACTTTAATCTGATCATAAAAACAATTACACACTATTACTAATAGAAGAAAAAAAAAGGTTTCCTTAAAAAGAAAAATGTAAACATGACTCAAACCTAATTCACTATGTAGGCTGAAGAGTCACTAGTTCTGTTAGCTGCTTGTGAATTTGTTTCATATAACATTTTATATAGATAGTGGGTATTTCAAATGGAACGTATAATGCAATCTTAGAATATCCCTTTTCTTCTTTACTTCACATTTTCCACTTAATTTTTGTCCTTTCATATATTCACTCTATTCTCTCCTTATAATGATAATACGAATTGATAAAATTAAAGATTTTGAACATTTAATTGCTATAAGTGCTTATAATAATCTTTGCAATGAAGTGACTTATTTTTTTTTTTCTCTTAATAACTTAAGAAGTCACAAATGAACCCTGGTTGGTGTTGCTCAATAGTTAGCATTGGCCCTTGCTGAGGGGTCTCGAGTTCAACTCCCCAGTGAAGGGCATATACCTCGGTTGCAGGTTCAATCCTCAGACCCCATAGGGGGCATACAGGAAGCAAACAATTGATGTGTCTCTTTCACATAGATGTTTCTCTCTCTCTAGCTCCCCCACCTTCCAATCTCTCTAAAAATCAAAGTGGGGGAAATCTTTGGGTGAGAAGTAACAAACAAACAAAACAAAAAACTCACAAATGAGTGTTTAAGATAAAACAAATATGAGAAGAAAATTACCCAAGACTTTGACATTTAAAGCAACTTATGCTTCCCACTATGAATTATAAGGTTTCAGGGGAGAAGCAGCTTCATTTAATCACATGGAGCAAAATAATAAATTCACTAAAAGAAGCAACTTAGATACCCTAGGTGTCCAGATTCCTGGAATACATATTTTCTGGACCATTACAAGAACATCATTAATGGCGCCTGGCAACCCACTCACTCTGGAGCATAAAGAAACTCTTATTCCTAAAAGTCTTTTGATTCCCAAAGCTGAAAGGCGTTCAGTAACAGTCACAGAGTTCTGGAAGGTGCACAGGAATCCACAGTGAGAATAAAATAAAGATGTCCTCTGCCATCTAAGAGAAATGCTCTGCATGGTGAGAAATTCCAAGACAACTCCGTCCTGATCCCATGTGTGTGTTGCTTGCTAGATACTAGCGAAAGGGGATCAGAAAGGTCTGCCTTCACTAAGTGTATCCCAATGGACTGGCTTCCAAATGTGAGCCATCCTCAAGAGCAAGAGAGCTCTGGGGGCTGGTGAAGGTTAGTTATAAGCTGGCTCAGGTTATCACCTGTGCTTCTGACCAAATATAGATCAGAGGTTCCCATGATCCCCTTCTTGGGTTTGGTTAATTTGCTTGAGTGGCTCACAGAACTCAGGATGCTAGTTTACTCACTAGATTATCTATCCATTACAAAAAGATATTAAGGAGTAGGGATCAACAGCCAGATAAAGGGATACATCATGGAAGATATGTGGGAAGGGACTCAGAGCTCCCATATCCTCTCCAGGGAGACCACTCTCCCCAAATCTCTATGTGTTTTTCAACCAGCAAACTCTCAAACCCATCCTTGGAAAGTTTTATGGAGGCTTCATTAAATAGGCATGATTGATTAAGTCATTGATCATTGGTCCAATCTCCAGCCCCTCTTGCCTCCACAGAAATCATAAGGTAAGAATGAAAGTTCCAACCCTAAATTCTGGGTTGGTTCTTTTGGCAACCAGCCCCCATCTTTAGTTGACATAGGGACTTTCTAAAAGACAACTCCTCAACATAACCAAAGATACCGTATTTTCCTGTGTATAAGACGACCCCCTAATTTTACAGTTAAAACATAGGTTTAGGCCTATTTCGCTGTATAAGACTACCCCCCACTTCCGAGGCAACACCAGTTCTTTTTTTAATAGACTGCCTCTCTGACTCTGGCCAATCTGAGCCAGTTTTACTAGAACACAGTGTAGCTTCGGGTACAGAACATGTATAATTTGCATGCATAAAAAGCCTGCTTGGATTGGCTGAGTTAGAGAGGCGGTCTATAAAAAAAGAACTGGTGTCTAACAACAAGGTAGGCTTTGGTCATACTACGTCTGCCCTTCAATGAAAGGGCAATGTGGGGCCCATAGTTAGTACATTAACAAATATTTCTTGAACATTAATCGATGAATTGATTGGTCCTCCTGGACCACTAGAAATATGTCAGAGACTGCAACAAGCCTCTAGTTTCAGGAAGAATGAATAGTATCTTTGCACTTCTTTTTCCTTCTCTCTTCTCCAGACAACCACACATCTCCTATTGCAAGGAGAGGCGCTTTCACAAGTAGCAATAACATTGTTAAAAGGTGATAGGCATTTTGAAGAACACAGTGAAATCTACAACTCATTCAGGTCAGCAAATCTTAGAGCCTGGAGGTAGATCCTAGAGTCCCTATTTGCATCAGAAAACCCAGGTTCCTAGAAAGAAAATGTGTGGAGAAATCTAGGGCAAAAATAAATGAAATAGACACTGAAATTTCTCACAAAGAAGATCTATTATAGGGTGTGTCAGAAAGACTTTTTTTTTTAAAGTACAGAAGAGTAAAAGGAGATTATTCCCTGTGGACCCCTTTGGATAGGTTTGTAGTTACTGGGGGGAAGGGGAGATGAAAAAAAAAATACTCATTTGGATCATTAACAAGTAAACCACACTAATAGTGTCCTAGTTCAATACTTTGGCATGAATACCACAATAATTGAAAAAAAAAGTTTCATGATCAAAATAAAGTAGTTACTTACCAACTACATAAAGAAGCTCAGAAAAAAATAAATCTTATCACTATTGAAGATGAAAGAGTTTCTCCAGGACTTTTTGTATCATCAGAAATGGCACTGGAGCAAGTGGAAGTCAGCAACATCAGAGTCCAGTAACATGTATATATACACGTTATATATACATGTTAAATAAGTGTGTTTGTGTGCTTGCATCTGTGTGGGCATGTATCCATTCTATGGATATTCTTTCTGCATTTCTATGTTCCTTGGATTCTGCTTAGAAAAGCTTTATGGCTTTTACAGGTCATTCACATGGAAAATATAAAACACGTGTATCTACTGCTCTCTAAGTGGGAGGGAGTTGATGCATCAAAGGCAGGTTTTTAATTTTATTTCCATTTCAAAGGTAACTTTGCTCTCTTGAAGGAACTTCAAAACACGAACACTTGGTTAATTTGTCTAATCTCCAATTTAACAAGTCTCTTGATTAAATACCTTCACAGGCAAAGACAAGTAACAGGGAAGGGTTATGCTCTCTGAATACCTTTTCCAGAGCTGTGGTCCTGGTGATTTTTTTTTTTTTTTTTTGGCAAGTTGTTTCAATTGATGGGAGAATAAAAGCCATTAACTGAATAGTCTTTTCTGAACTTTGAGTCTAAACGAAGCAGAAATGTTCAACCTATTGTTTACCGATTGTTTCCAGATGTGTTAGCCTTCTACTTTATTTGCTGCATGTAACAAAATTCCCGGGGGTCCCACCAAGGAGTTGAGTCCCTAAGGAATCACCCTATTGAGGCCCTTTAGCTCTCAACAAAGGGAGTTACCCTGACTCCACAGAAGATGCTGGAAAAGGCCTGTGAGATCATTGAGAAGTTGTGGATACATATAGAAGACAACAAGCAAGCCAAGTACCCAATTCAGAGGCCTGCCCCCAGTTTCGTATGTTCTGCTTATCATCCATGCTTTTTGTATTTTTCCTTTGAGAAAGAAGAGCCAGACAGGGGAGATTCAACCACCTTCCATCTGGATAGGTCAACCAAAAAGCCTTTTTAAACTCTAAGAAATATGAGGGGTACACAATGTTCCCATCTTCCTGCCCCTGATAACCGAGCTCTAACAGACTCTTTCAAATTCCTCTCCTCAGGAATACCCACCATGGACCTTATTTGGAAGTGTACTTCTACAATCATTGCCAGGGACAAACACCTTCTTCATGAAACCTTAAATGTAATTCAAAACTAGAGTCAGGAGGTCAAGTCCTAAGTATATTTCCTGAGAACGTGAGTGCCATCTCTCCATGATTTCAATCTAATCTGAGCCTGATGGATAACTACAGATATGCAGATATGGAATCCATAAAGCACACAGAACGTTAAAATGTTTAAGAAATCACATTTTAATAATGATGTACACAAGAACTGGGAATTCCCGTATTGTGTCAGAACCATAATCCAGCCCAGTTTTCTGTTGTCAAAACCAGTGTCCTAAAAGTTTGTTTGTTTTTAAGAATCTGAGCTTCCCTTGATAGCCATTTATAGCACTGTCATTTAACAGAATAAGTAAATCTAAATTTGAAATGTCTTGGTCAGGTAACTCTTTTTATTTTCCTTTTGTAACAAGGTGACCCCGGATCTTCCATGCATTCATCTTTTTTTTCCACCTTTACTAATTTTTATCACATCCCTTTTCAATATTGCATTCTTCTCACCACTGCACCACTATTCTAGGCATTGTGATACACAGTGGTGATAAGATGTGGGTCCTGTGTCTCAGGAACTCAAAATCTAGTAGAAGAAAGTGATGTTCAACCATCTGTAAGTTAAGATTTAAAACAATTGCATTATAAGGGTTTGAACAAAGTATGACAGAAGCCCAAAAGAAATAGCCATTGGTTATCATGGAGGAGAGCATGACAAAGTTAGCATTTGAAGGTTGAATAATCCATCAATAAAAATTAAAAGAATGATTATGGTGGAAGAATAAGAGGAAGAGGAGGAGGAGGAAGCAGTAGAGGTAAAAGAAGAAGAGGAAGAAGGAAGCAAAGAAATGTGCATATAGTGACAGAGATGGAGCTGGACTACATGATATGTGAAGAGATGAGAGAGGTGAAATGGGGTGCACTGTGGCATATGGTGAGTGTGGAATTTGAAACCAGTGAGCTTGAATTTTTTCAGCACACCATTGGGAAGACTTTGGAGGTTTATGAAGTGGAGAGTGACACAATCCCCCATGCTTGGTTTTAGGGGAAAAAATTCTTATGACTGGAGACTGGTCGTGTACGGTATAAAGAGGACAATTATAGCTAAGTCAGGACAATGACCATGTAAATGGGAAATTAATGGGTTTAGGGATGCCATGTGGATGATGAACTTTCCAGGTGAACTTAAAATGCACATTTAATTATTCCTTGAAGAGTCTTTTCTAAACTTTGAGTCTAAATGAAGCAGAAATGTTCAAACTATTGTTTACTGATTGTTTCCAGATGTGCTTGCCTTCTACTTTATTTGCTGCATGTAACTAAGGACAGTGCTACACAGGAAAAAGGGGGACGAGCAGTTGCTGACCTAACACATGTGGCACCGTGACATATACTTAAAAAATGGCAGTTGACAGCTACCTGGTAAGCTTGTTCAAAACAGATCAAGCAAGCCAGAAATAGATCAGAGATACCAAAAGTCATCTAAGATATCCAGAGGGACAGTCAGCATTGATCATGGTAGACAGACCACAAAGCAGGTGAGCTTTTGGCAGTCATTCTGTGGTAGTTAAACCTGGGATTCTATGCTTGGAAATGATCCTCAGCCTAATTTGAAACAAAGCTTTCAAAATTTAAATAGAAACCTTTTAAAATAAACACTGAAATAGACTGGAACCAATTCATAAATACATGGACCCACTTGTTCTGAAAAAGAGACTCATGGCCGTCTATAGCATAGCTGCCAGTTCACTTTCACTGAACTTTTGGAACTAAATTATTGGCTTCTTCATTTTTTAAACAGAAATAATTCATTCTCTTTGGTTTGGGAATTTTCATGTATACATGTTAAATAAGTGTGTTTGGGTGTTTGCATCTGTGTGGGCATGTATTCACTCTATGGATATTCTTTCTGCACTTCTATTTTCCTTGGATTCTGCTTAGAAAAGTTTTATGGCTTTTACAGGTCATTCACATGGAAAATATAAAATACGTGTATCTACTGCTCTCTAAGTGGGAGGGAGTTGATGCATCAAAGGCAGGCTTTTAATTTTATTTCTGTTTCAAATGTAATTTTGCTCTCTTGAAAAAACTTCAAAACATAAACACTTTGTTAATTTGTCTAATCTCCGATTTAACAAGTCTCTTGATTAAATACCTTCACAGGCAAAGACAAGTAACAGGGAAGGATTATGCTCTGAATACCTTTTCCAGAGCTGTGAGTGCAGGTGATTTTTTTTTTTTTTTTGGCAAGTTGTTTCAATTGATAGGAGAATAAAAGCCATTAGCTGATTAAATATAATGTCGTTTCATTTTAACCAAACACTTCATATTTTTCTCATGCTTTTCTCTGAGCGTTAATGCAAAAGGTCATAGAAAGGTGAAGTAATAGTAGGTACCCACGAGGCAGAGCAGCTTGGTGGCACCGTCAGCTGTCTGACAGGAAGAAGCTTTAAGAAGCAGCAGATGCCAGGGGGATGAGGACAATTATATAATACCATAATCAATAAATAAATTTTTAAAAAATTGCATGGCACCAATTTTATCCTCAAAAAATATACAGTCTTATGGGGGAGAAAGAATGTACTTAAATAAATATAATTTTTTTTTTTTAAAGCAGCAGTTGCCAAAGGCAGAGGAAAAAAAGAGGAGAAACACCTCCTTCTTGGCCAGAGAGGTGATGAGAATGATGCTATCTTCTGGAATTTTCCCAAAACAACATTACTCCATATAAAGACTAGTATACCCTACTTAACAAATAGATTGGCAAATTCGAAGAGCTTTTTACTAACTCAATTTTGAGATATAATCTCTGAAGTAAATAGCCATGGGTAATGATAATGGCATGCCTGGCACATCCGACCTGAATAAGAGAAAGAAGGAAGGAAACATTTAGTGGACAGTTAGGGGGGAAGGATGAGATGATCACCTTTCCCTGAAGGAGGTGTTACTTTCCAACAACAATTCTCACTGGACTCGCTAAATTTCCGATCATATTATTTATGTTATCAAAGCTTTTTGTATTTCAGGGGGAAATATTGCTATATCAGTTTGCTTTTTTCCAGTTGTTCTGAAAGTTCCCTTTTAACGGTCACATCTGGCATTAACATGGTCACCATGCCCAGGTATTGCCATGACGCATAACAGCTCACAGAGGGCCAGGGAGCCTCCCACCCCAGACTGCACAGACACACCTCTGGGGTCCAGTGGCCCACCTGCATCAGACCTTGGCAAGAGAACTTTAGAGAATCCACGTGTCAGGATCACTGCCCAAATCTACCTTCAGCTCCTGAGGAAACTGCTTTCAAACTAAACCTATGAATAAATTAAAATCTGACCTCTCCTTCAGAACATAGAAATCGAATCAGTACCCTCTATTCTTCACATTGGAGAAGAAAAGTTCGATTTATTAGGGGAACATAAGCTATTTAGCTATTGATATGCTCCAAAATGCCCCAAACAGGGTTTTTAGGATGTTCATCTTACACCTTTAAGAGAGGATAAATGGCTGAAACCGGTTTGGCTCAATGGATAGAGCATTGGCTTGGGGACTGAAAGGTCCCGGGTTCGATTCCGGTCAAGGGCATATCCCCAGTAGGGGGTGTGCAAGAGGCAGCTGATCGCTGACTCTCATCGATGTTTCTAACTATCTCTCTCCCTTCCTCTCTGTACAAAATCAATAAAATATATTTTTTTTAAAGAGAGAGAGAGAGAGAGAGAGAGAGAGAGAGAGAGAGAGGATAAATGTTCCTGGCTCCATATTTTTTTAATATATTTTATTGATTTTTTTACAGAGAGAAAAGAGAGAGGGATAGAGAGAGGGATAGAGAATTAGAAACATCGATGAAAGAGACATTGATCAGCTGCCTCCTGCACATCTCCTACTGGGGATGTGCCCGCAGCCAAGGTACCTGCCCTTGACCAGAATCGAACCTGGGACCCTTGAGTCCACAGGCCGACGCTCTATCCATTGAGCCAAATCAGTTTTGGCCTAACTCCATATTTTTTGAGAAAAGGATAAATAAAACACCAAGTTCTTTCTGCTTTCCCATACCTCTGGAA
Organism: Pipistrellus kuhlii; assembly: GCF_014108245.1. NCBI lineage: Eukaryota > Metazoa > Chordata > Mammalia > Chiroptera > Vespertilionidae > Pipistrellus > Pipistrellus kuhlii. The sequence continues at coordinate 12,423,800 of NW_023425515.1, forward strand.
ATAGGTCCCCGGTCGCCGCGCCATTGACCTTAGAGGGAATCCAGTCCCACATTCGGAAGACCCTGAATTGATTGGTGTGGTTTGATCTACCCGGGGTCAGAAAAACTCCTAGAAATTTCAGTTCATGGGACTGAATTTGTCCGGCTTCCAATTCTTTCTCCCATCTCCAGCTCCTTTGATGTGGTCACATTAAAGACGGAAGAAGAAACAAGAAAACAGCATAAACCTTAGGGGAAGCAAACACTGGTCCCTTTCTTCTTCTCCAAATCAGTGCATTCACTGTTGCCATCGTTTGCATGAGATCTCATGCATGGAGCATTCATTCTCCAAGGCTTCTTTACACTTAAGAAGCACCACATGTTAGTCTTCCTTTAACAAAAACGGTATTAGCAATATAATCCCATCTCTAAGACATAGTTAAAGGTTTTGTTAAGAGATGTGTCTGCAGCTTGCTCCCTGAAATGGCCCTGAAGGATTTAAAAAAAAAAAATCACAATTTAGGAACTACGGTGAGTCAGTAAATCAGGCTGCTCTCTGCTCAGAGCAAGCAGAGGACCAGCTGGGGAGAGGTAAATTAAATGCTATCCTTTCCCCAGTCCCTACTTCATTTACAGATGCTGTTTGAATCCTTTCCCACAACGTTATCCCCCGGACACCTCTGAAAGGACCTTAACTAACGATGCTTTTCTGGGAGCATCTGGCGGCTTCCTGGAAAGCACGGGCACAAGATGACCCTCCTCGCAGAGATGGATGAGGTTCCCAGGAGAACCGCTCCGAGCTGGCCACTGACAGCAAGATGTTCACTGTGGGCCACACCGGCTTTTAGGCTCTGGCTGAACGGATAGGAAGATGGGCAATAGGCATTTCAAAGATAATGAGTTTGATTCGCAGACATGTAGTGCCAAGGGAATGGGCTACAGTAACACTGAAGTCTTGTACAAAGGGAATAAACAAAGGAATCTCCCCCAAAGATGGTGAACCTTCAGATACACTGTACTGTCTACTCCACACGCATTTGGAGCAGAGAGTATTAGACACTAGGAATATGGAGATGACCGGGGCACAATTCTTGTAGCCCAGAAGCTCATGGTCTTGCAGGGACCCATATCTGTAAGCAAATATATCACAGTTTAGTTTAAAGATTATTCAAGTAATACAGGAAGTAAAACAAAAGAAAGACGAATGTCTGAACTAATATCAGGAGGAAGTAAACCCAGCAGTAGAAAGAGAACAATTTAAAAGATATAACAATTCTGTGTCAAGCTTGAAGACATGGTAGAGAAACCAGAGCAGAGATTGGGGAGTTGTCAGTGTGTCAGTCAAGGTTAAAGTCAGGCAAAGGACTAAGAGTCTGTGATCCTGCAAGAAAATGAAAAGACCAAGAATAGGTTCTGAACAGCACCGAGTTTTAGGAGATAACAGAGTAAGTGTCGGAGAAAGAAAACTGAGAAGTAACAGTTGGTGAAAAAGGAAACCAAAATAGCGGCTTCTGGGATGCAAGGGGGGGGGGGGGAACAAAAAACAGGGAGCAGTCAATTGCATCAAATGTCTCAGCAAAGTTATGATGGAGAGTGGAAAATATCCCTGGATGAGAAAATTGGGAAAATGTTATTGAAGTTTGCCGGGGCCATCAATGGAGCCTGGAAAGCAATGGTGCATGTGGGCACATTGGTGCTGGAGGAGCCATTTAATCCAATCTATCATCCAACATAACTAAAGAACTTAACAGCCAAAACCGGTTTGGCTCAGTGGATAGAGTGTCGGCCTGCAGACTGAAAGGTCCCAGGTTCGATTCCGGTCAAGGGCATGTACCTTGCTTGCAGGCACATCCCCAGTATGGGGGTGTGCAAGAGGCAGCTGATCGATGTCTCTCTCATCGATGTTTCTAACTCTCTATCCCTCTCTCCTCTTCTCTGAGAAAAATTAATAAAATATTTTTTTTAAAGAACTTAACAAATCACATTGGCTGAAAAACTGTAATATATATTAGTCGGGCCAGCTATAAGAGACAGGGATTTTGTCAACTTGCCCAAAGTATTTGGAACCCTGATACCAGCAATGCTGCTGTGCCTGTGACCAGGCATTAACCCTTTGCCTGCTGTGTCATTGGGAAGAACAGGGTATCTTCAAAGGCAAGGGCTGGGGCCTTGGGTTGGAGGAATGCATGGCTTTTTACCAACAGAGTAAAAATACTTTGCCAACCTGTACTTTGACCTACATGAAAGGCCATTTACATATGTACCTATAATTTTACCAACATGTAAAGCTATTAACATTTATACAGAGTGATCATCAGCCCTCAGACAACTAATAAGTCAAATTGATCCCACAGATAATTTCAACCTGAGGTCATTAGCTTTTCAATATGGGAGGGGTAATTGGTAACATACTTTTTCAATTTACTGTGTGTCCTTTATTCAATATGCACACAATGAATGTATTCTACATTGTTTCCGATTCCAACATTGTTTGGACAACGGGAGATCTAAAACAGGTGGAAGGCCATACCCTGTGACCCCACATTCCATTCAGGGTAGTAAGTTGTGGGTATAAAACAACTGGCAGTGTTAGCTAACATCTAAGCAATAGTGTAGCGATGAGAAAAACTAAATACACTTGGTATAAATCCTGGTGGATCCACACTCAAAGGAATGATCACGATGATGTAATGTTACTTAAGAAATGCCTTAGAACTAATACTCATGCTTTAAAAAACAAAATTAATGGAAATCATCTCTTTATAAATGTAACTGAAACTTTTCTAGTCCTCTATGCTCACATTTTGTCACTAAGTAAAGAGGAGTGAAACTTTAGAATCAGTAGTATAACAAACCCTTGACTTAACAGACCAGAATTCCATCCAAGCCTTAATATAATACTTTCTGGGAGGTCCCTGGAAAAGCAATCTGCCTTCCCCTCAACCCCCCTCAGCTGGCCTTATATGTTGATGGTCTCTAGTTACCTGATTTTTATGATCTCCTCCAGTTCTAGGAGTCCTATCTCCTACTTCTAAGACTCTAAGGCCTCTCTGATGAAGAACGAGGCCAGGATTAGCACAGAACCATCTGTACATTTGAGCCACCAAAGAGTATTTGGACTAAGACGAAGAATTATTTGCAGGGTGCCAAAATGGGTTTGGCTCAGTGGATAGAACATTGTCCTGTGAACTGAAAGGCCCCAGGTCAGTTCTGGTCAAGGAATGTACCTTGGTTGTGGGCACATCCCCAGTTGGGGGCGTGCAGGAGGCAGCTGATCGATGTTTCTGTCTATTTCTCTCCCTTCCTTTCTGTTAAAAAATCAATAAAATATAAAATATATCTTAAAAAAAAAAAAAAAGAATTACCTGCAGGGCTCCATCAATGGCATCTTGAAGAGTGGCTGTGCACATTCAACCCTGCCTCATCACACAACACAGGATGGCTTTCTCTGTCTACTCTCCACCCCATAGTCTTCTGCTCCCATCATCTCCCGACTGTTCCAATCATGATGTCAGTGCAGATACTGCCGAATTTCTGAACAATACTTTATAGCACACCCACTAATATCTCTAAAAGAGCATAATCCTATTTTAATTTCCTGAATTCTAAATATGATTACACTGAATATATTTGTTATAATATTGAGTCACTTTTTCAAAATGAAATCTATCATTTTAAAATAGCATCCAACTTACCCAAGTATGGAAATGTAGGAAAATAATTTTCTGTCTCTCTTTCCTGATGAGGCCTACTCTCTCTAAATTACAAATATTAATGCCAATTGACTCAATGATTTGTCAACTTTCAGAAAGTAAAAGAGCAAAATGAGGTAATTTCCTGTGAGTTAAACCTGGATTCTTTACAATAATATATTTTTCTTCCTTGTATTAAGAAGTGTGGTAGTCCATGACTCTTTATACATTTTCCTTTTTATTTACCTCATCTTTATTTGACAAAAGATAATTTTTTCAAGTTAACACTCATGATAAAAAAAAAATCCATGATTTTAATCAAAAGTTGGAGTATAAACTCTCCTGAAAATATTTTCTGAATTCAAAATAAGCTCACTGATTGAGAACAGGGATCTTAAACTAGGTCCTAATATTAGGAAACATCTGTTTAGACATTGGGAGATGCTAATAAAATGGTAAGACCACAAAACAAGTAATGTTGACAGTGAAGTCACATATATATTCTCCTTAGGCAAAGGATTCACCACTGCTCTATTTTATTCCATAACCTGGCCTTGGTTATTTCTAAGGGCACAATTAGAAAATGCAGGAGGTGTGGATACCTCATGCCCAAGACTAAAAGCTGAGGGTAGATTACCTATTTTGTACCAATACCTCACATGCTGTTAGTTAACTATGTACCTTACCCCATCTTTTTATTTTTTAATCTTGCTATTTCTTTATTTCCTTTTAGTGGGGGTTGGTATTTCCCTAATGTAGAAATAGTGAGTTTTTTGTCTTCAGGGGCAAGAAAGAAAGGTCAAGTTGAAGAGATTTAAGGAGAGGAAAAACATCCATGGAACAGAATAGTGTCAGCCAAAAACACACAAGGAAATCGGGCAAAATGCCCCCATCTTACAACAAAACAAAAGGAATACAATGAACCATTCTGGGCCAAGAAAGGGCCTTCAGGTTTAGCATAAAAAGACCCCTGTGCAGCTCTCCCAGATCCAGAAGCGGACTGAATTTCCCAGCTTATAATCAAAGGCTCTGCACTACATAAACCTGCCATTGTTGTACTGCTCTCTGTCTATATTTCCAGCAAGGTTTGCCAAAAATAGCATCTTGGACTCTTACTTTCCCGCTAACTTCCACTGGGAAAAAACTGTAATTTTAGTTTTACAATCCTCCCTATTTGTATTCCTTTGGCTCTCAACACTGGATGCTTATTCCAACCAAGAGTCTGATGGGAACAGATGAGCATCTGAAGTTTCTTTTGATACTTTTGCGAGCTGGCTCTGCACATAGATGCTGAACGAATGCTTTTGAAGATCACATTATTGGAAGAGAAAAATAAAAAAGTAGTAGGATACCAGGATGTAGTAACAGTAGTGCAACTTGCCAGGAATCAGGAAGCAGCCTTCCACTTCTTCTTGGCAACAGTCTGACCTTCAGAGAACACAGTGTCCAGTGTTCGTCTTTTCGGTTTAAGATGAATGTGAAGAAATCTGAGAGAGGTTAGAGGAGAACAAAAGAGTAAAATATAAGGATGGGGGGAAAATGGAAAGCTGTTATTTGGAAAAAAAGATTAAAGATGCTGAGATTGTTTACTCTGGAAAAGACAAGACTATGGGTAGGTTGAGTGAGGAGAGTCACAGGGAGTGAAAAAAATCAACAATATTAATCTCCATCTTGACCACGGAAACAATGGGAAGAAATGTGCTAAAATTAGAACGAGGGTGAGAGAGCTTGGTTGGGCGGAAGGAAGAAACTTCGGAGCATGCTGCCAAAAAAAGTTGTGAAACTTCTTGGAAACGTCAATAACAATCTGTACTAATTGATGAAGGCATTTGTGTGCTGCAAGAAAAAAAAAAATTTAATCAAATGAACTTCTGGAAGTCCCAGTCCAGTTCTGGGATATTTGTAAGAATTTCGCTACCTAAAAAGTAGGGTAAGATAAAAAGCCCGAGTCCAAAATATTTTGTTCATAAACAGGATTTAATATATGAGAGCATGAAGTCTTATATTAGATTTTAAAAGCATGAAACTTGCACTAAAATTTTTTTAAATTATTTATATAAGGTATGTTTCTTTGTCTTTGTTTCCTGCCCCAGGCTTTAATTTTAGTAGCCAGGACCTTTTGGGGCCTTGTGGTTATTGAAAGGAAGATAAGGACATTCTGGTTGATGGAATATGAGACATCACATTGACTTTATCAAGGCTTACAAAAGAAAAGGTTAAAAAATAAAATCATCTCCCATTTATATACATCATGGTCTCTTCCCAGACGAATTTCCTTCACCATGTTAACTGCCTACCCTATGGGGCTTCCCAATGCCTGAGTGAACAAAACAGCGAGAACAGAAAGAGATGAAACTCAAGAAAGCAAGAACAAGGTCTGGAACTAGAAAAGAAGCATGAGAAACCTGAACTTTATCTTTTAGGCAGGGGGGAATAGACATTGAATAATTTTAAGTAGAAAAGCTATATATGCAATGTTTATTTTATTGAAATCATTCTGAGAGTGGGGAGAATGGAATAGAGTGAGCTGTGACTAAATGTGAGATATAAGAATGGCTTACATATGGTGGTGGCAGTCAAGAAGGAACATGTCAGAGATCTCTGGGATGTGTAAGAGGTACTGTGATTAAGGGAATGAAAGACAGGATCTATGAATGAGAGAAAAATCCAGGGTGATTCTCAGGTAGCTGATACACAAAGAAAGACTGGGGGCATCAAAGTGCTTCTTCTCTGAATCAGTCAGTCCCTCCAGCCCACAAGCTCCAAGGATATTTTGAGAAGACTCCTAGTAGTCAACAACTCCTCAAGCCCTGCCTGGTGTGGCCCAGTTGGTTGGAGAGTCCTCCCATATACCACAAGGTCTCAAGTTCAATTCCTGTTCAGGGCACATACTTAGGTTTCAGGTTCAATCCCCAGGCAACCCATCAGCCCATCTCTCTCTCTCTCTCTCTCTCTCTCTCTCTCTCTCTCTCTCTCTCTCTCTCTCGATATATGTGTGTGTGTGTGTGTGTGTGTGTGTGTGTGATATATCAAATGAAATTCATTTGATATATATATATCCAAAAAAAAGAAGAAACTCAAAAAAATTTCCCCCTAAATCAAGGCATCCACTGGAATAAATAGATTACCTCTAACTTATTTCTGAAGCTCTTTTCTGACACATCCTTGCTTAATCTTCAAGACAGCCCCATAAGTGATTTGGAAATGAAGAACTGGAGATACCAGCCATAGATATAATTAGTAAGTGAGCTCAAAAGCATAGAGTTCAAATGCCTGGACTTGCTTCAACAACACTTCAGGTTTTTGCAAAAAAACTATTTTCAAAACTCAAGTGATATTTCCACCCCTAAAGTACCTCAATTCCAGGGGCAAATCAAAGTCCAATTGCTCTAAATCTTATGTGCAATAGCAAATCCACTCAGTATATGATTTTTCAGGTTAATTCGGCAACTCCAAGATAAGCTGTTCTGGTGGATTCTGCATTCGGACTCCACTGGCAACTGTCTGAAGGGTCGTCATGCAGAGTTTTCATTGAATCTGCCTAACTCTCTCCTGGCAATTAAAAGGTAAGTGTTTCCAAGAGGAAAGAAAAGAAATAAAAGAGTGTAAAGTCAGGTTAGAGAGAAAGGAGCAGCACAAGTGCTTAGCATTTACATTTATGACAATAATAGCACAAACCCTACTAAGAAATACTTAATTCAGGTTTCGTTCCCAGGGAAACCAAGTTCTCAGAGGCTAACATGAGATTAAGATTAGCCATTTAATCACTCACTGAATGTCATCTACCATCACAAAATTTATCTCCAGGAATATTGTTTAATCCCATGACTTCAGGCAGATAAGGTTGTTTAAGGGAAAGAAAAGAAATCATGATTATTTTTAAACTGGCTGAACTTCGATGCAATTGATCAAGATGATAGGCTAAAAATTTCTTAGAAGAGGACTACTCTTTAGATTAGAAGACCTTAATAACATGTTTATTTATTGAAGATAATGTCAACCTGACACAGAAAAGATGGAAAGAGTTTAAATTTTAAAATATTATAATCTTCAGCATAATAACTTAGCAAAAGTATTCCATATTCTCTTGGCAGACAAGGGAAATTGAGGTTTTCTTATATCTTTGAATATTTTTTTCTATTCCATTTACTCTCTTCCCTTTTTTTAGGATCAATATATACTAGTATATGCATATACATTCCTTTCTCTGTATTCCTTAATAGAATATATCCTATACTCATTTCTATGTCTTTGTTCTGTCCCATCTTTGAGATGATATGTGCACCATGAAAATTCCTGTCATATATTTTCATTTTTGGTTGCTTCTAAATATGTCTTTCATTTCTGTAATATACTTTTATGATTAGAGAGATATTTATATATAACAAAATGCACTAATCTGCCATCTACAGTTGAATTTTGTCAGTTATATACGCCATGTATTTACCGTCTGATTGAAGGTATAGAATAGTTCCATCTGCTCCCACATTTCCCTTGTGCCATGTGTTCAGATGCTATGGGATGATTCCCTCGTAATTCTTAAAATCCCTTTGGTCTAGCTAAGAGGGTCTAGTGGTCTTAAATACTTGTGAGGTTTTAACAAAATGTCTATCAGTTACATTTTTGGTCAATTCTTACTCTGAGGAGCTTTTCCAATCTGAAAAGATTGATAATTTTATTTTCCAATCAAGTAAGTACTGGGCCATATTTCCTTTCAATTCTGCTTTCAAAGTAGACAATCCCCACTTTCTTCTTTCTCTTCTCATATTTTATCATGTACAGCTAAGAGAAGCCACTTAATAAATTCAAAATTTTGCCTGTTAATCTCCTTACCCAGAACCATACATTTATTAGGCATAATCCCTATATTTAAACTTATCTCAGGAAGCCGAAACCGGTTTGGCTCAGCGGTAGAGCATCCGTCTGTGGACTGAAAAGTCCCAGGTTCGATTCCGGTCAAGGGCATGTACATTGGTTGCGGGCACATCCCCAGTAGGGGGTGTGCAAGAGGCGGCTGGTTGATGATTCTCTCTCATCGACGTTTCTGACTCTCTATCTCTCTCCCTTCCTCTTTGTAAAAAATCAATAAAATATATATTTTTTAATAAAAATAAATAAATAAATAAATAAACTTAGGAAAGAGTTTTGTCAACAGTTTACCTAATGTGTAAAACAAGTCACCATTTTTGAAACCTCCAACAATAACTTCACTATTTTCATATCTTTACCACTTTTTCAGCCATTGATTGCTGATCTATACCAAAACCAATGACACATATTTGAGGTTTTGTTACAGCAGTACCCATTTCTAGTATCAATTTTTATATCAGTTATCTATTTAGTGCTACATATTAAACAACTCTGCTACTTAGTGCCTGAAAACTACAACCATTTTATGTGTATGTAATACTGTAAACCAACAATCCAGGCTGAGCTCAGCTCTAAGGCTCTTCTGCTGGACTTCCCTGGGGCCATTCACATGGTTGGACTCACTGGAGCTGGGTATTTAAGATGACCTTCTCATCCGAGTCACATGATTGGCAGTTGATGCTGAGCATCTACTGCATCTCCCACACTCCAGGATACCAGCCTAGGCAGCATTCCTAACCTAGGACCAGAAGTCTCACATCACTTCTGCCACACTCCATTAGTTAAAGAAAGTAAGTCCCAAGGCCAATCCAGATGCAAGAGGTAGAAAATAACTCCCTCCACCTTTTGATGGGAGAAGAACTATGTCACATTGTAAAAAGGACATTCATAAAGTGTCAGAAAAAAATTATTGCACCCAACCTTTACAAACTACTATTTCCCATAAATGTCAATATGTTATATTTTCTTATCATTCAGTTCAAAGTATTTTCCAATGTCCCTTTTGATATCGTTTTTCACTATGTTGTGTTTAAAATAAATGCTGCTTAATTCACAAATACTTGGAGATTTTCTGGTTATCTCATTTTGTAAGTTTCTGATTAAATATTTCTGTGATCCTGTCAGAATGGCTACCATCAATAAATCACTAAACAACAAGTGCTGGCGAGGATGCAGAGAAAGGGGAACCCTCGTGCTCTGCTGGTGGAAATGCAGACTGGTGTAGCCACTGTGGAAAACAGCATGGTGTTTCCTCAAAAAATTAAAAATGGAACTTCCATTTGACACAGAGATCCCACTTCTAGGAATATATCCCAAGAAAATAGAAACACCAATCAGAAAAGGTAGCACCCCTATGTTCACAGCAGCACAACTTATAATAGCTAATATTTGTCTAATATTTGCAAATAGCCTAAATGCCCATCAGCAGATGAGTGGATTAGAAAACTGTGGTATATATACACAATGGAATGCTATACTGTTGTAAAAAAAAAAAAAAAAAAAAAAAAAAGAAGAAGAAGGAATTTACCATTTGCATCAGCATGGATTGAACTGGAGAACATTATGTTAAGCGAAATAAGCCAGTCAGATAGAGATAAATATCACATGATCTCACTCATTTGTAGAACATAATGAACAACATAAACTGATGAACAAAAATAGAACCAGAGTCATAGAAGCATTGAACAGACTGTCCAACCTATGAGGGAAGGCGAGGGGTGAGGGAGTAAGAGATCAACCAAGGATTTGTATGCATGCATATGAGCATAACTAATGGATACAGACTGGGAAGGAAAGGGAGGGCATGTCCTGGGGGAAGGGGGGACGACTGGGGAGAGGTCAATGGGAGAAAAAGGAGACTTACATAATACTTTAAATAAATAAATGTATATATATACCTGTGATCAAAGAACATATGTGATATAATTTCAACTCTGAAATTTATGGCCTTGCATGTAGTCTATTTTGGTGAATACTCAAGGTGTACATGAAAAGAATGTATATTCTATGCTTATTAGGTTAAATGTTCTATAAACATCAATTAGATCAAATTAGTTCATAGTGATATTCAAATCTCTTTACCTACTTACTGATATTGTATCTACTAGTTATATGAATTATTCAGAGAAGGATTATAATTATCAGAATTCTCCAGAGAAACAGAACCAATATGAGAGGAAGGAAGGGAAGAAGGGAGAGAGAAAGGAAGGGAGGAAGAGAGGGAGGAAGAGAAGGAAAGAGGGGGGGAGGAGGGAGGGAAGGGAAGGGGGAGAGAGAGAGACACACACACAAAGAGACAGAGAGACAAAGAGAGACAGAGACAAAGAGAGAGATAGAGAGAGAAGAGATTTGTTATAATGAAATGGCTCACACAATTAAGGAGGCTGAATAGTCCCAAAATCTGCATCTACAACCTAGAGACTTACAAACGTCTTCAGAGACACACCCATAAATAACGCTTAATCAGATATCTGGGCACCTCAGAATTTGATCAGGGTTTTGTCATACTTATTCTCTTACCAAATCTATTTTCTCTTTGGTCAGGGGTGAGTCTCTGCACTGTTGTATGTTTAAGAAGTCACTGTACTTCCATCACAAGCTCTCCAGGTTGTCATCTGGAAACACCCCACCTTTTTCCCTTAACTAGGAATTAGAGATCAGATAGAAAAAATGATTTGTCATCACGCGTCCTCCTTTCTTTCAGATCTTTGTTCCATTTTCTGGTGGCCCGTCCATCTCTCTGAATCACATCACTTTAATTAAATTAATAGCTGAATTGCCCTTTCGTGGCTGTAACATTTACTTTTACAGTTTCCTGCTGAAGATCAGAAAAGACAGGTCAGCATGAAGCATAATCTCTCATTCCAGTCCACAGCCCATATTATTTAGCAGGTTTGTGACAAAGTGTGAGGCATAGGAATTAGCCACTTCCTTTTCCTTGAAAATGGAGAGGAATTCACCCCCACCCCCTCCCACATATTGCTTATTGGTTTTGTTTCACTGGCAGTTTCTGGGTGAATGGAATGGGGAGGAAATGTCCTTTATCCACAATTTTTAACCAGAAGTTCTTTTTTCAAATAGACATACAATATTTAACTTGCAACTAAAAAGCCAAACATGTGACACAATGAATTGCACTTCCAGAATATATATGCTTTTACACTACTCCCCCGAACAATTTAATCTGGAAAATTCCTTCAGGCTAATATATCATCCAGCATTACTTTGCAGCTTTCTAGAAAGCAGCTCCCAAAGTCAGCTAAATTACAACTGAGAACTGGAAGTCCATTTCTTTCCAGAGATTATTCACAAGAGAAACAAAGACTAGGTTGTTTTTAGCAGCTTTCCGTCTCCAGAAGCTCACAATGGTGACCACCATTAATACTGAACTCGGAGCTCATATATAAGCCAGTGAAGTCCATTCCCCGTCAGAAGAGCTAAGCTGGAAGTAATCCAATTGTTACATAATTAGACATGCTAAGTCCATACCCAAATGTAGCATTCCACAGTTATATGTACCCCTGTGAAGCATTTTTTAAATCACACAATAATAATCTAATTAGTTTATGAGTGATTTCTCTGCATTCACACCCAGAAATGCATTCCCAAATGGGAAAATGCTCTTCACGGCATTTTTCAAATACATAACAAAAAGCACCTCCTTCGTGAGAGTGAAAGCACTAGGGCAAAAGCAATAGGAAATCAATAACATAACTGCAATTTAGCATTAGTTCTATTCCTCTGTTATGCCCCCAATTTGGCAAAGAAAAACTCTTAAAGTTTTCAGTCTTCAACAAAGAAGCTGTAACTCAATGTTTTTAGGTATGGAGGCCCATTCTTGTTGGACAAAAACAGCAGGTTCTAAAACAGGCTAAGAATCCTTTCTCACATTCAGCCTTGGTCAATGGAGGCCAACTAATTAATTCTCAATGAGTTGGAAGATAAGGTTGATAATAAAGAAGTCAAGTCTCTTTTCCTAAGGAGTTTGTCTATATGCCCACCACTTTCACTCCATAACTCACTGTCAAACGGTGTCAGCAAAGAAAATGAGCCATGTTTTCTATCAGAAATGCTGTGGGGCAGAGAGAGGAGGTACTGACAATCTATATAATGGTTATAAAAAGATTGATCTCCAAACTTCCACTCTTTCTAACCTTGGAAAGGTCGAGCATCCTTGTAACTCAGAAGCAAACTATAGGAACCACATAGCACTTAGGAGCATGCTATTCTATATTAACTAGTCATAGCCATTCAAGACTAATTCCCACACCAGGAAAAATAAGAATGTGTAGTAAAGAGAAAATTCCACTGTTCTCACATCAGGAATGTCTGATCCCAACTGGACAATTCAACTATTGGCCTAAGGAAGGGGCCTTTTAAAAGAGTCACTTGGGAAAGACCCTGAAAAATGATTTTAGCTAAGTACTTCTCAATTTCTATACTTCATGTCAAATAGCATAGGTCTTTACATACAAACATAGCTACAGCTTAAAAGAGAAAAAGATTATTTTTAACAAGATCATTGTGATCGCATTCTGCAACCTGCTCATAGTAAACAGGGAGAAATTAAAAGTTTGCCCTCCACTTATCTGGTCCCAGCCCAATTTGTCAGATGTTTATAAGCAGGATCTGTACTAGAGAGGTAGCCCACTTATGGCTGCTGTTAAGAGTATATTACTGTTTAATGTGTGTTCATGTCAAGCTAAAGACATTTCACAGCACCATCTTCTGGATCCAAGACTTTCAGATACTGGTAAGGTCACTTTCTCTTCTGCATTTCTTCCCTCCTAGTGGGGGGTCTTTGTTTGACTCAATTTGAATTCTGCTGGGAGCTCTAAAACAGTGTCAACCCAAACTATAGTTGTTCCCTTTCTTTTGCACCATTTGAATTAGCTGTCCTTCATCCTCCACCTCCTAAGGACCAGCTTTCATACCCCCAAAAATCATAGGGTATATACACCTAGTCAAATTCAAGGTGAAAGAATTTCATCAAAAGGTTGCTTTCAATGGAGAAAGGAAAAGCTTCATTTGGGGTTGGGTTTAGGAAGGGGGTTGTATTTTACATTCCTTTATCCATATCCAAAGTTTTTCAACTTTACTTTTATTTTTTACACTATTACAGAAGTCCCCATTTTCCACCCCCTTTGCCCATCTCCACCCAGTCCCCGCCCCCACCCCTCCACCCTCTGGCCATCACCTCACTGTTGTCTGTGTCAATGGGTTTTACATACATGTTCTTTGGAAAAGCTGTTCTTTATTGTCCACCACATCTATCATGATAGGCTTCCTGAGATTTATAAAAACTTTAATATCATAATTTTTGGCCCAACATCCTGATAGTTTACAGTTTGGGCTATGAAGCTACTTACAAGGCATGGATTTGTTCTTTGGGCTCCAAAACTGTCCAAAGGGCAAATGGGCTCCAGTGCTGAATGTGCTGTCTAATAAATGAGACTCCCTGCACTACTGATGGACAACACCCCCTGTACCAAAACTGCTTGACCAAAAACCCTTCGTCCTGCAGACCTCAGCTGAGACTAGAACATCGATAACTGCTTGATCACGTTACTATATATTACTCACTGTTCTTATCTCACAACCCCACCAATCAGAAAATGAATGATGTATGTTTATGATGTAGTTTCCCTAGCAACCCACCTCTGTTAGCGGCCCTGTGTAACTTGAGTCTTCAAAAACCCTACCCCATCTCCCCACCCCATCTCAAAACAGGTTTTCGGTTCCTGACAAAAGCTATGTTCTCTGATTTGCAAATCATATCAGAGTAAAACTCCTTTTCTTTTAATTTCTCAAAAGGATCTTCTGGACCTTTGTTTAGATTCCTCGGAAGACAAACTCTTCTTTAAACTAGAAAGACTTCCTTTTGTTTATATATTTGACTGATGCAGAGAAAAGCACTGCTCCTTTATGGCTGAAATAAAAGGGTCCCAGAATATTTATTGTACCAGTAACACAATACACAACAACAAAATGGGTCCCAGCTTGTGGTGGCCTCAGGCTGCCTGCCATCTCTCACAAGTTGTGGCCTAGTCACCCCTAAGCCTGACATCCAAATCTCAGAATGCAAGAAAATGGTGTTCAGAGCTAATACTCTGATGGTGAGGTAACATAGACTTCTACTGTCCCCAAAACCACAACAGTGTCTTTGTTTATTGTATTGTTTTGTCTTAAAAGAACTGGGATCCTAATATCAAAATAGCTTGAATACTTCCTCATTTATCATACTAAGCATATTATACAATTATTCTTCCAATTGGAAGCTTGTCCAGAGAATGAAGAAGTCTATAATTGGCATAATGCCAGATTACAAAAAGTATGGATCAAATGTAATCTTGCAACTTTGAGATAACAAAGATTCAGTATAGAGAAGGAATTAAGATTACTGAAAAATAAGAACTCTCTCTCTTTCTCTCTCTCTCCTTCCCTTCCTCTCTCTCTCTCTCTCTCTCTCTCTCTCTCTCTCTCTCTCTCTCTCTCTCTCTCTCTATGTGTGTATACTGATACACACACACACACACACACACACATTATTTGTATATAAGCCTAAGACTTATATACATTTGTCTTAGGCTGTTCAGGCTGCTATAACTGAATATCATAGACTGGATAGCTTATAAAGAACAGAACATTATTTCCACAGCTCTGAAGGCTGGGAAGTCCAAGATCAAGGTAGCACCTGCTGTAGAGTCTGCTGAGAGCCCACTTTCTGTTCCATACACAACCATCTTCTCTCTGTGTCCTCACACAGCAGAAAAAGTGAGGGAGCTCTCTTATAAGGACTAATCCCATTCATTAGGGACCACCCTCATGACCTAAGTAGCCACCAAAGGCTCCACCTCCAAATACCATCACATTGGGGATTAGGTTTCAATATACACATTGGGGGAGAACACAAACATTCAGTTTATAGCAATATTTATACAACAGCTGTGCTCCTTTGCCAGAACCTCCAAACAAGCCCTCATATCCATATATTTTAATTACACAGTTATATCATGAGCCCATATTAAAGCATGTCAGATAAGATCAAAATTCTTCTTTGGGTAAGACTTTCCTTTAGGCCCCCTCACAACATACCCCAGGAATAACCCCTATCCTTGCAGCTCCCTCTTGTAACCCTGCCACCTCAGTGTTATGAAGAAGCCCAGTCTAACTCACCAGAAGATAAGAGATCACATGGAGGAAACCTCTGGAATCTCAGCCAGCATCTAGTGCCAGCTGCCACACATCTGGGGCAGGATAACTTGAGCCCAGACCAGTCACCATGGAGTCTTCAGATGATGCCAACTTGGATGATCCCAGGTGAAATCAGGATAAGACCCTACAGGATCACCACCCTACAGATAATGAGAAATAATAAACCACTGCTTTAAGCCATCCGGTTTCATTCATATTCCTTCATTATATAGCAACAGGTAACCAAAACATATCCTTTGCCCATTTTTCTATTAGGCTAGTGATTTTTCCTTTTTTAAAATTTTACTTTAATTCTAAAATCTACTTATTTTTCTAATTTAGATATAACTGACATGTAACATTAGAGTAGCTTCATGGGTACAACATAATGTTTAATATATGTATATATAACAAATGATCAACACAATAAGTCTAATTAACATCTATCACTGTGCATAGTAATAAAAATTTTTTCTTGTGATGAAAACTTTTAAGATCTATTCTTAGAAAGTTAGAAATGTATGAGTATTATTGACTACAGTCATTATGCTGTATAATACATCCTCATTACTTATTAAAATCTCTTTTTTAATTATATATTTCACAAATATTTTCTTCCTACCAGTTGTTGTATCAGTCAGTATTCATCAAGAAAAACAGAACCTGCCCAGCCAATATGGCTTAGTGGTTGAGCATCAACCTATGAACCAGGAGGTCATGATTTTACTCTAAATCCAAGCACATGCTGGGTTGCGGGCTCGATTTCCAATAGGAGGTGTGCAAGAGGCAGCTGATCAATGATTTTCTCTGATCATTTATGTTTCTGTCTCCCTCTCCTTTTCTCTCTGAAAAAAAAAAATCTATATATATAAAACCCTAAATGACCAGTTGACCAGTTGTTATGACACACACTGTCCCCTGGTGGTCGGTGCACTCACACAGTGGGAGCGCAGCTCAACTAACCAATGGGTGCCAGGCGCCAGGCACATGGCTGGCAAGCATAGCTGCAGTGGGCCACCTACTGCTTCGCACACTACTACATCCCTCAGGGGATGTCGAACTGCAGGTTTCAGCGCAGGCCAGGGCCGAAACCTGCAGTCCATATCCCCCAAAGGGTCCCAGACTGCAAGAGAGCACAGGCCAAGCTAAGGGACGCCGATCAACTGCAGCCCCACCCCATAGCCAGCCCATTTGGCCCTAATCGGGGTGGGCCAGCTGGACCCAACCTGTGCACAAATTTGTGCACCAGGCCTCTGGTGTGTGTGTGTGTGTGTGTGTGTGTGTGTGTGTATATATATATATATATATATATATATATACACACACACACAGAACCAGTAGGAGATACATAGTACTGGTAACAAGGTTATGACAAGGAATTGACTTATGCAATTGTAGGAGCTGGATAAGTAAGTCCAAAATCCATAGGGCAGGCCTTAACAAATGAACTGAAGCTATAGTTCATGGGGTGAAAATTCTTCTTTTTCGGCAAACCTTCAATTCTTCTCTAAAGGACTTCCAATGAACAAATGAATCAGGACCACCCACGCTATCTGGGACAATCTCTTTTACTTAAAGTCAACTAATTATGGACTTTAATATCTTCATTATACCTTCATAACAACTCCTAGTTTAGTGTTTGACTGAATAACAAGTGAAAGCAAAAATCACAAGTCGGAGAAATTTTAGGAATTTAAGAAGCTTCTGGTAATGTAGGTCTATGCATACTTCCCACATAGAGTTCTAACCTCTAAAAGCACATCAAACCCATGTGTGTTGTTTCATTATCTTTGTATTCTTAATTTTTAGCATAGCACATGGCACACATTAGGCACTTTATAAACATTGTTAATTATCTGAAATCTGAATTAAATAAGGTGACAAACTTTTATAAGAAACCACAGAAAAATTTTCCACCAATGAAAGTTGTTTGAAAGGCCTATCAAAATGAAAAGTGAGGCTCTGGCCAGCATGGCTCAATGGCTGAGTGTCAACCTATGAACCAAGGAATCGAACAGTGACCTCTTGATTTATAGGATGACGCTCCCTTTCTCTCTGAAACCAATATATATATATGGTTATATATATATATGGTTATATATATATATACACACAAAGATATATACATAGATATATACATAGATACATAGATACACACACATATATACACACACACACTAGTATATATATATACATATACATATACATATACATATACATATATATATATGAAAAATAAAAAGTGAGTAGAAGAGTTATCCAAAAACTGAAATCATCCTATATAGCAAAAGCCCAATATGCAAATTGGCTGAACAGCAGAGCTACCAGTAGCTATGAGGTGCACTGACCACCAGGAGGCAGACACTTAATGCATGAGCTGCCCCCAGCCTGCAGGCTCCAGGCCAGCCAAGGCAATGCCAGCGGGAGGAGGGGTGGGGGTGTGCAGATCATCCCACAGGATGGCCATGATTGCTGGCCAGGACTAGGAACCCAACTGTGCATGTATTTCATGCACTGAGCCTCTAGCAGTTTATAAAGAACCAAGTGTAAAAATAAAATCTAGGCTTCAGTGATTACACAGATGAATTTCAAGCCAATATGAAGATTATCAGAACCACAGGGATATAAATTGTATCCATGGGGAGACATTATGTTTACATGAAAAAACAATGAGAATGGATTAGAGAGTATGACCTTGAGCAAATAATTTAATCCATAAAAAAATCACAAACCTGGATCACCCTCACTGGGAGCTTTTGCCGCCTGTTCCCAGGACACGGAGCACTATGAGAGAAGACAGAGAGCTATTCAGACTTCACAAAGGGTGGCGCATGGCAAATTCTTGCAGTCTAGCTTCACACAGGCCCTCTGTATTCAGCAATCCCATGCCCACAACCAGGTCTACTCCTCTTAGTGATTAGTTCCAAAGTATATGGCTCTCTAACCACTATGCTGTACACCTGAAACTAATAAATGATACTGAATGTAAACTGGAATTAGAAAATAAATGTTATTAAAAAGTAAAAGCTGAACAACAACAAAAACCAAATTTATCTTTCCTCCGCTGTCACCTGCTGCTCTCCCCCTTCTCTCTTGGCAAATGACTTCTCCTGATTTAATGAAAAGTGGAGACAGTGGGGCCATCAAGCTCTTGTCTTTTCTCAACCCTTGTCTCATCTTAGTGCACATCTACCTTTATGTCTATCCTTCCTTTTCAAAATCATCGCCCCCCCAAAGGCTACTCTCTGCATATGTCCTCGGTCCCACCCCTTCCTAATTTCTGTGGACCTTGAATCCCAGTCACCAAGCAATCCCCCACACCACTCCACCCCCCACCACCCCGCTCTCGGGCATCTCTCCCACACTGCTGGATTCCTACATTTTTTTATGAGTTCAAATACACAAATATATAGTCTAATGTTAAAACAAAGCATACTACAACAAAAGCCACCTATTGACTCTATTCATCTTCTAAGTACTGGGAAATTTCTCTGAACCATCAAATTTTGGCAAGTACTCTCTGCCTGAAAACTTTTTTCTTTACTCCACTTTATGATATCTTTAACTCCTTGTAAAGGATTGAGGGTTTCTATCCTATCTATCTTTCAAGCCCATCTGCCACCCTTTATCATTTTTGATGGATGAATTATTCTCCCAAACCTACACCATTAAGGTCATCTTGCCAGTTTCTTCTAAATCTTTGCGCCTCACAACCCATCAGTCACCAAGTCCCGTCAATTCCTCCTTGACACTGACTTTTAGATGTGTCTCTTCTTCATTGCCCAAATCCCTGATGGTTTATGCTTGAGATACTGCAACTGCCTACCAGCTAGTTCTATAAGCTAGGAAATGCTGCATCAATAAATGATCCCAAAATCTCAATGGCTAACAGTAAGGAGGGTTTTATTTCAAGCTTAAGATATGGGCTGTCAGGGGACCCTGATTCATGCTTCTCCACCCTGAGATTCAAGTTGAAGGACAAGCTCTTCTCTAAAACAAATGCCAGTCTCACCTCAAAGACGACTCGGCGTTGAAAGTTTCTGCTTGGAATTGGTACATATCACTTTTTACTGCTTCCAAATAGCACACCTCCTTCTGTCTTAATGCTCTTCTCTCTACGGCCCACTCCATCCCAACCAGTACTTCCACTTCAAACCTACATATTCTTCAGCACTCTCAGAAGATATTTCCTGTGTTCTTAAAAACAATCCAGATCCCTCTCCAGTTATTCCTTCCCAAATTATTGTCTGTGCTCCACTCCATTGCAATTTAATATATCAATATGGATACTAGTATAGATTATGGCTAGTTTGTATATATTTGCATCTATGAAGTACAACAAAAGTATGTTTACACCTGTGAGGACACAAAACAGAGTTGGTTCTTATATTATTATTAATTATTGTATTATTTTCCATACAAACACCAGTAAACATATTTTTGTCCTATCCTTTATATATCTTATTTCTCCAACTGTATTATATATATGTTTTTGTGATCAAAGACAATTCTACCCAGCTGCCACTTAAATTATGGACTTTTGCCTATTTCCAAACAATCCTGAATATCTCTGACATAAAGAAATTTCACCCTAGCCAGTTAGGCTCAGTGGATAGAGTGTCAGCCCTCAGGCTGAAGAGACATGGGTTCAATTCCGGTTAAGGGCATATACCTTGCTTACAGGTTCCCTGGCCCTGGAAAGGGTGCCTGCAGGAGGCAACCAATGGATGTCTCTCTCTCACACATCACTGTTTCACTCTGACTTTCCCTCTCCCTTCCACACACTCACTCTCTCTCTTTCTCTCTCTCTCTCTCTCTCTCTCTCTCTCTCTCTCTCTCTCTCTCTCTCTCTCTCTCTCTCTCTATCAAAAAAAAAAAAAAGAAAGAAAAAATATCCTTTGGTGAGGATTAACAAAACAAAAAAGAAATTTGTAATTTCTCTAAGGCACACCATAAAATAGCAATGTCCCTAAAGAGAATGAGCTTGGAGGGCAGTTTAGTGCAGAGTAAATGTGGCTAAAAATGTTAGTTCTAAAGAAAGACTAGCTGGGTTCAAATCCATGACTCCACCACTTACTGGCTGGGTAACCATTAGCAAGTTACTTAAACTTTGTCTAAGATCTCAACAGAGATTTTCTACTCTGATGATCAAAAATAAAGTACACAAAGAAACTCATATTTTCTAGTGGTACTTGCAAATCTGGTGTCAGGAAATACTTCCAAAATTTTCTAAGTTTTTATTATATTTCTTTTGTTTCCCTTAGCACTGCGGACTGCCCAAGACCCAATGAAGATATTCAATACATATTTGTTGGCTGACAGAACCTCTCATCTCTCAGCTTCCAAATCTTAAAAATAGGAGTACTAGCTGTAGGACCTAAATTACAAACTTATTTTAAATACACAATTTTGAAATTGTTTCAGAAAACAAAATGAAATAAAAGATAACCATAAAAATTTCTTTTGAAGAGAACGAAAGTGAAAAATAGAACAATTTGGGTGGTAAAAGAAAAAATGATTATTCAACATTTTTAGTAGAGGTCATTTGAGATATTTATGAAGAAAATATTATAACAACTATAAAAAATTAAAAGTGACCCAATGATATTTTTGCTTTAAAGTTCGAGAAGCAAAAAAATGACACTTGGGGAACACTATAAGAAAAAATCAAGTTCTTACAATGACTTGAATATAAAGAGAGAAAGAGAGAAAAGGACCATGGTTTAAAATAAGCCAAAGTTTAAAACATTTATGAAAACAATCTGTACTAAAATCCAGAAGGTTTAGAGAAGGATGAGGTGGTAGGAGAGTACATGAGAAAGACAAAGAGCAAATGAATGAACCAAATGTTAATGAATAGCTCCCCATTACCACTTACCAAATTCTGTTATGTGCTGAAAGATCTGTAACTCCAGAGCATGAACAAGTTATTTGTCCTGTTTCTCAGCATTTTATGATATATTTTTGTCCATGAATTCTATTTTACTTATTTGTACTTTTCTATAATAAAATAACTTTTCCAAGTATGCCATTAAAACGGTAAGTTTGCAACTCCAGTGCAATGGAGTTTAGGATTGATGAATTAAGGGTGATAATATTCATATCATGAAAGTACACAATTGCAACCTGATGAAGACATCAGTTTGACGTATAAAAAATAGTCTGTGTCTGTTTCTGAAATATGTGGTCACTTAAAAGGAAAACATTGCTTCTGTAGATTTCCATTTGGAAGAAGTAAAATGTTCTTGACTGAATGTGTTGGCTTTGTAATAAAGGGTGTATTTCCTTCCAACAAGCCATTAGTTTACCAGTGTTTGATGTGAGAAATAGAAGCTTCCAATTGAGAATAAAATTGTATCACCATTGGCTCTCATCTTGTATTTTAAGTGGATTTCTAATGACTGATAATATACATGAGGTCCAGGGTAGAACCTTTCAGTAATACTATCTTAGTATGGAAATGGAGACATAGACTAAGCCTACATTCTTAAAAGATATCATAAGACAGATTTAAAAATATAACTCAGGCCAAAACTGGTTTGGCACAGTGGATAGAGTGTCGGCCTGCGGACTGAAAGGTCCCAGGTTCATTCCGGTCAAGGGCATGTACCTTTGTTGTGGGCACATGCCCAGTGGGGGGTGTGCAAGATGCAGCTGATTGATGATTCTCTCTCATCGATGTTTCTAGTTCTCTATCCCTCTCTCTTCCTCTCTGTGAAAAATAAATTAAAAAGAAAAAAATGAAGGAATTTAAAAAAATAAAATAAAAATATAACTCAGCATAGTTACTGTAATATCACAGTCCAGAACTAAACAAGTCCCACTGCCCTTCACACAGCCCAAACATGCCTTCTCCTATTATACCACAGGCTCTTGTGGCTTCCACAAGCAATGGAAGTGGAGAGAGCTTAAGTTTCTGAAAACATGACTATCTTTTTATTATTCTTCTACTCAAGATGTTTTGTGGTACATGTTTTTCTGTAGCTTCAGCTCCAAAACTCTTTCTACTATGGGCCCATAATTTCTTTTCTAACTTTAGCTTTCACGAAATTTGTA
Organism: Pipistrellus kuhlii; assembly: GCF_014108245.1. Classification (NCBI taxonomy): domain Eukaryota; kingdom Metazoa; phylum Chordata; class Mammalia; order Chiroptera; family Vespertilionidae; genus Pipistrellus; species Pipistrellus kuhlii. The sequence goes on from NW_023425515.1 coordinate 12,446,589, forward strand.
TTTCTGCTCTAGTCTGTTTTCTGGATGCACCAGGATCATCACTTCTACAACTTCATATCGGGTCGAGTAATAATTAATGTCGTTTTTAAGCATTCATTTAAAATCTTGCTTGGCGTTGACTTGTATTGACATAACCTTCAAACACGTGGTATCTACAGAACATGTGAAGTGCAATTAACAAGTTTTGCTTGAAAAAGTTTGTGTTTGGTTTGGTTTTTGTTTGCAAAACTAGGGCTAAGAAGATGGCGGATGAAGAGCATATTTGGCACTGCATGCTTTACGAGTTCCAATTAGGAAGAAAAGCAAGTGGGGCTGCAAAAAACATCTGTAGTGCTCTTGGTCAAGATGCAGTTAGTGCCAGAAAATGCCAGCGTTGGTTTGAGAAATTTCGCGAGGGAAATTTTTCGTTAGATGACAAGAGTGGTCGAGGCCGTGTGTCCAATTTTGATCAAGAAGCTCTTCGAGCTCTTTTGGTGCAAAATCCTCAAATTACCCAACAAGAGCTTGCGACAACTTTAAATTGTTCACAAAAAAACAATATCCAATCAATTGCGTGCACTTGGCAAAGTCCAAAAGTTTGGAAAATGGGTTCCTCATGAGTTGACCGACAACAACCATAATCAGTCACAATTTGCAGTTCGCTCCTCTCTCGTCAAAACCGTTTGCCGTTTTTAGAGCAAATTGTTACCGGAGGTGAAGAATGGGTGCTGTATGTTAATTTGAAAAGGCGGCCTCAATGGTTGGACAAAAATGAGGCTCCGCAGCCCATGCCAAAACCTGACTTGCATGCGAAAAAAGTGATGTTGTGTGTTTGGTGGAATTTTAAAGGAATTCTTCATTATGAACTTTTACCATCTAACCAAACCATTACAAGTGCAGTGTATAGTGCCCAATTGGAAAGGTTAGCCCAAGCTTTAAGAGAAAAAGAACCCGCGCTGATTAATCGGAAGGGCGTAATTCTTCACCACGATAACGCACGACCGCATACTGCAAGAATCACTGCTGAAAAACTGCGCCAGTTGGAATGGGAAGTTCTCCCTCATCCTGCATATTCTCCTGATATTGCCCCTTCCGATTACCATTTGTTTCGTTCTTTGCAAAACTTTCTTCTTGGAAAAAAATTTAATAATGAAGAATGCCTCAAAAATGCATTGACCGAATTTTTTGCATCAAAATCACAAGAATTTTACAACAGAGGGATTAAAATGCTTCCAGAGTGTTGGGCACAAGTAGTAGAAAACAACGGCAACTATATTGTTGGTTAAATTTTGTTGTATTGTTTAAATAAATTCGATTTAAAAAAGTATTAGAAAACGACATTAATTATTACTAGACCTAATACGAACTGTTTGTCCTTTCTCTCTGTATGTAAACCCCACTTGCACTTTAGGCTGGAGGTCCCCTTTCTGTGTGTAGCCTTCCCCAGGGTCCTGAATTCATACTGACCTTCTCTTTTTCAGAACTCTCTTAATCCTGGGGCATGCCACCCGCTCATTTGCATTAGTGATCTATACCTTTTATGGTTGCCATTGTTTTCATGTGTGCTAATCTTAGATACCTGCGAGATTATAAATTTATCAAAGGCAGGGATATAGTTTATTCATATATATATATATATATATATATATATATATATACTGTGTTATAAATTTTAATATATGACTAGCACAGGATTTGCTAGTAAATATGAATGTTAATGCTTACACAACCTTTACAGAGTTGAAAGATTAGAACAACCTCTCAAATTCAGGCTTTTAAGCTTGTTCATGATGGCCATCATGCCACTGAATCTATTTGGACCCACCATCTATTCAATATAATATAAGAAGAATCACGAAATACTTCTGCCTGACTCCACATGCACTTCTGCCTGTTTCCAATAACAATATGCTAAATTTCTCTCCGAATTAAACTTAGCCTCAAAAAAAAAAAAAAAAAAGAAGACAATTTCTACTCTGTATTTTGGACAGGTAAAAGAGCATCTACATCTTTTCTCTATCATTTTAGGTCTTCATTAATTTATTGAACAACTGTTTGCTGAAAGCCTGCTATATACAAAGGATACGCCTTCTAAGGACCAGAATGCTATCATTTTATGATCCATTACTTCACACATTGAAAATCTTCATAAATCCTCTATTAAACCAAGTATACCAAAACGAAGAAATATTTTGAACCACTACTAGTTAACACCTTTCCCAGGATCATTTGCCCACCTTGTTAGGGCAAGAAAGACACCTAGAGATCCAGGAACAGAGGTGTTAAAAAAGAAGATGTGATAAGTGCTAAAGAAAACATCATCTACAATCTGGTCTAAGAAATGACAAAATCTCCTTCTACATTAGTGGGCAGGAATGTATTTAACTCTCTTTCACTTCCCTATTTTCCTAGGGCCAACTTCAAGTTTTCTTCACTCAGAGATATGTATATTTTTGAAGGTCTTTCTACCTGGGATAGATCTTGGAAAGTCAAATTCTAAAATGAACCCAAAAAAGTTAAGCACAATCATCATCTGGTTACAAATCAAGTAATTGGGGGTGAGGTTGGGTGGAGAGCTCTTACTTCTTTGTTATCTAATGTAGCTTACTTAAACAAATGCATTTCGAGATCCAAGCAAGTGTAGTCCTTTTGTCTATCCTAAAAGGGAAAATAATTCTTTTTTTCATTTCACAAAGGAAAAGCTAAGCTTTCATAAAATGCCAACACAAATTTCAGCGCAGGTTATGTTTAATTAGTTGGACTAATATGAATGATCATCAAGTCTGGGGAAAGCCTGTGAACCTACTTTTGAACATTTTCATCCTGATCTCTGAGAACTGAGCTGTGCAGCTTTGCTGCCCTCTTGAGGAGAACCAAGAATCATTGCATCTACTAACTGGACACTGTATTCGCATTACATTGCATTTATTGAAAGTGATTCAACAACTTACTGTATCAATCAATGCACAAATTAAAATTATTGTAATGCATATTATCTTCTAAACATCTCATAGAACCTATTATTGCTACATTATTAAACTTCTAAACTAACCAATACAAGTTTGGCGGTCTGCAAGTTGCCCTTTATGGACAACTAACATGGAATAATCATTGATTAATCAGTTACAAAGTGTGTTACCTATTAATAGTTCTGAATTCCCTGTATAAAGAGCACTGAGTACAATAACCCCAAAAGAGGAATCTTTCAAATTCATTATGAATTAATTTATTCCTTTATTTGCAAGTGAACTAAAAATGTGTGAATATTTTCCTAGTTATATAGTCATTTTTACAATTTAAATCTTTTTTTTCCCAATTCACAAGAATAGAGAAGCGAATCACATAATAAGTAGTTCCAATTTATTTATTCAACAAGATTTATGTGCTCTTTCTGCATTATGCCCAGGGTTGAGAAACTGATGAATTATTTCTCTTCTGACTGCCCCGTGATACTCTGTCTGATACTTCAAGTTTGTGACAAAACTTACACCCAGCATGGAAATCAGCTATCAGGTGGCTTAGGTGCTTATCCATCCACACTCCTTCTCCAACTGAGAAATCAAACCATTAATATGTATTAATAACTCTTTGCCTGTACAGTTCAAATGTTCTAAAAAATTAAAACTGGAGGAACTGGGAATCAACTTCCAGATTTTCTGCTGCAATCACATGTGTTATGACATTGAGTCACCACTAGAGGTCGCATCAAATGGGCTATAAGGAGGCTGCCCCTGGGCAGAATGGATGAAACACAGTACCCGGATTGTCTTGAGTGCTTTCTTGTCCTCTCTCTTTCATTCCAGCCAGGTATCTAGTTCCACCTCCCTTCAGTTTTGTCCAAATCGTTTTGGACAAATGCACTCTTTTCCTGAGACTTGTCAATGTCTTGGGCTCTAGACTCTTTTTATAATTCTTACTCCTAGAGTGTCTTACACCTGAGTCCCACTTATAGATAGGGTCCTACTTGATAAGGTAATTTCAAATTGTATTAATTAACTCAGACCATTGGCTTAATGGATAGCTGTCTGATACCTTTGTCTTCTTGTGTGGCTTTTTTTTTTTAACAGAGCCAAATAAAGATCTCCATGGCAATATAGTGCAGTGGTTAAGAACACACCAAATTGATTTTACACATATGATGGTGTACAAAAAAAAACAAACAGACTTTTCATTTGCTCTCTGAACTCATTAATTTCCACCCTCAACAATTGGAAAAGAACATATCAAGCAAGCATTATTGCTTTGTTTTTGTTTTGTTCTGTTTTGTTTTTGTCTTGCTCAGCTAAAAATCCTTCCATCTCTTTCAGACTGTGAAAAGTCCAGTCCAATCTAATCACATAACTGCAATCTTCAAGTTATAACTTCACCCATCTCTCAGCTCCATCATTCTTGGAAGCCTGCACTAGGTAAGTAGGATGCAACTGGCTTTCTTTCTCTCTCTTTCGAGGCCCAGCCCAGGCAAGAGGAATTGGCAGGAGAAGACACAGTTCTTACATGATGGTACAGCTGTGAACTTTAATCATTGCCCTCAGGTATTCATGGGTTTAGGGGAAAGCACTCAGAGAACCTTTCATTGAGTTACATCAGTGCCTCTCCTCCAGTAGACCACATATGTTTCCCTCTCTCTTGGGCTTCGACTGTCCGTGCTTCCTTTCAACGCTCACAGTACTCCAGGGTAGAATGCAGAACAGTGCAATAAATTCTCTGTGGCGTGACCTTTAACCAACCAGAGACAGCAGACATGAGGAACCTTGCAGATAAAATTCCTCCCCAGTCATCCTTCTGACAACAGTTTATTCTGAGGCACAGTTTTTCTTTGATGGCCCTCTGGTGTGTCATCTTGAATTTGTTTCTTATCCTTCTCTGTCTCACCTCATGGGGGTGTGCCTCCTAAATAAGCATTATCACCTTCACTTTGCATAAGGCCCCCTATTTTTAATTGGACCCAAACTAGGCAACCAGAAAGAGAATCATATTTATTAAGTATCCCTGTAGTATGGAATAAACCCAAAAATAGGTCAATTTCTATTTTAGCTAGAAAAAACACACAGAAATCTGGAGTTCACATTGAGAAAATCTGATAAGGAACTGAAAGTTTATTAATAGTCACTGCATGATTCATTTTTAGACATATTCTGCATACCCACTGCACCAACCTGGTCCAGATCAATATCATCACTTGCCTAGACTTGAGACACAAATTCCTTAACTCTGATTTTACCTGCTTCAACCCATTCTCCTTACTGCTGCCAGAATGTCTACCTCAGAAGGCCACACTGCAGGTCTTTGGGGCCTCTATGACAGAAGTACCTCTCTCACCTTTAGACTCCTCAGACATGAGACAAATATGAGTCCCTGTAAGTCTCAAACTGCATGGGACCCAAATGCTCCTAAACACTCTTCTCTTCTTTCAAAGGGAGGAGAGAAACAGCACACTAAAGAATTCCCAGCTCTCAACTTAATAACCCCCAAGTCCCAAAGTTTAACTCAACATCTGCTTATCTCTCATACATGACATTTCAATGATAGAGGTGGGATGAAGTCTTTCAGGGACCCAACCTCCTTCCATCTAGTGGCTGCCTCATCCCCTAGAACCTCTGGCTTTCACCTGTCAAAAAGCAAAAAGTGAAAGCTTAGAAGATTGTGCATGAAAGGTTCAGGACACATCACTTCTGCCAAACACCCCCTCTGATTATTATTGTGTGTCAACATAGAGCAGTGGTTGGCAAATTCATTAGTCAACAGAGCCAAATATCAACAGTACAACAACTGAAATTTCTTTTGAGAGCCAAAACCAACTTCTGGGCATGGGCCACGAAGTTTCAGTCACACTGTACATGCACAACCGCACGTGGTATTTTGTGGAAGAGCCACACTTGAGGGGCTAAAGAGCTGCATTTGGCTCGTGAGCCATGGTTTGCTGACAGCTGACATAGAGGATGTTTTGGATGAGCCTGGTATTTAAATCAGCGAACTTTGAGAAAAGCAGACTGCCCTCCATAATGTGGGTAGGCCTCACCCAGTCAGTTGAAGGCCTGAGAGAACAAAAACGACCAGCATCCCTGAGCAAAGAAAAAACTCTTCAATAGACTGCCTTTGGATTTCATCTGTACCACTGGCTCTCCGGCCTTGCCAGCCCTAACTGCAGACTTTGGACTCACCAGCCTCCAGAGTCTTGAGTCAATTCCTCATGATAAATTAGATGTATATGAATATGTCCTGATGCTTCTGTTCTCCAGAGAACATATGGCCTCTGACTGCAAGGGAGTTTGGAAACGTGGCTAGTATGCCCAGGAGGAAAAGAAGAGACATGAATAATGAGCACCAGAAATTTCCAAAACAGACATCTGATCATATAACTTTCTTGTGATAAGTCTATCAGAGACCGTTGCCCTAGAAACAATATTCAAACTCATTATCAAGTCACCGGTCCTCCAAATTATTATCTGTGTCTCCATCTCCAGCTGACCCTCTCCCACTAACAGAACACGTGATGAATTTCTTCTGATGGGTCTCACCGTCTGTTGACTCCAGGTCTTCCTTATACACTGATAATAAAAGCTACCATTTATTGAGTACTTATTATCTGCCAAGCACTGTCCCCCAAAAGAGTTAAATGTATATCTCACTTAATTTTTACAACAACCCTATGAGGCAAGTATTATATCTACTTCACAGGTAGAAAAATGTGGCACAGAGGAGTCAGTAATCAGACAGCAACTAAACAGTGAATAAGGATTCAAATTCCTCATCTAACTTGAAACAATCAGACAGCAACTAAACAGTGAATAAGGATTCAAATTCCTCATCTAACTTGAAACCCCCTTCACCTCCAGTTTCTCTTTATCATACCGTACCACCATCAGCCCCTTTATCTGCCTAACACCTTATCCTATTTAAGAAAGAGGCAACAAGATATTTCATTTCCAATAGAAACAAAAAGACAAAACAAGTCATGTACTAACTATTTTTCATTTGCCCCTCCAGGTCCACTCTTTACCCTTAGTCATAGTCAGTTAAGGCTGTTACCGGTGAAAATCCATGTGTCCAACATTTCAAAAGGCCAACCCTCAAAATATCAGAGTTTGGAGTAAGGAAAGGTTTATTGATCAAGAAGATGGGAGTCCTAGTAGTTCCTCAAATCTGTCTCAAGAAAGCACAGACTTCAGGCTTCTTTTATATTAAGTGAAGGGCGGGGCAAGAGGGGATAGACCACACAGGTCTGAGCACCCATAGGGGTTCCAGGAAGATTATGCAAACTACCCAAAGGGTCCAGTCCCAAATTTCCTACAATTCTTTGATAAACAATACATACTTCCCTTATGCACTTTCTGGAAAGGGACTGCTTTTTGTAACACTAAGTAAGCCTCAAGCAGAATTCCTCTAATGGTTAGCACGTCTCTATGCAAGACAAAGCAGACACTATTGGCCTGAAGGCCTGGAACAAAGCAGGAGTCAGAGACTGAGCCTGTCCCTGTTACAGCACAATAGAGGGGGTGGCTTATAAACAACAGGAATTCATTTCTCAGAATTCTGGAGACTGGAAGTCTGAGGTCATGGTGGTAGCAAGGTCAAGTTCTGGTGAGAGCCCTCAACCAGATTGAAATAATTTCTTGCAAAATCCACCCTCATAACAAAACTACCTCGCAAAGACCCCACCTATTCATACCATCACATTAGGGACTAGGATCCAACAGAGGAATTTGCTGTAAACATCCAGTCCATTGTACCTTCTCTACTCTGCTCTGCGCCTATAGAGGCTGACTTCTGAGGGCCACATCAATGATCTCCCTTGCCCTCTGGCTTCTGCTGGGTTTGTCCAATGGGAGGACCCTGACAGGTAACCAGATGGCTAGAAAAGAGCAAAGTCAGAGGTATCTGCTCCTTGCACTTTCTCTGTCTTTCTACAGGTGGCCACAGCTCTTATAGGATAGTCCTCTCATGAAAGCACACCTTCCATTGTCTGGTAGACACCCTCTTGCTCCTCTCTGCGGTCTCCAGTCTTGTGATATTCCACGGTCCCTTGTTGAGTTTCCTTAACCCTTTCCCACACCTTTGAAAACAGTCTCTTCATTAAACTCGCCTTCATAATCCCATTTGAGTATTTTCTATCTCTTTCTTGCCAGGATCCTGATACACATTGTAGGAAACTAAGTAAGAAATGGGCAAAATTGCCCTGGATGGTGTGGCTCAGTTGGTTAGGGCACAGTCTAATGTAACAAAGAGTTGAAGGGTCGATTCCTGTCAGGGCACATACACAGGTTGCAGCTTCAATCCCCGGTTGGAGCATGTACTGGGAGGCAACTAATCTTATGATGTGTTGTTCTCTCTCTCTCTCTCTCTCTCTCTCTCTCTCTCTCTCTCTCTCTCTCTCTCTCTCTTTCCCTCTCTCTCTCTCTCTCTCTCTCTCTCTCTCTCTCTCTTTCTCTCCCCTTTCCTCTCTCTCTGGAATCAATGAAAATCATATCCTCAGTGTCAGGATGAACTACCCCAATCTCTTCTGCTCAGAGATGTTTTCTGAAATATACATTGTTATAAGCTTTTCCCCTTAGCTTTCCTTGGGGCAGAGGACTAGCCAGTGTCTGCAGAAGCAAAATAAGAAACTCTCCTCTCTTGCCTCCCTTGATCCACATCCTAACCCTCTATAGTAGGGGTGTCGAACTCAATCAGAGAAGGGGCCAAAATCTAAAATCCAGCCTAAATCGCAGGCCGAATGGTTTACTGAACAGTCATAAACTGTCATTGTGATGGAAACGCAGCGGAGTGCAGTGATGACAGCACGGTGCGGGCCACATTGCAAGGCCTGGCGGGACGGATTTGGCCCGCGGGCCTTGTGTTTGACACATGTGCTCTATTGCATACTTCTACCCTTTATAAGAAAACCTAACCATCCCCTAGGGACTGACATGATGCACTGGCCCGCTGTGAGAGAATGAAACAAAATTTCTTAAACTCTCACAACATCTTTTGGCCTGGCTCTTCTCAATGTGGGCCTAACACTCAGATGAGGATTTAAAAGAAGAAATAAATGTGCAAAATTGTATGAAGAAATTTTATAATACTATTAATGGACACACAAAAGTTGTGTGAAAAATGGAAATACATACTATATTCTGGAGTAGGAAGAATCAACATAATAAAGGTGCAAATCTACATTAATCCATAATTTTACGATGATTCTAATAAAAATACTAACTTTAAATTAAAGAAGCTAATTTTAAGGTTTATATAAAAATATAACATGCAAAAATAAACAGGAAAATTCTGGGGGGAAAAAGAATAACAAGGAGGAGCTAACTTTACTGGTTATAAAGCTACAATACAGGGGTGAGCAAAAGTAAGTGAAACACAGAATTTCTTTTTGTATTATATATTTCTCCACACAAATAACTCTAAAAACTAGTTTTGCCTACCCCTGTATTAAGATTAGATTAAAAAAAAAGAATTGATTAAAAAAAATTATTGGGATATAAGGGAAAGTCCAAACATAGACCTAAGTAAGTAAAATAATTTAGTATATCATAAAAGCATTATTTCAAGTCAGTTGGAAAAGATAAATCGTTCTAGACCTAAGTAAGTAAAATAATTTAGTATATCATAAAAGCATTATTTCAAGTCAGTTGGAAAAGATAAATCGTTCAATAAATGTTTTTTGAAAATCTAGATATTAATTGAAAAAAGTTAACTTCCTTCTCTTTTTGCATTTTATTAATAGATTTATTAAGGCATAATCGATGGGCAAAAAACTGCAGACATTTAATATATACAATTCGATGAGTTTGGACGTATGTAGACTCCTGTGATATCATCACCATAATCAAGGTAATAAAAATATGCATCACCTACAAAAGTTTCCTTGTGTCTGTTTTTTATTCTGCTTGTGTTTTTTGTCTGGGGGAGGGGGTGGCAAAATACTTAACATGACATTTACACTCTTGGAAAATTTTTAGGTACACAACACTGTATTGTTAATTATTGATGTTATGTTGCATAACAGATTTCCAGAACGTGCTCATCTTATATATATAACTTTATACCCACTGAATAACAACTGCCCTTTCCTCCATCCCCTAGCAACTACCATTCTGCTTTCTGCTTCCAGTATTTTAGATGCCTCATGTAAGTGGAGTTACACAGTATTTGTCCTTCTGTGAGTGCCTTAGCATAATGTATTCCAGGTCCATACATGTTGCTGCTAATGACAGGATTTTCTTCATTTTTAAGGCTGAATAATATTCTATTGTATGTACATATCATGTTTTCTTTTTCTTTTTAATATATTTTAATTGATTTTTTTTTTTAGAAAGAGAGGCAACAATCAACAGAATTTAAATATCAAGACAGGCAACAATCAACTTTTCCACAGGAGTAGGATTGGGGCTGGGGTCTACGAATAAAGCTTGGAGAGTAGCAAGAATGACCATGATCCTCAAGAACCAGAGCATGGGGCAAGGACATCCCATAAACTAAAAAGGGAGCAACAAAAGAGGAATCTGCAAAAACTCCTTTAGTCCTTAGGTCAGAGCTCACTCTGCCCAGATAGATGCTTAAAAGGCTCAATTCGGATTCCTCACTCGGCTACTCACCTATTAAATGACCTGAAGCAACTCACCCACCTCTGAACCAGCTTCCTTGTCTTATAAAAGGGAATAATTATTGTAATTTCCTTGGGTAACTACTTTGGAGAGAACGGTATAAACTATGACCATGTATATTGAAGGAACACTGCCCTTTACCCTTCCCTGTCATGGGTGTCATTCTTATTCTTCCAGCCCCACTGAGTATCCCATTACCACCGTATTTTTCGGACCATAAGAAGCACTTTTTTTCCCCCAGAAGTGGGGGGAAAAAGTCCCTGCGTCTTATGGTCCAAATATAGCCTACACATATACTTTAAAAAAAAAAAGTTTTTTTACTTGCCCGGCTCTGTGTGGTCTCTGTGTGCTTGCCCGGCTCTAAAATGGTTCTAAATGCTGCTGTTTACTTTACAGGGTTGATTACATGTGTTTATGACTGTGATGTTGGGTTTTAATGCACATAAAATATTTTAGGACACTATTTGTTTCAGAATCTTTTTTTCTTCATTTCCTTTCTCTATAAACTGGTGCATCTTATGCTCCGGAGCGTCTTATGGTCTGAAAAATACAGTAGATCTATTTCTCCCAAACTTGGCCTCTAATTCTGCTCCTCCAGGCTGAGCTCTGCCTCACTTCCTTTTACTGATCACCTCCCAACCCCCACCTCCCCAACCTCCCGCCAACCTGGCCTTATTTCTAAAAGCCTTCAGGTCTGTACTTCACTACTCCCAGCCCTGCTCACACACACACACACACACACACACACACACACACACGGTCCCAGCTCACAAAGCACCCCCAGAGAGGGATCCAGTGGATCCCACTTAACCTTCCTCAGTAACCATAGCAACGGCAGGGGAAAGAGAGGTGGGTTGCCAAGTAAAAACTTTCAACACATTTTCTCATGGAATCACTGTCACACTTTTTGTCAGGCTCTATTTACTTTTGGTGCCAGGTTTTCAGTACTCCATGTATTATACTCGGGGTTTATAAACAAATGTGAGATGCGCGTCACTTTTCTTACATGAAAAATGCATTTGGTTTTCCACACTGAGAAGGGGATTTTGGGAACACACTCGAACAGAAGACTATTTGATAGAGTATCAGTATTATTATTTTTGTTTTCTGAACTATGTCCACCAGAGGGCAGCAAAAAATTTTATATGTGAAGAACATTTACTCAATTCAGAAATTAAGAGCAAACCTTATTATTACTTGCAGATAAATAGGAAACTATTAGAGCCCTTGATGGCAACATAACTTCAAGCTTATGTCCCCAAAAAAACTAATAATAACTAGCAGATTTTAGTTTTTAAGACTAAAAAAAAGCATCAATATATATGTTCCTATTTCTTTTTTGAGAGTCTTAAGAGTAAGGAGAAGTAGTATCATAAAGCTATAATTTCATAGTTTACTTCAAAGCCTAAATATTAACTTTCCTAGTAGTTGAATTTCTAGTTGGTTACTCATTGATCTGTTTAATATATATATTATTATCCCCTTTCCAAACATTGTGCTAGCAACTACCACTTCTGAGGCATAGCTTGATCAGTCAGGGTTCTCCAAGAAACAGAACCAATAGGACAGATGTATGACTTATTTCAATAAACTGACTGATGTCATTAAGGAGATGGGCAAGTCTGGAACCTTTAAGGGGAGGCCAGCCAGAGGGAAATTCAGGCAGGAACTGCTGTTGTGAGGCAGAATTTCTTCTTCTCTAGGAAATCTCGGCTTTTGCTCTTAAGGCCTCCAACCGACTGGGTGAAGCCCAAGGCCCATCCACATTAATGTCCTCTACCCGAAGTCAATTGACCGTAGATGCCAATTAGCCACATCTACAAAACGCCTTCATGGAGGCACCTAGAGTTTCATTCAATACCTGGGTATCACAGCCTAGCCAAGAGGACCCATCAAATCAACCATCACATTGCTCCAAAGCATCTCCCCTGTCCAGGTGCCCTGTCTGGGATATGCCATCCTCAGAAAACCATGCTTTGAGTCACGGATCATCCTGAAACATTTACATCCCTAGTAGGTTAATACACCCATTAGGCACCTGTAAGTATTTCTCTCTTTTCCATGTCCAGCACGGCTAGAAAGCGGGTCCAGTTCCTGAGTAGAGGAGCTGGGGATTGAGAAGTAAAAGAAACAAAACGGAAGGAAAAAGCTGGGACCTGGTAGGACCACTGTCCTCTTCTGATGGAGGGACAGGGACCCAGAGCCAATCCAGCAAGTTTATTTTATTCCCCCAAATACCAGGAAGTTCCACCAAAAGTTAGGATCAAAGGAGATTATTTGCATTCTTGAGGAGGCTGAGCATTCCTGGTGCTTGATTGGATTTAAATATCTAAGACCCATTACCCAACACCTGGACAAAGGTAAGAGTCAGTGCTGATAACACATCTGCCTTTTTGGTAAATGTGTATTCAAGACGTGGCTTTGCGTGTCGCCTTGGGTTCAGCTGACAATAATTAAAGAAATGCCCATGTGTCTTCCCAGACACTGTCTACAGGAACCAGTATCTAGTCTGTGATAGTCTGCAGGTTATCACATACATTCCTCCAGGCAGAAGGAAGTCCTGGCATCCTGAAAGCTCTGAGTAGCAGCAGGTTCTGAAATGCTAAAAGGGAAGCAGTGACTTACCCTCTACCACCACCACTTTCCTGATATCACATAAAATTTCCCCTCTCCATGGGTGTGGGGATTTGGGGTATGTTGTGACAAACTATGTGGTCGTTTTTTAGAAACTGCGTCCAACTCAGCAACTAAGCAACGGCAGCATGATGCCTCACTCTCTAACGCTTGGTCTATGCGCTGTGCAAAGTTTCAGTTCAAAGTGCTTTGCTCACTGTGCTTCAATAAAAAGATCATCAAAAAGAATGCATAACTGACTCTAATGAAGGGGAAACATGAGGCAAACCGAAAATGAGAAATATTCTATTAAAAAGGGAGGAAGGAGTGTGCTCTTTAAAAATGTCAATGTCGGAGACGACAAAAATTAAAGGCAAAGACAAAGATTAAAGAATACTACAGAGACAATTAAAATCAGAATGCCATCCTAAACTAGACACTGTACCAGGGAGAAAATAATGCTATGAAGGACAGTGTGGGGTCAGTTGACACTGGAATCCAGGCGGTGGGTTGGATAAAGGTGAGAGTTTGGACTTCTTTGTTTGCTGTGCTGTGTTTTTTGTCTGTCTTGTTTAGTTTTCGATAATTCCTATGATTGTGGGTGATAGTGTCCTTATTGTGAGGGGAAGATTGTGGAGGAAAACATATGAAGAGTATGTATATATATGAGAAGAAAGAGCAAGAGAAGAAGCAGATGGAACAAAACGTAGGTGAACCAGGTGAGGAGCATACAAGTGTTCTTTATGCTGTTTTCTTAACTTGCCTCACCTTAAAAATATTTCCAAATAAAAAAATGTTTTAAAGTTTACCACAATTCACTATGCTCCATTGTAAGAAATTCATTCATGTGCTTTACTTTTTAAAAAATATATATATTTAATTGATTTTTTTTTACAGAGAGGAAGGGAGAGGGACAGAGAGCTAAAAACATCAATGAGAGAAAAACATTGATCAGCTGCCTACTGCATACCCCCCACCAGGGATGTGCTCGCAACCAATGTACATGCCCTTGATCGGAATCAAACCCGGGACCTTTCAGTCTGCAGGCCGACACTCTATCCGCTGAGCCAAACTAGTTTCAGCTCATTCGTTATTTAAATTATCAGTGATATTGCTTTGGGAAATCAACTCATAAGGATTCTTTCTAGCTCACACCGTATCACATCACAGTCTACAAGAGTAGCAATGGGGGAGGGGAGGCTCTGTCCTACGCCCACAGTTTTGGGGCCAGGGTCCTTGCCACCAGGGGCCTCAGCCTCCTTTGGTTCCCTAGAGTCATGGACTAAAAGAGACCTGCCCAGGGGAGGTTCTCCATGTGCCATCTGGAAATGGTTCCATCGTTCCCATTCACCGCCATTGCTTAGAACCCTCCAGGGCAACATCCACCTGAAAGAGAACCTAGAAAGCGTGGCCCACCGGGGGCTCAGGAAGAAGAAGACAGTACAGAGGACGGGGAGCACCTGCATTTGCCATAATCGGTACCTTGTTTTACAGAGATTTGGGAAAATAGCTTCTCCTGAGGTAAGCAAGCACAGAAAACTATGCATGTAAATCTTGACACCAAAAACCATCTCTCTCTCTCTCTCAACTCTTTCTCCTCATGGAGAATAAACAGTCAACATGGCACAGTGAAGGGGTATATAAAAGGACCCTGGTATCCAAAACTGAGTTTTAAGATGCAGCCACTGAAATTTTTCTGCATGTGGACATTATGGCATCTACAATAGGAACCCAGGGCCCCTGTGCCTACAAGAGCTGGGCTGATGCTCAGGGAGGATGCCCACATCTGGGATGAGTTTCTTAGGGCAGTGGGCTTACTCCTCCCGTTTGTCCATTCTCCTCTTTCCCAGCTTTATTTTTCTAAAAACATCTCAAATCATGTTTGTTTCATGAAACCTCTTTGCTCCAGATCACATAAATGTCTTTCTGTTTGTCTCTTATTGAATCTCTAGCTACTGTGAAATGTTTTAGATTATGACACCACTTTTGTGTTTATAATAATTAATCAGCCCAACCTGTGTGGCTCAGTTGTTGAGCATCACTAGACACTGTACCCAGAGGGTCCGGGGTCCAATTTTCGGTCAGGGCACATGCCTCGGTTGCAGGCTCGATTCCCAGTAGGGGGCTTGTAGGAGGAAGCCAATCAGTAATTCTCTCTCATCATTGATGTTTCTCTCTCCCTTCCTCTCTTTGAAATCAATAGAAAATATTTTTTAAAAAATAATAATAATAATATTCAAGGTTCAGGAACATAACTGGTCTCTATTTTGTACACATTACACTTAGGCCATTGTTGGGCCCATAAAAGGGGATGGAAAACTACTTGTTACTCCATTTGTTTCCATTTCTGGAGTTGGGCAAGAGGGGTTAAGAAAAGGAAATGTATGTGTTCGCCACCAGCCCACTCTGCCAAACAAGGGCCAGTGACACCTAGCTGGTAGTTAAGCATAGTCACTTGAATAAAGTGCTAAGGCAGCCCTATCCAGTTTGGCTCAGTGGATAGAGCGTCAGCCTGCAAATCAAAGAGTCCCGGGTTTGGTTTCAGTCAAGGGCATATACCTCATTGCAGGCTCTTCCCCGGGCCCTGGTCGGGACATATGCAAAAGAAAGCCAATCAATGTGCTTCTCTCACACTGATATTTCTCTCTGTCTCACTTCTCTAAAAAATCAATGGGAAAATATCCCTGAGTGAGGATTAAAAAAATAAATAAAGTGCTAAGGCATACTTTTTAATCACATTCACTTTCCCCCTCAAATCCTCTATGGAGCTCTTGGTGATCTCTAAAAGAAAATGACTGTGATCTAGTACTCTAGATTGAAATGAGCACAGCAAAGGCCCACCAGGACAATCGGCTGTTCCCAGGTTCTGCTCCTTGGGGCTCCAGATGTAGACATCTGTTTTCAGGTAGCATCTGCCCAGGCATAGCCACCTAAAACATCCTGTGAAGCACACTTCAATTCAATAATTCTGTGCCAATAAAATGGTTAAGTTAGACAGAATGGATCTGTGCTGTAAAATAAAAATGACATATATTTTATACGGTGTCCCCCCAAAAAATGTATATAGCCCTAGCCAATTTGGCTCAGTGGATAGAGCATCAGCCCACAGGCAGAAGGGTTCTGGATTCTATTCCAGTCAAGGGGCATGTACCTCAGCTGCAGGCTCAATCCCCAGCCCTGGTCAGTGCATGCTCGCTGGAGGCAACCAATTGATGTGTCTTTCTCACATTGATGTTTCTCTCTATCTCTCTCCCTCCTTTCCACTCTCTCTAAAAATGAATGGAAAAATATCATCTGGTAAGGATTAACAAAACAAATAAATGATAGATGTTTGTTGTTGTTTTTTAATGTATACACACTGTAACAGCTGATAGCTCGATTCTGAAAATGAAATGTACTTTAATAAACATGGCCTTCACAATTATTCTAAGAGTGTATATAAATATTTAGGGGAGTATCCCATACTTCACCAATCCTATATAATAAAAGCCTAATATGCTAAGTGTCCAACCATTCATTCGACCAGTCACTATGACACACAATGACCACCAAGGGGCAAATGCTCCAACTGGTAGGTTAGCTTGCTGCTGGGGTCTGGCCAGTTTGGACTGGGCTAGACAGGCCAGACACACCATGGAGCCCTCCTTAGCCCCTCCTCTGCACCAGTGGGGTCTCTCGACCTGGCCTGCACCCTTTTGCAATCCTGGACCCCTTCAGGGGATGTCAGAGAGCTGCAGGCCACCAGTGCACCTGTGCACCAGGCTTGTAGTAATAAATATAATCACAACTATATATCGAACACAAAACATGAATGGCATACAGAGAAATTCTAATACGAATTTCCAATATTTTCCTTAATATGTCTTTGGTGAAAACCCTGAGATGACTCTGAAGAGAATCCTCACTGTTGGGCTCTGACCTCAGTTTAGTTTCTCTTGTCTCCTGCCTGCACAGTTTCTGTTGAAAGCCACACACTGTTGTGGTTTTACAGGCACGCACCAGAGGCCACTTCCTTCCAGCGGAATCGTTACTCTTATAATACTTTGCTCATGGGCTGGCTCAATGTTCCTTTAATATCACTCTTATAGTTATGCTGTTAACATTGTTGTCTTCACTGCTCTCCACTGTACCTACAAAGTGCCATCTGCCACTTGTCTCCATTCTGAGCCCCTGGTGCCAACTGGATCCACTCTGTGTGGAGGTGATGGAGAGAGCTTTTCCCCTTCCCATTTGAAGACAAATAAATGAACGAGAGGAGGGTTGATAAGATACCCCTCTCCCGGAAAGTAACAGGGAGGCCATGCGTACTGCCCCTGAAATAGCATCAACGTTCACCCTAGAAGGTGCAGCTCAGGAGTATTCAACTGTATCACGCTCAGTATCAAGTGGGCAACAGTTCACATTTTCACAAATTATGTTTCTAATGTTCATATAACAAAGACTAATATAAATTCTTGGTCTCACTTAATAAACATCAGCATTTGCAATAGTCTTTCATGTGAGGGAACTGGGCCATCATGCGCTAAGGTGGACGGGATCATGAGACATTCACACTTCTCTGCACATTTCCTATCTTCAATCCACTCAGTAAGTTACTACACAACTCCCATTAAAGTAAGGTCACAGAATTCAACTTAACAAGGGTCCATGAGAGCTTCTCTCTGCTTTGTAACAAACACACTAAAACTTTTATTTTGCTCAGTCCTCATACAAATCTATGTCAAAGGCAAAATCACATGAGGTATTCATCACAACTCTTTGAAAAATTATTCCAAATGCATGCCCTGACATGGATCAAAAAGACCAGATGCTACAAGGAAAATGACATGCTTTAACTGGTTTAAAATCTTACAGGCAGCAATAATAAATATGGAGGCTTTTCTTATGCCACATACAATAGCATGAGTTTTTAGAAGATATACCTACACAGGCTTTTGGCTAAGGTAAATGAGTTCAACCTGTCACTTAAATCATATCTTCTATGATGAAAATTATGCTGGTTAATGTGTTGTAATTACCATTCATCATTCAAATAGAGAAATTCAGCTCATTTGACAGCACCTAACCCAGATCAATACTCATTTTCCACTGCCTTTATTTCCACCTTTGTCAAAACTGACAGGTGCAATAGTACACTTACAGCACTCAAGCAAACAGTATTCAACTGTTAGGATTTTTGTCTTAAGAGTAACTGACTTTTAAGTTTCATGGATCATTTTGATTAAGGATCACTCTGCTTCTAAAAGTCTATTTTAAATTTCAAACATAACCATGTGTGCTATGTGCTATGGCTAATATGAAGTGAGTATCAGAAACCATTGTATAGGCAGGGTTCTTTAAAGAAACAGAGCCAAGAAAATATGTGTATACATAAATAAATCTATTTAAGGAATTGCTTCGCATAACTACGGAGACTGAGAAGTCCCAAGATCTACAGTCCCCAGACTGGAGACCCAGGGAGAGTCAATGTTTCAGTTGGTGTCTAAGACAGAAAGAGACCACTGTCCCAGCTCAGAACAGCTGGGCAAGAGGAGATCCCTCTTACTCAGCCTTTTTCTTCTAGTTAAGTCTTCAATTGATTGGATGAGGCCCATCCACTTTAGGGAAAGCAATCAGCTTTACTCAGTCTACAGATTCAAATTAATCTCATCCAGAAGCACTCTCACAGACTCAGCCAGGATAATGTTTGGCCAAATGTCTAGGCATTTTATGTCCAGGCAAGTTGACACACCAAATTACCCATCACATCCATAGACACAAAAAGCTTATCATTCCGGGAAGAAATGAAACAAATACAATAAATAGTGTTAAACAATGACAAAATAACATATAATCAAGTACTAAATTGAACGTCATGCCTTTCATTCCTATCAAATTTCAGAAACGAAGTAAACAGAGACTTTCTGATTAATTATATGGGGGTTTTATTTTGTTTTTTAAAATATATTTTATTGATTTTTTACAGAGAGGAAGAGAGAGGGATAGAGAGTTAGAAACATTGATGAGAGAGAATCATCAATCAGCTGTCTCTTGCACACCCTCTACTAGGGATGTGCCCACAACCAAGGTACATGCCCTTGACCGGAATCAAACCTGGGACCTTTCAGTCCGCAGGCCAATGCTTTATCCACTGAGCCAAACCGGTTTCAGTTAACTAATTATATGCTGTTGTTGTTGTTGTTTTTATTAAAATATATTTTTTATTGATTTTATTTTTTTTAATTTTTTTAATATATTTTATTTATTTTGTACAGAGAGGAAGGAAGAGAGATAGAGAGTTAGAAACATCGATGAGAGAGAGTCATCGATCAGCTGCCTTTTGAACACCCCTTACTGGGGATGTGCCAGCAACCAAGGTATATGCCCTTGACCGGAATCAAACCCGGGACCCTTCAGTCCCCAAGCCGACGCTCTATCCATTGAGCCAAACTGGTTTCAGCTAATTATATGTTTTATTAAATGTTTTAACTTGTCTACACATGATTAAGTCCAAAGAATTAAAGGGTTGATTGTCTACCAACAAAAATGAGAACTAAAATGACTTTTAAAAAACACATCTCAAACACATATATAAGGAGAAAAATAACAGACTACTTCAAAATTTTTCCTGTCTTAATTTCCAAATCATTTTATAGCTCCTTGTGAAAGATTGCTTTAGCTAAGAGAAAATGGCTTTTGATGCCACATATTCCAAAAAACACCTGCTGGCCTTAAGTGTTTCAATAAATTACTCAGCCTGCTGAGAATTCTTAGGTTATACATTTTATATTCATGGCATCTTGAAAATTTTTAGAGATTTTCAGCAAAAGGAATAAGGCAAGTGATGCTAAGTCAAATAGTCTCTGAAAGTAACAGCTATTATTCGCCATGTTAGTTTGCTGCCCACTACCCACCAGATACTATTTTTTCACTGGCAATATTTTAACGAAGTGGTACCAAGATGTCACATTGTCATTTCCCCAAGGATTAGTCAATGGCATGTAAACCATCCTTTGGCCAATACTGACAGCAGTTTTAACTAAGAACTAATAATAGAAAATATTATGCAAAAGATTGACAATATCTTTCTAAACTTACTTAAAGATAGCAATTCCAAATAGCTTTAGAAATCATCAAATTGTCTGTTGCTGAAAACCCATCATATTTCTTCAGTTTTTGCTGGTGTGGCTCAGTAGTTGAGGCCAACCTATGAACCAGGAAGTCACGGTTCGATTCCGGGTCAGGGGCACATGCCCAGATTTTGGGCTCAATCCCAGTAGGGAATGTGCAGAAGGCATCTGATCAATGATTCTCTCTCATCATTGATGTTTCTATGTCTCCTTCCCTATGCCTATTTCTCTGAAATCAATAAGAATACCTTTTTAAAATAAATTCTATGCTCAATAAGGTCAAGAAATACTGAACATATTGTAATTTTTCTCTCTTAGAAAGTCACAAAGTATATTTGAGTATGAAGAGCTCTGAAAAGACAGCTGAAATAAAGACATTAAAAATTAAACAGAAAAGAAACAATCAAATTGGACCAGAAAGGAGTCCTCACATGACTAAAAAAAAAAAAAAAAATTAAAAAAAATTTTTTTTAATGCTGACAGTGAATATGACTGTTCCCAAGGAATAACTGAATGCACTCAACTCTTGGAGGGTCCTTGGAATTATACAGTCCTTCAGGTGGATAAAATTCACCTGGTCCAGAGAGTTTTCATTTATTGGAGATAGGCCATCAAAGACTTTCCTCCATTAAGATGTTTTTATAAGATTATGTCACTATTGGGAGATTTGAAGATGGTGGCATAGGTAAACACCTGTACTCGCTGCCTCCCACAACCACATCAAACTTACAACTAAAATCCAGAATAATCATCATCCAGAACCACCTGAAAGCTGGCTGAATGAAAGCCCCACAACTAGACAAGTAAAGAAGAAAGCACACTGAGACTGTTAGGAGAGGTGGAGGCATTGGAACAGAAGGGATATCATCTCGGCAGAGGCTACCCAAAGGAGGAATGGGTCCCAGCCCCACTCCAGAGCCCCAGCTCAGGATCTTGGAGCTTGGAAAAGAAATCTCTATGGGCAGTAAAAACTATGGGCTGTAAAAACCAGTGCAGATTGGGGCTCAGTGACACACAGGCTACTGGAGACCCAGCTGTTCCTCTTAAAAGGCGGCACCACAAACTGAACTTACAAGGTCCCACTTCCTCTGAACTCCAGCACCAGGGCAATGCTCTGGGGAACACAGACACATATGAGGAGGAACTGGGTTGTCTGGCACCCAGGCAGGAATTAGGGGGCAGCTTTATCCCAGTTGGAAGTGCTCACAAGAATCATTGTTCCTATGCTGGGACTTCCCCAGTCACAGAGCTGACTGGCAGCCATTTCTGTTTGCTCCATCCTAGTGATTCCCTAAGACCCCACCCCATCCAATTTTCAAGCCCACCCAAGCTGCTTGCAATAGCTTTTGCATATGAATAGTCTTTCCTTGATCAGGGTAAAATCTGTCAAACAAGCGGCAGCTGGGTCAGGGAGCCCCAAACCTATCAATAAAAGGCCCAAGACCCAGCACCAGCACCAACCTGCCTTGCTTCACAGCTGGGCCTCATCTGAGCACTTCCAAACCCAACACAAAGAGGAGGAATCTGCAGATCTCTCTGTAACTCCTGCTGGGTGGTCCCAGGCAGTGGCTGATTTTACACCTCCCTGAAGACCCAAGAGCCAGTGCACCCAGTGGTCAGTATGAGACCGTACCAGATTATAACTCTACACATCCATAAGCGACACACTCAAGGGGCAGACACAGTGAGCACCAAAGCCCCACTGAAACAAGTCCTGCTCGATAAGGGAGTCTTCTATACAGCTGCTTTCCCACTGTAGTCACATCTGGTCCTCACAGAAAATTGGCCTGGAGGTCAATTCCTGCAAGTGACAACAACAGTAATCAAGGTTCAAGTGGAACAAGACTGTGCTCACAGCCCACAAAGGGGTACACCTAGAACTTCCAGTTCAGGTGACTGGGGAGGCTGAGCCACTGGGCCCTACAGAACACCTACAACACAAGGCCACTTTACCAACTCAAGGAGACATAGCAGCTCTACCCAATAAATAGAAGGGGGGGAAAACACAGAGAAGCAGCCAAAATTGGAGACAAACATGTCACAAATGAAAGAAATAGAAGAAAGCAAATTACTAGATATACAGTTCAAAACCACAATTAGGAGGTTACTCAAGAATCTTCTAGAAACCTACACACACACACACACATACACACACACACACACACACAAAATAGTAAATTAAGCATACACTGACTGAAATAAAGAATAATATACAGGGATTCAACAGTAGAGTAGAGAATTCCAAGGATCAAATCAACGATTTGAAATATGAAGAAGCCAAAAACACCCAACCAGAAGAGCAAAAAGAAATAAGAATCCAAAAATATGAAGACAGCATAAGGAACCTCTGGGACAACTTCAAGCATACCAACATTCCCATTATGGGGGTGCCAGAAGAAAAGAGAGAGCAAGATATGTACTGAAAACCTATTTGAAAAAATAATGACAGAAAACTTCCCCTTACCTGGTGAAAGAAATAAGATTCACAAGCCCCTTATTAAACCATTACAATGAAAATGCTTTTCAGACAGGAGTGCTAAAAACAAACACTTTTGCCTTCCCTAATACTTCCTCTTTCCTAAAAGAAGTACTATTAGGTTTTTCTACTTGCTTTGATTACCAGGAAACCAAAAGCTAAATGTCAGAGCAAATATAACAACCACATGGGCCTTTATGGGCCGGGATGTCTGGGATCTTCTTCCTAGTCTTATTGATATCTCCTCAGTCATGACTGTTTCTCACTCCCCATTAACGTATTGTCTGTACTTAATGATAAACCACCACAAGCCCATTTAGGGACATTAGAAGGAACAGGGGCAAAGGGTGTGGGGTATATAAAAGAGGCTAAAGAGGGGATGAAGGGTGATAGGAGACTTGACTTGGGGTAGTGAACACACAATACAATATACAGATGATTATTATAGAATTGTACACCTGGAATCTGTATAATTTTATTAACCAATGTAATCCCGATAAATTCAATTTTTTAAAATGTCAAGTAAAAAAAAAGGAGGTGGGGAGAGACTGATGAAAAGATAAACACAGACAAACAGAAATTACTGGCTTCTGCAAGATCTATATAGAACCCAACACCAGCACCTTACATGAAGCCTGGAGCATCATTAATGCCTAAAGCTTTTAAATATGTTTTCAGTGAAAAAGTGTTCCCAGATAATATTTGCCCCATCAAGATCCCCAGGGACATGAATTTCTTACTAAAAGATGTGTCAAGAATACTGAACACAGGGTTCAGGCTACCAGCAGAGCATGGGTTGAAGGAATTCTATTGGGGGTAGGCTGAGAAGTAACTGTAGAGTGGCCATGAAGACCAAATAGAGATAGGGCAGAGAATCTGAAGGTAACTCCAAGAGAGACCCCTATAGATCTGCAGAGGGCTGTGAGAGAGTTTACCCCTTCTGCTGAAAACAGGTTAATTTGCCAATAAGCTAAAGTTAGGATGAGGGAGGCATGACTTGCAAGGGAGTAAGTACACACACACACACACATACACACACACACACACACCTAATGTGTTTCAAGGAGAGGGTATGACTCTGGAGGGGAAACCCCTTATTATCACTTCAGAATATATGTTGTAATGAGGAGAAATTGTAGGACAAGTACTTCTATTTCAAAAGGCTCAAAAACATGACAATATATAGTTGATTGGTCATATCAAAGAAACCATATTTGGAGATAGCTCCTGAATAACACTGCCAACTTTATTATCTAATAATAGGCTGAACCATAGGTATCTTAATGTTATAATTTGAGAGTTTAAAGCCCGCACTCTGCCACTCTGTAGCCTGGCTGGCATGACTCAGTGGTTAAGTGGTGACCTGTGAACCACATGGTCACGGTTTGATTTCCGTTCAGGGTTGCAGCTCAGTCTCCATTAGGAGGCATACAGGAAGAAGCCGATCAAATGATTCTGTCTCATCATTGATGATTCTATCTCTCAATACCTCTCCCTTCCTGAGATCAATAAAAATACATTTTTTAAAAATAATAAAAGCCACTTCTCTCACTCCTAAGAAACTACCAGTAGTAAGCAAAGAGTAAGACTACCAGAGTTTGTAGAGTTGAGGAAGCTGTGACAGCAGCATTGATTCTGATTATGGTTTTCCAAAGCCACAATCATGGCCTGGTCTGAGGGCTCCTTAGCTGTAATACTCTGGAGGGTACCAATTCTGGGGAAATTATTGGAGAGGGGTTAGCTGTTTGAAAAAGTTTCCCAATGGAAACTACATTGATTTATGCATTCTGACAAACACAGACAGCTTTCCGTGTCCTGCCACTCCAATCGGAGCACACAAAGTCTAATAAAAATGAACCCCTCTCCTACAGGGGTTAGTTAAGGTTCCCGGAATTATGACTTTTTTCTTATAAGCTGTCATTTAGTTTATTTCAAAATCCTTGCCCTTTGGAGGCAAGCAAAAAGGGAAGTATGCAGTTGGGAGAGGTGTGGTACTCCTAACAAGTGCACTTGCTCTTAGCTTCTTATTGATTTTCTCTTGAATTCTCCATGAAACCTGAACTCAATAACCACAACAGCCCCTCATATCTTCTGCCAGTGCCTTTGTGTTATTTGAGATTGGCCAGGGAACAGAATCAGAGCCAGAAGCAGAGTGCCTGGCCTTGTTAAGTAGTGGTTTTCCAAAGGAACATTTTCTCTTGGGCATTATTGTCTCCTAACCTCTTATTTCCTTCTGATTTCACCCTTATTTCTCTGCTCCCATTCCGAAGAAAATTTCTGTAAGATAGATGTACCCTCATCATCTTTGTTTATCTCCCACGCATTCTCTGCTCACTGGCCTCATTACTCCACCAAAACCACCTCACGAATGTCCAGGTCACCTCCCTATCAAGAAATCTGCCCAGCCGGCATGGCTCAGGGACTAAGTGTCGACCTATGAACCAGCAGGCTCAATTCCCAGTCAGGGAGCATGCCTGGGTTGCAGGCTCGATCCCCAGTAGGCAGCTGATCAATGGTTCTCTCTCATCATTGATGTTTCTCTTTCACCTTCTCCCTTCCACTTTGAAATCAATAAAAATATATTATAAATAAATAAATAAATAAATAAATAAATAAATAAATAAATCTGCCAAAACCAGTTTGGCTCAGTGGATAGAGCATTGGACTGAGGACTGAAAGGTCCCAGGTTTGATTCCGGTCAAGGGCATGTACCTTGGTTGCGGGCACATCCCCAGTAGGGGGTGTGCAAAAGGCAGCTGATCGATAATTCCCTCTCATGGATGTTTCTAGCTTTCTATCCCTCTCTCTTTCTCTCTGTAAAATCTCAATAAAATAAATTTAAAAATAAAAATAAAATAAAGAAATCTGAAAAATTGTCAGTCTTCTATTTGAGCTCTCAATAATGTTCAACATATTTGGCCCCATGCAACTCTTAAAATCCTTTTGCTAAGACTAGATACTCCTAGGTAGTTTTTTTTTTTTTTTTTTCCTATTATTTAACCACTTGTAGGATGTTCTTCTCATTCCCTTCTCGTGGTAACTCTTCCATCTTTGCATGCCAATTATGCATTGAGTTTCTTTAGAAAATTACTCCAGACACTATTTTAACCTCACTGTCCAATCTCATAGCGACTAGAGTGTAGGCACCTACCAGAGTATGTAATATACATCCTGCAGGGTTTGCATGGAGAATGATTTCATCCGCACTCACAGCTTCCACTAGCACCTCTCTGCCAGTAATTCAAACTTGCACTTCCAGCCAAGAGCTTACTTTGTAAGACAGAACCACATGCCCATAGCACATGCAACATCTTCGTTTGTATATGTTACAGGCAGCTCATTACTTCATATATTCAAAGCTGAACTTGAGACCTGCCTGTCCTCCAGTGTGCTGTCTCAGGAGCTAGTACAGCAGTCTTCTAAATGACCTTCCCTAATCACTTCCTGCCTTCTACCCCTCCACCTCCAAGCGACAGCCAGAGTATGCTTTTGTAAATGTGTAACAAGAATGAATTCCAGGCCTGGTGCGGCCAGGCCCGGAGCAGCAGCTGCCAGGCTGGGAGCGGCCAGGCCCAGAGCAGCCGGGCCTGGTGTGGCCAGGCCCGGAGCAGCAGCTGCCAGGCTGGGAGCGGCCAGGCCTGGAGCAGCCGGGCCTGGTGTGGTCAGGTCCGGAGCAGCGGCTGCCAGGCTGGGAGCATCCAGGCCCGGAGCAGCCGGGCCCAGAGCAGCCGGGTCGGGTGCGGCCAGGCCCGGAGCGGCAACAGCCAAGTCCAGAGCAACTAGGTCGGGAGCGGCAGTGACCAGACCCGGAGCAGCTGGTTGTGGAACGAACCAGAGCAACAAAGGCCAGGCCCGGAGCAGCCAGGCCCGGAACAGTTCGCTCCTTGCCTGCCCCTCCCCCACGGCTGCCTCTCAGAAATGGCTGGAAACTTTTGCGGGAACTTGAGGGTCTGCTGAATCAAGTGATGAAGGCTTAGATCTGGATGTGTTGAGTTAGTATAGCGCTGGGGTGTTGATCTGTGAGTGCCTTGGGTGGGGCCTGGATGAGGCTGGTTGACCTATTTGGAAATGTTTTTTGTGTGAAGTGTATCATTGGGCATGTGGAGGTATTATTGATATGAGAAAATGCTAAGTAACAGATTTACTATCTGAAAAGGGATTTACTATCGGGGAAAGGGAGGGAGGAAGAGACTGAACATAAACTGTGCACCTATGGATGAGGACAATGGGGGATGGGGAGGGGGCGGAGGGTGAGGTGGGAACCTGGTGGAGGGGGGAACAAATGAGGAACCTTTGTAATAATATGAACAATAAAGATTGATTTAAAAAAAAAAAAAAAAAAGAATGAATTCCACACAGTCATAGACTGCAAATGTGCACAGATGTGATATCTTTTAGGTCTCTGAAAATCAACTTCGTTCTAAAGCTCCATATATACTTAGAAATGGAAAACAGAATCTTACGAAATCAAGGTACACTCTGTCATTTTGGTTAAATACAGCAATTCAACCAATCAACTGGTCAATATTCTCCTAAGGCTTCTCCAAACTGTATTTCTTCCATGTGAGGATGAGCTATGATCCTGTGATGATTACACAGTCTCCCAGCCTTGGGAGGGTTGAGTATGAGGTAATTTTTCCATCATCATCCTTTATCCTTGGTGATTTCTGTTGAGATTTACCTCATCTTGACTGATTCTGACCAATGTTGGGGTGCTCTTATTAGCTATCCTGGAATGCAAACCCACTTATACAATATAATTAAAAATTCTACCAAGATCTCAGAGTGGACAGGGGCAGTTTAAAAAGAGGGGGCTAAACAGACAAAAGAATTTTTTAAATTAAATTATTAAATGGTCATTTCCTATGGCACCCATGTCTTTTGTAATCAGTCACATGATCCTCTCTACCTTTCTAGCTTGTCACATACTTCTCTCCCTCTTTCTTGTGTCCTACCATGTTGAGATTTCAACTCAAACACATCAAGTTCTCCCTAGATCCAGGGCCTTTGCTTGTGCTGGACTGCTGTGCCTTCTGCAGTCTGTTTCTAAGCACTTCCCCTCCCTCATTTATCACCTGATGAGGCCTCAATTTAAACATCACTTCCTCAGAAGCCTTTTCTAAACTAGCTATACTCACCATCTTTCAACCTCCAACGGCCTGTCCTTTACCTGTGTGTCATTCAGAATGGAGGTAAGTTCTTCATCATAGTAAACTCCTAGTAATCCTGTTTTGATTTGCTTAACTCAGTGACCACTCAGTCTAATACTTCATTGCCTTTAAAAGGTGTTTCTCCCTCAAATGTTGGTGTCAGCAGAGTTTCTGCCTTAACTTGGTGGTCTTCTGCCTGCCCTCATTCCAAAGGCAACCTCATCTATTCACGTGGATATACCTACAAGCTTTATGCAATGACTTAAGAATATATTTCTTCCACCCTGATCACAAGGTTCAGATTGTGTATCTAACTGCCTACTAAGTATCTCTACATACAATTCAAACTCAGCATGTTCCAACTGAGCTCATCTTTTTCCCACGCCTCCACTCCCACGCCCACCTGTCCTCCTTCTCTTACAATTACCATTTCAGGTAATGGTACCATCATCCACCTAGCTCTTAAAGCAGAAATCTCACCTTCATTCTAAACTTCTCTTTGTCTGCCCACACCTTTTCCTTCACTACTTATTCCTCCCACAGGGTTCTGTAATCTTTCTCACCATCTCTACTACCATTGCCTAGTCAGGTTTCCATTCTTTCTTACCTTGACTACTGAAATAGCTTCCTAATAGCTCTCTTGAGCTCCTTTTTGCCCTGCTTTGAAGCTTTCTCCACATAGCAGCCAAAATGACATATCTAAAGTTCAATTTGACTCTGGAGTTTCCATGCTTAACCACTTCCAAGACTTTCCAGAGCTTTGTCATTCAGTTAACATACCATACAGACACTCTTGTCACTTTACTTTTTCACTTCTGCCTTCTATTTTACCTCATAATAATCTCCAACTGCTTTCAATTCCTATTAAACAATGATGTTTCCTTCATCCATAGCTTCCTTTATGGTGATCTCCAAGTGTAAAATGTCACTTAGATTCTGGGAACATCTTTCCTTAGATTCTGGGAACATCTTTCCCAAGAAGCTCAAACCTCCAGGTTGGACTGAGTTCATCTTTGCTTTCCCACAACACCTCAGCAAACCTCTCATTATCACCATATAATTGGAGGTTAGCTGTTTACAGTCTTGCCTCCTCCACTAACCAGTCATGTCCCTGAGAACTGGCCCGATATCATATTTGTCTTTGTGCCCTAGGCTGTAGTAGATAGCCTGGCATGTATTACATATCTAAAAATAGCTATTGCACTGAAATTCTTGGGATCACCTTGAATCTCTGTGACAGAACCCAATATCCACATTTCCCTCTCTGTCTTTTAATCTGTTAAATTACAATTTTACTCCAGGAGCCGAAACCGATTTGGCTCCGCGGTAGAGCGTCGGTCTGCGGACTGAAAGGTCTCGGGTTCGATTCCAGTCAAGGCCCTGTACCTTGGTTGCGGGCACATCCCTGGTAGGGGGTGTGCAAGAGGCAGCTGGTCGGTGTTTCTCTCTCATCGACATTTCTAGCTCTCTATCTCTCTCCCTTCCTCTCTGTAAAAAAAAAAAAAAAAAATTTTACTCCAGGTAACAATGTGCCAAGCCCAGGGATTCCATTTCCTACCCTCCTTTGCTGAGACAGAAGAACACTGAGAACTCACTGCTGGCTTTCTGGAAACCTCTTAAAAGGAGGCTGGCTCTACTGGGGGTAGAAATAGTTTGTCATGTACTCCTCCTATCCTTTTTCCTGAAACATGTGCTCAGTACTACAATTCTGTTTCTTTTATGTCCTTGATAATCTGATTATACCATTAGCTATTACCTATCAATCAGTATACACACTTACCTCAGGTTTTCTTACAAACAGAAAAGGTGAACAATAAGATTAATTGTTGGGCTCAACCAGCATGGCTCAGTGATTGAGTGTCGAACTATGAACCAGGAGGTCACAGTTCGATTCCTGATCAAGGCTCATGCCCAGGTTGTGGGCTTGATTCCCCAGTAGAAGTGTGCTAGAGGCAGTCAGTCAAAGGTTCTCTTTCATCATTGATGTTTCTATCTCTCTCTCCCTCTCTGAAATCAGTAAGAAATATGTATTTTTTTTTAAAGATAAATTGTTTGAATTCACATCCACTGGAAGAATTGGAATTTCTTTTTCCATTGTCCTACAGGGCCACTCCAAAGGGAGGAAATAATGCTGCAGCCATCTGCTCCTGGTTGATGCAAATGTGTGCAGAGCCATTTTTAACCAGACTCAAATGTCCTCTTTAGGCAATTGATCTGAAGGAATTCTCCCATAAGAGTGGGTGCAATGCAGCAGGACTAGGCAGGGTGAGAGTTATGCAACTTACTAGTACACAGTGAGTAGTGAAGGATTAGAAACCAATGCTGCCATTGGACATGGCCTGAAGTCCTCCATCAGCAAGGGGAGGGGATATCCAGAACTGGATCCAATACAGTTGCAAAGACAGAAATAATCTTTGTTCTTTAACTTATTGATAAAGAAATAATACAAAATAGCTCTGAAATAAGACATTAATAATATTCATCTCAGGTAAAAACTGCTGTTTTAATTTTAACCCTGCTATTCTGGCTTCTGCACTTGCTTAAACATAGGGTAGTTGCCTCAGCTTCCAGATTGAGACCTGGAGGCTAAGGAAGTTTTCCTGTGCCTGTGGACCAGGACCACAGAAGATTGATTCCCACTGACTCAGTAGCTTCAGGAGTAGAAACTGTAGATAACCTTTAGAGATTAACCGCTAAACTCTGCTTCTGTACTATCTACTATCGCAAGATAGGGCCACATTCCAACGTCCAGCAGGATGGGGCTGGGAACGACTCGGCAGGCTGTTCCCAGCCTTTAGAATTTAGAATTTAGAACAAAGGAAAATTTTTGTGGTTTGGACCGTTAAAAGGACTGCCTACGCCTGAAACAGTGCAGTCGTGCGGACTCCACCTGCATGTGGTGCTCTCCCGGCCATCCTGGCCAGTTCAATAAATCCTTGCCTGCTTTTTTTTTTAATCAATCATCAGCCTCTGGTGGTCTTATTTTGAACCCAGGGTTCGGCCCCACAACAGCTCCACTTTATACTTCTGACCTCATCTTCTACTTTAATCACTTTTAATCATTCCACCTGTTACTCTAATCCTCCATGGAGCCAGTCATGTTCATGACCTTTGCCCTTCTTGTGTTTTCTGCCTGGAATATTCTAACCCTGGAAATGCACAAGACTACTTCAGGATATGACTCAAATCTTACATTCTCAGAGACACCTCCTGTCAATCCTTTATAAAAATTGAATGTTTCTCCACACTGGTCATTTTAAGTTATCCTGACTTATTTTCCTCTTTACACGGATCACCTTCTAATATAGTGTATATTTCAATTTATTTGCTTATTCTCTGTCATCCTTTATGAGAATATAGTTACATGAGGTAATTTTCATCTGCCTCATTTACTACTATATTTCCAGTACCTAGAATATTATGAACATACTGGATATTTAATAAATATTTAATGAATCTTTCCCCCAAGAGTCCTACCAATTTTTAAATTTTGTTTGAGAGTATTCCAGTGGATTGAAAACAAATAGTATTGTTAAATAAATTTGGCTTATCTTCTTTATTTATATTGTTTTAAGCTCATTTATTTTTTCCTCCTTTTCTCCCTGCATTCTTCCAATTAATATACATGATAACAATTTTGAGTGAGGAAAAATACTTAGTTTAGTTTGTTCTTCTTTCCCAACATCTGCTGGTTTTTAAAATAATGATGCCACTGGGTGTTGTTGACTTAAACACAGTATGAGGCTTTGTTTCTTAGACGAGTCAACAGAGCAAGCAAACAATCAGACTTACTCCCAGCTTGAGGAAGCACATTGAGTCCAAGATCTCAGTGAGAGTCCCCATCCTGCTAAAATCAGCCTGATCAAAAATCACTGGTTCCCCTTTGGCCTTACTCCCTCAAAATCCATACACAAACACACACAAGTCACACACACACACACACACACACACACACACACACACACATACACGTAAAACCCTGACATAAATTAACAAAGCTTTGCAATTTTCTTATGTGAACACTTTCATCTCGCAAATTTGCTTTTAAATTGGTTCCCAGAGCATGCTGGGATCTGACAACAATAAAAGCTCTACAGATAGAAAGAAAGGTAAGCGTGGGGAAGATGAGAAATTGGCCTCCCCTGGCCAGGTAAATCCCTTAAATGAGCCTCTTAAAGGACTGGTGAAGGGTCTCTGAGCAGAGGGGAAAGAGCGCCACCAGAGAAAGGAGTGCTGCTTTACTTGGCAACAAAACCCAGTAGGGAGTTGACCTACATAAAATCTCCATTTTCAGCGTCCTACTTCTCTCTGATCAGTACCCAACTTCACATCAGACACACAATAAGGCTGTAAATTCAACTGACATTAAATGTAGGCAACACATAGACTCAATACTTACATGTGTCTTTTAGCTCTCTCAATCTAGTGGGTGCAAGAAATGGGATGTTCCTTTTACAGAGTCCAAAAAAGGTCACTGATTTTCAATCCATGTCTTAAGCAAGAAATTGTACAACTGGCACTAGTAAAATTATTTATTAAGCTATATGGAAAATTCAATAGTAAATACAATACTATACAAGTCTTCCATAGCTCTTTGTTCTGCCTCTAGCAGAAGGGAATTGGTCCCCCAAAAGCATTCCTTCAATTAGCACGACATTCTAGGGTGAATAACATACTGTGTCACCTCTGCATACCATAGTTTTTCAGAGAGCAGTGCTTACTAGCAAAAGTTTTCACTACCTTAACTCTGTATCAGTTAGCTATTGCCACAATAATGCTGCGTAACAAAACAACACGGCATAATGTAATCCCTTATCCTTGCTGTTATAATCTTAAATTGGTACAAATTGGCTAATCTAGCTTGGGCTCCACTGAGTCTTCAAGTTGTTCCACATACTTCTCATCCATCTCAGACCCACAAACCAGCTGCGGCATATTTTTCTCAGTGACAAATGGGAGGGGGCAAGCCACCATTGCACCAATGCATCCCTGGCCTTTGCTCACATCACATCCACTAATATCCCATCAGGCAAAGCAAATCACATGGCCAAGCCTAACATCCATGAGGCAGGTTATACTACTCCACCCAGAATGGGAGAAAAAAGAAAGTATTTGTTGAACAATTATCCAAACGATCATAATCCCTTACAAAGTCAGACAAGCAATCCTGAGTCCCCTTACTTCTTTGAATGACTGTGCCTACGCAAACTTCTGATGATTTGAATTTCTATATCAATGTGTTCTTCAGTAAAAACAATAGAAACCAACTGTCAGATGATGAGCATATCAAAAGACCATAGAGTTATTTATATATGCAACAGAGAGACTGAATAGGCTCAGAGGCTCCAAAATCAGTACCCGTGCAACAGTCACAGTACAGATCTGGGCCTGTGTGAAGGCATTCCCTGCCTGAGCTCCAGGCCTACCCTGTCCAAAATGGAAATCACCAGCTGTGTATGTTTCTGGAGCACTTGAAATGAGACTAGTCCAAAATGAGATGTGCTCTACACCAGCCTTTTGAAGTACAAAGGAAATAATTGTGCAGTAGCTCATCACTTTTTTAAATTGATTACATGCTGAAACTATAATGTTTGAGTTAAATACGTTCTCAAAATTAATTTCACCTGTTTCTTCTGACTTCTTCTAAATTAGACTTCTAGAAAGTTTTAAGTAGCATATGTGATTCCCATTACCTTCCTATTGGGTAGACTGCTCTTAACAATACAGCTTGCACTCCCTATCCAGCCAGCACGGATAGGAAGTAATTGCTGCTGACACCGCCACCAGTGTGGTCTCCAGAAACTGGAAATTGCTACAACAGCCAACACCAGCAGAGAAGAGTCTTCCCTACTGTTTCTTCTCTGCATCCCAAACATAATCTGGGAAGGATCCATCTGCTTAGCCAAATTGGGTCCCATGCTTATGTGCTAGTTTCAAGAGAAGCTAAAAAAGTGAGTATGTTAGTGTTTCTAGCTTTAACAGAAGGAGATAAACTCTTACTTACAACCAGGACTCATAAAGTAGAATTCCCCAAATACAGAGATTTTAACATTAAGTACTCAAAAGTAAGTTTTTAAAAATCAATTTTTTTAGGAATATATTCTTTTTTGTAAAATATTTTTTATTGATTTCAGTGAGGAAGGGAGAGGGATAGAGAGAGATAGAAACATCTATGATGAGAGAATCATCCTGTAGCTGCCTCCTGCACGTCCCCCACTGGGGATCAAGCTCTCAACCTGGACATGTGCCCTTGGCCAGAATCGAACCCGGGACTTTCAGTCCACAGGCCTATACTCTAGCCACTGAACCAAACTGGCTAGGGTGAGGAATATATTCTTAAGAAATAAAAATATAAGTAGAGATCACTTTATAAATATTTTTAGCTCAGCTGTATTCCCCAAAAAGCAGAAATAAATAATTCATCTATGAGATAACCATAGATGAATTGGCGATGTAAGACAAGACAGAGAAGGGTGCATGGATGAGGTCATCTGGAGCTCAGTCCCTCTGGAACCCAAGACTATTTAGAACACACCTCAGTGTCATGCCATCTGAGGTTGGAGGATGAGACAGTTGAGGGCTTAACCTAGGAATATTAACTCCCTGGCACTTCCGGCCTATGCTGGCAAGCAAATGCCTGCTTCCTGAGAAAGCCCCTGGGCCGAGAATCACAAATGCTACTGGCATGTATGGGGAAAGTGAGATATGAAAAGCTATGTCAAGGAGCTATGAATAGGGCAGTGACAGCAGAAGCAACTTACAAGTTATTAAAAAATGACTGTTGCCGAAACTGGTTTGGCTCAGTGGATAGAGCGTCAGTCTATGGACTGAAAGGTCCCAGGTTCGATTCTGGTTAAGGGCATAACATTGGTTGTAGGCACATCCCCGGTAGGGGGTATGCAGGATGCAGCTGATCAATGTTTCTCTCATTGATGTTTCTAACTCTCTACCCCTCTCCCTTCCTCTCTGTAAAAAAATCAATAAAATATTTTTTTAAATGACTGTCTTAGTCAGCTTGGACTTCCATCACAAAATACCACAGACAAACAGCAGACATTTATTTCTCAGTGTTCTAGAGGCACAGGCCACAGCACAAAGGAGCCTGAAGAGGAAGCGCCAGCAAATAGGAACAGGACCAATAGGTTAATATCCTAAAAGCCAAGTGAATACAATAATTAAAGGAAGAGTGGTCCTCTCTGTCAAATCCTGCACAGCAGCTCAAGTGAGATTACAACCAAGGCTGAGCGCCGTGGAAGTCAATGGCAGTTTTATAAGAGCTGCCCTGTAGGAGCAGGAGAATGAATGCCTAGATTAGAAAAATGGGACAAACTGCAGATATCAAGTAGATTTACTACTGAGAAGATTTGCTTCTCGCAGATGCAGAAAAAATGACCCAGCAACTGAGAGGGAATAAAATCTCTGGAAAATGTTGTTCTCCCTAAGACAGGAGAAATAATAGCGTTTTATAAGCTCATGACATTGGTCAGGCAACAGAGAAAACATGATTGTAAGGGAGAGAGAAACCAACTTGTTGATGTGATGTCCTTGGACATGGGATGGGGGACGGGAACTAATGAGCAAGTCCGAAGGACTGGTCTTAGCTGGGAGTGTGGACAGGTCACCTGGAGTAATGAAAGCAGAGTGTGTGGGCAGAGTGTGGCAGCAGGAGCATGCTGGAAGTGTCCTCTGGTGGCTTTTCATATCCCAGTAATAGAAAACAAGGTCTCAGCAGAGAGTGAGAAGAAGTGAGGGGGGCGGGGAGGGGCGGGGGGGGGGGGGGGGGGCACTGGTGAGAATCAGAAAACAGCAGCCTCTAGGGCCTGCTTTTGTGTCCTAGTTTCAAAAGAAGCAAACAAAGTGAATATGTTGGTATCTCTAGCTTTCACAGAAGGAGATAAACTCTTACTTACAACTAGGACTCTTAAAGTAGAATAGACTCTAGGCCAGTGTTTTTCAACCTTTTTTGGGCAAAGGCACACTTGTTTCATGAAAAAAATCACGAGGCACACCACCATTAGAAAATGTTAAAAAATTTAACTCTGTGCCTATATTGACTATATATAAAGTAATTCTCTTGAATAGGAATCAAATAAACACAAAGAAAGTATTTTATAATTACTTTATTATGAAATATTAAGTAAACAAAATAGTGAAAAATTATAAAATTCTTGTCTTGTCTGCACCTACGGCACACCAGGCAACATCTCGCGGCACACTAGTTGAAAAACACTGCTCTAGGCAATGGGCACCTGTCAGACTAGAGGAATGTAGTGTAGTTGCCGTGCGGGATTAAGCGCCCCCTGGTGGTTAGTATCAATGAATTGAAAGGGAGACCAAGTCAGCAAGGTGGTGTTCTCTCCTGTTCAGCCATAGGGGTGGACTCTTAAAAAAAAACTAGGGGTTGGTTTTAGCCAGAGCTGGAATGAACAAAATGGGAAAATACAATTTAAAAAAAAAAAGATAGATTTAACATAGAGTAAAAACAATAAAACTTCCATAGAAACAAAACAGACTTAAAGGAAATTTATATGTGGGAATGGCTTTACAGACACATTACATTTCTTATATAGTCTCTAAACTAATTATGCAAATAGCAAAGCTCATTCACATCTGTCTTAAACAATCTAGTATTTGGGACCACCCCATATAACCAAAGGCAGGAAGTAGGGCCCTCTCACAAGAAATGTAAATCTGAAAGCAATAAAACAAGACCATTCTGTCCTTGCTCGCACTAAGCCAATCTTCTCTTGCTTCCTTCCCTCTATTCCCTCTACATGTGGATTAAAGCACAGGGTCCCAATATGCCTGCTCTTGTCTCAGCCCATAGTTCAAGACCACCATCACCTGACCGAGTCAGGTGTGAATCAGGCTCCTTGTTTGGTTTAACCAGCGGGGACCAGGAATGGGAAGTCAGCTGGTCAAGATACTACAGACACCCAGCCCTTTTCCTGATGCTGTATGTTGGGGAAAGCAGGAACTCCACTGAACTGGCCAGGCAGGACCCCAAACATGACTCTAAAAAAAAACAAAAACATGTAAGCCCTAGCTGTTTTGGCTCAGTGGATAAATCTATACACTGGGTTCGATTCCAATCAAGGGCACAGGCCTGGGTTTTGAGCTCAATCCCCAATCGGGGGCATGTAGGAGGCGGCCTATCAATGATTCTCTCTCGTTGATTTTCTAACTCTCCCTCTCCCTTCCTCTCTGAGTCAATTATATATATATATATATATATATATATATATATATATATATATCACTGTATATATTATATATATTATATATTTTTATGTTATATATAATATATAATTTATATTATATGTATTATTTAATACATATATGTATTAAAAAGCATGTATGACTTTAATAATAAAAATAAACATTTTAAAATAAATACTTATAAAAAGATTTTTTTAAATATTTTATTGATTTTTACAGAGAGGAAGGGAGAGGGGTAGAGAATTAGAAACATCAATGGGAAAGAAACATACATCAGCTGCCTCCTGCACACCCCTACTGGGGACTTGCCAGCAACCAAGGTACATGCTCTTGACCAGAATCAAACCTGGGACCTTTCAGTCCGAAGGCCGACGCTCCATCCACTGAGCCAAACTAGTTTTGGCAAAAGATATTTTTTTAAAAAGAAGAGGTCAAAGGGGGATAAAATATTAAAAATTTTGTTTCCCCCCCCCCTTTTTTTTTTTTTGTCAAACACTCGTTCTCTGTTGCAGGTAGGTTTTTCATCACTGTACTTCCTGAAAAGCTTCGACTGAGTGCCTGTTAGCAAAGGGTGACTTGTTCTTCACTGTACAGAATGAGTCTAACAAGCATAATATCACATTTAACAGTAAAATTTACATTTTTGCAGAAAACATCTAGAAGCTAGAATGTGTCCATAACTGCAAAACGGAACTGCTGACAGCATCAAAAATTCTGAAGAGTCCCTCCTGTCTTTGCTAAATGCCTACTGACTTTTTCCTGCCTGTTATTAGACTTGAATGTTAGATTGGAGGCAAAAATAGCGAGGCAAAACTGGGCGTAACTCTACTAGTGGCATTCTCTTTTAAGATTATTGCTAGCAGCACAAATTGTACATGTTTTTGTGAGTGTGTGCGTGTGTGTGTGTTTAACAATTCAAGTAAATACAGAGCTTTAATTGAAATAAATAAATAAAAATCCAAGTAAAAAGGAAGCATATAGAGAAAAAGAAAAGGGTCCCGGTGGTCTTACCTCTCTCATCCCTGAGCACCTCCAATTCCACGGCCCCTGAGAGGAAAGCACAGCTACCAGTTTGGGCCATAACATATAAATTTAATATGTCTGATGTTTCTCTCTCTCTACTCCCTTTTAACTGTTTTCTAGGTTATTTGCTACTTTGTTCTTAAAGGCTTTTGTTTGTTTGCTTGTTTGTTTTGTGTGTGGGGTTTTTTTTCTAATGTTTTACTGATTTCAGAAAGAGGAAGGGGGAGTTGAGAGAGAGAGAGAGAAACATCAATGATGAGAAATGAATCCCTGATCTGCTGCCTTCCTCTTGAAGCCCGAGACCCAGGCATGTGCCCTGATGGGGAATGGAACCGTGACCTCCTGGTTCATGGGTCGGCACTCAACCTCTGGCTCTTTCTTGTTTTTAACTATGCCTTTCTCTCTTTATGCTGATGACTTCCTGTCAGTCTTCCTGGTAAGTTACACACGCCAGTGGCCTCGCATCCAGGCCCTCGAAAGACATGGTTAGTAATAGATCCCAATGATCTGGTCTGTGAAGGCACAGTCCACTCGTTTTGTAAAGCAGACATTTTATGGACTGGTGAAGCAATCCTTGAGAACCACACATCTCTGAAGCATAATCATTTTATAATTTGTCCTGCCTCACAAACAAGCGCAGCCAGTCAGTCTTCCAAATGGACAGCCCTTTAAACCAGCTCTCTGACATGACAGCCACTTATGGCCATTACAGCTAACGGGAGCTGGCCAGTCTGTGCCCAATGTCTCCCACGGAGGGAGGATCTGTTGTACTAAGAATTGATTTGAAAATGAGCTCTGCACTAGAAATTCAGCAGTGAATGACAGGAAATAAGTGAGCTTACAAAACGCATTGGAAATTCCTTTCTGAAGGTCAAGGAATATATGAAGCATGAGAGCAAATGTATCTTTTTAAATAGCATATCATATACTTTTAAGACCAATGTAAAGCTTATGGCACTACCGTTTCAAAAGAACCTACTTTGTAAATTTGTCTAAATTTATGAAATATTAATATGCAATAAAGGGAGAAAGTATCTAGAGAGTTCCCTAAAAAAAGAAAAATCCCAAAAAATATGTCCCTTGGTCCTAACCGGTTTGGCTCAGTGGATAGAGCGTCGGCCTGCGGACTGAAGGGTCCCAGGTTTGATTCTGGTCAAGGGCATGTATCTTGGTTGTGGGCACATCCCCAGTAGGAAGTGTGCAGGAGGCATTTGATGTATGTTTCTCTCCCATCGATGTTTCTAACTCTCTATCCCTCTTCCTTCCTCTCTGTAAAAAAATCAATAAAATATATGTATATTTTTTTAAAAATATGTCCCTTGTGGACTTTGTTGTCATATTTGTATAGAAATGGCAGCCAACTGGTACTAGACAATTCTCATGCTTATGGCAAAATTCCACCCTAGCGTCTGTCTTGTTCTAAAAGGGTAAGATCTTTCAGCCTTATGCAGGACACTCCAGAAACATGAAGGCGCAAACATCCAGAGGGGCAAACCTTGTACCAATGAGAAATGAGCTAGTGGACGAGCTTCTGAGTCTTCTGTTTTTTGGAGGGACAATTCTGAAGCCCATTCTGGGCAGATCCACGGTGGAACTGAGTACCAGTTGTCCATAACGATAACTGGCTTACTAATGCACCCTTCATTGGCTTCCTGGAATCATCTCTCAAATAGAGTACCTTCTCCCAAATGCTTGTATCAGACTCTCCTTTGGGGGAAAACCAAACCTAAGATGCTATGCAAACTGTTTTTAACAGTGCCCAGTTAACATAATATGCAGTTAGTACATGATGTTCCCTTTCTCGGCAACTCTTCATAAATGCCATTCATTTTACTGATAAATCAGTTTTCTAGTCCTTATTGAGGACTCACTTTTGGTAAAATAATGCTCTAGAGACAACTGTCCAATACGGTAGCCACCAGTCACACATGCTATTGAGGACTTGAAATTTGACTAGTCCAAACTGAGAGGTGATGTCAGTGTAAACTATACAACAGATTTGGAAAACTTGAATTAAAAAAAGAAGGCAAAGTATCTTATTAATAGTTTTTATACTGACTACAGGAAATGATATTTTAGATGCAATGGGTTAAATAAAATGTATTATTAACATTACAATTCCAAGACATTGTAGAAGAACATGAAGATACAAAAAAATTGGAAGCATCTACTGTGATCTTGGATAGGAAGAATTAACATCTTTTAAATATCCAGACTACCCAGAACAATCTATAAATTCAATATAATCCCTATCAAAATACCAATGGAGTTGCCCCGCTGGTGTGGCTCATGGTTGAGCTTCAACCTGTCAATAAGGAGGTCATGGTTTGATTCCCAGTCAGGGCACATGCCCTGGTTGCAGGCTGGATCCCCCATGTGGGGCATGCAGGAGGCAGCTAATCAATGATTCTCTCTCATCATTGATGTTTCTATTCTCTCTCCCGCCCCCTTCCTCTCTGAAATCAATAAAAAAAAAATGTATATTTTTTAGAAAAAAAGAAGTAGGATGCATTTCTTTACACCTTGATTTTGGGCTGACCTTGCGACTCATTGGCCAAGAGAAGCATCAGAAGTGACAGCTGATATTCAAGGTGATGAATAACAAGAACCTACAGCCAAAAATACTCTACCCAGCAAAGCTATCACTCAGAATCGAAGGCCAGATAAAGAGCTTCACAAATAAAAAAAAAAGCTAAAGGAGTTCATCACCACCAAACCAGAATTATATAAATTGCTGAAAGGGGTTCTTTAGGAAGAGGAAGAAAATAAAGATGAAAATTATGATCAACAAATACATAACTATCAACAAGTGAAACTAAAAGCCAAGGAAATTAAAAAACCTGATGAACAATATTAACTGGTGAATATAATAGAATCAGAGGTATGGAAGGGTGTGGACTGATGATTCTCAGAGAAAAGGGGAGTGGGGGGTGCGGGAAGAGCCTGAACAAAAACTGTACATCTATGGATGAGGATAATGTGGGGTGGGGAAGGGGCAGAAGGTGGGGTGGGAACCTGGTGGAGGGGAGCAATGGGGGTGAGGGAGAGGGAAAGAACATTTGTAATAATCTGAACAATAAAGATTTATTTAAAAAAATAAAAGTGACAGCTGTATCTGTGCTAAGGTAGGCTTCACAAAGCAGGCCTTCCTGGGACCGTGCAGAGGTGTCATGCTGGGTGACAGGGACAAAGCAGTCCAGTTGTCCCCATAGCCTCAGCTGACTGTCAGTCAAACCACATAAACAGTAGACTAGCTGATCAGCAACCGCCTGCAGACATGTGCATGAGCCTAGAGCTGCTCAGTTAAACCCAGTCCAAATTGCTGATTCCATAGAATTGTAAGCTAAATGTGCTACCAAGTTTTGAAATGGGTTGTGCTAAAGATAAATCTGCATACCAGTTAAAGTTGTAAGAATAGATTCTATTCAATAATTACCATTTCAGTGAGGAAGATGTTCTAGGATGAACTCAACTCCATTCTGCCAATAGGTGCATAGCCTTTTCAAGGGAAATGAGGGGGTCAAGATAGTATACTGTAAATCAGCGAGCTAAACAGAGGATGCCTTAGTAAGCCAAATTTTGGAGTCTTGATCACACCGGCGGTCTCAGAGGAATTGTTTCTCAAAGTCTGAGCAAAATAAAATAGAGGAAGCCCTCCCTTTATATTCTCCCTGGCTCTTTGTCTTCCAAATATGGAATGATTGCTTCCTGACCTTTTGCAAGCTAAAAAAAAAACAAACAAAAAAAACACCCTCTGTACTGAAATGGAGCAGTGAGACTGTATCTCAAGGCCTGGCCTGGAGCCAGTATTGACAACCTCATCTGGGGGCTCGCACTGTTCATGATTTATGGCCTTTTTAAAATAGGAATAGTACTTTGGGTAAATATGTCTTGCGGGACCAGATAAGTGAGCTCAAGTGTGTTTACAGAAGCCAAGAATAGCAGATTTAATTCACAGAACAAAGGATCATTTTAGTAGGAAATTTCAAACAGCAGTTTTTACAGCGTAGAGGTTACTGGAACAAGATGGCCTATGCTTCAAAGAGAGGAAGGAGCAGAGACTGGGTTTATTAGTCAGTGCTTATGTGGAGGAGAAGCAAACTTCTTATACCTCTACAACAGGAGGCAGCACTGTACATTAGAGCAAGGCACCCCCCAGGATGGGAAGGAGAGCAGGAGTTATTTCCCTGAATGTTTGCATTTCAAAGAGGTGGCTCTAGGGTCTATCTGTGAGAAGAGAGTTCGGGATAGTGGAAGATCTACTCAAAGCAGAAAGGATTTATTCCTGGAGGATGCGGATCAATGGTTGAGCTTCCACCCATGAACCAAGAGGTTGCAGGTTTGATTCCAGGTCAAAGCACCTTTCCTATCTGTTGGCTGGATCCCAGTAAGAGGCATGCAAGAGGCAGCTGATTGATGATGTTTCACTCTCATCAATGTTTCTATCTCTATATCACTCTCCCTTCCTCTCTCTCTAAAAAATCAACTTTTAAAAATATTACCAAAAAAAGAAAGGAAGGAAGGAAGGAAGGAAGGAAGGAAGGAAGGAAGGAAGGAAGGAAGGAAGGAAGGAAGGAAAGAAGGAAAGAATGAAAGGAGAGAGAGAGAGAGAGAGAGAGAGAGAGAGAGAGAGAGAGAGAGAGAGAGAGAGAGAGAGGAGAGAGAGAGAGAGAAGGAAGGAAGGAAGGAAGGAAGGAAGGAAGGAAGGAAGAAGGAAGGAATGAAGAAGGAAGGAGGAGTGAGGGAGCTCTTTTTGAGGGAGGGGAGGGGGCGACGAGACTCGATCTAAATAGAGAGATCTCATCCTCCTCCTAGAAGAGAAAAAAGAAAATACGACAACACTAATCCCTCCAGAGAAAACGCCATCACAGCCCCTCCGATCCCGCACTCCCTGCTAATCACAACTGTTAGATTTCCAAAGTAACTGCTCTAAGAGACCTATCTGTCTGTTACCAGGTTTTGGCTGGAACAAATAGTAATTGTTCTGGCAGCCTTGACATTCCCTCTGATTCTAATTCAATGCTGGTCTGAGTCACAAAGGTGATAAGGACCACTAGCCAATATTCTTCAGTACAGAGCATTCCAAAATTTCCAGTCTATTCTTGGTTGAGTTAAAATCTAGAGGACTCCAAAAAAGATGCCTTGCGTATTGAAGCTGACTTGATAGCTAAGATAAACTCTGGAGCAGTGGGTCCCAACAGGGCAGGTGGCAGTGCCTAGAGAGAGTTTTAATCATCACAACTGAGGATGGTGCTACTGGCACCTAGTGGGTGGAGGCTAGAGATGCTGCTAAACATCCTGCAATGCCCAGATGTTCCCCGAACAAAGAACCATCTTGTCAAACTTTCAATAATGCCAAGGTTGAAAAACCTGCTCTGGTGGCAAGTGAGAAACCTAAGTACTTTCAGGACCCTGGCGGTTCATAAAATTGACCTATCATCTAGAGTTGTTAATAACAGAAATTTAGTATTCACAAGGTTTTTCATTCTGGAGATGGCTTAGACAGAGGTGCTAGAATAGTTGCAAGAGTATTTTTATCCTTTAATGGGCTGTTGATGATGATGGTAATAGGAGGTTAAACTTAGTTCTAGTTATAGTTCAGAGTAAGGAAGATACAGATAATCTACTCATCTGTCTATTTTGGATTTCATATCATGGGCATTTAAATACAGAAATTAGGGGAAAGACAGAAAAAGGAGAAGGAAGAAGTCTGTAAGAGAGAGAAGTTCAATAGTATCACTCATATAATACTGGGAAACAAATTACTAGGTCATTTAGTACTGTTAGCTTTGAAAAATGTTGACCCTAAATTTTAAAATGATCATTGTTTTGGCCTGGCTGGCATGGCTCAGTGGTTGACCATCGACCTATAAAGCAGGAGGTCATGGTTAGATTCCTAGTCAGGGCACATGCCCAGGTAGTGGACTTGGCCCACAGAATGGGGCATGCAGGAGGTGGCCAATCAGTGATTCTCCGTCATCATTGATATTTCTATTTCTATCTCTCTCTCTCCCTCTCCCTTCCTCTCTGAAATAAAAACACATTTTAAAAAAATAAATAAATAAAATATAACCGTCATTGTTTTAAAAATCGTTTTAACTTCTAAATAAAAACATAAGAACAGATATTATTTACATATTTTCCTTCCCCCCTTTAAATGTAGAATTCAAGTAATCAATAAATAAATATAGCCATCTCCTTCAATT
Source organism: Pipistrellus kuhlii (assembly GCF_014108245.1). Classification (NCBI taxonomy): domain Eukaryota; kingdom Metazoa; phylum Chordata; class Mammalia; order Chiroptera; family Vespertilionidae; genus Pipistrellus; species Pipistrellus kuhlii. The sequence continues at coordinate 12,490,959 of NW_023425515.1, forward strand.
TTGGTAATGTGTTTTTGCATAGATCTGTACAAAAACACTAACTGGGAACCTAATTACAAAGATTTTAAATGGGGAAAATTATAATTTAGCATATGTAAACAACAAACCTGCAGCCAACTCCCTAAAACTCAGCAAAGCATCATTTATTATCCTATATAATAAAAGCCTGATATGCAAATAGACTGAACTGAGGAATGACATGCTCTGAGCACCAGGAGGCAGACACTCAATGTAGAAGCTGCGCCCAGTCCACAGGCCCCAGACCATCCAAGGCAGGTGCCAGCAGTGAGGCCCCCAATCGCCCTGCCAGTCACTGTACTGTGGAGCAAGTGCTAAGAGTAATTCCACCAAAACTGGTTTGGTTCAGTGGATAGAGCATCAGCCTGTGAACTGAAAAGTCCCAGGTTGGATTCCTTGGTCAAGGGCACATACCTTGGTTGCAGGCACATCCCCAGTAGAAGGCGTGCAAGGAAGCCGCTGATCAATGTTTCTCTCTCATCAATGTTTCTAATTCTCTATCCTTCTCCCTTTCTTTCTGTAAAAAATCAATAATATATATATATATATATATACATATACATATATATATATGTATGTGTATATATATATATATATATATATATATATATATTTTTTTTTTTTTTTTTAAGAGCAATTCCATCTCCAACAGATTGGCCCTGATCGAGGGACAGGCTTAGAGACCCTACACATGCACAAATTTCGTGCACTGGGCCTCTAGTATAATCTATAAAATTATACAGCTTTCAGGAATACAATTCCATAATACATCAACTGTATATTGCATTGTGCATTCACCACCCTAAGTTAAGTCTCCTTCAATCTCTATTTATCTCCCTTTTATCCTCTCTTACCACCCCTCACCCCTTTTTCCCTCTGATAATCACTAGACTGTTGTCTTTGTGTGAGGTTTTTGGAGTTTTTTCACTGAGCCCCCCAGAAACTTTTAATGTTGATTAATCCAATTACTCAAGTTATTTCTATATCCTGCTTAAGAAAAATTTACCTATCTCAAAGCCACAATGGTAGTCTGGTGTTTCTTCCAGAAGCTTTACACACACTATCAATAGAATGGCAAAAATAGAGGTTGACAAGAACTAACACAAGCAAGAATGTGGTGCAATTAGATCTCTCATAAGTTGCTACTGGGAGTAAAAATGAGCACAAACATTTTGGAAAACTCCTTGTAGGATCTTAAGATGTTAAGCATACACCTGCTCTGTGACAAAGCAATTCCACTCTAGGTTATTTTCCCAAGAAAAGTGAACACATGTCCACTGAAAGCTTATGAAGAAATACTTAGAGCAGCCATATCCAATAGCTTAGCACTCACATCCACACAATTGCCCAATGACAGGAAACAGATAAACAAACTGTAGCATATTCACTCGATGGTGAATGAACTACTGCTGCTTACAATAATATAGATGAATTAGAAAAATATGATGAGGAAAAGAAGCCAGACACAAAAGAGCACATCCTTTACAATGCCATTGATATAAAATTCAAACCAGGTAAGACAAATTGCCAATGATAGAAATGGGAATAGCAGTTGCCTTGCGGGAGAGGGAAAGAAAGGGCATTGAACAAGAAGGGACAAGGGAATTTTCTAAAGGGATGGAAATGCTTTGTATCTCACAATGGTGTGAATTACATGGGTGTATTTATTCATTATTGTACACTTAAAAATTGGGCATTTCACCACATATAAATTGTACCTCAAAAATATTCCATAATATTGCAGTTTAGATGTGTAAGTATAAGCCTGTCCTGAATGTTTACAGCTGAGGGCTATGTATACTTTATGATATTTGAGTATTTAAAGGCACAGGCACTCTGCTGGAAAAAAATATTAAACTAGGAGAAATTCTGATGGAGGAGCCTATATTTTCTGTATGAAAAGACCTGTCCTTGTCTCTGCCCTTTTAGATGTAAGCAGGGTCAAATAACGTGCTAGAGGTTGTTTTACGTGCATTAGAATGTTTTATTGCAGTGGGAATTTCCAACAGTGGGGCTGTGTTCTCCACCACATTTGGATCTGTACTGTGGGCCAAATGCTGAGAATAATTCTCTCCACCTATAGTTGTAAAGACAAAATATAACAGAATTTTACTGATACAACAACAAGGTTGGAAAATATTTCTGTTCACTTCAAAATTAAATGCAACCCACTACTCCCTCTTCTAAAGGGCCAATGGAAGTGTATCATTTGATCAATGTGCAAGATCTGCTAAGCCTCCAACCTTGTGTGTGTGTGTGTGTGTGTGTGTGTGTGTGTGTGTGTATATATATATATATATATATATATATATATATATATATATATATTATTGATTCCAGAGAGGAAAGAAAAGGGAGAGAAAGTCAGAAACATCAATGACAGAGAATCCTTGATAGGCTGCCTCCTGCATGCCCCACATTGGAGATTGAGCCTGCAACTAGGCATGTGCCCTAACTGGGAATCAAACCATAAGGTCAATCAATGCTCAACCACTGAGCCACATCGGCCAGACCCAACCTAGTCTTAGTAGTACAAAAGAGGCTGTATAACTGTGGGTAAAGTATTAACAAAACCTTTGGTCCTTTATGAACAAACTTTAAAGCACTGTTTCCCTGGAAACCTGAAAAAGGTAGAATGGAAGTGGTGCTACTAAGCAATATTTCTTATGATAAAACATGACAAATCGCTTCTGGCAGGAGAGCAACTACATATGAGTTATAAATACCTGGTGGGAAATGCTAGCTTAGGGCTGCTCCCTGAGTGTCTAACAGCTCGGCAGGCCCTCGGCAGGGACTCAGGAATTTCTGCTCAAACACTGTCATAAGAGATACTGGTTCCTATTTGAGACATGAGGCTTTCAAGCCAAGAAGAACCACATATATGTGTCTCATCTCCTTGCACCTGAACTGTCAACTTGGAAGCCAGAGATTAGCCCCTTCATTGCTGTGAGGACTGATGCAAAAGTCTTACTGAAGAGGGATGCCCAATGCTGCCCTTCCAGCAAGTTGCCTTTCTCGGCCTATATTCCTCTCATTGAATCTAATGCTAAGTGGGCCCCATGGAAGTCTGGGAGTCAGAAGGTTGAGGGACAGTCTGGTGGGCATTGCAGTAACTCAGTACACAATGCAGGACACTGCATATGGAATGGTAGTGAATGAATACGTCTTTTGTGCTTGATGGGAAAGCCATGGCTCTAGGAGTCATCCTCATCTCTGTCCCATGGATACGTCACTCTTCAATGCCACAGTATAGAGTGGAGATGGCACCTGCTCCTGTACAATAGTAGGAATATCATGAACAGAAAGTAATACAGGAATTACTTGGAACTCCTTCAAAGAATCAAAATATGCTTTGGTTCAGGCATGGCTGCTAGCTTTACTTCCTCTGACATTTTTGATCATCTGTTTTTATGTTTTCCTCATAAACATACACATAAGTCATTCATTTTTCAAAATATATTTTTATTGCCGAAATCGGTTTGGCTCAGTGGTAGAGCGTTGGTCTGTGGACGGAAAGGTCCCAGGTTCGATTCCGGTCAAGGGCATGTGCATTGGTTGCGGGCACATCCCCTATAGGGGGTGTGCAAGAGGCAGCTGGTCAATGTTTCTCTCTCATCGATGTTTCTAGCTCTCTATCTCCCGTCCTCCTCTCTGAAAAATATCAATAAAAAATATTTAAAAAAAAAAAAAATATATATATATATATATATATATATATATATATATTTCTTTTTTTTATTTCAGAGAGGAAGGGAGAGAGATATATAAAGATCAATGATGAGAGAGAATCATTGATCAGCTACCTTCTGCACACCCCCTTTTAGGAGTTGAGCCCAAAGCCCGGGCATGCGCCCTTGACCAGAATTGAACCTGGGATCCACTTCAGTCCATAGGATGACATTCTATCCACTAAGTCAAACCAGATAGGGCCATACCTATTTTTAAAGTAATAAGTGCACATATACCAAAAATGAAAATTACAATCTCTCTTCTATATCTGGTAAACTGAACCTCACCATTTTATATCACAAACCAAAAAAGAAAAGGGAACAAATACTATTAGAGAAGATGATGACCACAGAGTAGACAGAAACAAAGAATGAAAATTCCAAAATATCCTATAGCAGAGAGAAAAGAAAAAAACTATAAACTTAAAGGTTCTTGACTTGAGCTTTAAAGAGATAAAGCAAACTAAGAATAGCTCCCGAACCGTTTCCATGGGCATATAAATTAACCTCCCTGTGAGGCCTGTCAGAAATCAGTGCACTGCCCTAAGTCACTACCTTTTTTCCTGAGTTAGCTATATAAACTTTTTTTTCAATATAAACTTTTAATGAGCCTAACATAAAAAGTAAACCAGTGAACCTATATGACACACTTTAAGGGAGATTAAGACACATCCTGAGCATACATGCATTTGTAATTTAAACTCTAGTCATGAAAAAGACTGGACACAATCAACTGCCCTTACTGAGTTCTAGGAAAAAAGCTCACACCCTCATTTGGCAGCTACCTAGTTTTTGGATGATAAAGCTGTGAAGCTTTTTTGCTTTTGTTTTTTAAGAGAAAAATACACACACACACACACACACACACACACACACACACACACACTTTTCCAGATGAATTAAACTGAAATAGTTAACAATCTATAATTCTAATTCATGTCCTAAGCCTACATGCAAATTTTACCAATAGCCTGCAGCAGCATAGTTAAGCTGCCGCAGTTGATCAACACATTCTAACCAGAGTCTCTTTCATCTTTCCAGGTATTAGAGAAGGAACTCTAAGTAGCCAGGGAGGAGAAAGAGGCGAACTACCCTACCTGATTCATGAACCCTATAATCCTCTCCACTAATGAGTTCATATCTGACTAGAGAGGAAATTAATAATATGGCCCAAATTGCCTACATTAGTGCCACTCTTCCTATGGCAACACAATAAAGCCCCCCTCAAAAATATGACTGAGAATAGAATCATTGTGGTCCCATTGCAGAGATGGTAAGACAGACTCCCTCTGTCCATCTTGATCTGCCTAGAAGACTAACCAGTTCTACTGTTTATACTGAAAATGTACGCAGATAAATACTTGCTCTGCAATAGCAGTGTGCTAGATAGATAACTCTGTGATTATTTATTTATACCCTTAGGGTCAAATCCTCAAGGATGTGCATGAACTGTATGTAATTAATCTTTTCGCTCTAAGTTTTGCATTTAGCCTGGTATATAGTAAATTTAGGAAATGAATGCGCGGACAAATGGTTGAATGAGCAGCAGGATGGTGGCCAGTTAGTGTCAACAGCTACTGAAGACACAGCTACTCTCTCAGAAAGCTTTCAGCTGCAAACAACAAGTACCAGAATAGTAGGCCACATATTGATTGCAGTACACATTTATTTTCTGATTTTAAAAGGAAGTGATTCCAAGGTAGGTACAGTGATTCGATTATGTCATTATGTCATATTGATCCAAGTTCCTCTATCTTTCCACACTTCCAACCTCAGTATGTTAGCAATGTCTACCTTTGGGATCACTAGGAGGCTGCTGATGCTTCAACATCACATCATCACAAAAATAAAGGATAGCCAAAGCAGAGTGAGCAGAAAAAATAATATTTCCAATAGGGTCTCCATTCTACCACACCTCTGCTTACCTCTCACTGGCCAAGGCTGGGTCACTTGCCCATTATTAGACTAGACAAAGAAAAACAGACATTGTGTAACTGGCATAGAACAGTTCTCTATGGCTGGAGAATAGAGATAGATTCTTGCAGCCCTGCTTGACCCAATGAACAAAATGAGGATTCTGTTTTTATGGAAGAGGAAGAAATGACTATAACGTGCAGTTACTTTCCCAGCTCACTAACAGCATGTTTACAGCAGATCCTGAAAAGTCAGCGAGCTCTCAAATCACTCAACAAATATTTGTTGAACAACAACTATGTGGCAGGCACTATTCTCCCTCCCTGGGATACATCAGAAAACAAAATATAGGAATTTACATTCTAGATGAGGAAGACAGACAATAAACAATATTTACAATAAATAATAAAGATATATATCATATGTGTATTTTTCATGTACAAATACACATATGATATATGTGTATCATGGGGGGGGGTTGTTTTTTAAAGATCAGTTGGTGCCCTAGCCAGTGTGGCTCAGTGGATAGAGCATCGGCCTGCGGACTGAAGGGTCCTGGGTTTGATTCCAGTCCAGGGCAGCACATGCCAGGGGTTGCGAACTTGATCCCCAGTGTGGGGTGTGCAAGAGGCAGCCAATCAATGATTCTCTCTCATCATTGATGTTTCTATCTCTCTCTCCCTCTCCCTTCTTTCTGAAATCAGTAAAAATATATTAAAAAGGGGGCCTTGTAGACAGGGTCAGGTTAGTCCAGGAGGAACTATTGCTGTCCATTGTTCCCCGTTTAAAATAAATAAATAAATAAATAAAGATGGGAAGGTGGGGCATGGTGAAAGGTTTAAATAGGATGACCAGGGAAGATCACCTGAAAAAGTGACAATGATTTGAAGGTGAAAAAGCCGAAGATTAAACCTCCCGGCCTGAAAAGCTGACATTCTGAATACCAAATGGCAGAAGGTCAGACTGTTGCCTTTTGTCCCGCCTCGTTGTTCAGATGGCCTCAAAATAGCTGCCATTAAAATGAAAGAAACGTCAGAAAAAGAGCAGGAAGCAAAAACTGAAGTACTGTATTGAATACATCCAGAAAATTTTTGGTTGTGTGTACAGACACATTAGAAGCAAATACACTAGGGGCTTACTAAGATTAAGCAAATCTTGTTGTTAAAAAAAAAAAAAAATCTATGAAGCTAACAACCGAAGAGTCATATGATATTTTGAGCCCTAAAACAATCTACAATATAAGCCAACAAAGAGCTACAAAATTGATAGACTATATTTTCAAAACCCATTTTACACGTGGCCAAGAACAACAGATAAAAAGGTCCTTCCATGGAGCAGAGCAGTGGGCCAGAGAAAAAAATGGACAAGTCCATCCCAGAGAGCAGAAACAGAGTCCAATCCAGAAACTTCCCCCACAGGAGAGCTGAGGTCTTTAAGACCCTACTTAACTGGTTTCTATCAGTGTTATGATCAGTGACTACTGTGTTTCCTATTCTCTTTTCTGAATAAGAGTAATAATTATCTGATCCACCCTGACCCACCTGAGCCACATGGGAACCTAAGTGGAAGAACTGAATGAACATCGCCCACAAATTGTGGGGTCCGAGCTGGATACAACAACAGGATGTTACTTTTGAGCTATCTTCCCAGGGTAAAAAGAGGCGAGTGTGTTCTGTGTCTTGGAGAAAGAATGCGTGTCAGAAGGATACACACAGAAACTAGAATTGCAGGCCAGCAGAGAGAGACAAGTAACAGCCACCAATATTCATCCACCCTTATTCCTGAGCACATAATTAGGTTACACTTCCCAGATTCCCATGCAGACTGATGTAACCATGTGACTAAATGCTCATCAATGATATATGAGTAGCTGTGATACGTACCTACTTCTCAGGCCTTAAGAGAGGCATACCTCCTCTACACTGTTTTCCTTTCCACTGGCTGAAATCTAGATGCGGAGAATAAGCCTTGAACGCACACCTAATAACAAGAGTCACGAGATGGAAGAATCCTGGGTCCCTGAATCACCATGTGGAAGAGAGCTGCTACCAACCTGCAGCACCCTCAACAAATACATGAGGAAGAAATGACCTTGTTCGTTGAGTCAGTGGTTGGCTCAACAAATACGTGAGGGAGAAATTACCTTGTTCGTTGTGTCAGTGGTCTATTTTTTTTAATATATATATTTCATTGATTTTTTACAGAGAGGAAGGGAGAAGGATAGAAAGTCAGAAACATCGATGAGAGAGAAACATCGATCAGCCGCCTCTTGCACACCCCCTACCGGGGATGTGCCAGCAACCAAGGTATCTAGAAATAATTAATGTCGTTTTTAAACATTCGTTTAAAATCTTGCTTGGCGTTGACTTGTATTGACATAACCTTCAAACACGTGGTATCTACAGAACGTGTGAAGTGCAATTAACAAGTTTTGCTTGAAAAAGTTTGTGTTTGGTTTGGTTTTTGTTGCAAAACTAGGGCTAAGAAGATGGCGGATGAAGAGCATATTCGGCACTGCATGCTTTACGAGTTCCAATTAGGAAGAAAAGCAAATGAGGCTGCAAAAAACATCTGTAGTGCTCTTGGTCAAGATGCAGTTAGCGCCAGAAAATGCCAGCGTTGGTTTGAGAAATTTCGCGAGGGAAATTTTTCGTTAGATGACAAGAGTGGTCGAGGCCATGTGTCCAATTTTGATCAAGAAGCTCTTCAAGCTCTTTTGGTGCAAAATCCTCAAATTACCCAACAAGAGCTTGCGACAACTTTAAATTGTTCACAAAAAACAATTTCCAATCAATTGCGTGCACTTGGCAAAGTCCAAAAGTTTGGAAAATGGGTTCCTCCTGAGTTGACCGACAACAACCGTAATCAAAGAGTTACAATTTGCAGTTCGCTCCTCTCTCGTCAAAACCGTTTGCCGTTTTTAGAGCAAATTGTTACCGGAGATGAAAAATGGGTGCTGTATGTTAATTTGAAAAGGCGGCCTCAATGGTTGGATAAAAATGAGGCTCCGCAGCCCACGCCAAAACCTGACTTGCATGCGAAAAAAGTGATGTGTGTTTGGTGGAATTTTAAAGGAATTCTTCATTATGAACTTTTACCATCTAACCAAACCATTACAAGTGCAGTGTATAGTGCCCAATTGGAAAGGTTAGCCCAAGCTTTAAGAGAAAAAGGACCCGCGCTGATTAATCGGAAGGGCGTAATTCTTCACCACGATAACGCACGACCGCATACTGCAAGAATCACTGCTGAAAAACTGCGCCAGTTGGAATGGGAAGTTCTCCCTCAACCTGCATATTCTCCTGATATTGCCCCTTCCGATTACCATTTGTTTCGTTCTTTGCAAAACTTTCTTCTTGGAAAAAAATTTAATAATGAAGAATGCCTCAAAAATGCATTGACCGAATTTTTTGCATCAAAATCACAAGAATTTTACAACAGAGGGATTAAAATGCTTCCTGAGCATTGGGCACAAGTAGTAGAAAACAACGGCAACTATATTGTTGATTAAATTTTGTTGTATTGTTTAAATAAATTCGATTTTAAAAAGTATTAGAAAACGACATTAATTATTACTAGACCTAATACATGCCCTTGTTTGGAATCAAACCCGGGACCCTTGAGTCCGCAGGCCGACACTCTATCCACTGAGCCAAACCAATTTGGCAGACCTAAATCTATTTTTACAATAACTTAGTCTAACATAAAACTTTAACTCCCTGGCTAATTCAAAAATTATCTTCTATATATTTTAAGATGGCAATAAAAAGAAAAAAATAGCCCTAGCCGGTTTGGCTCAGTGGATAGAACATTGGCCTGCTGTGGCCTCATGTGGCTGAGGTGAAGGGAGCTCTCAGAGTTGCTTTTATAAGGGCACTAAGCCCATTCCTGAGGGTTTCTCTCTCATGACATAATCACCTCTCAAAGGCCCCACATTGAGGGGTAGGATTTCAACATATGAATTGGGGGGTGGGGAGGCATAAACATTCAGTCTATGCAAGTTTCTTTCAAAATAGCTAATTTTTTTTTAATTTTTTAAACTGTCATTTTCCAAGTATTTGGGGGGAAAAGACTACGATAGAACCCCTCATTTCCTAGAGCTTATAAATTAATAAATCATCATTCAACATTTAAGATTTAATAAAATAATAGAAAAAAACAGGACAGAAAAATATTATTTGCCTGTATGGTATTTAGATATCTTTATAGTGCAACAGCGATTAAAATGCAAATATGTATCAATGCCACTGAAAGCTCCATTCCAAAACCAATTACTTAATGTCTATTGTACTAGGTGGTAAATTTCTCAAGAGTAGACTCTGTGTTGCTCACTATTGTATAATACCTGGCACAGTATCTCACATATAATAAACATTTAATAAAAATATGCTGAATAAATGAATGAAAAAAGTACTTAAATTTTTTTAATTAGTTTTAACTTTAGTGGAAAAATAAAGTTTAATAGAAACTCAAAATTATTGTATTTTTTTTCACTTATCCTTTATGCTATCATTTCCCATCAGCAAATCTTTCTGAATTATAGTAAATTCTGAAAATTTACAATTTAAAATGCTGAACCTTTACATTTTACTTCTAACTCAGTGGGTGCACCAATATCTAACTCAGAAATATGTCTAGATTTCCATTTCTAGTTTGAGCATTCCATACCTACGCATCTAATATTTATACAATAACATACAAAAAGAAAACGCTGGTAAGATGTTATGAAACCAACTATTTTCTAACTTCAGACATCAATCCTAAACTTTCCTTTTACCTCCTTGAATTGAACAGTGGGAATTGTGCACAACACTAAAGACTGGGTTTGGCCCGCAGTGAAAACAAAATCAATAGCTTTGTAGTTAACTCCCAATCTCCTCCCAGCAATGCCAACAGGGAATTTAAGCACAGACTAGAAAAAGGATTGGTTTGTTCTGCTTTTACAACAGGACAATGGATCAGCAGACAGCTTACCTATAATGTCAGCATTATACTGAAACTATAGGTGGTAAATCCCTTTAATGCAAATATTGTATCCCAAACTTGCAAAGGGATGCTTGTCTCAGCTTAAAAGGAGCCATCATTTTAACAAAGACATTTTCTTTAGAGCGAAGGATTTCAACAGAGCAGCACAAGACTGTTTAGACTCGTGTAAGGATTACTTTTAGAAAATGGATCTGCAAAACTGAGGTAAGCCTGCTACATTGTTCAATTTAAAAATAATTTTAAAGCAAATAGCTGATGTTTGCTTTCTTGCTTACTACAAATGCGAAACAGTTTTCATGGGTATTTCAACCTTAAATATGTTCTTTAAAGCCAGCATTACATCTCAGACTGAAAATTTCGTTTTCAGTGTTCATTAACTAATTTTAAGGTTTTTTAATATATATATATTATTTATTTTTTACAGAAAGGAAGAGAGAGGGATAGAGAGTTAGAAACATAGATGAGAGAGAATCATCAATCAGCTGCCTCTTGCACGCCCCCTACTAGGGATGTGCCTGCAACCAAGATACATGCCCTTTACCAGAATCTAACCTAGGACCTTTCAGTCCGCAGGCCTATGCTGCAGGCCTATGCTCTATCCACTGAGCCAAACCAATTTCGGCTAATTTTACGTTTTAATATGCGATTTACTCACACATTCCTACAAGGATTTACTGACCGTGGTGCAGAGATTGCTTGCGCCTGTCCCAATATCCACACTCCCTCTTTGAGAAGCTGACCTTTCAGCTGGACATCTGGTTGCTGGAATCAAGACCTGACTCCAAGTTTCCCTTTCAGCGAGGCTTTTGCCCCCGACAGCGGGGAGTAACTGGAAATGTTATGTGGCAGCTCCTGAGAAGTATTCTTAAAAAGCAGCTGGTCTATAGTCTTCAACCTCACTCTCCTCTACTCTGCTGTTCAGAATGTGGTCCTAGGGAAGGGGTGGGGGTAAGAGATCAACCAAGAACTTGTATGCATATATGCATAGCCCTTGGACACAGACAATGGGATGGTGAAGGCCTGGGGGTGAGGGGCGGGGCCAGATGGAAGAGGTAAATACCATGTTTCCCCGAAAATAAGACATCCTCTGAAAATAAGACCTACTTACAGGTTTCCTTCTGAGTGAAATGTAAGGCATCCCCCCGAAAATAAGGCCTCCCCTAGGCTAAACATGAGAGATTTGGTTCACTGATTCTGAAAGAAATGGTGTCACAAGAAATTCACCAGGAAATTCAGGAATTGGATTGTTATGATGATGTTCCAGAAGATGATGACATGATTGTCATTGAATAAATGAGTAAATTCTTGATACTGTAGGATTCACAGTTTGTCTGGTTTGTGTTGACAACTACCATACTACCGTACCGTATACAGGTAATAAATGTCCTTTATTTTCATTTAACAATAAATACGTACTGTATTCTTCATGGAAAAATAAGACATTCCCTGAAAATAAGATCTAGCACATCTTTGGGAGCAAAAATTAATATAAGACACTGTCTTATTTTTGGGGAAACAGGGTAGGAGAATGGGGGGAAAGGACAACCTAAGTAATACTTTCAACAATAAAGATTTTAAAAAGAAAGAAAAGGCCTATTTCTTGCGCATAAAGATAAGACCCACATCCTGGGGATGACAAAGCAGCAGCTACTAGAAGCAGCCTGTGTGCCCGAGGACTCTGTGGATCTGAGCCACCACACCCACCCTAGGCGGCCCACCTCTCAGTTTGAACGCAAGAGGGGAAAAATAAGTCCCACTTTTCAGGGTCACTGTTATTTGCGGGTCTTATATTACTTGTGGTGAATTCCAACCTTAACTGACAAAACACAATTTGTAAGGTCTGATATGTTAAAATAAATACAAGATGAATTAAGGCAGCTCTGACTGTTTGGCTCAGTGGATAGAGCGTCCGCCTGTGGACTGATGGGTCCCGGGTTCAATCTGGTCAAGAGGCAGCCAATCAATGATTCTCTCTCATCATTGATGTTTCTCTCTTTCTCTCTCTCTCTCTCTCTCTCTCTCTCTCTCTCTCTCTCTCTCTCTCTCTCTCTTTCTCTCTCTTTCTTTCTCTCTCTCTTTTACCCTTACCTTTACCCTTACTCCCTCCCTTACTCTCTGAAATCAATAAAAATATTAAAAAAAAAAAAAAAAAAAAAAAGGAAAGAAAGAAGAGTAAGGCAGAGTGCCTGCACACAACCAGGGTAAAACTTAGCAATGAATACTGAAGTATAAAGAGCGCCAGAGTGGATGATGACCGTTTTTGGTTGGTTATGTTTCCAAATCACTTCCCTTCTTCTGGTAACAACCACCTCTTTCCTTTGGAGAAACGCTTCTCTCATACCACGAGATCACATTTGAATCCCTGTCGACCCCACCCAACTCCTGAGCCATCCTCAGTCATTTGGAGAAGGTGCGTGAAATGGACTGCAGGCATAGCTGGTACAGTTACAAAGTGCCAGCCCTTGTAGCTCATTCAGAAGTGAGGATCTGTATTAAACATGGCCACTTAGAACCCCACTGTATTCGCCGATATCACTATAGGATGGGTAACAAAACCACCCACAACTCAGTGCTTACAGCAAGTATCTATCATGGGGCTATAGGTCTAGTGGGCCTACGCAGCCTCAGGCTGCAGATAGGGCCCAGGTCTGCTCCACCTGTCTCTCATCCCCCTCAGACCAGCAACTATCTGGGTCAGGTACTCGTGGGATATGACAGAGGCGCAAGAAGCCATGCTAAACCACACAAATACATGTAAGGTCAGCTTGAGTCATGTTCGTTAATATTTCATTGGGGCGGGGAAATAGATGCTGCCCCCTGCAATGAACTATAAGGTCACATGATGGAGGGGATGAAGAAGTGGAAGAATGTAACTGGCTATGCGCACATCTTCAATTTCTGGTACCTTTCAGGTCATAGTACCAGGAGGCTCTATGCCCGGGGCTGTATGTGCCAACCTTCCAGGCTTAATGGATGAAGCAAAGACGGAGATAACACAGGAAGAGAACTAAAGACAGCAGGGGGAGAGATGAATAGATAGATGTGGGGGGGTGTTTCTCTCTTTTCCACATCCATCTCCATCACGGAAAAGGAAACAGTCAGGTTCCTGAGTGGAGGAGCTGGGGATTAAGAAATTAAAGAAAGAAAGAGACCAAGAGGCAGAAATAGATTCATCAAGCTGGGAGCTAGGTGGGCGCCATCCCCTCTGATGGAGAGACAGCAAGCACCTGAGCCACACAGCAGGTTTATTTTATAGGGTCAAAGGAGTGTGTTTGCATTCTTAACTAGGCCCTAGCATTACTGGATTTACATATCTAGACCCACCCCTGCTGACACCGGGACAAAGATACATCAGAACTGACCACACCCCCCACCTTCTTGGAGGGGTGTAACCCAGGCACGACTCTGCCAGTGCCTTGGGCTTAGCTGACAATTTAAAGGATGTCCATGTGCCTTCCCAGGAGGCCCTCTACAGATAGATACACTAAGCAGAGTAAACCTTTACTTTAAAATCGGACCCTGCCAGAAAAATGACCAAAAATAGCAGTGGCATAAACAGGAGTTGCAAGGATTCGGAAAAGCAAAAATATTAGAGAAATTTTTGTAGCTGACATTCATTTGAATGAGTAAAAGTTATTTTTACCGTAGCAGATATGAATGTGATTTTTCAGAAAAGAAAATTACGTAAACTTTCTGCCAGTCAGTGCTGACTAACTCACCCAATTTCTTCCTTGCCTTCTTGTCACAGAGGCTTAAAAAACCACATACTCACTTTCCTAGAATCCGTTGTTGCCATATAAATTCTGGTGATCAGATATAAGCAGAAATCTGCTGGGGTCCCTCAGGAAAGCGTTCCTTCCTTGCAAAGGTCAAAGAGACAGCTTCCACCCTAGCTGGTTTGGCTCAGTGGATAGAGTGTTGGCCTGCAAACTGAAGGGTCCCAGGTTTGATTTCGGTCAAGGACACATGCCCGGGTTGCAGGCTCGATCCCCAGTGTGGGGCATGCAGGAGGCAGCCGATCAATGTTTCTCTCTCATCATTGGTGCTTCTCTCTCTACCTCTCCTTGCCTCCCTGAAATCAATTTTTTAAAAAATTAGAGAGAGAGACAGAGAGAGAGAGAGAGAGAGAGAGAGAGAGAGAGAGAGAGCGAGCTTTCTCTCCTACTTCTCCCTCCCTCCTCCATCTCTGTATTCTTGCCAGGAAGAAAACCTATTGCCTAATTGTAGAGCAGCCATTCTGCACTTTGAGAGGAAAGCCAGAATAGCTGCAGAGAGGATAGGTAGTCTTTTTTTATTTTTCTAAATATATTTTTATTGATTTCAGAGAGGAAGGGAGAGGGGGAGAGAGATAGAAGCATCAATGATGAGAGAATCATCAATTGGCTGACTCATCCACACCCCACACTGGAGACTGAGACTAAAACCTGGGCATGTGCCCTGCCCAGGAATCTAACCTTGACCTCCTGGTTCATAGGTCAATGTTCAACGACTAAGCCACACCAGGCTAGGGTAGGTAGTCTTGACAACCATGAGCCAGTGGCAATGAATCAGCAAACCACTTGCAAGAAGTTGTCTCCTCTGACCTGTTCTGTGAAACCAATACCACCTTATTTGACTCAGAGACAGTTATGAGGTTTTCTGTTACTTGCATCTGTAAGGATTCCTAGCTGACTTAAGCCTAAAAGTCAAGGTAATGTGTATTGTAAGTCGACAACCAATTTTGTTCCTAATCTTTGCATATCACTTAACAGTTTTTAACACATTTTTGCCCATTTTACTGAATGACTTACATTAGAAAAGATTGCTAGTTAGTTAAATATGAAATCCTTGACTATGCAAAGAAATACATAAGTTTTATTCAATGACACAGTAAACTGGAAAGCCCACTGTACCTATCTAAATGCTAAATACATTTATATATTACTGTTATGAGAAAAGAAGCCATGACAAATTTTTGAGGAAGGGATTTCATCTCTATTTAAGAATAGACTTTGAATGATGGACTGAAAAAACTAGATTGGAAGCAAAGAGACCTGCAATGAAGCTCTTGCTTAATGAATGAAGACTCTGCTGACAAAAGTAGCAAGGAATTCTAGCCAGCATGGAGAAAGGAGTACCCAGAATATATGTTTAAGAATTAAAAAATAGGGCAAAATATATTAAATATCTATTTTCAGACCTTGGGCCACAGGCAGAGCAAAAATGTGATCCCAAATGGAAAAGAAGCAAATGAGGTGAGCCCTACAATTGTCCTCATTTTATGGCTGGAGGTACCGTTAGACCATGGAGGAAGATCCAGACAAAGCTGGGCTGAGAAGACAAAGACTGAATCTGAGGATTATGGGATATCTGGAATTTGTAACAAGTGCTAGAAAGAATTTCAGAATACCGCTTAAGTCTTTTCCTGAATACTAAGAAGTGGATATGTAGGATGAAGCTCCGAGAGGGTAGGCAAAAATTAACTACCAGGGGGAAAAAACGAATTACTGGTGAAGTAGAATCTGAACAACTAATTGCTGGAATTCACAGGGAAAGGAGTCAATTGAGTTTTGGGGTGTGTGTGTGTGTGTGTGTGTGTGTGTGTGTGTGTTCAATACATTTTTATTGATTTCAGAGAGGGAGAGAAACATCAATGAGACAGAATTACTGATGGCTACCTCCTGCACGCCCCCTACTGGGGACAGAACCTGCAACCCAGACATATGTCCTGAAGGGGATAGCCTGACACTCAATCACTGAGCCATATCAGCCAGGTGAGTCATTTGAGTTTTATCCAACTACAGTATACTAGTAGAAACTTTATTGAAGACACGTGACAGACAGTAGAAAGCCTTGGCCACTTCTTAAGAAGAGGTCTAGAAATCCTTACAGCAAAAGATAACCTACACCCTCACAAAGTTTACAAATGAGCCTCAAAAGAATCAAGCTGATCAGCTATTAGAATTAACAGCCTCCTAAAAGGAAGCACTTCCAAACCTGATACGAAGAGGAGGAATCTGCAGATCTCTCTGTAGCGCCTGCTGGATGGTCCCAGGCAGTGGCTGACTTTGCACCTCCCTGGAGACCCAAGAGCCAGTGCACCCAGTGGTCAGTATGAGACCGTACCAGATTATAACTCTACACATCCATAAGCGACACACTCAAAGGGCAGACCCAGTGAGCATCAAAGCCCCACTGTAGTCCCAGCTGGTCCTCACAGCCAATTGGCCCGTAACTCAATTTCTCCCAGTGACACACACAGCAATCAAGTCTCAACTACAACAATACTGTGCTCACAGCCCACAAAGAGGTGCCCCTAGAGCACATGTGTCAAACACAAGGCCCGCGGGCCAAATCCGTCCCGCCAGGCCTTGCAATGTGGCCGGCACCACGTTTCCATCACAATGACAGTTTATGACTGTTCAGTAAACCATTCGGCCCGCGATTTAGTCTGGATTTTAGATTTTGGCCCCTTCTCTGATTGAGTTCGACACCCCTACTAGAGTGTCCACCTCAAGTGACTGGGGAGGCTGAGTCACCAGGCCCTATAGGACACCTACTATATAAAGTCACTCAATCAATTCAAAGAGACATAGCAGCTCTACCCAATACATAGAAACAAACATAGGGAAGCAGCCAAAATGCAGAGACAAAGAAACATGTCACAAATGAAAAAAAAAAAAAAAATGGGAGAAAGCAAACTACTGGATTTAGAGTTCAAAACCACAGTTATAAGGCTACTCAAGAATCTTCTAGAAACCTCCAAGAGATTTAATGAGACTTTCAAGAATCTTAGTGAGAATGTCAAATACATGGAAAAGGATTAGTCAGAAATTAAGCTACACTAACTGAAATAGAGAATAGCATACAGGTATTCAACAGTAGACTAGAGGATCCTGGGAATCAAATCAACAATTTGAAATATGAGGAAGCAAAAAACACCCAACCAGAAGAGCAAAAAGAAATAAGAATCCAAAAATATCAAGATAGCGTAAGAAGCCTCTGGGACAACTTCAAGAGTACCGTTATGGGGGTGTCAGAAGAAGAGAGAGAGAGAGAGCAAGATATTGAAAACCTATTTGAAGAAATAATGATAGAAACTTGTCCCACCTGGTGAAAGAAATAGATTTACACGTCCAGGAAGCACAGAGAGTCTCAAATAAGAGGAACCCAAAGACGACCACACCAAGATTAAAATGCCAGGGGCTAAAGACAAAGAGAGAATCTTGAAAGCAGCAAGAGAAAAACAGTTAGATACCTACAAGGGAGTGCCCATAGGATTGTCAGCTCATTTCTCAAAGAAACTAGGCAGGCCATATGGGAGTGGCAAGAAATAGTCAAAGTGATGAATAGCAAGAACCTACAACTAAGAATACTCTACCTGAAATAAGACATTAAGAATATACATCTCAGGTAAAAACTGCTGTTTGAATTTTAAACCTGCTAAGGCAATTTTCCTGTGCCTGGGACCATAACCTTTGGAGATTAACTACCGAGTTCTGCTTCTGCAAGATAGGACCACATTCCAATGTCCAGCAGGATGTGACTGGGAACGACCTTGTGGGCTGACCCCAGTTTTTAGAATATAGTCTTTAGGATTTAGAATTTAGAACAAAGGAAAATTCCTGTGGTTTGAACTGTTGCAGAGTTCCCAGAGCTGTCCGAAGGTGCAGGGGGAGTTTGGAGAGACTTGCTTTGTTCATTGCGCGATGAGCTTAGGGAGGATGAATTCAAATTCTAAGCAAGGTTACAGGCAGAACTTCCTTTTTTTTATTAAAGAGCCAGCCCTATGTACACTTAGTGGTTATCTTGATGCTGGCCTTGAAAACAATACAGTTCTATCCAACTGAAAAAATGCACCTGGCATGTTATTGAGATTGTGGGCATATCTGGTCTCTGGCCTACAAGGTCAGACAGCTAAGTTTATCTTCATCGTTCTTCAAACGGGCTAAAGCAAACTAGAAAGCAACATTTTATCTAAGAAGAACAGCAGAAAATTCCAAACAACACTTTGTTGCAAAATAGGGGTTTTTCCTTCTCGGAACCTTTAAAAAGAACTACCTGCCCCTGAAGCAGTGCAGTCCTGTGGAGTCTGCCTGCATGTGGGGCTCTTGCGGTTGTCCTGGCCAGATATTTCAATAAATCTTTGCCTGTTTTTATTAATAAATCATCAGCCTCCGGAGGTCTTATTTTGAACCCAGGGTTCAACCCCAAAACACTACCCAGCAAAGCTATCACTTAGAATTGAAGATGAGATAAAGAGCTTCACAGACAAGAAAAAGCTGTTAGTACTTTAAGCAGCAAGAACACACACAGATGATTTATATCAAGTGACAATTTTGGTCTATAAATTCCCAAAATGTATGGCATCTATTCCTCCCATTAGTTCCATGCAGACTGACAATTCAGCCCATTTTCTATTTGTGAATGTAACCAGTTCAGGTGCACATGCTGCTCTGGAAAAATAGCAGAGATTTGACACCAGCAGCCTTGGGTTCAAGTCCCAGCTGGGGCCCTGGCCGGTGTGGCTCAGTGGATAGAGCATTGGCCTGTGGACTCTAGGGTCCCAGGTTCAATTCCAGTCAAGGGCATGGGCACAGCCCCAGTGGGGGGGTGTGCCGAAGGCAGCTGCTCGGTGTTTCTCATTGATGTTTCTCTATCCCTCTCCCTTCCTCTCTGTAAGAAATCAATAAATATATATGTTTTTTTTTTGTTTGTTTGTTTTTAAGTCTCAGCTGGGATTCTCACCAACCAATTGATAATCTGGGTTACCACCTCTAGGCTGCGAAATGAGAGAACCTGTCCGCTTTCCCCTCTCTAGGCTGCCCTGAGGATCACAATGGAAAATGTAAGTGCAAACAGGCAGCTGCAGTAACTAAACCCTGAAAAGAAAAAAGAAAAAAGAATGACTTAAAACGTCCAGGAAGGCCAGCAGAGGTAGGTCTCACTTACCACACTTTTTTAAAAGGAGCGCGACCTAAAGTAAGAGGCAGGGCTCCGGGAGAACCCCTGGGGCGGGCTAGGAATGTGCCATAGTGTAAGAGAGGGGCGTCCCTTTCCAAAAAAAAAAGCTGTCACATGTAAGATTCTGCTTTTGGAACTGTACCCTACAATTATGCAACTTGACACTGGAACTTTTCCCTCGTCAAATACTTTCCCCGGGCACCACAGTTGAATAACACTCTTCACTTAGGTCTGCGGAGTTCAAAGTCCACCCCACGCATCCGCGTCCCGTCCTCGCACCCGCTCCGCACGGTCCGGCCCCGCCCCCGCAGCCCCCGCCCCGGGCCAGGAGTTTCCACTACGAAGGGAGAGGGGGGCGGAGGCGGCGATGGACTCCACCACCTCCTCTCGGGAGTAGGGGGCGCCCGGAGCGCCGCGCCCCGGGGAACCGGGAGAAACTTGGGCTAAGCGACGCGGGGTCCCGACTGCATCCTAGTAGAGGCCGAAGCCTCGGGGCAGAAGTGGGAGACGCGGGGCCCGCAACCATGAGGCGAGTGCGCCCTTCCGTCCCCGCGCGCCGCCACCCCCGGGGCCGCCCGCGGGTGGCACGTGCGGGAGGGGGCGGGACCGGCGCGCGGGCCGCCGGCGCCGCGGCCGGAAACAATAGTGCCGGAGCCCGAGCCGCGCGGACCGGCGGCGGTGGCGGCGGCGGCGGGGAGGCGCGCGGAGTTGGACGGTAAAGACCCCGCGCACAGGTGCCCCGGCCCCCCGACGCCCCCGACCCGATCCCGCGCTCCGTGTCCGCGGCCTCTCGCGCTGCTCCGCTTGGGGCGCCCAGACGGACGCGCGGACGGGAAGATGGACCGGGCACCGCGGCACCCCACGGGGTGGACCCGCCTCCCCAAAGCCGGAGGCGGCGCGGGGCGGGAGGGGGCCCGACGGACTCCCCCTGGGCGCCGAGTCCGGCGGCTTGGGTCCTCGGGATCCCTCTCTGGATGGGCGGGAGCCCGGGGCTAGGGGAACCCACGGCTCCTCCCGACGCGCCCCGTCACCCCGCCGCCCGCCCGCCCGCGGTGCCCGCCCCGCGCGGGGAGCCGCTGCCCGGCTCGGGGCGCTGCGGGTGCTTGGGACGAAGGGGAACCCCCTTGCACCCCGGGTGTTTGCGTTTGCACGTGCGTTTTCCGGCCGCCGATCGCAGACAGGAAGCCCCGCTGCCCCGAGTTAGTTAGCGAAACGGCAGCTCAGGTTCCCGCAGTGAAGTTTGCAAGCGACGTCCGAAGCAGGTCGCTTTTCCTGCGTTTTTTTAACCGCGTCCAGCAGGTGCCCAGTCCCCGGGCAGCGGGAAAGGCTTCTAGGGCAAGTTCTGTCTGTGCGCGATCGGGAGATGGAAGGGCGGACTGGGACTCCCGCAAACCGCTTGCCTTCAGAGCCTCTCCCCCGCTCCCCCTGCACGCCCCCTCGGCCAAAGGAAATACGGGACCAAAATAAGGCAGAGTGTCAGCTGGGCGAGGCCTCAGGGTAAAGGGACCATACGTCCCGCTTTTGAACAAATTGTCCCGCAAAAATCGGGACTTTTTTTTTTTTTTTTTTTTTTAAACGCCCCGGGACCGACTGTTACAAATCGGGACGTCTGGTCACCTTACTTTAGGGTCACCCGGTCTGTGTCTGTGCGCAGGGGAAGCGCGGTGGCGGAGTGCCAGGGTGCCGGTGCCGGTTGGATGGGACCGTGGCATTTGGACGGAACCCACCGCATCCTTCCCTTCCTAGAAGTTTCCGAGGATCGCCCCGCGGACAAGCCCTGGAGGTTGCGTTGCGTAACTTTCCTTTTCTGTTTCCTCCCAGGGGCACTATGAGCGGAGAGGAGCAGTTTGTCAACATCGATCTGGATGATGACCACGTCTGCAGCGTCTGCAAGCTGGGAACGGACCGGGAGACCCTCTCCTTCTGCCACGTGTGTTTCGAGCTGAACATTGAGGGTATGTACGTTTTATGGCATGAACTTTTTTTTTTTTAATTGATTTTTATTTATTTTTTTAAACAGAGAGTAAGGGATAGACAGAAACATCAATGAGAGAAACATCCATCAGCTGCCTCCTGCACACTCCCCGCTGGGGATGTACCCGCAACCTAGGTATATGCCCCTGACTGGAATCGAACCTGGGACCTTTCAGTCCGCAGGCCGACGCTCTATCCACTGAGCCAAACCAGTCCTGGCTTGGCATGAACTTTATTATACAGCTGCTGTATGGGAACTGGTTTTAGGAGGTAAAACAGCCGTTTCTTAAATGGTTGCAAATTGTGTCAAGTGTGGAGATCTGTTCAAGATAAAAGAGTTTGCGGAAACAAAGCTGAAGTTAGCAGAGCCAAGAATTTATTTTTAAAAAATCTTTTTTTAAAGCTCCCACAGTGCTAACCCCGTTTTTGCTAATATCAAAAATGAGGAGTATTGGCTGATTCATGTGTTTTGTGCTTTGAGAGCTTATGAAATTGTGAGATTTTAACAGGCGTGTGTGTATGTGTGTGTGTGTATGTGTGGTTTGTTTTGATTTAATTGAGAACTAAGGTAACCAAACATTTATTTTAATGGGCAAATGTAATTGTATTCCATGTTGGTTTCCTCAGTGCTATCTTACTATCTAGAAAAAAATAAAGTTTTAACTTTTAGTGGTCACTCACACCTTTAATAATTTCTTAAAATGAAAAAGGCTTTTAAAATGTCTTAGTATTTCTAAGAGTTCTCCAAATACTTTTTTAAAAATCTGTTATTCAGACTACTTATTTGGATTAGTGCACAGTTAATGTAGATGGCAATAATTTGCACCCAAGAAACATGTGGGAGATGTTTCTTTAATCTTGATGTTATCATGATAAAATTGTGATTTTTAAAAATATTTGAGTCAGGCTGAAAAGAATCTTAAAATTCTGATGATAATAAAAAAGTTTACCTTCAGTCTTTTGAATTTTGAATTGTAACATCAGAGAAATTTTTTTTTAGACCTGTAGATTTTGGGTTTCAAAGCAGTATTTCATTCTTTTTGATAGTTTTCAATATCTTTTTCTATCAATTAAGTAGGAAATAAGAAATGTTCCTATAATAAGAAAAAAGAAAGAGGAAAAAAATGCACATTAGGATGATATAGTACCTTGAGATTCCTGTTAGGACTTACTTTTCAGAAATTGTTATAGGCACCAAATTAATATATATAGATATTCTATATTAAAAGTCAAAATGATAACCATAAGTAGACTGCTAAAGACATGTAGAGTTGTTTATGTGACTGTCATCTTTTATTTAAGAACAAATTGGTTATGACAGTTTTGCTGTGATTCTCTCGGAAGAATTCTAGTTGCTGAACATGATAATTGACAGAAGCTCATGGATTTCCAGTAGGTAACTTTGGCTTTAATAGTGTAGTAAATAGAACTGATTTCAAAGGGCTGACTTAAAAAAAATGATTCTTCCGAATCATTTAAATTACGGTGCCCTTCGTCATGCTAGCATGAAAGGTTATAAATGTATGTTCTTTGGGAATAGAGTTGGCTCTATGTATTCTTTTACTTGTAGACTTTCATTTCAGATGGGCAAAAGCATTAGAAATGATCTAGCTCAAATCTGTATTTTACACTGACGGAAACAGCCAGACTGTGGGACTGTTGAGGGTTGCACCAATGGTGACGGCAAGCTGTTGTTAAGTCCCAGCATTTACTGTGAGCAATTCTGTGCCAGGGGCTGTTCTAAATAAGTACCTTACGTGGATTATCTTAGCTCAGAATAGCTCTGGGATAGCTCCTTTTATCCATTTTAGAGGTGGTGGAACCTAACCTTTGAGACCCAAGATACACTTTGAAGTCGCAGAGCAGTAATTGACGGTCCTGGACTTTGAAGCCTGATCATCTAGGACTAGTATATGTGATCTTAATTTCATTGATCTGCCGTCAATAGTTATTTCCACTGATAGGGCTAATACTAGAAACCTGTTTTGCTGAATCCTAATTGGCTACTCTTGCTATTCGGTTAGCCAACTTTTTCTAACCAGTGCTTCCTGCAAAATCATTAATCTTTTTCATGCTGTGATAGAATTTTCTACAGAACTTTCACAATTGCTTTTCTAGCCTTTTTTTATATATGTATTTTAGCTCAATCATTATATAAAGAATATACAGATATTTCTCAGGTACCATCCTTCTAAATATTTCTTCTCTAATAAACAGCTGTCTCAATTTGAATTAGGAGTATTTTATATTCTATCTACACTCAAGGTTTTATGTTCTTAATGCCAGTTAAACCTTTGTGAGAAAATTAATTTAAAATTAAATTTTCTTCTCACTTTATCTGAAGTCGGTTCTCAGTTCTTACAAATATAATACATTTTCATATCAACCACAGTGATGCGCTGGAACAATATAATCATTCTAGTATTCTAAGATTATTTTTGAAATCTTAGGAATGTTGGAGGGGGGGAGGAAGGAAGTGAGGAACTAGTTGAGGTAAAACGGAATCCCACAAAATTCCTGTTTTTATAATATATCATTGTGCAGGTTTTTAGAAACTAACAAAAAAGTGGTAATAAAATAATTCCATACCTAAAAATAAGGTATATTCTTTGTCTATGTCAGTAAACATTTTTAAATGTTTTTGCAGTTTTCTTTCCTATTCTGTGTTCTCAGCACAGTGCCAGACAATAAATATTAGAATGTAAAAGGGGTTTTAAAAAAATATTATACTTTATTAGTTTGGTGTAAGTTTCTCATAATATAATAATGTTGCTATTGCCTGGTTTCTTAGCATACTAATTACTAAATTCACTCAAAAACATTCTATTTGGTTTTTTGTTTGTTTGTTTTTGTTTTTCAGCTTTTGTTTTTAGCCTCTTAGCTGACTACTTTGGGGTGTTGTTTTTTTTGTTTTTTTAATTTATTGAGGTAACATTGGTTAATAAGATTATATGGATTTTAAGTGTGCATTTCTATGGCAAATGGTCTGTATACTGCATTGTATTCTCACCACCCAGAGACCATCTTCTGTCAGCATATATTTGGCCCAAGGCTAGCGATGGAAAAGATTCAGGGTGCCAGTCTGTTACTTCATGCTCTCTGTTTCCATTTTGTGCCAAAACGCTGTGCAAATAATCAGTGTTTCTGCCTCTCTCTGATAATTTGCTTTCTTCCTTTTCTACAGAGAAACTTTTTTATAAGATTGGGTTAGCACTGGCCAGTGTGGCTCAGTTGGTTGGGCTTCATCCCTTGCAAGGAAGGGTTGCTGGTTGGTTCCCCTCAGGTTTCAAGCTTGACCCCTGGTGGGGGTGCGTGCAGGAAGCAGCGATCAGTGTTCCCCTCTCACATGGATGTTTCTTTCCCTCTCCCCCCACCCCTTCCCCTCTTCCTGAAAATCAATTTAAGAAAAATCTTAAAAAATAAGATTGGGTCAGTTCCTAAGCAAAGTTTCCAGTTGATCTTGCTAGTTGATTAGTATGCATTCCTAAGTCTTACTAGTCCAGCTCAGACTTTATAGTCCATCTCAGTTTGGATTCTCCTCTAATTTGTTGAACTTTTATAGAAGCCGGCCCAAATTCAGATGCTTAGGAATCTTTCCCAAATGAAAAATCTATAGGTTTTCTCTTGGTTAAGGCACTGGTGAACCCAATGCTTATTTATGTTTACTCTTATTCTTGGTTTTCTATATCTGACTGAAATGCTGTTCGTATGGTCATAGTCCAAGAGCAGTTTGAATCTCAGTATTAAATCTTTGATAGCATCTTTCCACTTAAAGGGGGCCACCGTTTTTGGTAGGGAAACTATATACAGAATAGATAACTACATCTATAGTAGCTTCGTTCTCTTCTTTTCAAATAATGCCATGTTATTAACTAAACAAGCATTTTAAAATATAAAGCCTAATGTGAGTTTAGAAGATAGCGAGCATTAAACTTTACTTCCATTAATAGAACATTTTAGAAATAGTTAGAACATACGTAGAAAGTGTCCCTCTGTTGACATTCTAATAAAACTTAAGAAAATCTTTCAGTGTTTACTATTAAACTAGATGCCCAGTGCATGGAATTCATGCATGGGGGGGGGGTCCCCTCAGCCTCGCCTGCACCCTCTCTAATCCAGGATCCCTTGGGAAATATCCGACTGCCAGACGGGCCTAAACTGGCAGTCGGACATCCCTCTCACAATCCAGGACCTCTGGCTCCTTACTGCTCGCCTGCCTGCCTGGTCACCCCCAATTACCCCCCTTGCCAGCCTGGTCACCCGAATTTCCCCCCACCTGCTGGCCTGGTCACCCCTTACTGTCCCATCCCCTGCCAGCCTGGACGCCCCTTACTGTCCTGCCCCCGCCGGCCTGGTCACCCCACACAGCCTGCTGCTCAGTTGATTGGTCATCCCCAGCTGTCTCCCCTGTCATCCTGGTTACCTCACGCAGCCTGTTGCTCAGCGGTTTGGTCATCCCTCACTAACCCCCCTGCTGGCCTGGTCACCTCACGCTGCCTGTTCGGTCATCTGTTTGGTGGTTACGATTGTGACGTCACTTAGGACTTTATCTAGATAGATGTAATATAAAGACATCATTATATTTGCATAGCGTTGAAAGGTGCTTTACAGCACTTTAAATTTAAACTTAATATTATATAGGAAATTAACTTTAAGTGTGAATTTCAAATAAGGTAATACTGAGTGATTGAAATCAAAGTGGCTAAATAACACTGTAGAATTATCAACGTTATCAGCAAAGTTCTGGTTAGAATGGATTTAAATTATTCTAACCCGCCCTGGCTCGTTTGGCTCGGTGGATAGACTGCTGGCCTGTGAGGGGTCCCAGTTTCAATTCTGGTCAAGGGCACATGCCCGGGTTGTGGACTCAATCCCCATTGGGAAACTTGCAGGAGGCGGCCGATCACTAATTCTCTTTCATCATGAATGTTTCTATCTCTCCCTCTTCCTTCCTCTCTGAAATCAATAAAACTTATAAGAAATAATAAATAAATTATTCTATTCGATAATCCAATTTTACACACCAAATCTTTAGGATTTTGATAAGGTTTTTCTGCTCTAGCTGCCATAATTTTGTTCATAGTAGCTGCTCAGCACATCCCTTCACCCCAGTTTCTTTGTTTTTTATGGACAATGTGACTGGTGATTTATGTTTATTCTTTTTTCCCTCCCTCTCTTTGGGTCTTTAGATCTCTAATAAGGATTGCCAGCTAAAACTATAATGTGGTTTTGGTTTTACTTGGAAGACTGTTTTCACTTGAAAGTTAAATACTGTTCTATGCTACACCCATTTTTAGCCTAAAAAAAAACTTATCACAATCTAAAATTCAGAATTGTAGATAAGTATATGTGTCTTTTACCATTTCAGTATCTTAATCTTTGTTGTGTCACTTAGTTCATGGGAATATACAGTGCAGTACATAAAGACTAAATTGTCTTGGACTAAATAACACTGTTCTTTTCCAACCCAAAATATATTTCTTTGTGGGAATTTTAAAGCATTTTTCACTGAAAAAGAAAACAGTTTGCTTCTTACGGAAAATTAAAATACAAGAAGCAAAAAGAATTTTAAGACTCATAATCCCACATACCCACCAATAATCTTTTAATATTTTTGGTTCTCTTAAACTATTTTCTGGAGTAGAGAGTGTGTGTATGTGCATACACACTCCCATGTGTGAAATGTCGGGTTTAAGAAACTAGGTTACAGATAATATTTCATAACCAGCCTTTTCATTAAAGTTAGGAACATCTTTTTCATGTTTGTAGATAAAATTCTATCATGTTGATTTTTTTAAAGTTGCGTTCCATTGTACCATAACTTAATTAACCAGAGTTCCTTAGTTTAGCTTGCTCCCAGTTTACTTGCACTAAAATGTTCTTATATGTACAACTCTTTTCCATTTCATTGTAGCTTAAATTCCCAGAGGAAGACTTTTGAGTGAAAGGTGTGTCCTGAGTTGCAGTCCTGTCATTTGTTATGTCTCCCATTACTACTGAACTAACACCATGTAATCAGCATTCAAAAAAAAACCTATTAGTTTTATGATGAAAAAATTTTAGTGTGCCAGTTTTTAACTTCTTTGTTTAGATCAAAGTTCTTTTTACTCTACAATTGCTATGATACAATTATAACACATGGTCAAAATATTTATATTTTAGCATTTTGCAGTATGACTCATCAATTATTATTGCTTTTTTAGCTTTAGTTTTTCTTACCAAATGTTTGGTGGGTTGTAGTGATTGTTTCCCATCAGCCTTAATTTTTATCATTACCTATAGTGATTGAATTATAAATGCCTTCAAATTCACTGGCTAGTATATCTCTATTAGATGGTGCTATAAAGCATTTATTTAAGGTATAGTCAATTAGCATTTCAAGAACAGTGATTCAGATGTATGCAAAGAAGTAGAGATGCAAAACAGGTTTTAAAATAGCTGCAGGACAGTTTTTCATTTTGTTTTTCTTATTTGTAAGAAAGTAAATCATGCACACTTTGGGCAGACAGCATTCCAGAGGTGAAGGACAGACAGTTCATGTGACTGTCACATTTCTTGCTTTCCAACCTGAATTTACTTTGTTTCCACCGTTCATCTGGTGTCACTATGAATTTTTTTAACCTTTTTTATCTTTAGGGAAGGTTTTTTTCCTGCAAATTGGTGACTCCATATGCCACATATAAGTGGATATTAAAAA
The DNA here is from genome assembly GCF_014108245.1 of Pipistrellus kuhlii. Taxonomy (NCBI): domain Eukaryota; kingdom Metazoa; phylum Chordata; class Mammalia; order Chiroptera; family Vespertilionidae; genus Pipistrellus; species Pipistrellus kuhlii. Next base: position 12,519,219 of record NW_023425515.1, read on the forward strand.
CTGACAACTCATTTGTTTTATAGTTCATTCCAGTAGCTTTTTAGGAGCCTGTTATGACACCTTCAAACACAGAATTTTAGAATAAATGTCAGTACATGCAATTAGAGCTAATTAGGGGGTAAATTTGAACAAGTAGAGGATTACTTCTGTCAGTTGAAGTAGTGGTCTGATTTGATATCCTTTGAGTATTACAAAAACAAATTTAGCTCTATATATTCTATGCTGCTATGCACTAAGAATTTCATACTAGACTTTCAGTAAGAACGTGGATAGCTTCCATCATGTTCTCATTACAGTTACCCTTTTGCATAATAAATTACCTATGGACAAACTGCCCTGTGCAATTTGGGAGCCTCGCCACAATGTGATTATTCAAACTTAAGTAAATTAGAAGTTTAGTTCCTCAGTCACACTGGCAGCATTTTAGTGTATTGGATAGCACAGATATAGAACACATCCATTATTACAGAAAGTTCTGTTGGACACTGCTGGTTAAAAAACAGGTAGCTACATTAGGGGTAGCATTGAGTCTGGATTGTTATTTTCATACCCTATTATAATAAACAGTTGTTATGTAGGTGTGTTTCCCCAGCTTCCCAACTGTTCTAATGAAAAAGTAAAATTCTCTGAGAGACGTTTTTTCTTTTTAACAAGGCATTTGCAATTTTTGCCTCTCCTATCAGCACAAGAACTCAGACCTACCCTGGCTTCCTTGGTTATTGAGGTTAAGTTTATCCTTTAACGCTAGAGACCTGGTGCACGAAAATCATGCACCGGTGCAGTTCCCAGGCCTGGCTGTCAATCAACGTGCAAGCATCTGACATGGAAAGGCAGGTCTCAGCTGACCTGGGCCTCCATGCACCCCATTCCACCTGAGTCACAGTGCCCGAGTCCCCATGTGCAGAGATGCAGCTAGCATGGCTGGGCTCAGTGTGGACCTCTGTGCTGCCCAGCGGCACCGCACGGAAGCCAGGCAGGTAGCATACTTTCTCCCAGCCAGCCTCACAGACCAGCTCCTGTGGCCCTGGCAGCTGCAACCCAGCTCACCCAGAAGTTGCCGTGGTGAGTACAGAGCAGGCACCTGGCACCTGAGCACGGGGCCTTCCCTAGCGTGCGAGCCCTGGCGTCGTGGGGGCGGGCAGCAGGGGGATAAGAGTGAGCTCGGCAGACACCCCGCATTCTCACCGCACCTCAAACCCCATCACCCCCGCTCCCAGTGTGTCGCCAACACCTGCCATGTTCCACGCCGCCCCCTGGTGGTCAGTGCATATCATAGTGAGCAGTCATATTCCCAGTCGGAAGTCCTGGTCAAACGACTGCCCAAGGGGACAATTTCCATATTAGGCTTTTATTATATAGGATTATATCTCTGCACTCCTGCCTCACTGAAATTTGCCCTCATATTTCACTTACTGAATTTAACTGCTTAATCCTTCTCTCAGCACACACAAAATCTTTAAAAAGGAATTAAGCATCTCTAAGCTGAAATCTGCTGTCTAAAGACCACCTGTTGCTGTATCTTTCTTTAGGGCAGTGATTCTCAAAATATGGAAAAACAAGTTGCTAAGCCCATCTGTATATTGGCTTGCTATGGTTGCCAGTAATTCCATCTGTTAGCAATGCAAAAATAAGCCAGTACCTATTACTTTTAAACAGTATGTTGGACACTTGCACATGGTGACTCTTCAGTGACTCCTGAGTTAGCTAAAGGCCTGGGGGGGAGGGGGAGGGAAGTGGGGCACTCTATCACAGTGCCCACTATGGCACATAAGGCAACCTGTTGTGGGTTTGGAAAGGAAGTCAATGCTCTAACTATCCATCCTTTCCATCTCACTTTTGGTCTAATCTACCTTTAGTCTTATGGTAGGATAGTCTGAGCGGCTTCCCACTGAGTGGCTGGGATTAGAAATAGATATAATGAATAATGCTTTTTGAATCATGACTTGGTTACTGCTGCTTGCTCATCAAATGCAGAATAATAGCCTGAGTGAATTGGGTGTCAAAGTATCATTGGAACTAGCAGTATTTACATGGAAGCCACCCAGACCCATGTCACTGCACAGCCTTAGAATAGTACACGTGTCACCATGGCTGCAGAGCCTGCGAGGTTGCCGGTACCTGCTAGGTCATAGGTACTTACTCATCTGACGGAAATGGTAACTGTTTTGAATTGAAGAGCACTTGCCCTATCTCAGCCAGTAACTCCTGCTCATTACTAACCAGTTGCTGCCAGATCTTCTTTGGTTTTTTGGTTTTTGTTGGTTTGTTTTTAAGAGAAACCAAGAAACTGAAAATTGGATGTGGATCTTTTTTCTTTTTTCTTTTAAGACACTCATAGTCTAAACAAAACTTCAACATGGATCCAGACTTCAGGATGTGGGTGTGCCACCTCTACTTCCACAGCTTTTCCTCTATTCCTTTTTTTTTTTTTTAATGTTTTTTTTAATTCATTTCAGAGAGAGAACAAGCGAGGGGGAGAGAGATAAAAACATCAATAATGAGAGAGAATCACTGATTTGTTGCCTCCTGCTCACCCCTATTGGTGATCAAGCCCACAACTTGGAAATGTGCCCTGACCTGGATTCAAACCGTGACCTAGTTGTCAGTGTGTGTCATAGTGACCAGTCATTCTGCAGTTCGGTCAATTTGCATATTAGGGTTGTATTATATAGGATAAGAATCTTATCCCCAAAACAAAGACATAACATCTCAGTACAATAAAATGAAGCTATTTCCACATTTTTAAAAAGTTTTTAGTAAACTTTTTAATTGATTTCAGAGGAAGAGAGAGGGAGAGAAACATCACTGAAGAGAGAGAATCATGGATCTGCTGCCTCCCGCACACCCCACACTGGGGACCGAGCCCACAACCTGGGCATATGCCCTTAATTAGGAACAGAACCTGGGACCTTTCAGTCTGCAGGCCGACACTATCCACTGAGCCGAACCAGCTAGGGCTATCTCCCCATTTTTTACAATTAGCATTTACTTAAAGCTCCGGATTCTTGATATGGGCAGCACATCAGCACCCAGGTGCTTGTTCTCTTAGCAACCAAAATAGGACCATCATAAAAAGGAAAATACCTCACTCTTGGAAAATTCTTTAAGCTAGGCGAAATGTGAGCCTTCATAAAGAAAAGATTTTGAAGCAGTACCACACAAATTGTCGGAAATGTGTGAAGGCAATATGTTTAAAATTCCTTCACAGCATGTTAACAACCTAGAACTTAAATCATAACTAAATTTTCTTGACTCATTTAAATATTAAGGGAAAACACAGAAACCACCATTTGGAAAACCAGTAGTGCCAATTTTCTAATTCTGTTTTAAGTCTGAAGTTACAGTTGAAGTGCTTGCTACCACGTATTATAGCTTTACCTCCAGCTACTGGTTGTATTCTATTTGGAATACCACATTACTTTAACCACATGTGTCAAACACAAGGCCCGCGGATTTAGGCTGGATTTTAGATTTTGGCCCCTTCTCTGATTGAGTTCGACACCCCTAAGCCATACCTTTAACTGGGAAATAAATGTAGTGATCAGAGTCAGATGATACCATTCAAGAGTGTGAACTACATAGCCCAGAAGTATGAGTGTGGTCAGCTGAGAGATCGTGCTGTGTAACGAATCAGTTGGTGAACCATCAAGAAAAGATTGCTTGCTTAGCCCTGGCTGGTTTGGCTCAGTGGATGGAGTGTTGGCCTGCGGACTGAAGGGTCTTGGGTTCGATTCTGGTCAGGGGCACAAGCCTGGGTTGTGGGCTTGATCCCTGGTAGAGGGCATGCAGGAGGCAGCTGATCAATGATCCTTTCTCATCATTGATGTTTCTATATCTCTCCCTCTACCTTCCTCTCTGAAAACAATAAAAATAAAATATTATTTTAGAAAAGACAAGATTGCTTAGCTTTGCTCATTGCAACCAAATCATAAGTAAGGTCTCCAAAAGGTTAGGTGGAAAAGATGAGGATAATGGGCATGTGATAGAATGTCAGTATCCTGGGGGCTATTTTGGAGTGTCATCTTATTATGTCACTATGATAGATTAAAAGTGAATTCATCTTCAAGGGGAACTTAAAGAATTGAAATGATGATAGCATGCCAGATGGGTTAGTGGGAGGGTTCTCAAAGGATGTGAGAGTAGCATAACAAAATCAGGGAGGGAAGGAAAACTATTGAATAGAGACATATTAACTTTTTTTAAATGCCACTGTTCATAGGGAAATATAATGCCTATGTAAATTTCTAAAAGCCTCTATCTAAAACTAGTACTTTTAAAAAATTAGCAATTATAATTGCCAATTAGGGCCTTGGTTCTCTAAAAATAATGACCTCATGACAAAAACAAAGTCACATGGACATCATTGAAGTGTTTTTTTAAAGAAGTTACATAGTTAGGATGTCAATTACATTGGCCTTCAAAACTTTTATTAATAAGCAAGTTGTAGTGCAGTTTTTGTTGAACTGGTTTAGAAGTTCCTTATAACTCGGCTCTTCAAAAGTCTCAACTCAGTCCATTGTGATTAGATTCCGTCCCTATCAAAAACTACTGAGGAAACAAATTAGTGCTCAAAGCTGTTTATATTGTAAATGCAATGAGATTGTAGAGTCAGTTAGGAACCTCTAGAATCTCTGAAAAAAAGCAATTGTTTTTTCTCTTATATTAATTCAAACTGATGAGGTGGAAAAAAACCAAAATCACTTCAAGAGTTTATAAGATGGCATGTATATTGGATACAAATTAAATGTGCTACTTCCATTTTCTAGATTAAAAAGTAATTTGTTCAAGTATCTGAAGTAGTCAATGCATTATAAATTTTTAAATTTTTTGTGTCCTTTGCTACTGCATGGGATATTTTAAATTATGTTTATATAGCAGATATTTTCCAAATGAACTTTAAAACTCAGTCAGGTTTTACATTTTTAGTGAGCTGAAAGAAGAGGTACAGATCTGGGTGCACAAGCTGCAGTTTACATAAAGCAATCTTTTAAAATACTCAGTCTATGTAAATTTCTGTTGGAAGTACGTAATTGAATAGAAGTTCCTGATTGTGCTTGCTTGGCAGGTTGAATGATGCCCCAGGAATGGCATCTCTGTATCAGTGCCACTCTCAGTTCTTCAGACTAATGGCCCGTTAGACTAAATGTGGGAGCGAGTTTACTGGAAGATGTCTCTATTTACCTCTGAGCAGCCTGGCCTGGCAGCACTGCCCTCCTGATTCCCTGGCTGGGATGGGGGGGAAATCTCATTGCAGTAGACCTTGAATGATAATGGGCAATAAGTGTTGTTGTTGTTTTTTTATATGATTTTAATTTTCCTTTATCATTTAACTACTTTTTCTGGAGTCCTCACTGAATGCCAGGCACTGTGACATTGAGGATGCATGTAAAATAGAGACCCTTTAAAATAGTGACCCTATCTCACAGAACTTGCTACAGGAACTAAAGGCAGGTGAAGAGGCAATTGGAGAATCTAGTATTGAACTGATAGATGTATTGGTCAGAAAAGGTTTCTTAGAGGCAATGAGAACTAGACAGGAGATGATCCAGACAGTGTAACGGGAGTGGTAATGGAGTGAAGCAGGATTTGAATTGTATTGCTAGATTTTATGGGGCAGAGTCTGTTAAGGTGGGCAGCAGACCATCTCAGAAGGTAGGGGAAGAGGTGAGGAGCTGCCACGGAGGATGCCAGGTCTCTTCCTTAAGAGGCTGGTGATCCCAGGCTCAGGAAGAGGATCCGGGATTGGGGATTGGGTAGTGAGGAGGGAGGAAGAGGAGTTTATTAAGCGGGTGAGTTTGAGAAGCTCACAGAACATCTAAGTGGAAATGTGCATTGTGTCAGAACTCTTGCCATGACACTTTTCCCCCCCCCATGTCTCTTTTAGGGGCCTTTTCTCCTGAATTTCTGAAAGAATCTGAATTATTAGTCACATATACTATAGTATATATTTTCACAGTAAATTGAATAAGGTGGTTCTCTGATTTGCTGTTCATCTCAACAGATTACAATCTGGAATTTAAAAAAAAAAAAAAAAAAAGCCTTAACTTTTAAAAGCCCACATTATTTTTTATTTTTTATTTGTATGTTACATTGACCCGTTGTTAAAGCTCCAGGGTACATTGGGAAATTTATTGTTTCATATAATTTTTAATACAATTTCTGAAGTTTCTAGATAAATTTTTAAAATTTAACAGCAAAATTACTTTGGGTAGCCTAGTTTAAAACCTAGAACCCTTTTTATATTATAAAGTATAATACTTTTGTAATTAAAGTCTCCTTCAAGTCAATATAAGAAAAAATTCTTTAGCATATAAAAAGGGTTCTAGGTTCTAAACTAGGCTACCCAAAGTAATTTTGGGTAACTACATGGATTAGAGTTGTGCAATGGAATGAGAATGAGACTATTTACTGTTTGGCCAGGGGACTGGCTAGTCATCTTTTGGCAACAACACCTAACAGTTTATAGAGCTTGAGGAAGCTCTTTAATAAATTTTCTGAAGACAGAAAAGTAGGTGGTTTCAAGTTTTCTCTATCTATCTGCTGTGTATCCTGAGTTGTAAGAATTACAAATATCAGAATAGAGCTACCTGTAATGTAAAGGCCAAGAGTGTAAATATAAATTGCTTGTTCCTTATTACTATTTTTATTTTATATTTTATTGACTTTTTACAGAAAGGAAGGGAGAGGGATAGGGAACATCGATGCGAGAGAAACATCGATCAGGCGCCTCCTGCACACCCCCTACTGGGGATGTACCCGCAACCAAGGTACATGCCCTTGACCAGAATCGAACCTGGAACCCTTCAGTCCACAGACCTATCTATCCACTGAGCCAAACCGACAGGGCTCATTATTTTATTTATATTGTATACAATAACATACCCCGAGATAAATGTTAAAATTGAATCTTTTAAGTTCTTAAAAAGGTGTTGCTATTCATAGGAATTTAGCATTACTAAATATATAGTTAAATTGAAGCCGAATTATTAGACCATATTTTATGTTGTTGGAATTTTTCCTCTCATTTGCAAACTATCAGTGACTCAGTGTTTTCCTAAGATTTGTAATGCAATTTAGAAAATGAAATTTTCTCATCTTGTTGTTTTGTTTTGTTTTGTTTTTAATAGGAATTCCAAAATCTAATCTCTTGCACACCACATCATTAAGGGGCCATAAAGACTGCTTTGAAAAATACCATTTGATTGCAAACCAGGATTGTCCTCGATCTAAGCTTTCCAAAAATACTTATTATGAAGACGTTAAAGCCATCTTGAGTAAGAAGATAAACTGGATTATACAGTACGCACAAAATAAGGATGTGGATTCGGATCCGGAATGCTCTAAACGTCCTCAGCATCACCTGTTTAATTTCAGGCATAAGCCAGATAAAAAGCTACTCCCACTCCCACAGTTTGACTCCCAGGTACCAAAGTATTCTGCAAAGTGGCTAGATGGAAGCACGGGTGGCCTCTCAGACTGTACACAGAGAATATTGCAGCAGAGGGAAAACTCAGACTTCGGGCTCGCTGTGTTACAAGGGTCAGGTGCCACTTTGTGCCACAATAGTGTATTGTGGCCTCCTGCTCACAGCCAGGCACAGAAGAAAGAAGACAGCATCTCCAGTCCACAGGCTAGTGTCCAGACCCAGCATCCACGTTACAGCAGAGAGGAGTGTAAGTAAATGGGAGAAAGATGGAGGTTGGCATTTCATTGGGTGGGTTTTTGGTTTTTGTTTTTTTTACATATTTACATAAGGGATGTTTCAGGAATTTTTCGGTAGACTCATAGATTTGCTAAAGTATTTAAATGATAAGTTCACCCCATAAAAAAATTGAGGCGGGTTAAAACTCTCCATCAGCTCTCTGTGTGTCCTATGCATTAGAATTCTGCAGTACCATGATTTGTTTTGCCATTTAAATGATTAAATAAATGGAGTCAACAAACTGAATTAGAAGGTTCAGGCTTCATCTAGTTTAGAAATAAAGCCTCAACAGTTGGCTCCCTCACATTGTCACATTGCCAATCCCTGTGAGATTAATTGACTGGGAGTGGCATTTCAAAAGCGAAAATGTGACATTTTACTGAAGGCCAAAGGTAATGTGGTAAAGGGGGGGAAAGTGACTCATTCAGCCTGCGTCTACAGAAACTCACAGAAGCTAAGATAATTTTAGTTGACTTAAATCGAATTATTATAGAGCAAGAAGGGACCGTGGGTATATTTTTGTAAAACTTCTTGACTCTACATATCTAAGATCACATAACTAAATAGATAACTTCGTTTTTCAGACTGTTTCCAAAGTTTCTCACGGGATCATGAACTATGTAGTATTTCAGCAAAATTGACTTGACTGGCACTTTGTAAAAATTGAAACAAGATTGGATATATCAGGATCCAGTGGATCTAAGTGCTTTTCAGTGAAACTTTTGTTGCAGGAGGACGTACTGTGGGTTGAGGTTAGGATTCAAAAATTCTACTCTGCGGGGGTTAATGAGTGAATCCTAGAATACTGCTGAGCTTTATGTTGGCAGATAAGTACAATTTTTTATTATTTTTAAATACAGATTTTTAAAAAATAGGATATTGTGTTAGTGATGTAGGCAGCTTATTTTCCCAAATTGTTGTAATGATAATGAATATATTTTCATGTTTCAGTGAATTCGATGACTTCTGGTGAGGTAAAGCAACTGAATGCAAAGCTCCAACAGCGAATACAGGGTAAAGAATCAATGTCAGTGTTTTTTTTGCCTGTGAGAATTTTGATACAGAAAATCCCCTACCACAGGGTACCATAGCTCCATCTGCAATTAAATTAGAAAATTGGATTAGAACCTGTTAGAGTGGAAGTGAAAATGGAGACAACTTTCACCTCTACCTTCTTACTAATATTTTACTATGCAAGCGAACTCCATAACAGGTCTTTAAGGTATTATTAGCCCTGGCTTTGAACAGTTTCAAACACAAAAATATTAAGAACAGCATAGTGAACTCCTTGACCCATCTTCATCAGCTTCAACTATTAAAAAAAGCAGAGCTAAATTTTCTTTCATCTCTACTTTCACCCATTCCCATTACCCCACCCCCAGCATGGAGTATTTAAAAAATAAATAAATAAAGATTTAAAAAAAAAAAATATATATATATATATATACATATATATATATATATATATATACACACACACACACACACACACACACACACATTTGTTGTTGTTGTTATTACTCCTCACCTGAGGATATTTTCCTATTGATTTTTAGAAAGAATGGAAGGAAGGGGGAGAGACAGAGAAACATTGATGTGAGAGAGACATGTCGATTGGTTGCCTCCCACAGCAGCCCAGGGGATCAAGCCCGCAATTGAGGTACATGCCCTAGACCAGAATTGAGCCCGGGACCCTTCAGTCTGCGGGCCGACGACCTATCCACAGAGCCAAACCTGCTAGGGCAGCTAATGAATCTTCAACATCATGAAATACAGTGCTAACGCCAATAGTTTAATAGTTCGTGTTCAGAATCCCAGTTGTCTTCTCTTCTCTTGTTTTCATGACCTATTCCCATTTCGGTGAGTAAACTACATTTCAGAGACAGTTCAGTTGCTTACAGAAATCATGCATTCATTCAGTATCAGATTCTAAATCCTGTCTTTATAACCTCAAAGCTAAGTGGTATTTCTTGACCACACATTCTCTCAGAATAACCTATAATAATAAAAGGGTAATATGCTAATTAGGCTGGACGTCATTCTGGGTGTCCTTCCTGATGAAGCCGGGGCTGGAGGGAAGCCAGCCTGGGTCCCGGGTGCCTGCCAGTGGCCGGAGTGAGGCTGATGCCGGCAGCGTGGGAAGGAAGGCCTGCTCTTGCATGAATTTTCCTGCATTGGGCCTTTATTAAAATAATAATAGTAATAGCAGCTTACATTTGTCAAGTACTTATTCTGTGGTACTTGAAGAAGTTAGAGCCTTTTCTATTTCATTATTATTTCCAAGTATGACCTGTTGAATCCTTACAGTAACCCTATGAAGGTCCTACTCTCATCGAGTTGATACATAAGGGGAATGGAAACATAGCTTATAAGTTACTTGCCTGAGACTTTTGAGAACCAGGACTAAATATCCCAGGCAGTCTGATCCCAAAGCCTCTTAGAGGGGTTTCAGACCTAGGCATCAATGTGCACTTATTTCCCATAAGTCATGTCAGGTACTGACCGAACCTGTTTCTCTTTCAAATTGAGAAAGCGTCTCAGGTAATAGTGACTACGATTCCAGTTACGCATATAAATAGTCATTGTTATAACGCTTAGGTTTCACTTGATGGAGAAGAGGAATACTCTATTCCAGCTGACTGTGCAAAGTATGCAACACCCTAATGATCAAACTGCTTCCATTGTGTCGATTCACTTTTTTCCCTTCCTTTATCCTCACACAGGGTATGTCTATTGATTTTTAGAGGGGAAGAGAGAGAGAAACATCGATCGATTGCCTCCCACGTGCACCCCAACAGGCATTGAACCGCAACCTAGATGGGTGCCCTGACTGGGAATCGAACCCACAACCCTTGGTGTATGGAATGATGCTCCAAACAACTGAGCCACCCAGCCAGGGCCGTATCAAATCAGTTTAATTGCAAACACTCACCCAATGCATGTTAAAGTTGAAGCATAAATCAAAGCATTAGCTCTCTGTGTGCTAAAATGGAACTTCTTTTTAAATCCTTACAGAAGTGTTTGAAGAGTTAACACGCCAAGTGCAAGAAAAAGATTCTCTGGCCTCAGAGCTCCACGTCCGCCACGTTGCCATCGAACAGCTTCTCAAGAACTATTCCAAGTTGCCCTGTGTGCAAGTGGGGCGGACGGGCATCAGGTCCCACCTGACATGAGCAACGGAACTGAACTTACACTCACTTCCTGTGCCCTGCCACTTCCGGGTCTGGCAGGCTTGCAGTGTGGTCACTAAGTTTGTAGAACTTACAGGCAGTATTCAACATTTATGCGAGAGAAAGCAGATCCTCACACTCTAGTCTTCTAGGGTTCATCATTTTGGCTCATTTGGGGAATTTTTTCCCCCTTAATTACTGAGTGGCCCTCCCTAACTTTAACCACATGTGACTGTTTAAGTATACTGTTACAGTGTGATTTTATGAAACATAGTTTAATGTAATTCACCTCTCAAAACAGTAGAAGGTTAACAGACACCTTGGATTAGTCTGAACTACTAAAGATAACAATTTTAAGAGGGAAGTTAAATTCATAATATCACCTCGTATTTATTATGAGCAATATTTTAATATGAAAATTTTATATATAAAAATGCTATTTTAGGTACCTTTCCATTCTCTTTATAAATGTGTATTTGAATGGCTCTGTGTATTATATTTACACTTTCACGTGTGAATATCTTACCCATGTTTCAGATCTTACTGCATTTTATTCTCTTAATACACTGCTTTTACAACTATTACCTTGTTTTCCAAAGATAAATGTATTTTGGAGTAGAAATTTATCTAGTTGAATTGTTTAACTTCTAATAACTCTTATAAAGAGGAATTAATTCCTTTTTAAAGCAAATAGGCAAGAAAATAAAATATGTAATTTTTTCTAACAAAAGCAGATCTGAGCTTGTTCAGGAAGAAAATGCTAATCTAGCTTTTATATGTCAACAAGTCTGCATAGAAGTTAGAGTCTCTTCTCTTTCATTATTATTTTCATTCTACTGACTTTGATGTATTAGAATTTGGACAGAGTAAGTCAAGCCTTACTTGTAAGTCAAATAGATTATCTTCAAGTTGAATGTACTGTTAAATTATTGCCCTATCTTTGAAAAAAAGTTAGTTATTTTGTGTGCCACTTGGGATCATAGTTCAAGAATCCTTAAACTGTCCAAATTCTGTTTCACTGAAATTAGTGCCTAAAGAAAGCATTCTAGGGCATTTTTCTAAACTTTGGAATCTAAAGGGAAAGAGAAGATTGCTTGACCCAGGAAAACAAAACTCTAATTCAAAAAAAGAAGCCCCTTTTTTTTTTTTTTTTTTTTTTTTCATTTCGGAGAAACGGAAACATCAGTTTGTTTTTCCACTTATTTATGCATTCATTGGTTGATTCCTGGGGATCAAACCCAAAACCTTGGCGCATTTGGGTGATGCTCTAACCAATCGAGCTACCGGTCAGGGCTAAGAAGTTCGTTTTTTAAAAGGATTTTATATGTTGCCTATGTTTCCAAAGAGCTCTGAACTAATGGCTCAAACAGCTAGATAAGTTTTTCATTTATCATAGTAAAGGCCACAGCCAATGTAAAATTAAAATGGACTGTAAGTTCGTTTTCAGCTGGTGTTTAGAATGTGTTTATAAGGTGAGGTCCTTTGCTTGAAAGAATCTTCAGGGAAGCCCATAATTTGGTAGTGCCATGCATACAAAGATATAAATGACTTCTGCCTTAAATTTGGCAGCCTGCCCTGTCCTGACTTGGGTCAGATTTTAGTCGAACAGAAACGCTATTTGACTAAAGCAAAGGAACACCACAAACTAGTAGAAACAACTTTTTTTTATAATGCTAGAATGTTTTAAATTTGCCCAAGAGTATTACTTGATAATCTCATTCATTTTTGTTTTTGTTTTTTCTTTAAAGTATGTCATAACTGCTTTTTTGGAGGGAGCTTGGAAAAGATGTTTTCAGTTTCTCTCAATTCTTTGAGTTATCCAAAATGAATTGAAAACCCAGGAGTGGGGACACATTGCCTTAAGAGTTCGATAAGCTTTAAATTGAATATGTGCAATATCAAAATCTAGGAATTTATTTACAAATTAAATAGAACCTTTTCCGAATGATGCCAGTAGGTATCTCATTGTTGGTTGTTTTGGTCACATTTTCAAATTTGACTTGACTCTCTTTTGGCAGAATTCATTACGGTTGTTACCAGCCAGTGTGCTTGCACATATTTGTGTTTCTATTTAGATCACTTTGGGACAGCCATGAAAGTCTGGGATGTGTTGAGTTTGATGGTAGCTGCATATTTCTGGAATGGGAGCCATATGGTGCAGCCTTGAACACAACAGTGCTATCCAAAGAAAGTATGTGCTTGCTTCTTAAAGAATTTCTGGCAAATGTGCAGGTTTACTAATGAGTGAGGACAATTAGATGGGATGACGCACGTGCCAAGGTCTTAATTAGGGACTCCGATTTATCCCATTTAGATATTTCTACTTAAGATCTCCAAGGGAAAGGTGCTCTTTAAAAATGTCTGGTGCTGGTACACACACTAGTACTTTATTTGGATAAAATATTCTAGTAAAAAAAAATTGTTATTTTGCACAGCAGTTTTTCCAAATATTTGATAAACTTATTTTATATTCTAATGTTAGTTTTTTTTAGTTGAATATGAAATTCCTGTATATTTTAAAATAAGGCTAAGAGATACTAGCCTTGAGAGACTATGAAATACCACAAGTATTGGTTACCATACTAGGCTATTCTTCTGTACAGTCGGTGGGAAAATTTTACCTATGCTTTCAGTTTCAAAAATGGCAAAAGAGAGGCAAGTTATCTGTTATTAATTTTAGAGCTTATATGGTTAAGGGGAATGAATTACGACTGATTTTTTTTCATGTTACCCTATATAATAAAAGGCTAGTATGCAAATCGAGTGAACAGCGGAACAACTGTTCACTATGACGCACACTGATCACCAGGGGGCAGATGCTCAACGTAGAAGCCGCCTCCTGGTGGTCATTGCGCTCCCACAGGGAAGGGAAGAGCCACTCAGCCCAAAGCCGAGGCTCAAGGCTGATGAGCAGCAGCGGTGGCAGGAGCCTCTCTTGCCTCCACTGCAGACCCTTGGGGGATGTCTGACTGAGAGGGCGCAGGCCGGGCTGAGGGACCTCCCGACCCCCAGTGCACGAATGTTGTGCACTAACTAGGCCTCTAGCAGTTATATATTTTATTGATTTTTGTACAGAGAGGAAGGGAGAGAGATAGAGAGTTAGAAACATCAATGAGAGTCATAGATCAGCTGCCTCTTGCACACCCCCTACTGGGGATATGCCCGCAACCAAGGTACATGCCCTTGACTGGAATCGAACCTGGGGCCCTTCAGTCCCCAAGCCATTGCTCTATCCATTGAGCCAAACTGGTTCCGGCTAATTGAGTTTTTAAAAAACCAGTCTAAAGTCAAAGTGATTGTGACTATCTAAGATTGTTCTGATTAAAATTTTCAAATCTGTCCAGCCTTTTGTCATCCTTTGGTCTTATAATATCCCAATTTGTCTTATTAAATTTTTTTTAAGTCACACACTTAAGATCCCAGTATTAGGTGATGCAGTCAGCAGATTAATATTTTTTAGTTTCTTATGCATAATGTTGGAGCAAAGAAATGCGCTTATTTTTTCAAATTATATGCTCAATTCACCACAAAGTGCCCATTTATATATATATATATTTGAGGATTATTTTTAAAATAAGTTCATGTTGGAAAGTAGTTTCAGAGATACAGTCAATATATTCTATTTTGTTGGCATCTTGACATTTCCTCGGGTTTTTCATTTTACTATATTTACCACTGAAGATGGTTTAAAGTGCTTGCTTGCTTTGTTTGTGTATCTTTTACTTTGAAGTTTACCTTCAAGTCTGTTTTTGGTTCTATTTGTGTATGTTTGCCATTTTGGGTTTTATTTTGATTTTTTTAAAGAAATTTCCTTGCATTTTTGTAAAATGAAATACAAAATGTATGTGCTCTAAAGTTAAGTAGGAACTTTTAGAGGATAAATTATTTGTGTAGCTTAATAGGAGATTCAGGTTAGCAGCCAAAAAATTAGGTTACATGACATGAAAACTTTTTAAAGGGTATAGTGTAAAGTTTTTGTAGTGTTATTTTGCTGATTTGTGCCAGTAAGTTTACTGACAGATGTTATGGATTATGCTAAGGTAAGATGTTTGAGTATTTTCAAGTACTTAATAAGTTTAGTACTCTTAAAATTTTTCCTTAAATATATTCAGATGTGGCTGTAAAAAAAAAAAAAAAGGTAATTGATTTTATTTCAGTGTTTAATTGCATTTTTCACTTTAGGTTGGTAGAAATAGTTATTTGAGAAAATTAGTGGCAAAAAGCAGTGAGAGACAGAACTCAACAGGTTATTCTTGCCAAGTTCAGTCTTTTGGTGATGGAATGAGAGAGGGCTGACTTACCTGAATGTGGAGGTAATAGGGCTCTGGCACAAGTGCAGGTGTCTCAGAGGAGGGATAGAAAACTGTGGAATAACAAGGTTTTGTCTTGTGTCTCAGTATTTTCATTCCCTTCGTCCTTTCCTAATTGTCCTTGCTATAAAGTTGTCCAGTGTATTCAGCAATTTGGTCATGTTGCTGAGAACCAAGTCACAGCAAGTCTCCAGCATTAAGATTTCTTTTAGCATCTAGTTTGTAGCATACTTTTTCTATTCTTTTTCATTTATGAGAGTCCAGATGATGACTGCAGTTAGCGATACTGGAGTAAAATGAGTATTGTCCACTCTCATTCCCCCCAAAAAGTGTTAGTTGAACTTCCCTCGCCTACACACAAGGCAAAGGGAATTTTAGTAAATACGTGTTTCTTATTTCTTTCAAACATGTAGAATGCTTATTTCCATTCGACTATCTTGAAAAGAGGTCGTTTGGGAAATGTTTAGTGACAACTTCTGTTTTAAAGCTATTCTTACTTTGACAATATGTTGTATGTGTTAAACTTGCTTTAAGTCTGAGTAGCTTACACTATGGTCATTGAACTTCATCTCTGTGGTGTTAGACCTTTATTTCACAAAATTGTGCTAAGACATTTGGAAAAAGAAAATTCAGCTGCAATGGTGAAAACCAACTTGGTTTCAAAACAGTTGAGACAATACCGGGCTGTTACACTTTTCTGTTAAAACTGCAATAATTTACATTTTTGTATTGCTCTACTTTGGAACTGTAACTACTTATGCTTGTCTACCATTTTTTATTTTATAACAATAAAACAAATATTTTGTTATCAGTTTCAATGAATATTTTTATAAGAGCTTTTTTTTTTTTTTCCATAGGTGACTTATGTGGGAAAGGGGGATATTTTTTTGCAGGCTTAAGAATTCTACGCTTCGTTTCTTAATTTCTTATGAGAATCTTTTTTTTTTTTTTTGAGACTTAAATGAACATTTTCTCTGTCCCAAGAGTTCAGACACATGTAATAAATTCTTGTCACTGAGTGGATGTCTGTGTAACTTCTTTAATTGGATTGTACTTTACATAACAATAAGTACACATATTTTAAGCATGCTTGAGTTTTAACGAATGCATTACAACTGCATAACCCTCACCCGATTGTCCTTGCTATAAAGGAAATCCCTTTCCATCTCCTTATTCCCCAACCCCTTCCACGCACTGTTCTTTGTCACTGTAATTTGCATCTGCCTACTCCGGAACTTTACATAAATGCTATCATACAGTATGTGCTCATTCGCCTCTGGTTTTTTCACTCATTAGGATGTATTGAAATTCATAGTAATGCAAGCATCTGAAGTGTATTTCCCTTTTTAGCTGAATATATTATAATTTGTAACTGGACATTTGAGTTGTTTCCACTTTGGGGCTAATAGGAATGAAGCTGTTATGAATTTTTTTTAATTGGTTTTTAAAGGAATTTGTAAATGTAACAAAATATTCAAGGTCCCTTATGATTAGTATTATGAATCTGAATATTAAATCACCGTTTTTCCAGGAATGGTTTTTAAAGAAATAATTTTGTAGTACAGAAATTTAAAACTTGGAAACAAAGAGATTGTACAAAAGATCAGAGGCAGAATACAAAATAAGGCATGTTTGAGAACTGAAACACTTATTGAGGTGCTCAGAGCATCTTCACTGTCCTTCAAGTCTCTTCACAAGCTTTAACTGTCTGAGTCACACCGCTTTGTTTTCCAGAAGAGACAATGGTGGCCAAGGAACCACAAAAGGAAGTTGTTCTGTTTAGTTTTAAGTACTTTTAAGTGAAATTAGTCACTTTTCTAAGCTTAAGTTGACTCAGCTAGACCAAGCAAGCAATTGGTAAAATATAAGCCTGCCAACTACTTTCTTGTCTTTGCTTTTGCCCAGCTTCCAACCCTTCTTGAGAATTAAACTATTTCTAAAATTATTTGCTCTCTCTCGCTTTTCAGTGTCATTGTAAGGCCTTGAATCCTTTGCAAGTGTCTTGGAGACTGTAAGTAGTTGTGAGTGTGTTGAGGGGGGACCTGCAGGCAGACACCCTTTTATCTATATAAAAGCCTAAGCAGCCGTCTCAACTAAACAGGCTGCATCGGGTGACCAGGCTGGCAGGGGGGTCTATGAGGGACGACCAAAC
Source organism: Pipistrellus kuhlii (assembly GCF_014108245.1). NCBI lineage: Eukaryota > Metazoa > Chordata > Mammalia > Chiroptera > Vespertilionidae > Pipistrellus > Pipistrellus kuhlii. Next base: position 12,536,553 of record NW_023425515.1, read on the forward strand.
AACCTGAGAGGTAGCAGGCTGGTGGAGCGACCAGGCCAGTGGGTGGGGGGAGGAACAGTTGGGGGTGACCAGGCTGGCAGGTTGTGCGGGGGGGGGGGGGGGGGGGGGGGGGGGGGGGGCAACAGTAAGGGGCGACCAGACCACTGGGTGGGGGGGTCAGTTGAGACAACCAGGCCAGCGGAGGTTCAGTTAGGGGCGACCAGGCTGGTGATGGGGGGGGGGGGGGGGGCGCCCTGTTGGGGGTGACTAGGCCAGTAGGGGAGGGCAGTTAGAGGCGATCAGGCAGGCAGGTAGGTGAGCAATTAGGAGCCAGTGGTCCCAGATTGTGAGAGGGATGTCCAACTGCCGGAACTATTGGGGCCGGCGCATCCACAGCTGGTGCCCGCCCCAATAGTTCTGAGCCATCAGAGCATGGGAGCAGGAGCTGCCAGCAGACAGGGGGCTGAAGTGGGAGGGCCTGGGCAGGTACATGGAGGAACCACCCCTGTGCCTACCACACCCTCGAAGCCCACCAGTTCCTTTCAAGGTGCACAAATGCATGCACTGGGCCCCTAGTATAATTTATATATTTGCACTCAAAGTTTTTCAAAGGTTTGACTTTGGGGATCTGAACTAGGTAATGTCTTAGATCTCTTTATCTTGAAAACCACATGACTTGCTATTACATCAGTAGGGTTTTCTTGTTTGCTTTTAGTTCTCTGCAAGTGGCACAGACCACTGTCACCTCTGGAAGCCAAAAAACTACAACCTCAGCCTCTCTTTAATTTGGGGTGTACCCCCTATTCCTCCCTTGACTATTGACACAAGGAAACTGGGTAGGAAAGGATATGTTCAGAGCAGCTGTGTCTGACTATCAATAGAGGCAACACCTGGTATCCTATGTCCAGTGCGGGCTCCTGGTATTGAGTAGCCATTGCACTGTGTGAGTCTGGCCATGAACCTACTAGTAACTAGTTGGTTCACATTTGTTCCTCCAGGTTCCAAGCCTCCTGGGTGTTCTCTGTCTATTAAATAAATTCCCTTTTAGCCTAAGGCAACTGGTTGTTTTCTCTAGCTTGCAACTGAAACACCATCACACCTAACTTCATCCACTGGACCATGTCCATGTCCAAGGCCCTCCTACTTTGAGATCTTAGAAAATTGGTTTCTAAAAGTGAACTGTGGAGAGCCACTATACACCTACACCGTCCCTCAGGCCCACCTGGACTGCCTGTTGGGCCCGCTGAAACTGAAGGGAAGATGCTAGAAAGAGTAAACCTGTTGGTTCTGCAAATGTCAGTTTTCCTGTTACAAGTGTTCATTGTTCACAGGTGGGTGAGTTTGGAGAGCTTGCTTCCCACTGTCCACCACTGATTACTAAAAGGGCTCAGTGTTTATCTACCAGGATCTTGGAGGAGGTAATCTAATAGAAATAGTGATGATTGCCGAAACTGGTTTGGCTGCAGACTGAGGGGTCCCCGGTTCGATTCCAGTCAAGGGCATGTTCCTTGGTTGCGGGCACATTCCCAGTAAGGGGGTGTGCAAGAGGCAGCTGATCAATGATTCTCTCTCATCAATTTTTCTGTCTCTCTATCCCTCTCTCTTCCTCTCTGTAAAAAATCAATAAAATATATATATTTTTTTAAAGAAAGAAAGAAAGAAAAAGAAACAGTGATGGTCATAACTTTAGCTCTGGGCTTGGCCTGTGTTCTCCCCATTAATATTAAAAGCATCCCAGCCCAGTAAGGACCTGCTGAGAGAATTCTGAGGCAACCTCAGGACTGCCTCTAAACAAAAAGTCAATAACTACTCAATAAAATGCCTAAGGCCTTCATCCATTACGGAATACTACACATTGTCTCCACATATGCTATTCTCCACCCACCTTCACGACTATTTCAGGCTTTTGCTAACTTTCGTTTGTTTTGTCTCCATTTCTCCTCCAGACCAGTGGTTCTCTGATTTTGACTTTTATGGAACATACATCAGTGGGCCACAACCTCCAGAGTTTCAGAATTAATAATCAGGAGTGGGACCCAAGAATTTTCTTCTCACAAATTCCCTGCTGATGCAAAACGCACATTCACGCCACTGCTCCAAACCATCCCTTGCCCCAGAGTTTATTTCCCCAAAGATTTGGCAATGCTACTCCCTTCGCAAAGACGTTTCTAGATTACTATTGCCTAGAGCAGTGTTTCCCAAACTTCTCTCATGATGAGAATCACCTGGTGGAGTAGTTAAATTACAGATTCCTGAATCCTAACTAAGACAGAGCTCTAAGACAGCATTAAGTTAAGTATACAATTTTACCTATATGTTCCCCAAAATTCTAGTTCAGCACTTCTTAGTTGGGATTCAGGAATCTGTATTTTAACTCCACCAGGTGATTCTCATCATGAGAGAAGTTTGGGAAACACTGGCCTATTGCAACCAGGAATTCAATGAGAACAGTTTTAATGGACCTTTGGGAGCAAAAACTGATCACAGTGGATTCAAACTGTGGATGGCAAGTAAGATCGTGGATTTGGGGCATGATCTCGAAGAAGTTTGGTCATAAAGTGAAGTTGAAGACAGAGAGGATGTGTCCAAGGTTGTTTTTGTTTTCTAAGTTGGGAAGTACTTGAAAGTGAATAAATGCTGAGAGGACTGATCTAGTATTATAGAAAGGCTGAAGATGGAGAGGTAACTTGAAGAGATGGAACAGAAGGGCACACTTAGCATGACCTGTCAAGAAGGTTAGGATCACCTCAGGCTTTGACACTTGCTGAGGGTAGGTTAGACTGCAGATAAAAAAAAAAAAAAAAAAAAAAAAAAAGGAGACATATGTACTACTATTTGTAATACGTACTTGAAACAAAACAAAATTTTAAAAAACTGCAGATGAATATATTTGAGGGAGAGTCTTTGTAAAGTAACCGAGAAGGTCCTTGCCTGGCTGCTTCTATTTTGTATGTGTGAGAAGAAAGAGATGACGGGGTGAGAGGCACAAGGGAAGCGGGGAATGGCTGCTTCCTGAGAAATGAGAGATGTCTTGGCTATAACAGGAAGGGTTGCTGGACTGTTTAGAAGAGGTGGAGGCTGAGGTCCATGACTCACTGTTGGCTGAGATGCTCTCAACTTGCATTCAGAGTTTGTTTCTGTGAATAGATACAGAGAAGGACCATTTTTGTAAATGGAGAAAATCCAACGGGAGAGCACAACTGAAAGTAGATGAGAATCTGAAACTTGGATAATTTTGTGGCTCCAGAAGAAAACTGACAACACCTTTTACCCAAAAGATGAAATGTCAAGCATCAGAAAAAGGAGAAGCATGTAAAACCAGTGCAAATACTGTATGGGTCCTAGTGGTTGAGCATGGACCCATGCACCAAGAGGTCACAGGTGCCGTTCTGAATCAGTGCACCTGCCTGGATTGCAGGCTTGATCTCCAGTAGGGGGCGTGCACTAGGCAGCCGATGGATGATGTGACGATTTTTCACTCTAATTGATGTTTCTATATCTCTCTCCCTCTCCCTTCTCTCTCTCTCTCTCTCTCTCTCTCTCTCTCTCTCTCTCTCTCTCTCTAAATAAATAAATAAATAAATAAATAAATAAAATAAAAAATAAAAACACTGTATGGGGAAAAATGAATTCTGTAACTTTAACACAGGCCAGTGGCCAGCAAACCATGGCTCGCAAGCCACATGCACTCTTTGGCCCCTTGAGTGTGGCTCTTCCACAAAATACCACGGCCTGGGTGAGTCTATTTTGAAGAAGTGGCATTAGAAGAAGTTTAAGTTTTAAAAATTTGGCTCTCCAAAGAAATATCAATCGTTGTAAATGTTGATATTTGCCTCTGTTGACTAATGGGTTTGCCGACCACTGACCTAAGCAATAATTTTAAGCAAGTATTTTTATCCATCCTCTCAGGCTCCACAGGCACGAGTGGACTAAGACTGTTTTGAAGGTCAAACCCTTATAGATTAGCAGAGCGGTGTGGGGAAGTGTCTAACCCAGATAAAAGGAGGTTAAGAGAGGCTAGTCAATATATAGATTATGGAAGAAAGCCGAGGCACAGCTAAACAGTTTCGGGCATGAATCTTCAAAGCAAGGAAAAGGCGACGTAAAACGAGAAGGCCTCTTCCCAGCGAAAGTGGCCACTGAATTGCAAGCGATGAAGGCAGAAGAGAGGAAGTTATGATGAGCAAGGCGACCGCTACACTGACATTTGGGAAGTTGAGTTCTGGCTCTCCCCTTCACTGCTGAGCACTGTCTCACCTCTCTCGACCTCACTTTTACCATCTGTAACGAGTGGCATAGAACTTGGTGACCTTTAGGGGAATTCCAGCTCTAACACCCTACAAGGATAACGAATTCTAAGAAACCTGCGGAGGAAAAATCTCCCCAGCCCCTGCATGAACAGCTGAGCTGAGCAAGGGACATAAAGGAAGTGTGGTTTCATTTAAGAAGAAACTGCGAGGTGCTTTTACAGCAAGCTGTTCCCACTATCCTCTGTGACAAAAGGAAAAAAGAAGAGTCAGCCTGGCTCATGAGCAGAGATGCCATTCTTTAGGTACTGATGGCAGAAAGTAAAAAAAAAAAAGACAACTCAAGGCTTATAGTCCTCTTTTGCTCTTCCACATTCTTAAAGCAGGAGACAATGTTTCTTTTGGTGGGGGGAAGAGGGAACTGTTCTCTTAGGAAGAATAATCAGAAGTGGGGTCACCTACAGCACAGCTCCTGAAGGCTGGTCAGACATTTCCACCTGTGCATGGGAAATGGGGAATGGAAGGGCAGTGAGGTAAGCTATTGAGCAGGACATAATTTACTCAATCAAAATAACTGACCCTCAGTGGTGGAAAAAGGGGACATATGTAATGCTTTCAACAATAATAATTTAAATAATTTCTATTTAAATTATAATTATTTACAATAGCTGGGATTCCCCTAAAGGTCATCAAGTTCTATGCCACTCGTTACAGATGATAAAAGTGAGGCCGAGAAAGGTGAGACAGTGCTCAGCAGTGAAGGGGAGAGTCAGAACTCAACTTCCCAAATGTCAGTGTAGCGGTCGTCTTGTTCATCATAACTTCCTCTTCTGCCTTCATCGCTTGCGATTCAGTGGCTACTTTCGCCTGGAAGAGGCCTTCTCGTTTTATGTCGCCTTTTCCTTGCTTTGAAGATTCATGCCCGAAACTCTGTTTAGCTATGACTTGGCTTTCTTTACTCTGATATGACATCATTCTTATTGTGGGAATAGAAGTTTGTTTTTTTCTTTTATGAAGTGATGAAAGCAGTAGGTGATAGCTTTTCTTTTTTGTTCAGTTTTGAGGCCTTAGTTGGTAAAAAAAAAAAAAAAAAAAAAAAAAAAAAAAATTAGAACAATGTTATGAGCTTATGTTGGTGCCTCGGGGTTCTCCAGAGAAACCAAGAAACAAAACCTATGGGGGGAAGAGAGAGAGAGAGAGAGAGAGAGAGAGAGAGAGAGAGAGAGAGAGAGAGAGAGGCTGGTTTGTTATTTTAGGAAATTGGCTCACGCAGTTGTGGGGACTGGCAAGTCTCAATGTGCAGAGCAGGCTGCAGGCGGGAAATCCTGGCGAGAGTTGATGTTGTAGTCTTGATTCCAAAAGCAGTCTGGAGGCAGAATCCCCTCTTGTCAGGGAGCCTTTGTCTTTCCTCCTAAGGCCTTCAACTGATTGGGCGAGGCCCACCCATGTTATGGCCGGTTATGTTTTATTAAAATTTACTGATTGAAATGTTAATTAAATCTAAAAACAAACAAACAAACAAAAAACACTTTCACAGCAACACCTAGACTGGTGTTTGACCAAACCACGGAGCACCAAAGCCTAGCCCAGCAGACACATAAAATTAACCAGTACAGTTGATCTCTGCTTTTCATTTTCTTTTCTTTTCTTTTTTAATATATTTTGATTTTTTACAGAGAGGAAGAGAGAGGGATAGAGAGTTAGAAACATCGATGAGAGAGAATCATCAATCAGCTGCCGCAACCAAGGTACATGTCCTTGACCGGAATCGAACCTGGGACCTTTCAGTCCACAGGCCGACGATCTATCCACTGAGCCAAACAGGTTTTGGCTCATTTTCTTTTAATGCTCCATGAACTTGGTGGAACTGGAAGCCATGGATCTGGCAATGCCTTATTCAGACAGCTGCCTCAAGGCTGTATTCCCCTAGCTCCTCAGCTCAGCTCTTCATGATCCCCACAGAAGGACATGCAGTCAGGAGGCCCTTACACCAAGTTTATCCTTGCGTTCTAAGAGGGCAAGGCACAGCTTTCCAATATATTTTAATCACATGTGTCAAACACAAGGCCCGCGGGCCAAATCCGTCCCGCCAGGCCTTGCAATGTGGCCCGCACCGCGCTGTCATCACTGCACTCCGCTGCGTTTCCATCACAATGACAGTTTATGACTGTTCAGTAAACCATTCGGCCCACGATTTAGGCTGGATTTTAGATTTTGGCCCCTTCTCTGATTGAGTTCGACACCCCTATTTTAAATAATCCTTTGTGTGACAAAGACAGTTACCTGAAACAGATGTGCACAGCCCTGGGAGGTAAAAGAGCTTGAGAGAGACACCCCCCCCCCAAAAAAAAAAAAAAACACACACACACTCCCCGCAATGACTACTGGGTAAATAATTGGGACTAGACAAGGCAGCATCTGCGCCGCCCCCCCCCCCCCCGCCCCCGCTAAGTTCCTCTCCTGTTGCTGCCACACTGTTTCTCCCAAAAGCACCAGAAAATATGGAGCCCTGGACCCTGCTGCTGCCCTGCCGTGAGATTGGGGAGCATCCCCCATTCAACAGAAGAGAAAATGCAGAGGAGTTGAGCTACTGACCTGCAAAGGCACATTACCTGTGTGAACAAAGTACAAGCCGATATAGACCAACAGACATTTGCTTCCTGCCGGGCTACACCACTTTTCATCCACGTGTGGATGGAATTTCTGTCCCAGATTGACTCAGGCTGGTCTCCTGTCCGAGAACAAAGTGGACCTGCATGTGAGCTATGTAAGTATCACAGGAAACCACTAGATATGTGGTGCTAAAGGGCCCGTTGAGAATCTCAGAGCTTTGATTTGATTTGATTTCGTTTTGTTTTCATTTTAAGAGAGCTTTAAGAGAGCCCTTTCTTACAGGAAAAAGCCAATTTCAGCAAAATTCATTCCTAGGAAATGTCAAAGCTAACAAATGCCCGTTGCTATTAGCTAGGGGGAAAAAAGGAAAAACATATATAGCCTGCTGATCCTGACTGGTTCTCCAAGACAGAGGTGTCAAGTCCTATTTTTATTATAGGCATAGGTTTGAGGGACTCAACTGTGTGGGTGGGATTACCTCTGTCAACAGAACAGAATGGTAACTGTGTGTTAGAGCCCCAATGTCCCATATTCATATATATAAAAGCTGAAGCAACCAAATGACCAGAACAACCATCAACCAGTTACCATGATGTGCATTGACCACTGGGGGGCAGATCCTCAATGCAGGAACTGCCCCCTGGTAGTCAGTGCACACCCAGAGCCAACCTCCCATGGCCAGCCAGCAGCATTGGCATCCTACAGCATCAGCAGCCAATATTTATTCCTGCTGCGCCCAGCCCAGCGTCCATCACTTCCTCTGCCAACTCTGCCAGGACCTTCGGGCCCTAGGCTGGGATGGGGAACCGGGGATGGGTGGTGGTGAACATGGCCTATTTCCTAGAGGGGTTGAGGGCCAGCTCCCTCCTCAGTCAGCCAGCCTTCTGCACCCTGCCTCTCCCCATTGCCAGCAGGCCCAGATTGTCCCGGCCCTGATCAGCCCTCATTGCTGGCTAGGCCTAGGGACTCCACCTGTACACAAATTTGTGCACCAGGCCTCTTGTTTATTATATTTATTATATTATTATATTGTATTACTCTCTTTTGCAGAAATGACATATGTTGTCCCACACTCTAGAACTAATGAGGAGAATGCTAATGTAGCTGGCCCTGCAAAGAAGCTCATCAAGAAACCAAATTCCAATCTCATACCTAAGTGAGTTTGAAATGGAAACCTACTCCGATAAAAGAAACTTTAGAGCAAGATCTGAAACTGTTGGTTAAGTAATCCTCTTCCTAGTCATTACCTCTAGCCTGATGCTCATTAGCAGTAAAAAGAGGACGTCCCCAGTGCCCCACAGTTTGGTTTCCTGTGGTGCTAACGGACAAGAAGAGAAGTAGAGGCTGGGGCCAAGCCAGAGATAGTGTCTGAGTGCAGCCCACAGCTTGGCCGTGATCTGGATGTGCTGTGATAGTCTCCATCCTTTAACTTCTGTAAATCTCCTTCCCGGAGGTGTTAGAAATGGCACCAGCTCAGTGCCCTAGGAAAATGAAGGATGGCTGTTTTTCCCCTTCCCTTTTCCTCCTGGGACAATCCAGTCCAAGAGCCATTAGGTGGGACAAATAAGGCAGAATTTAATAAAAATTCATCTGTTATTCTTATTCACTGGAAGCTAAAAAATAAACAACAAATATCAACTAAAACTATTCAGTGATAACAGTGCTTGAAATAAAAAATAAATGAAAAGGTTTTTACCTAGGGGGGTAAAATCACATAATGGTTATCAACTCAAATCCTGATGCTTAGGGTTTCAAATGTTACCAATTTGAAAGAAGCAGTTGTCAAGTTAGTAAGTATATTATTCATTGTTATAGGTAATAAAATACTATCTAGAATTTGTAGTCTTGCTGAAGGGCAAGCATTGTTCTTGGTGCATTATCACATTTAACTTTTTCACAACTGCTCTGTGAGGTAGCTACAGTTATTATCCCCATTCTACAGATGAGGAAACTAAGGTATGGAGAATTTTTTTTTTTTAGAAAATCTTTTTTCACAGTTTATTTTATTATTTTTTAATTATTTTATGATTGCTTTCAGAGAGGAAGGGAGAGATAGAAACATCAATGATGAGAATCATTGACTGGCTGCCTCCTACACACCCCACATTGGGGTTTAAGCCTGCAACCTAGGCATGTGCCCTAGCCTGGAATCAAACCTGAGACCCTTTAATCTACAGGCCGATGCTCTATCCACTGAGCCAAACCAGCCAGGGGCAGGTACAGAGAATTTAATAACCTACCCCTATATCCCAGCTAAAGGGTGAACTCAGTAGTTTAACTCTTATTCCTGTGTGTTTTAATCATTACTCTGACAGTTTTAATCCTTAACCTTAACCCTGATTTCTGTTCCTTCTCACATTTAATCAGCCATCTAAGGTCTTATCTCTCCCCCAAAGCATCTTTAGGAATGCTCTAGGAGATGTGGATAACTCTGCCAACTCTAATTCTAACCCTGCTGGTTAATGTCTTGGTTATCTTGGTTATTAGGGAGCCTTCTAATTCCTCTCTGTTATGTGTCTCTCCCCTCCCCCTCCCCCAATTCTAATTTTGAAGCCCTAACCCCCACAGTGATGGGCCTTTGAGGAGTAATTATGTTTAGATGAAGTCATGAGTGTTCATGATGGGATTAATGTTCTTATAAGAAGAGATGTCAGAACACACATGCTCTCTTTCTTCTCTCCCTCCTTCCCTTCCCCCTTCTTCACCTCCTCCCACTTCACACACACACACACACACACACACACACACACACACACTCACACCCTCCTCGTGAGCACAGAGCAACTAGGCAGACCTATGCAAGCCAGAAAAACCACCCTCCCCACATTGGCCTGCACCTTGACCTTGGACGTCTCAGCCTCCAGCACTGTGAGAAATAAAGGTCTGTTTAAATCACCAGTGTATGGTGCTTGTTATGGCAGCCAAGCTGACTAATACACTCTCCCAACTCTCCCAGACCCATCCACACACCAGACTACCTCCAAGTTCGCTTTTAAGGACTGGTTATTCCATGTCACACTCCTACTTAAAAATGGGTGATGAATGATACTTTGCCTAAGGATAAGGTTCAAACCTTCAAACTTATCAGGAGGGTATTCAGAGCTCTGTGTTGTTGGACCCAATTACCTTTACTAACTTTATATTTTACTTCACTTTTCTATGACATGTACCCACCGGCCAATTCCCTAAACACATCCTATATGGCCCCTTCTTTCTCCGTCCATATATGCTCTCTGACTATTTCTGGAATACCTAGACTCACTTCTCTCTCTCTCTGATTCTCTCTCTCTCTCTCTCTCTCTCTCTCTCTCTCTCTCTCTCTCTTCACCTTCTAAGACCCACTGTAAATATCCAATCTTCTGAAAAGATTTCTCCAAATTTTTATGCTTCCATAACACTTTGCTTCTAGCTCTATTTTGGCAAGCTTGATTTAAGGTCAGTCTCAGCCAAAACCTGAAAAAGACCCTAAGGGCAGACAGTGTCTCCTCTTCTTTGTATCATCACCCTTTTCACATGGACTGGTAGTTAGTAGCTGCTCATTAAATTAAACTTGAGGGCATGACTTGACTTGAATCTGTAAATATATAATACTTTCCAAATTTTGATAGCCATTAATTTTGGCTAGAGCAGATAATTTTAACAAGCAGAGATTTATTTTAGAGATCATCTTGCTTATCTAATTTCCCAACACTGCATTTTCCCTACAGTTTCACATCCAGTTCCCTGATCAAGTATCAAGCTGACAATAGCGTGTCATTACATCTGCAGTGAGTCACCAGCCTGGGGAAAAGTATCTGTGATGCGTTTACATTTGGGCCATCAGGTAAAAGTACCTTTTTTGTTTTCAGAACAGAGCAAGAATCTTGAAAACCTAAAACAGTAAATTCAATGAAAACTTAGTGTAACTTAAAAAATCGTACAGTTTTTGGAGGTGCATTCTGATCTCCACCTGAAATTTGTGAATATCATCACTACTAATGTGTCCCACCCATTTGACTTGTGCCAACAGACCCTGTAACAATCTATACAAATATGATGTTTTCTTAAAAAATATATATATATATATATTTTTTTTAATTGATTTCAGAGAGGAAGGGAGAGGGCGAGAGAGATAGAAACATCAATGAATCAATGATGAGAGAACTATTGATTGGCAGCCTCCTGCACGCCCCACATTGCGGGTCAAGCTTGCAACCTGGGTGTGTGCCCTGACCAGGAATCCAACCATGACCACCTGGTTCATAGGTCAATGCTCAATCAATGAGTCAAGCCAGCCAGGCCCAAGATGTTTTCTTTGAGAGAGTTTTCAACTGCTAACTCTATGCCTGATGATCTTCAAATTCCTACTAGAAGAAGCAGCCAACATTCGTATGGAAGGTCACTCTGGGGCAGGATGGGAGAGTGATGGCTAAGGGGAGATCTCTCAGGAGGCTCCTGTAACAGTCCCGATGGCCTTCCTCCATGGAAAGAGAGAGAGGCATCTCTTTGAAGTACCCTACTGTGCCCTTAGAATCATGTGCCTCATCAGGAAGTTTGGTCAACGAACAACACATAGCCCTAACCGGTTTGGCTCAGTGGATAGAGTGTTGGCCTCAGACTCAAGGGTCCCATGTTCAATTCTGGTCAAGGGCATGTACCTTGCTTGTAGGCACATACCCAGTGGGGAGTGTGCAGGAGGCAGCTGATCGATGTTTCTATCTCATCGATGTTTCTAACTCTCTCTCCCTCTCTCTCCCTTCCTCTCTGAAAAAAATAAATAAAATATATTTTTTAAAAATGAGCAACACATATACCATGGTGGTCCCATGAGATTCTAATGGAGCTGAAAATTCCTACCACGTAGGGCAGTGGTCAGCAAACTGTGGTTCGCAAGCCACATGCGGCTCTTTGGCCCCTTGAGTGTGGCTCTTCCACAAAATGCCATGGCCTGGGCGAGTCTATTTTGAAGAAGTGGCATTAGAAGTTTAAGTTTAAAAAATTGGGCTCTCAAAAGAAATTTCAATCGTTGTACTGTTGATATTTGCCTCTGTTGACTAATGGGTTTGCTGACCACTGACCTAGGGATATCGTAGCTGTGGTAATGTCATAATGCAATGCATTACTCACCGGTTTGTGGTGATGCTAGTGTAAACAAACCTGCCCTGCCAGTCCCATAAGTAGAGCACACGCAATTATGTATAGGATATAACACTTGATAATGATAACAAAGAACTATGTGATTTGTTTAGGCATTTACTATACTATACTTTTTAAAATATATTTTTATTGATTTCAGAGAGGGAGAGAAAGGGAGAGAGAGATAGAAACATCAGTGGTGAGAGAGAATCACTGATAGGCTACTTCCACACTGAGGATCAAGCCCACAACCCGGGCATGTGCCCTGACCAAGAATTGAACTGTGACATCCTGGTTCATAGATCAATGCTCAACCACTGAGTCATTCCAGCCGGACTACTATAGGAAACTTTTATCACTATTTCAGTGTACTCTTTCTACTTGTGAAAAAGTTTTCTTTAAAATAGTGTGCAGTGTTATTCTGGCAGCAGCCTCCTACATTTTGTGTTCACCACGTCTCTTGATTATATCATTTTCCCTTGTGCTTGATTTTATCTGGAGCTGTTTTGTACAGGAGCCTACGAGCAGCCGCCTAAGCCATATAGTCTAGGTGTGTTGTCAGCTATCCCATCTAGGTCTGGGTGAGAGCGCTCTGAAATGTTCGCCCATGGCGAGATTGCCTGCCCGCACATTTGTCGGAATGTGTCTCCATGGTTAAGGAACACCTTGCTACATTTGAGATGCCGACTTCCACATTAGAGACACATGTGTGCCCACACTAACATACACACACACTTTTGGTTTCTGTGTTTGCCAGGATAATGTACATATATGAATCTACAGGTTCGGTTCTTTTCTGGGTAGCAGTAAGTGATATATATATTAAAAAAAAAAAAAGAGTTCTAGAGGAAGATGCAATAAATGGTAAGAAATAATAATAACCCAAAGTTGTACAATCACCATGTACCACCAGCAATTCTAATGATTTACATGTATTAAATGAGTTAGTCCTCTTAACAAACCTAGGAGGTGGGTACCATTACTTTACAGATGGGAACAGGCACACCAAGATCAACTTGACTACCTCATGTGGTTGGTTGTAAGTGGTGGGATTTGAGACCAGGCATTCTGGCTAACAGGGTCTGGGCTCCTAGCCACTAGCTCCAATATGTAATAATTCTACTAACAAAATGTGCTGCTCTCGTCACCTCCTATGATTTTTCCCATTTATTTGAGTTTTTAAGCATCAACCTATTTGCCTTTGACCAGATTTCATGCTAAAGAGTAGCTAGGTGAATGGAGAAATTATACATTCAAATAGTTGTGTACTATTAACTACATGGGCCAGATCATGGATGATATTTTTGTTTAAAAGGCAGGAGACAACTAATAAAAGATGCTGTTTCTTCAAGCCATCATTCAAATGCCTATCCATAAACCCATCCTTAGGTCGCAAAAACTCCCCTTCTGTAACAGGCACATAAACAGACACCTCCCATAATCCAATGACTCCACCCCCCATCACCCTCTGTATCCCTTCCATATCAACAAAGTAATAAACCACATCCGGACCTCTGTACCCTCAACCCCTCTGGTGTCCCACAGTGTTTGCTCTGGGGAAAAGCCCTGGCAGCATGAATTCAACTCAGTTGTCACTCTTGCAATACTGAATCTCTTGATACTAACAGTCAACACAAACAGATGTTCAGACATTCAGCCCAGTGAGAGGAGTTGAATGTCCTGGATGAGGTAGGCCCCTGGGAGGGAGGTTCCCAGTGCTCAACTGTCCAGCTGCCCCATCTCAGCAAAAAATGTCGATAACCTCGATTTGCCTTATAATTTCACAGCTCCCTGTCCACTAAGATGAAACCTCAGGATTTCATTTCTTTACGCAGAGCAGGGCTGTAGCTGTTCCTCAGCCCACAAGTTTTATGGGGGCAGTGAACTAAGCGTCTATATTGTGTTACTAAACCATAACCAGGCAGTAAATTACACGGAGGAAAACAAAAGCGAATTCTGCTGAGCAGGGATTTCTGTTGTTGTTACTATTCTTGTTGTTTAAAGAATGATTCTAAAGGAACAAACAGCGAAGCGTTTCTTACCAAGTGTCATCATACTTCATTGTTATTTTTGTTTTTAGCTCGTTTAGCAATAGAAGCAATAGCTGAAAGAAGCAGGTTCCACAGTTTGTAACAGTTACCAAGTCAACGGTTTTAGTGACTCTTAGCATTCTGCTTTGACATCCCTGGACAAAACATGCCAGGGAGATAATCAACATCAAATGTTTCAACCTTCTCAGCTTTCCTGAAACTGCCCTTGGCGTCAGCACCTCTTGCTCACGGAGTACAAGTTTTTCAGGGGAAGGTGATGGGGAAGCAGGAGACAGAGCGATGCCATATAATAGACAAAAGCCTGTCATTGCCCCAACAGTGGAAAGACCCAAAGGGATTGGGGAGCTGAATCGTAGTTCCCCGAGGAGGCTGAGTATTGGCCTCCCATCAAATCTATTCCTCTCTAATTATCTCAACCCACTCCCACCCCCACAGCTGCAGCAGAATTTGAGTCACGAATGCCATAGCACGTTTGTACCAAAGAGGGAAACACAAAACTCACTGGCACCCCTGCTTCCTTCAATAGTGACACAAGTGATTACCAAAAGACCCTTATTAAACACTCAAGTGTGTGACATTCTAAAAATAAAAAAGGAATCTATGCATGGGGCATTCCCTACCGACCCACCCCATCCCCCATTAAGCAATGTCATTGTGCTCGTGAGATAGGTATTGTTTTATAATTTGATAGAAAGAGAACGTGGGGTTCTGTGGAGTTGCTGACCTTCTTAGCCCAACTGAGCATCGTGAGTTGTCCAGATTTCTGTGAACAGAGAGGAACTGTTCAAGGTCAAACCTGCCCCTTGTGGGGACCCTGGGTCTTTGGGAACCTCCTCCCTTTGGGACAAGCTCTCAGACTCTAAAGAATTGGATTAAAAGTTATGCCTTGCCGAAACCGGTTTTCCCTCAGTGGATAGAGCGTTGGCTTGCTGACTGAAAGATCCCAGGTTCGATTCTGGTCAAGGGCATGTACCTTGGTTGCAGGCACATCCCCAATAGGGGGTGTGCAAGAGGCAGCTGATCGGTAATTCTCTCCCATCGATGTTTCTAACTATCCCTCTCTCGTACATGCCCTTGACTGGAATTGAACCTGGGATCCTTCAATCAGCAGGGTGACCCTCTATTCACTGAGCCAAACCAGAGACTCTTATAGGCTGTTGTTGTTCCTTGTGATTAAGCCCCTAGGGAAACTCCTAAAACTCTTAAAGGTCAAATGATTTCTTTAGAAACAGACTCCCTTCATCTCTAGAGAGAGAGTTAGGGAAGCTGTTTGACCATCAGCAAAATGTGCATCAGAAGATAAGGGACTCTTACTAGAAATTCAGCAATTCAGAAAGGTACAAGGGTCTCTGAGCTCCCAAGGTGATTCACCTTTCATTTTGCTGAGAATCTTGCACAGAGGTTTCTGCCACAGACAAGGATTTTATTAAAAGAAAGAGAAAGTGGAGAGAGAAAAAAAGAAACCAGTATATGGGAATGGTGAGGACAGAAATTATGCTCCTTAGTAAACATGTTAGGGTAGTCTGCTCACCGTGAGAAATAAAACCACGTAGTCAAAACAGTTATGTCTTAAAATGAGAGACAGCCGAATGCCTGAAAGAAAAAATAGGAAGCAGAACCACGTGTGCTCCCAAACATTTTCTAGTCCATCTCCCAAATCCTAGCATCTTGATTTGCCGGCTCTGGAAGGAGCTGTGGAGATTCCTCCTCAATGACGGACACACAGAAGCCCCCCTGCCTGCAGCTTCAATGACCAACGGCCCAATGAGACCTGAAAATATTAAATGGAAAATTCCAGAAATAAGTAATTCTCAAGTTTTAAATTGGGTGCTATTCTGAGGAGCCTGATGGAGCCCACCTTCTGCTTCTGGAGACTCTTCAAATACACCCCCCTCTGAGAGAGGGGGCATGCGCTGGGTCCCACAGATCATGTTCTGTGATCCCAATGTGTTGAAATCTAGGCATTGCCACCACACAGGCATTATGCCACCCCGGGCACTATTGCAACAGAGTATTGAAGTCCAAACAGTGGTTGACCTTCAAGTGCTACTGTCCTTCCTCTGGGAGGCGAGAAATGTGGTGAAAGGATTTCTTTGAATTCCCTCACAGGCTCGAGGGAGCAAACATTTCCCAACCACACCAGTAGAGGAGGGTGGTCCTCTCATCGCTCCCAGTCCCCTGACACGCTGGCACAGTCCCCGCTGTTCCTGGAGTCTGTGAATATCGTCCTGGGGAAGCAGATCAGGGCTAATTGGGCAAAGGTAACTGAGGAATAATTTTGTTCCCAAACTCACACAATTACGTACCATGGGTCTCAGAATCTGGTGCCTAACCTGCAACATCAGCACCCCCTGGGAGTTCGTTAGAAGTAACCAATCTCAGACCTACTGAACCAAATTTGGGGGGTGGGGCCCAGCAACCTGAGTCTTTATTTTTTTAAAAAAAAAAACACTGAGTGGCCAGATTATTATGATGTCTGAATGCATAATAATTTGGCCACTCAGTATATATATCAGAGGCCCGGTGCATGAATTCGTGCATGGGTGGGGTCTGGCCAGCCTGTCCAGAAGGAGGGGACATGGGCTGTTGGCCGGCCTGCCTGCTGGTCGAACTCCTGGTTGAGGGGACAATTTGCATATTAGCCTTTTATTATATAGGATATACAGTGAGTGCCCAGATTATTATGCATTCAGAGATCATAATAATCTGGTTACTCAGTGTATATCTTCATTGATTTCAGAGAAGAAAGGAGAGAGAAATAGAAACATCAATGATGAGACAGAATCATTGATTGGCTGCCTCCTGCATGCCCCTCACTGGAGATGGAGCCCACAACTGCATATATGCCCCGACCAGATTGAACCTTGACCTCCTGGTTTGTAGATTCCACGCTCCACCATGAGCCACCCTGGATGGGCAGCAAACTGAGATTTAACCATCTATCCAGGTGATCCTGGGGCATTAACAACCGCTAGCTTATTAGAAATTGAGGAAATGATATTTCCCAGTTGTCAATATACCACTGGAGTGGAGGATTAACCTGAGAACAAGCCAGAATAGTAGCGTGGGAGCAGCTTTTTGGAGGAAGGGCCCTGCGTGTGAGGCAGCGTTCAGGCTGCTGAGGGTGAGAAGGGCATCCTGAGGCCTGAGATGGAAACGGGTAGCACCTTCTTCTCACCTTCCTGCTCAGTCCCTGCCACATCTCTGTGGGATCCTGAGCAAAGCACTGGAGCTCTGAGACACTGTTTTGACAGAGAGAAAAACTTGTTTATCCTTCTATCTCATAGACAGAATGAGCAGCAGAAGAGCCATTTGGAAATGGGGAGCTATGTTGCTGGGCCCACCCCTGTGACACTAGACCCATGGTTGGCAAACTGCAGCTCGCGAGCCACATGCGGCTCTATGGCCCCTTGAGTGTGGCTCTTCCACAAAATAACACAGGTATTTTTTGAAGAAGTGGCATTAGAAGAAGTTTAAGTTTAAAAAATGTGGCCCTCAAAAGAAATTTCAATTGTTGTACTGTTGATATTTGGCTCTGTAGACTAATGAGTTTGCTGACCACTGGACTAGACATTTCTACACAAGTCTGGCTAGCCAACGCTAGCAATGCTATTTGTAGATCACTTTTTTATTCTTTCCCATCAGAATCCTTCCTGGGCTTTTTTTTTTTTTTTTTTTTTTTTTTTAAGTCAAGTGTAATTTGTAGTTTGGAAAGTTTTCCTGAACAAGACTATGTTTAAGCTTCCACTTTTAGACACCAGACTCCTGGCTCACCTCTCCCCACCCTCCTCTCCTGTGTGGTGTCATGGATGGACCAATCAGTAACCACAGGCCTCTGTAAATCCAGGGGCAGGAGACAGCCCTGGCACTGTGGGCCCTGAGGCGAGAGAGGACTGTCATTTGTTAACTACCCAGCTGTCTCTGCTGGCTTCACAACACAGTCTTCCTGACTTTTCTAAGGCTAGAAATGTGGGCAAATAACTTTCAAAAGGTAAAAGAAGCAATTAAAAAACATGTATGTGCTTGGGAAAACAGGTATCTCTTGAACGTTAGTTCTTGAAGGTGATGACATTGATTAATTCTGTACAGCACTCAAATGACATGAACTCACTGGATGCTTTAAGGGCCTCATTCAAGAAGCATACACCAATAGCTGAGGGAATGTAAATGACTACTACTTCTGTGGCCGGTGAGTTGACAGAGCCCATCCGAACTTAAAATATATGCACAACGGGAGCCAACGTTATGCTTCTGGGACTTCCTCTTCCAGACACATTCAAATGCACAAATTCTCTGTGTGGTAGACCGGGCAAGGATCTCCAGGTCTGGGCAGCACTAAATGTTAGTACTAAATGCTATTCTTGCTAAGTGGTAAAAGTATAGCACAATGTTTTGCAGACCAGTTATAAACAGAAACTTAACAGGAACCCAAACAGGATGCAACGAGCTGACTGCAAAGAAGAAATCGTGTACAGAAGCAATGGCTAAGCCTCCTTTAGGGGAGGCCGAGCTCTGCATATGAATCCTGTCTCCCTGACTTGCTGCAAACAAAACTATCTTGGCACAAGCACGTCTCGTTGGTGAATAGAGCACCCTAACTGGTGAACCCCTTGGGCTGGGTAATGTGTATTCAATCAAATAGTTTGTGTTAATATGGAACTGGTTAAGTAAATTATTGTTATAGAATACTTGGCAACCAGAGCAAAGAATTCAGAAGTGCTTTATGTCCTGATATGGAGAAAACTCTAAAACCTTCTGCTACTCACAGAGGGAAAGGCAGTCCGTGTGCTCAGGATATTACCATCAAAAACCAGGAAAAAGAATGTCTATTTGTTTGTTTATTTTAAAAAAATGCATTTAAAAATATGAGTACAAAGGAAACAACCTTGGCAACTTCCAAGGAAAGGAACTTGGGGGCTGGGACATAGGTTGGAAGACACTTTTCACTATATACCCGTTGGTTCCTTTTAAGTTTAGAGCTGTATAGATACACTATTACTTAAAAAAAAAAAAGAAAAGAAAAAGAAAAAAGAAAGAAAGAAAGAAGGATTATAAACAAGTTTTAAAAATAAATTATTAGCCTGAAAATAAAGTCAAAATCTAATTTTTCTTAAAATAATCATTCTAAATGGCTGTCAGTTTGAAACTCGTTTCCTAAAAGTGCAACAAAACTTCTCCAGTCTATAAAGAAAAAAGAAAAAAAAGATTTTCTTTTTTTGGTCCTGCTAAGTAAAACAGGATGAACCTAACAGCCTTCCTTACCCTTATCCCAAAGAGGCAAGGCCAAAGATAGGAGCCAGGGAGAGAAGTCACTGGAATAGTGATCATGGAAAAGGACAACATGTGAAAGTATGAAAGGGAAGCTATGTTAAGCTAATAATTTATTTTGCTGTCCCTTGCTTCAGGAAAAAGATGGCATTGACTTAGCAAATTATATACCACACAAAAATGCAATGTCTGTGAAAACAAACCAATTGCTCAATAAAAATTAACCAGTCACTGAGTCAGTGAACATAAAGTTTTGTAATGAAGCCAAACAGATAGTCACTGCCCATGACCTCATAAAGAAAACACCATGCCATGTAATGAATAACTGACCCAACAATAGCCTTCCTATAGTTTTTAGAAGTCCTCACTGCTGTTATATTGGTGTCTTTGAATGGAGACAGAAGTCATAATCATGAAACATCCTTGAGTTGGGGGAACAAACACAATTGTCCAAGGGACCAAAACAACAGAATAAGCAGCCCTGCCCCATTAGTTTAAGTTACAGATGGATTTCGGATCAACAGAGGAAGGGCAGGCCTGCATAGTCTTCAAATAAATGTTGTGCTTCTCAGCAGGCTTTTGCTTCTTACTGAGCGGCTATAAATTTAATGGTGTAATCTACTCCCTGACAAGTGACAGGTACTGCTGTAGGACCAATGATAGGTTTTAATCATCAGCAAAGCTAGCACAGAATTGACATCTTTGAACATAAGCGAATGAGAGTTTCCATTCCAGGTGGAAATGGAAGATCTAGTGCCTTCTGCATAGAAGTGAGCTGGTGAGAGGATCAAGATTTCCCTTAAGAACATTTTAGACGCGTTCCGACATAAGCATGCATGGAGGGGCTGATGCTCAAAATGTGACCAACATTTAATAGTTTTGCCTAAAAAAGATGAAGACATGTATCTCAAAAGTTCCTCTTGGCCTTTTTCTATTTTTAAACCAGGAAAGCACCCAGAGAGCATTTAAATTTGAACAAATAGCTTTGTTGTGAAAGACCAAAAACAAACTGGTTACAAAATGTATGTCCAGATACCTATATCAGTTGACTTACATAGATGTGAGCAAAACAACAGCTAACTGTTAGAGGATAATTAAACAGGAAAGCTGATTTGACAAGATTTCATCTAAAGCTACTTTTTCTGGCAGTGTATCAGTTAGAATAAAAGTTCCAGCCTCATTTAACACAAAATAATAACAAAATAACAGTGGCTGAAACAAAATAAAAAATTATTTCTCTTTCACATAAAAGAACTCTAAAGACAGACAATTCAGGGCTGTGTAGTGGCTCCAGAGGCATCAGGAACCAAGCAAGGTTTCTCCTAACTTCCTCCTCAACATCTTAACCATCCTACGGTGCTTTCCACCCCCAAGGTCACCCCCAAGGTCAGCTAAGATGGTAGCTGCAGCTTCTGCCAACATGCCCAAACATGAAGGAGGAGAAGGAAAGTGGATACATCTCCCAGCTGAGTGTTGGGGAAATATACAATAATTGATATCAAAATCTTGTCCCAATTCAGAAATCCTCTCCACAAAGGTAGCAGAGAAAGAAGACTATCATTGTCCAATAATCATTAAACAAGGACGTGATGTACTCCACAGGCAATCTGATAAAAGACTGCAAAGACAGAGAGAAATCTCATCTTCCACCCACATAGCCAGGCAGATATAATCCTTTCCATACAGGTTCTCAAGAGAAACAAACACGAGCCCTACAGTCAGAAGACTTACTTCCCACAGTTCATCTGACGTTGACCTGGAAGTTGAGGTGTCCATCTGTGTTAGTTCATCGAATGTATACAATTGGGATCTATACAAATTTCTCATATCTTTGGGATAGCAGACAGTTTTACAAACTGGAGCCAAGGTAGCTAAAGTTAGGTTCCTACCTCCTGCTGAAGATTGGAAGTCTGCTGTCTTCCTTGGCTGTTGATATGGAAAGGAGATGTCTCCTGAATTCGTGAGAAAGGCATTCCTGGGTTGAAAAGATGACCAAAGGCTTAGCTAAACAATTTATGTACACTTCAAAAAGGAGAGAAAGTACTTCCAATTGCATGTTTTTAAAGAAAATTCTCAGAGTAAAAAAAAAGGGGGGGGGGCGAGGGGAGGGAAATCTCTTCCCTAATTTTCAACAGGGAGAATATATGACTCTTGCTTTTAATTTGTATTTGTTCTTACATGTCAACAGCCTTTAAGGGATGGTCCCGTTTACAATAGCAACACAAATTATAGTATACCTAGGAATTATCTTAATAAGAAATGAACAAAAGCTGAAGGTAGACAATTTAAAAACCCTCGGAACGACACAAAAGAAGACTTGATCAAAAGGAAAGCCATACTTTTCATATTAAACACACACACACACACACACACACACACACTCTCTCTCTCTCTCTCTCTCTCTCTCTCTCTCTCTCTCTCTCTCTCTTTCTCTCTACATTTACTGTCAATTAACAATAAAGGTGTTGTTGTTGTTTTTTACCTTTTTAATACAATAAATAATGACTCTTTAAAAATAATGTTTTATTGATTTTAGAGAGGAAGGGAGAGGGAGAGAGAGGGAGAAACACTAATGATGAGAGAGAACCATTGATTGGCTGCCTCCTGCATGCCCCTAATGGGGTTCAAGCCCTCAACCCCAGACATGTGATCAAGTCTTCTTTTGTTTTATTCAGAGGGTTTTACAATTTTGTACCTTTAGTATTTGTTCATTTCATGTGCCCTGACCAGGAACGGAATGGTGAACTCCTGGTTCGTAGGTTGACCCTCAACCACGGAACCACACTGCCTGGGCTAATGACGTTTTAAAAAACTAGAATAGATAAAACTGAAGTTTATTTTAAGATAGTAAATAGGCAAAAACAGCCAGGGAAACTGGAACAGTGAAGAGCAACACAGGAGGATTGGCCCCTCTAGATGATGAAATGTATTACCGCAGTGTTTTCTGGCCCATGGATAAACAGCAAATCACAGAATGCAACCTCTAAAAGTAGACAAAATTCATCAGAGGATTAAGTATGGCAATTCAGGTCAACAGGGAAAGGCAGGCTTTTAAAATACATGCTAATGGATCAACTGGGTAATCTGGAGAAGTGGTGTTTAAATAGAACTCAAATCTCACAATATACATCAGAAAAATAACTTAATGAATCAAAAATTGAAATTAGCCCAGCCAGTGTGACTCAGTAGTAGAGCATCAACTTATGAACCAGGAGATCATGGTTTGATTCCTGATCAGGCCACACACCCAGGTTGTGGGCTCCATCTCAAGTGGGGTGTGGAAAAGATAGACAATCAGTAATTCTCTCTCATCATTGATGCTTCTATCTCTCTTTCCCTCTCCCTTGTGGTCTAAAGTCCATATATATATGGAATTGCCTGGGCTTCTAGCACTATTCATATTCATATACTATTCATAGTCACTTAGTAACAAAATGAATTGTGATTTTTAAGGAATGTTTAACTTTTGAAACAATTAAAATAGACTACTAAAGCAATCAAGTCAAAAGTAAAAACAAGGCTCAGTTGACTGGCCTTTGATATTTGCAAAATGTTTTAATTCTAGAATTTCACCAAAAGAAACCTATGCAAATTCAAGATAACGGGGAATAATTTTGAGTTTGACTTTTCTTTTTCATTACCCTCCCCCCAATCCCTAAAATTCAAAATATATTTGGAAAACAGATTTGGAAGTATATGGTGTATAATTAGATAAATTATGTTTTAAAAAAAAAAAAGTTATTCCTAAAGGAAATGTCTGAGCCTTAACTGCTGTGTCCTTTGGGAACTGAGTGAGAAATAAATGGGTGAGGAAGAGAAGGAGTGCTTATGTTGGTGAAACTGAATGTACAGGTTGTTAGACAGGTCCTGTGACTGCAGGAATGAGGATGCATTTCATCAATTAAAATGAAAAATTCAGAGTGGAAGTCACACAGGAAATAAATATTTAGAGGAAATAGAGATCAGTTTCCTACTAAGAAGTATGTGATTAAGGGATCAAAAATGGACTATCATGTAACCATATAATCTTATGGATATTTTATTTGATGAAAGAAAAATATAATTTGAGGACTAAAAATAGGAAAACAACATGAGGCAGATCATCTAGTTATAAAGACAGCTTTTATTCTTTCAGTCAAAATCTTCTCATTGGTGCTTCAATCTTTTTAAGGGACGGTGGGATTAACTTTTATCCAGTGTCTGACTTGTCTTAGTCATCTCTGGCAAGTTAGGACCTAGAGCTTAGAGTTGAGTCTTGGCTCAATAAAGTGTTGACACTTCTTTATAGGATCCTTTAAAAGTCTTCAATAGACTACGGGGAGGCAGCAGGCATGCAGGGGCCTGGGTATGAGCAACCACAGGATTTCGTCAGCTGGACCAACAGAATAAGGAAGCTCCTGACATCACGGAGAGAAGTAAACTTTATGGCAGCCACAAAACAGGAAGTGTGCAAAACAAATGTTTGTAGAATGCATGTTCATGAGCAAGAGAATCTTACTCTATTTGACCTTAAATACTTGTTCAGAAATATTTTGGGTCTTTTCTTAAAAGAAAACTGCAATTGCCTGCTATGGCAGGAAACTGGCATTGCGGGAATTTGTCTGACTTTTTGTGACTGCCACCCAAAACTAGTAACCACTAAGTCAAAGTTAAATAAATATAAGCTTAAATTAAATTATTTCCCTTCCTTGTTTATATATTTCTGCTGAATTAGGACGTTTTAGCAATGATTTTACATTCCTTAGGAGGATGGAATGTAATATACACTAAGACATTCTCCTTTTGTTACTCATTCATGCTTCCTTCTCTCTTTCCTTCCATCCATCCACCCATCCATCCAACCAGCCAGCCAGCCATCTTCTCATCTATATGACAGTTCAATCACCTTCCCATCCTTTCATCTATTTTATCATCAATCCGTCCCTCTTCCCATTCTCCCCTCCTTTCACTCATCCATTTTCCCATCTATCTATTTTTCATTTCTCCTTTTGAT
The DNA here is from genome assembly GCF_014108245.1 of Pipistrellus kuhlii. NCBI lineage: Eukaryota > Metazoa > Chordata > Mammalia > Chiroptera > Vespertilionidae > Pipistrellus > Pipistrellus kuhlii. Next base: position 12,560,819 of record NW_023425515.1, read on the forward strand.
ACATTTTTTTATATTTTTTCAAAATACGCTATGTTCAGTTGGGATAAAATACAGCATCTCTTGTGACATAACCCTGCTTTACCTCTCAGTGTGAACAGACCAAGAAGACAGAAATTTACGAGTTGTGTTCAATAGTTCCCAAAGAATGACATCGAAATGCCCAGCTACCAAAGCAATTTTTCAGGATTAAACTTAAAGCTGTTTTCTATCGTTGAAAACTGAAAACTATCCCTCTAGAAATAACCAAGGAAAACACATGGTGTTTTCAAAGGAAAGAGAATCATGATCAACGCTTATAAAATGAAGGGTATGTGTGGCCATGTCAGAAACCTGAATATAGGAATGCTTAGAAGAGAAGAAATAGGTGAGTGATTCTGAGCCTTCTGGGAATTGCTTTCTACAATCCACAATTACACTTTTTGCTTCATGACATATTTTATCTTCTGAAAACATGCCACTCCTCCCACAGTTAACTATTTTGTTTCAATTTAAGAATATAACTATCTAAATAGGCATGTGGCAAAACCAAGGTTGTTATCAGTATAGCCGGTGATTTTCTGCGTGTAATCCTAGACATGCTTAACCCTCTAAATAAGAATCATAACATGTTCAATTACACCACCCGGTTCCTCCTACTGTGGGCTCTCACTTTGGAAAAGAATGTTAAATTCTAAGTATATCATCAAATAGAATTGTCCCATAGTTATATCTAGTTTAGAGTGCAATGTAATACAGTTATCAATAATATTTGTATAGTGAAAGAAAATTGCTTACACTAAGAAGGGACACCACGTATTAGACCATTTCATCACTTACTTGCCTAATTTTTACAAACAGGGTAAATCATTCATTCCTCTGTACTGCATTTCATGAGGGTTTGCTTCTTTGAAATTGTTAAGAAATTTACTTATTTACAAAATACAAACATGTCCACAAACAATCATAAAAGAGGATGGTTTATAAAAGGGGCAGTTGAGTGATATGGGACATATAGTAGACACCCAACCTAAACTAGTAGAAGAGGAGGGATTTTTCTTGAGGGTTGAATGAGAGCATCAGATCCAAAAGGACAAGGAGGAAGGGATTTGGAGAGTGTTAAGTAAAGGCCTTGAGGGGAGAGAGCAAGAGCAGATCATAGCCTAGGAACTGCAAGAAATGGCTTCAATGTCAACAGTAGAGAGAGATATGAGAAGGACAAGGGGAGAGATGGTGAATAAGCTGGAAATGCCAAAGATCTGGCTGGAGAAATAAGGGCAGGCCAGATCTTTCAGAGCTAAGTTTATTACCAGTGTTTTCCAGGAATGAAGCCACTTAAAGACTTAAAGCTTGTGGAACTGGTGTAAAGGGAATCCTGTCTCAGAAATGTCATTCCAGCTGCATTGGAGACTGTAAGTTAATCCAGGAGAAAGTGGTCGTGGGTGTCAGACTAGATAAGAGGTAGTGTTAGACCCAGACAGTGGAGACAGAGAGAAATGGGTGAAACTGTGATGCATTTAAGAAGCGAATTCAGCCGAAACCGGTTTGGCTCAGTGACAGAGCGTCGGTCTGCGGACTGAAAGGTCCTGGGTTCGATTCTGGTCAAGGGCATGTACATTGGTTGTGGGCACATCCCCGGTAGGGGGTGTGCAAGAGGCAGCTGGTCGATATTTCTCTCTCATCGACATTTCTAGCTCTCTATCTCTCTCCCTTCCTCCTCTCTGTAAAATATCAATAAAATACATTTAAAAAAAAAAGTGAATTCAGCAGACTGGTTGTGAGGTCGGATAGAAGGAGTGAGGTGGGGGAAGGAAATGGAGATATAAAAAATATTGTTCAATAAGGAGACTAATGATCAGAGCAGGGAGCCAGGTATACTGCATACTTTATATATTTTTTTTTTTTCATTGATTTTTTACAGAGAGAGAGAGGGATAGTTAGAAACATCGATGAGAATCATTGATCAGCTGCCTCTTGCACACCCCCTACTGGGAATGTGCCCACAACCAAGGTACATGCCCTTGACCAGAATCGAACCAGGGACCTTTCAGTCTGCAGTCCGACGCTCTATCCACTGAGCCAAACTGGTTTCGGCTATAATGCATACTCTTTAATAATCTTCTCAGAAGATGACAGCTTTGTACTATTTTTTTCCTAAAGGGAACAAAAATAATTTTTTTCTCTCACGTGCTTAATTGAAATTTGATTTTCTGTTATTGCCAGTTAGGATCCACAAAAAAGGCAACTGCACGCTAAGTTGTACTTGCTGTATTACTGCTCTTGGTTTTGCCTTACAGACACAGCAAGCACAATACATTCTATTCTGTGGGATTCCCATCAAAAAAGGCAGGAAAATATTGTGCTTATAATTATACATGCTACATTATCAAGTGAATTCCCGACTGGAGGGAATCTCCACGTTGAGTAGGCTTCCAAAACAACTGAATCCTCTCTGCATACAATTTCTTTTTGCGAATTTTCTATTTTTATTGGGTTTCATCGTCCATTTTAAAATATATTTTAAGAGTGGTTTTTAGGTTTACAATAAAATTGAGATGAAGACCCATAGATTTCTCATTTACCCCTTGTCCTCATCCATGCATAGGCTACTCCATTATCAACATCACTTAACAGGATGGCACATTTTCACCAAGCATGTACCTAACGGACACATGAGAATTACCCAAAGTCCTCAGTTTACATTATGGTTCACTCTTGGTGTTATACATGCTACAAGTTTGGATAAATGTATAAGGACAGGTCTCCATCATTATAACATCACACAGACTATTTTCACTGCCCTAAAATTCCTCGGTGCTAACTAATCAACTCCCACCTCTCCCCTGCTACTGGCAACCATTGATCTTTTTTTTTATTATTGATTTTTTATGGAGAGGAAGAGAGAGGGATAGAGAGTTAGAAACATTGATGAGAGAGAATCATCAATCAGCTGCCTCTTGCACACCTCCTACTGGGGATGTGCCTGCAAGCAAGGTGCATGCCCTTGACCGGAATTGAACTCTGGACCTTTCATTTCACTGGCTGACGCTCTATCCACTGAGCCAAACCGGTTTTGGCAACCACTGATCTTTTTATGGTCTCCTCAATTTTGCCTTTTCCAGAATGTCATATAATTGGAATCATACAGTATGTAAGCCTCTTCAGATTGGCTTCTTACACTTAATAATGTGCATTTACGTTGCCTGCATGTCTTTTCATAGTCTGCTTACAATGCTCACATCTGAAGACTAAAAAAAATTTTTTTTCACTAAAATGCTTCCTCTTAAGCCTTCTTTCTCTACTCTCCACTGAGCCAGGAAATGTGATCGAGTTGGGGAAAAGGAGCACCAGAGGATAAATGTGGGAAGCTACTCTCCCTGTGGAACAGCTAACTTTAATCTAATGACATATGGAATTGACCAAGAGCCTCCTAAATATATGCCACCACACTCCCTCTAAATGGGAAAGTAGATAGATACATGAACATTGGCCACTGGAAACTTTGGGGAGGGGCAGGTTTGCCTCCAAACCTAGCATTTCAGTGAATGTAAAAATAAGCATGCTTCTCCTATATCTCCACCTGTACTCACTTTCCCTTTCTTATATCCTCACTTTTACATTAATTCTAGTATCTCCTTTCCCCACCTTGCTTATACATATTTATTTCTTTATATATTTTATTGATTTTTTACAGAGAGGAAGAGAGAGGGATAGAAAGTTAGAAACATCAATGAGAGAGAATCATTGATCAACTGCCTCTTGCACATCCCCCACTGGGGATGTGCCCACAACCAAGGTACATGCCCTTGACCAGAATCGAACCTGGGACCTTTCAGTCCACAGGCCGATGCTCTATCCACTGAGCCAAACCGGTTTCGGCTATATATATTTCTTTTACCTATGTTTTATTTCCTGCCTTCTCTGGTCTTCTTTTTTTCTCCCTCCAGCTCCCTTTTCCCCTTCACCCCGCCCCTATCCCTGTGTTTTTTGTCCACTTATGTAACTGGAGAGCTGCTCTCTTAACTTTCCCTAAGCTGCTTTCCATATATTTAAAACCTCCAGATGCTGGGGTGGCCATCAATCTAGGAGACACGAGCTGCTGCATGACGCCTCACCCTCCAGATGGGCTTTCAGGGTGACCCTGTCTGATCACCGAGCTCGATGGATGAAAAACAGCCCCGAGGAAATCCATGGCAGGCCAGCTCCCTGTGCGCTGTGGGGCAACGGCTTGATGGATGGGCCGGCGGTGATGGATGGCTCGCTTCCTACCCTCAGTCCATGAATTTTGGTCCCTGGGTATCCTCTAGCAAGGACTGAATCGTCCCAGAGATAAGGTAACAGCACTCTGCTGGGAGTCAGACTCTGGGCTTATGACTTGCTGAGGGCGATCCCTCTCTCATTACTCAGTAAAGCAAATTGTTACTGACCATGGAAGGTTTTAGTCCATTTTGTTGTTACAGTTCTATAATGCATCCTCTGTGGATTGTATTGAGTGTTCACCACCCCCGTATCAGTGGTTTTTAAATTAAACAGACGGCCTGGCATATGCATCTAGATTCCTAGCACCATAAAAAAAATAATAATAATAATAAAAATTCTCTTCCAAAGCAAGGACAAAACACGGAATTCAAGTAAAAGGCAACATTTATATATAGAAGCTTAATAATCCCCCTTGTCATCTGTTTGTTCTTTTTGGGAAATGACTATTACAGCTCACTATAATCTTAATCCTGAGTAGTTGCTTTTTTTATTCGTGTTAGAAAATGAATCTGAAGTCTGAATACGAAAAAACTGGGTGACTTGAATATGCTTGCCAACATTATCTCATTAATCCTTGTGGTGCTTCTGGAAGATGTATGCCATGTATTTTTATCTCCATTTTACAGAATGCGTAACCAACATACCCCAAACTCTTTAACATACCTAAGATCACAGTGTGGCTCAGTGATATAGTCAGAAATAAAAGCCAGCTTTTCTAACAAGAGGGTTCTGAAAATTAATCAGAAACACAGTGAGTCTGTTCTTTGATGACTAGAAGTTTTATCTGCAGCCAGACGCTGATTTGAGCAGGAATAAAGTTGTCACAGCTGGTGATTTTGCATCTTTAGAAGATTGTCCGTCCAAAATGCCATAACAAAACATGTAGCCTCTGCTTTGATTTGGTGCAAATCACAGCAAAGATATCCACCAAAGACATTCTTGTAAAGAGAGTCTTACTCTCCTTCACATATCTCATTTTTAAAATTCAGAAGTTATTGCTATGGATGACAGAATCAATAGACCCCAGTTGAAAACAGAAGTTGCAATGCAGAGTTCAACATTTTGTAAGAAGTCGGTCGAGCATCTTGGAAGCTGAACTCAGTTCCTTCCTCGGGCTTCTGGTTCCTGGTTCTGGAACCAGCACTGCCAAGTACTAGTATGAATAATAGAAACGGCCACATGGGATAAACAGATGTGGCAAAAGTCACTCCTGTTCCCCAGTGCTTGGCTGATCCTAGTGAGCAGGTATTTAATGCATATTATTGACTATGAAGGGGGAGAATAATGAATGATATTCAAATGTGCCACTGTCACTCTGCCCAACACATTTCCTCCTGCAGACGACCTTATTGTACCTGGAGTATTTCAAGATCTTCCCACCACCTAATGGTTTTCCAACCAAGAGAGTTATTCTATCTCCCTCCAGCAAAAAGAGTTTCCCATCTCTATGAATACCATGGTTTTACATTTGTATCTGCCATCTGTCACTTTAATTGAACAGATAACCACTAAGTCAATGGTTTTTCAACTTCTTTGAGCATAATAATCACCTGCATGTTAAACATAGATTCTTGGGCCTCCAGTAATTTTTACTCAGATGAAAAGGCAGGACCCAACATTTAAACCAGAATACCAGGGGATTTTGATACAGGTATTCCAAAACCACTCTTACAGGGGAAGAAGAAAAAAAGCTCTTTATAATGGCCCTATTACTATCCTATATAATAAAGAGGTAATATGCAAATTGACCATCATGCCCTCAGACAAGATGGCCACCCCCATGTGGTCACAAGATGGCTAGCAGGGGAGGGCAGTTGGGGGCAATCAGGCTGGCAAGAAAAGGCAGTTGGGGGTGATCAGGCTGACAGGGGAGCAGTTAGGCGTCAATCAGGCTGGCAGGGGAGTGGTTAGGGGTGATTGGACAAGCATTTAGGCAAGTGGTTGGAAGCCAGCAGTCCTGAATTATAAAAGGAATGTCCGATTGCCAGTTTAGGCCCAATCTCCTCAACCTGTAGACAGACATCCCTTGAGGGGTTCCGTATTGGAGAGGGTGCAGGCTGGGCTGAGGGACACTCTATCCCTGTGCATGAACTTCATGCACCAGGCCTCTAGTACACAGATAAATAAATGGAGGTTCATCTAACCACTATGCTGAACACCCAAAAATATAAAATAATATTGAATGTAACTTAATAAACATTTAAGAAGCCTTTCTGAGAGACAGAGAGAGAGAGAGAGAGAGAGAGAGAGAGAGAAGAAATAAATGGAGGTTCAGAAAACTTTATTGCCCAAGACAACTAACTCCTTCTATCATTTGTCAAATGACTATTTGATCAATACTTATTGTGAGCATAGATACTCAGACACTATTGGTGTGTGTAGAATTAGAACCTGGTCTGGTCTCCAAGTCATTGCTCTTTCTACTCTGCCTGCTGCAGATATTATGAAAGTTCCAAATAACACTGAGTCTGGCTGGCGGTGAACTCAAGAAAGGCTTCATGGAGCAGGCAGGATTGGAGTAGAATTCCGGCTATCAAGATGAAGAGGAGGGAACTGGGCTCATAAAGATACTAATAACTGTATGATAGCACAGATTCAAAACTGTAGGTTTCACCCAGAGGACCAGATGAATGAGGCAGAGAAGGCACCAGGGTGATGCTATACCTTAGGGATCCCACTAGGTGTATTTCCAGAGACCTCAGAGGCTTATCTTGTGTATCTTCTGGGTAGTTCTCACTGGCACATTGGACTTTGTTGGTATTCCCATTGGAAACGGGAGAAAACACCAGCTCTCTCTACCCAAATACTCCAGAGCCTCCAACGTCAGCAGCCTTATTCTGAGCGTCACTTCCCTCACCCACTCGCCCCGGCTTTCCAGTGGAAAGAACCTCTTCCTCACTAACAACTTACTGATGCAGAAGGACAGGGAATGAGATGGAAAGGGCTGCATGCTGCAACTTGACGAGAAATTATAAATATGACTTAGGATAAATATTCAGGATGCTGGAGCCTCATGAGGGAAGAGAAACACTAATCAAGATGGGTGAACGTGGAGTGATGTCTTAGGGCACTTTGGTTCTCAGCTTGGGCTTCATATTAGAATCACCTAAGGAGCTTTGAAATAATACCAAAGCCTTGGCACCTCTGGGACCAATAGAATCAGGAGCTCCAAGGTGTGCGTTCAAACATCAGGACATTTTTTTTTTATAATATATTTTTTATTAAATTATTATTTTGCCAAATTGTTCTAATGTGTGAACCATTGATCTAATAGGGCAGAGCTTGAAGATAACAAATACATCTAAATGTGCTGGAACCGATGAGGTGAGAGGCAGATGTCTTTAAACAGAGTGAGTTCAACCTGTGACTAAAAGGTCTAGCAAAAAAGGCCTAATTAATTCAAGGAACAGATTAAAGGCGTAAGTCAGCCATTCTGAGGGAGTGACACCTAAGCTGTTTGCCTGTGGAGGACCTGAGTAGTAAGCCAACATGAGCCAGGCTACAGTAGTTGATTTTATGAATGAATGAATGAATGAGTCTATTATTAGCTAGCCCCACTTTTCAAATAAGGAAACTGAGTCATGCACAGGTAAATTTGCCCAAACCTCTTAATAGGGTGTTTGCTCAAAACAGGTAAATGAACATTAAATTAAAATGATTTTGATACGTGCAATAGATTATATTTGGTTAAATTTATAGGACATTGCCATTTTTGTAGGTCAAAAAAAGTTGAATATAGGCAATTCCAGATGGCTTACCCTGTAACATTTCCATCTGATGCTGCTGCCTGCATATTTATACTAAAAGTCTAACTGTATCTTGGCTTCATATTCCAACTGGAACATTCTTTTAATATATTTTATTAATTTTGTACAGAGAGGAAGGGAGAGAGATAGAGAGTTAGAACATCAATGAGAGAGAGTCATCGATCAGCTGCCTCTTGCACACCCCCTACTGGGGATATGCCCGCAACCAAGGTACATGCCCTTGACCGGAATCGAACCCGGGTCCCGTCAGTCCCCAAGCCGACGCTCTATCCATTGAGCCAAACCGGTTTTGGCTGGAACCTTCTTTTAAATACTACTTCCAGCATACCAAAATTGTTTTTATTCATATACCAATTTATCTTTCTATTGGTCTCATATTAGCGATCAGTTCTACTTGAACAAAGAGATTAAACCAAAAGAAGCAAAGTAAATGTAATTCCCTGACAACAAAACCAGATTAATATAAACCTTTTATAGGGCTATCCACCTTAGCATAAAGAATGGAGATTGACTAGCCAGCTTTCAGGTTTCTGTGAGAGCAAGGGCAAACTTGCAGCAAAGCCACAGAAACCAAGCCTGTGAAGACCATCTCTAACTTCTTTAATAAAAGCAGGGAAGAGGAACAAATGGTCCCTCTCATAATTTTCTGGGTATCAGAAAAGCCTAGAAGAAACTATTGGTTTTAACATTGGTTTAGTCAAATAGGACTATACCAAGGAAAGTTCAATTTGATTGTCAGCCTATTAATTCCATACTCCATCAAAAAGCGTACCATCTTTCACTCAGTCTCACCAGATTGCTTTGAGTAAGCTCCATGAGGCCATACCCATCTCTGTCTTTATTCAGGTCTTTTTAAAAAATATATATTTTATTGATTTTTTTTTTTTTTTTTTTTTTTTTTTTTTACAGAGAGGAAGAGAGATGGAGAGAGAGTTAGAAGCATCAATAAGAGAGAATCATCGATCAGCTGTCTCTTGCACACTCCCTACTGGGGATGTGCCTGCAACCAGGGTACCTGCCCTTGACCAGAATCGAACCTAGGACCTATCAGTCTGCAGGCTGATGCTCTATCCACTGAGCTAAACTGTTTTTTGGCCTATGCAGGTCTTGATTATCAGTACCTGGCATGCAATGTGACATGAGGTAGCGGTAGAAAAGTATATGTTTATAAAAGCATGAATTGATATAGTCACAATACAAACAGTGGCTGATTTTCTAATCCCAATTTGATAACTGGTTATGTAATCATGGATGAGTCATTTAAATTCTCTGAGCCTCCCTTTTCCTTATGAGTATACAGTCTCGTGGGGGAGATAAATATTTGATCAAAAAATGTCCAGAGAAAGCATGGAATTTGACTGTGCTAAGTGCTAAGAAGAGATATGTGGTTCCTTGAGACTTCCTCGTGGGTTTGAAGAGATTTAGCTTAATGGGGACATTGGAGAAGAATTCCCTGTGCAGTGGATAGTGAATTGAGATCTGAACAAAGGGTTCAGAAGAAGAGAGGAGGAAAGAGTATTAAGGTAAAGCAAGAACAGCATGTCAAAAGTATATGCAAAGGGAGCGTGGGGACTAACAAACCATTGCATTCAAAGCAGAGGTTTGGCCCTAGTCAGTTTGGCTCAGTGTATAGAGTGTTGGCCTGTGGACTGAAGGGTTCCTGATTGGATTCAGGTCAAGGGCACATGCCCAAGTTTTGGGCTCGATCCCCAGCAGGGGGCTTCATTTACTTTGATTCTCTTTCATCATTGATGTTGCTATCTCCCTGTCCCTCTCCCTTCCTCTCTGAAATCAATAAAAATATATATTTTAAAAAATATATTTATCAAAGCAGAGGCCTAAATCAGCAGTGTTGGCACTATCTGAGTGCTAGTTAGAAACACAAACACATGTAGGGGAAGAAGACACCATGTGAAGATGGAGGCGGAAATTAAGTGATGTAGAGTTAGGGAGCCGCGAAAGCTGATTGCCGGCAACCGCCAGAAGATAGAAGGGAGGGGCCTGGAAGAGATTCTCCCTCCCAACCCTGCTGACACTGTGATTTCACACTTCCAGCCTCCAGAGCTGTGAGAGAATAAATTTCTGTTGCCGTATGCCTGGTATTTTGTTTTGGCAGGCCTGGACAACTAACATAGGCATGCCTTTCCAATACCCAGGAGAAATGTTTATGTAGTTCAAAATTTAGATGTGAAACTGAGCTGTTACCCTAATGAGGGCTCTTTAGAACCTGCTATTATTAAGATAAACATCTTTGATAATAGCCCTCTTAACCAATGTGCCTTAGGAAATCTGGGTATCCACTTTTGTTGTAAAGAACAGTCTGTGCAATTCCAAGCACCCGGTTAACAATCTCAGAGTTGAGAGAAGACAGACATAAACAAAAAGGAAAGCAAGATAGGTTGGAGAGCATTGAGAAAGTTTTCTCCAGAAGTGAGTGCTCCAACCTCTGCCTGGTGGGAAAGAGATGCTTCCCTCACGTTGGAGGTCGGTGTGGCATTTGACTACCCAGCTCTAGTACAGTCACTGTCCAGAAGTCTCTTGGATATTTTTTCTTGTTGAGAGACCACTTTTTTTGTTTTGTTTTTATTAAACCTCATTAGAGAATATTTTTCCATTGATTATTTATTTACTTAAAAAAATATATATATATATATATATATATATATATATATATATATATATATATATGTATTTCAGAGAGGAAGGGAAAGGAAGAGAGAGAGAGAAACATCAATGAGAGAGAATCATTGATCAGCTGCCTCTTGCATACCCCCAACTGGAGATCGAGCCCCTACAGGGCATGTGTCCTGACCAGGAATCGAACAAACCATGACTTCCTGGTTTATAGATAATGCTCAACGCTCAACCACTAAGCTTTGCAGGTTCATTGCATTTTTTTTAGAGAGAGTAGAAGGGAGGGAGAGAGACACAGAGAGAGAAACATTAATGAGAAAGAGACAAATTTATTGGTTGCCTCCCACATGTGCCCTGACTGGGACCGGGGATTGAGCCACAACCGAGGAACATGCTCTTGACTGGAATAGAACCTGCGACCCTTCAGGCCATGGGTCGACTAATGCTCTAACCACTGAGCCCAGCTGGCTAGGACCAATGATCACTTTTTAAGAAGTGCTTGGAGATCACCCATCCTGGGCCTTCCCTGGAATGTAAACATCATTATCAATTCCCTGGAAGACTCTAAAGGCCATCCTCATTTAGCATGGGCCAGTCAACTTCCCAGGCATCAGAGAGCAAATGGTGACAACAGGCTTACCGTCCGTCCTATATCCAGCACAGCCTCGAGTGTAATGGGGCCTTGAGTCTAGACAAGAGTAGGAGCTCGAACTGCTTGGGAACGAAGACCTCATTGTTCATCCTGCCTGGGTTCCTCTGGGTTTGTGTGTGTGATGGGCAGCTCACTCCTCCTCCAGAGCTGGCCAAGAGGGATTGCCCTAGGCTGGTTCAAAAGAATATCTGGCTTTTGGCAAGATGATCACTTCATATGAGCGACTAGAGGACAAAGAACAACACAGACGTTTCACATACATAAGTTTCCAATGATCTATGCTTCCAGAGTTCACATCCAGTTCAGTTGTCCAGGACCTGAAACCTTATCTTCATAGATGTAATGCATGACTGGTGCTAAGGGTCCCAAATTAGTCATCTAATGCAGCCAAACTCACCAAACGCAACTATCCCTGATAAATGATTACTATATGAAACTGTCCAGCTCCCTCTTGGAATTCCTAAGACATTCAAACCTGATGGCCAAATCAAAGAGGCCTCTCACCTCTTCCCTAGTCCGATCCCTCCCCACCTGTTGTGTAATAAGTAAATATTTCCACAACTTGAAGCCAAATCAAACAACAATCCCCTAAGCAGCATTCAGAAAGGAGCATGTGCAGCAAGCAATGCTCCGTGGCCAGGGAGGTCTCTGGCCAGACCTCTCCCGTTGAACTCTGACTTCTCTCCTGGCCTCCTCTTACTGCCAACCGCTTAACTGAACTTCTGTGCTGCACGCATCCTCTCTGCAGGTCTGGGCACAAACTGAAACCTTGTTCTTCCCCTTTTCCTGCTCAAAGCAGAGGCAGATGGGTATTTCTATAAGAGCACTTGAACCACACAACGAAAACAATAATAGAAGCAAGTATGGAAACATGAACAGCCTGGCCAGTGTGGCTCAGTAGTTGAGCATCGACCCATGAACCAAGAGGTCACCACTTGAATTCCAGGTCAGGGCACATACCTGGCTCAGTCCCCAGTGCGGGGTGTACAGGAGGCTACTGATTGATATTCCTCTCATCATTGATGTTTTTTTCTCTCTCTCCCTCTGCCTTCCTCTCTAAAATAATCAAAAGAACATTTTTTTAAAAGCATGATTAAATTCCAACTTACATGTCACTGCCCTAGTGACCCATGCATAGATCCGGAGAACAGATGATATTAATAGCTAGGAAGACTCTGTCACTTGCTTGGCTAACATACAGCGAAGGCGGTGCTCCTGCTCTTGTTCCCTGGCTGGGGAGGGGGAGGCTGGCCAATGAAGCCATGTTAGTCATGAATCTATTACCACCAATCCTGGTTAGTCAGCAGCTAGCTCATGCAGGCTCACTAAAGCAAGACTGCCGGGTAAATTGGACAGAGAAAAGGAGTAAATAACTGAAGACTCTGATCTCCACTCCGATAAGAAGTCTTCAGCGTCAACAAGGCAATTAATAAGGGAGTGGTGTAACTTTTGGGGGTTGGAAGCCAACCCCAGCAACTGGGCTGAGCTTCTACCTTCCTTCTTGTCCTTTTTATAGCTGCCTGGGGCTGTGCAACCAGTCTTATCTCTTTAGCTCTGGAGTGGGGAGGAAAAGAGAGGGGTAAGCTCCGTGGGGGTGGAGGGTTGGGGGGCTTGGGGGGTTCCACTTGCTCAGCTGGTGGTGACTGCATGGGTCTCAACCTTTGAGGTACTCTAGGCCTTTTCTTGGTAGAAGGTGACGTGAACACAGAATCCTTAGCCAGGAGCAGCAGTACTCCCGGAAACTCTGACCGGTTGCAGCCCCTCAGCTCAGTTGATCTGTGCTGGGGAAGGGATGGAAGCTGCAGGGAACTGAGAGTTCATGGCCAACAGCAGTGCAGCACAGACAGTCCTAGCTATTCCCCACCTGTTTCCCACGCAGTGTCCTTCAGGATTGAAGAGGAACAATTCTCACAGAGGGAGAGAGGGAGAGGGGATGGGTGGAGGTGGGATGGGGGGAGATGAAAGAGGAGAAGAAGGAAGAGGAGGACAAAAAATGGATAAGGAAGGAGAAGAAAGGAGGGAGGTAGAAGAGAGTAACGTGACTAAAGCGTGGAGAGGCTTTGAGAGCTAATGCTGGACAAACACCTGGCTTCCCAGCCCCTGCACCTCCCTGCAGCCAAGGTCTCTGATGATGATCTCCCAGTGCAAGTTCTGGCCTGACCCTATTCCACAGTCAGAGAAAGGAGGTTACTCAACCACTGTCTCCCTTCTGATATGTCTCAGAATGACCTCAGTCTCCTAGCACAGGGCCTGCTGAGCAAGAACGAGTTGCTATACTCCATAGTTGCCTGCTGGCTAAGATTCTTTTGCTACTAAACAAACCCTGGACTTGGAGTCATTGTTTTCCTGCCAAACATTTTGATCCAGCTGTGGGTTTCTGCCTGACTTTTTTCTTTTCTGATTGTTTTTCCTAATACTCCTGGTTCATTACAGCATTATTCACAATAGCCAAGAGGTGGAAGCAACTTAAATGTCTCCTGGTGAATGGATGGATAAAGAAAATACATACATTTCATTTTTCTTTAACAACAGCTGGTAGTTGTTAATGGAAAATGAAATGTATTTTTATAAACACTGCCTTTATAATTATTCAAAGTGTGTGTATACCTTTGTAGGACACCCTGCATATAATGTCATATCTATAAATAACTATTATTCAGCCTTTAAAAAAGGAAGGAAATCCTGTCATACACAACAATGGTGAACCCAAGGCCACCATACTAAGTGAAGTAAGCCAGTAAGACAAATACTCCCTGATTCTACGTATATGAGATATTTAAAGTAGTCAGACTCACTGAAACAGAAAACAGAATGTGGTCACTAGGAGGGAAATGAGTAATTGTTAAATGGGTAGAGGTTTAATTTTATAAGATGAAGTTCTAGAGGTCTATTATACCACAATATGCATGTAGTTAACACTACTGTACTATACCCTTAACGATGGCTAATGCAGTGTAATCAATAATACACATGGAGCCACTTTACTGAGCTGCCTTTCCAGAGGAACCACCTTACACATCTTACATCTCAAATCTTGGGATGTTAAAACCGGGCAAAATAATCTTTGGACTGAACTTAGGGCAACCATGTACCCAAAGCACTATTTGCGAAGGTAACAACAAAGCAGTTATGGTGACCACTAGCTGATGACTGCTGGACTGAAAATTAAAAGCATTGCTTAGAGTTAATATCACTATCGTATGTTCTCTGCACCAATAGAAATGCTGTCCTTCTACCGATGTAATTCTCTGTCGCATAAATACCTCTTGCCTTTGTTTCCTAATCAGAACATTGTTGCGGCTACTTCCTGCGCCAGTGCTTTCTGAATACAGTGGTGCCTCGCATAAAGAACGCCTCGCACAGCGAACACTGCACACAACGAACTTCATTTCATGATTCATACAACGAACTTCGTTTCACACAACGAAGTCGCCCGAGCTTCCACGACCGCTTTGCCCGAGCTTCCACGATCGCTGCCGATGTATTGCATCCTTCCGGGCAGGCACTGCAGGCAGTCATTAGTCACTGCGCTTAACTTAAGCACGTATCGCAGCAATCGTTCTTCATTACGAATTAAATCACGCACGTATCACGGCAGTCGTCCTTTTAAGTTAAACTCAATATTTTTTTTATATCATGATGTATCTAAATAAAAATAATAACAAAAAATTTATCTTTTTTATGTCATCTTAGCATATTTTATGCTACAGAACGAATTATTTTTTTTAACATGTATTGTTATGGGAAAACGCGTTTCACATAACGAACTTTTCGCAAAACAAGCTTGCTCCTAGAACGAATTAAGTTCGTTGTGTGAGGCACCACTGTAGCTAGTTTTATTGAGCTCAATAAAGGTGTGTTTCACTTTAAAAGGCCCTTTTGTGTTCAGGTAAACAATAGTAAATCCTGTGCTAACCACAACTTTTAGAAATGGGAAGTAACCCAAGTGCCCGATGGGTGAATAGATAAACAAATCATGATTTTATATATATATATATATATATGGCCAATATATATATATATATTTATATATATATATTGGCCATAAATGGAATGGAGTAGAGATACACACTACAACCTAGATGAACTTTGAAATGACTATGTTAAGGCAAAGAAGCCAGACACAAAGGTCACATATTCTTTTTTTTTTTTTTAATTTATTTATTTTTACATATTTTATTGATTTTCCCCCTCCATCCCTCCCACACATCCCCTCCCTCCCCAGAGCTTTATGTCCATTGGTTGTACTTATATGCATGGATACAAGTCCTTCAGTTGATCTATTATCTCCCCCAGATCCTCCTCCCCTCCCCGCTGAAATTTGACAATCTGCTTGTTGCTTTACTGTCTCTGTATCTATCTTTTGGTTCATCAGTTTATAATGTTCTTTATCATCCACAAATGAGTGAGGTCATGTGGTGTTTCTCTTTCATTGATTGGCTTATTTCACTCAGCATGATGTTCTCCAATTCCATCCAGGTTGCTGCAAATGATGAGAATTCCTTCTTTTTTATGGTAGCATAGTATTCCATTGTGTAGATGTACCATGGCTTTTGGATCCAATCATCTGCTGACAGGCACCTAGGCTGTTTCCAAATTCTGGCTATTGTAGATTGTGCTGCTATGAACATAGGGGTGCATATATCCTTTCTGATTGGTGTTTCTAGTTTCTTGGGATATATTCCTAGGAGTGGGATTACTGGATCAAATGGGAGTTCCATTTTCAGTTTTTTGAGGAAATTCCACACTGTTCTCCACAGTGGTTGCACCAATCTGCATTCCCACCAGCAGTGCACAAGGGTTCCTTTTTCTCCGCAATCTCGCCAACACTTGTTGTTTGTTGATTTGTTGATGTTGGCCATTCTGACAGGTGTGAGATGGTACCGCATTGTTGTTTTGATTTGCATCTCTTGGATAATTAGTGACTTTGAGCATGTTTTCATGTGCCTTTTGGCCTTCCTTCTGTCTTCTTTTGAAAATATTCTATTTAGATCCATTGCCCATTTCTTAATTGGATCATTCACCTTCCTTTTATTTAGTTGTATCAGCTGTCTGTAGATGTTGGAGATTAAACCTTTATCGGTGGTGTTATTAGCAAATACGTTCTCCCACACCGTGGGCTTTCTTGTTGTTTTGTTGATGGTTTCTTTTGCTGTAAAAAAGCTTTTTATTTTGATGTAGTCCCATTTGTTTATTTTCTCTTTAGCTTCCATTGCCCTAGGGGCAGTATCAGTGAAGAAGTTCTTTTGGCATACGTCTGAGATTTTGCTGCCTGTGGATGCTTCTAGTATTTTTATGGTTTCCCGTCTGATGTTTAAGTCCTGCATCCATTTTGAGTTTATTTTTGTGTATGGTGTAAGTTGGTGATCTAGTTTCATTCTTTTGCATGTGTCTGCCCAATTTTCCCAACACCATTTATTGAAGAAACTGTCTTGACTCCATTGTATATTCGTGCCTCCTTTGTCAAATATTAATTGAGCATAGTGATTTGGGTTGATATCTGGGTTCTCAATTCAATTCCATTGATCTATATGTCTGTTCTTGTGCCAGTACCAGGCTGTTTTGAGAACAGTGGCTTTGTAATACAGTTTGAAGTCTGGTATTGAGATCCCTCCTACTTTACCCTTCTTCCTCAGGATTGCTGTGGCTATTCGGGGTCTTTTATTGTTCCAAATGAACTTTTGGAGAGTTCTTTCTAGGTCAGTGAAATATGCCATTGGTATTTTAATGGGGAGTGCATTGAACCTATAGATTGCTTTAGGAAGTATGGACATTTTGATGATGTTGATTCTACCAATCCATGAACATGGTACGTTCTTCCATCTCCTTACATCTTCCTCTATCTCTTTTTTCAGTGTCGTGTAGTTTTCTGCATATAGGTCCTTTACTTCCTTAGTTAAATTTATTAAAGGTCACATATTCTACAATTCATTTTTAGGAAATGCCTATAATAGGTTAATCCATAGAGACAGAAAGTAGATTAATAATTGCTAGAGGATGGGGGGAAGGGGAGAGTGGAGAGTAGCTGCCTAGTGGATATGGGGTTTCCTTTTGGGGTGATGAAAATATTTCAGGACTAGATACAGGTGGTGGTTGTCCAATGTTACAAAAGTATTAAATGCCACTGACTTGTTCACTATAAAATAGTTAATTTTATCTTATGTGAAATTCACCTCCATAAAAAAATTAAAACATATATGTAAATATATGTTTTAATTTACTTAGTATATAATTTTTTGGGGACCAGAAACTTACTAACTAAATTAAATAACTAAATCCCCTCAGTTTTAAATCTTATAACCTTGCATGTAAACGTGGGGACATCCACACTTTTACCACCTCATTTCATGGTAGAAGAATCAGGTGTTCTTTCCATTTGCAAATAACTTGTCCAAACTTTTCTGTTCTTTCTTCTAAGCTCTCCCTACCCTTCCAATGTCCTCTTTTCTCTTAAATATTCAACCTCTTCTTTTCTATTATTTTCTTCCCACCCTAAAAAATATTCCACTAACCTTGCAAGTTGCCTCCTTCCACTCTCTGCCAAGTTTCTCAAACAGCAGTCAGTGTTCCCTTTCTGTTTCAGTTGCCTCCCCAAGGTCACTGATGACTCCATACTATCAAATCTAAGGAACATGTTTCTTTTATTGTAAAAATAATTCCTTTGATTTCTTTCCACATTGCCTTTGTTGATACTGTTATCTCCACCCACTCTTCAAACAGTCTCCTTCCCAGGGGCCCATTCTCAGCCTGTTTCTGCAGCACATTCTCTGTATAATTTCAACCACTCTGATGGGTCTTTTACAATTCTTTTTTTTTTTTTTTTTTTTTTTTAACCATTTGGGTTTTTTTCTTAATTTTTATTTATTTAACTTTAGAGAGAAAAAAAGAGAGAAACATTGGTTTGTTGTTCCATACATTCATGCATTCATTGGTTGCTTTTTGTACCTGCCCTAATCAGGATTTGAACCTGCAATCTTAACATATCTGGGCAATGCTCTAACCAACTGAGCTACAGGGCCAGGGCTCCCACTCTTACGTTTTTAATAGCCATCTATATCATGGCGATGGGTCTCTATTCCAGACCTCTGACTGAGACTTCTCCCAAAGCTTCAGACATATATATTCAATGTCTTACTCAACATTTCCATGTGGATGCTCTATGTAGCCTCAGATTCACCAGTGCTTTCTCCTGCCTCTCATTAGCTCAGTCCAAAACCTGAGAAAAGTCACATTTGAATCTCTGAATTTCCTCGCTCTACTCTCTCCTTTTAATGTATTTTAGAAATCACCTAATTCTGCTAATTACACCTCTTAAATATTTATCAGAACTGTAGATCAGATGAGATCCTACCGCTCCCCGCTTTGAACACTTCAATGGCTTCCCCTTGCACTTGGCCTGAAATGAAAACTCCAAGGCCCCACTATAATCTGTGCTTTCTCTCTCTACCCAAACCCCCTACCCCTTGGCCTCTGTTACTGGACTCTGGCCACACTGTGTCTCTCTCTGTTTCTCAAACACTCAGCTCATTTATATCTCCAGGTTGTGCCACCAGATTTCCTCTTCTTGGAAAGATTTCTGGATAGCTCTTGGCGTGCCTGGCTCTTTCCTTGTAACCACTTCTCAACACAGAAGCCGTCTCTGAAAACCCCAGTCCCGCCCCAACACCAGCAAGCAGACCTCTTGGACACATCATTACTTTTATTTGCTTATGGCACTATTTGAATCAGCTGATTTGTATATTTCCTTATTGTCCTACTCATTTCCTAGAAAAAGCACTTATCATTTTGGAAATCTATTTAACTTGTTTTGCCCTATCCTCCTCACCAGAATGCAAATTTTATGAGAGCTGGGATTATATATATATATAAGATTACATATATGGTATATGTAATCTTACGTAGCCAACTCCAGTCCCCTTTCTGGCAGGTCATGGATTCCTCCATCACCCTCCTGGCCCAACACTGCTGATGTGACTTCAGCATATCTCTGGCCTACAGGAACTCACATTTTTATCAGAGAAGACACACAAGTAACTGTAATTGTGGCAATCTAATATTTTAGATTCGTTGTCAGCAAACTGCAGCTCACGAGCCACATGCGGCTCTTTGGGCCCTTAAGTGTGGCTCTTAGGCCAGCTTAGGAGTATCCTAATTAAGTTAATAACAATGTACCTACCTATATAGTTTAAGTTTTAAAAATTTGGCTCTCAAAAGAAATTTCAATCGTTGTACTGTTGATATTTGGCTCTGTTGACTAATGAGTTTGCCGACCACTGTCTTAGATTATCTGAGATGATTCTGATGGCTAGATCATGTGTTCTGGTTTGTGACTCAGAATATCTTGACCTTGTAACTCTAACTTAACATGATAAATACCAATGGTATGAACAAAGTTCTTCAGGAGCATAAAAGAAGCAATTAATTCTGCTGGTAATACCAGGGAAAAATTCACAACAGGTCAGTTGGATCTTGACATAACTATAGGATATTTCAAGTGGAGAAGATGGGGAGAGAAAACTATGAGCAAATGGACAGACGTGAGAGACTAGGGGAGAGAATTAAGTATAAATTCGTAGTTACAAAACAGTACCAGGGAAGTAAGTAAAGCACAGGGAATATAGTCAATAATATTGTGATACCTATGTGTGGGGCTAGGTGGGTACTGGAAATAATGATGGGAGCACCATGTAAAGTATGATTGTCTAACCACTAAGCTGTACACCTGAAATAATACAAAATAATACTGAAAGTAAACTGTAACTGAAAAATAAAAAAATAAAAAATAAATAAAAAACAGAAAAATACTAGCAAATCAAATATAATGTGTTAAAAAGATAATACAGGCCAGCACTAGCGGGTATGGCTCCAGTGGATAGAACGTCAGCCTGGGGACTGAAGGATCCTGAGTTCAATTCCAGTCAAAGGCACATGCCTGGTTGCAGGCTCAATCCCCAGTAGGGGACATGCAGGAGGCAGCTGACCAATGATTTTCTCTCATTATTGATGTTTCTATCTATCCCTCTTCCTTCTCTGAAATCAATAAAAAAATATTTTTTAAAAAGATAATAAATACATCACCATCAAGTAGGGTTCATTCTGTTGGCACAAGGATGGTTCAAAATACACAAATCAATCAAGGTAATACATTATATTTACAAAATGAAGAATAAAAATTATATGAATATATATGTATGTATACTAAGTGGCCAGATTATTAGATCTGTGTGTGTGTGTGTGTGTGTGTGTGTGTGTGTGTATAGGGGGGGGGGCTCAGTGCATGAATTTGTGCATGGGTGGGGTCCGGCCAGCCTGGCCAAGGGCAGGGGACATGGGCTATTGTCCAGCCTGCCTGATGATCAAACTCCTGGTCAAGAGAACAATTTTGTATATTAGCCTTTTATTATACAGGATATACACTGAGTGGCTTCTTGCCTCTAATTCATTTTTCTTGCCTCTAAATCATTGTTTCCCCATAACTGTGCTGAACTGGGTGCAGAAAAATTCCCTGGAAAACTTAACATACATATCTGGGGGTCAGACCTGGATAATGTGATTCAGACCATTTGCAATGGATCCCTGGAACCTTCCTGAGAAATCCAGGATGAGCTCAGGCTGGGAACCCTGGCCTAGAGAGTCTTGCTCTTCTTAGTCTTGCTCTGCTGGTGTCACCAAGATCTAAAAACTGGACTATTCTTCTTGAAGAGTTTACAAACAGAACAAGCAGTAGTTTGGTTACCCCACACCCATCGGAGAGTGGGCTCTGGGTTAATCCTGCTGTTATTAGCCTAGGTCCAGTGTGCTTGGGCACTCAATGTCCACTAGATCTCTAGCCTTCTCCCGCCTTTCCCCGTGCTCAACTGGGCTTCTGTTTCTTTTCTTTCTTTCTTTCTTTCTTTTTTTTTAATATATATTTTATTGATTTTTTTACAGAGAGGTATAGAGAGTCAGAAACATCGATGAAAGAGAATCATCAATCAGCTGCCTCTTGCACCCCCCCCACTGGGGCTGTGCCCTCAACTAAGGTACATGCCCTTGACCGGAATCGAACC
Source organism: Pipistrellus kuhlii (assembly GCF_014108245.1). Classification (NCBI taxonomy): domain Eukaryota; kingdom Metazoa; phylum Chordata; class Mammalia; order Chiroptera; family Vespertilionidae; genus Pipistrellus; species Pipistrellus kuhlii. Next base: position 12,582,157 of record NW_023425515.1, read on the forward strand.
TGAGACCTTTCAGTCTGCAGGCTGACGCTCTATCTACTGAGCCAAACCGGTTTCGGCTGGGCTTCTGTTTCAATGTCCTCCTCAGCAATACAGTTGTCCCACAGACTTGTAGCTACTGGGAGAATCCATGTTACCTGGTTGAGATCTGACCAACTCCCTTTTCTGTAGAGCTGGGTCCTGACTGTTAGGAAGGTCACACGTCCAAGCAAAGAGAACCCCAGAGACCCTGGTCCTCCCCAGAATCATCAAAGCTTAGCAAATAGTTGAAGCCGGTTTGGCTCAGTGGATGGAGCATCGGACTGAGAGGACCCAGGTTCGATTCCGATCAAAAGCATGTACCTTGGTTGTAGGCACATCCCCAGTGGGGGGTGTGCATGAGGCGGCTGATCGATGTTTCTCTCTCATCGATCTTTCTAACTCTCTATCCCTCTCCCTTCCTCTCTGTTAAAAAAAAATAAAATAAAATATATTAGAAAGCTTGGCAAACAAAGGTTTTCAGTAGGAGGATGGTATAAGCTGGTCTGTTTCAAGAGGATGGGTTTCAGAAATGAGGGGCACATGCAAGATAACTTTGAGAAGGCTGCTGGAGTAGTTTAGGGGTGGAGACAGTGAAGAATCAAATCGTGCAGACAGTGTCAGAGAAAATAGAGAGGAGGGGACTGAGAAGGTGGTCACAGATTAGCACCAAAGATGATGCTAAGGTCTCTAGTGTTATAAAGTTATTCTAGCTAGATTAGCTATTTGCTTCTAAATCACTTCCTACCTATTTTTAAATTGTATTCAAAGTTTTTACTGCGGGAAGAAGCATCACTACTAAATGATGTCACCATGTGTCACAACCCATTTGCAAAAAGTGCTGTAAGTACCACAGCCTTGAAAGCCCATCTCCTGTCTTGAGCTAATTTTCTTCACCACAAATATCGGAAGTTCCTGGAAACGTACAAAGCCATCATTTTCAATCACCAAAAGCAATGCTATTATCCAGACCCCCAAGTAATCCCTTGAAATATTATTTTGGAAAAATAAAAAGCATCCATAGTTGACTTTCAAGAGGAGATTCTTTTTTTTTGCATTTGAGGCTGCTAACCCAAAAAGAAAATAATATGAGGGACAGGCACTCTTTTTTTCCCTTTACTTTTTTTATTCTGTATTTTAGCTTTATTTAACTATTTTACTTTTGATGAATTTTAACAAATGCGGTGCTCACTTTGGTAACCCATTTACTAATTGAACAAATGTGCACTGTCTTGGTTATTTGGCTTGAAGAAGATTTTTTTTTTTAATAATGTAGTCATGTTTTGTTTTTGAACAAACATTTTGCGATATTTGCTTTCCCAGAGATTCTGAGAGATGTTCATCGATTTCAGAGAGCAAGTTTTAAACTTTAGGTTTACTTACGGACCTTAGAGGTGTCAATTCAATTTGCAGCACCCTAATAACCTCTCTCTCATATTCAGATGCCGTCCAATTGCCATATCATGGTTCCTTGACAGGTTACAGTTGCCTCCTTTCTTCTGATGGAAGTTGCTAAGGAGAACCCATAGTGAAATGAAGTGGTAAGCCTGCTGATGTAGGAGTCTTCCTTCCTAATTGGGCGAATACCCAACTCTTAATTAGAATACAATAAACCCCCAGGCTTACTTGAGCAGGACTTACTCAAATGTTGAGTCCACACACTCCCGAAATGCCCATCTGCCTTCCTGACTTGCCAGCCACACGCACTGGAGCCACCATGAACCGTAAAATGAACAGCAAGCTAACCAAAGGATTGCCAAACGCCACTCTGTTCTACAGATCCTTCCCGACCAGGCAGGGGAACTTTAAAATACACACTGGAGAGTTCCTTTCCTCCTTAATGAGTCTGTTTCAGCCTCCTGTGTAAGGAAAGAGGAACAGCCCCTCTTCTCAGAGCCCAGGAGTAACCGCCTACAAGGAAGGACGGCGGTCCTGGCCAGAGGAAGGGAGTTGCCAGCTCCCGCCTTTGCACCGGGGCCTGCTTGCCAAGTAACCATTGGTAGGCTGCCTCATGATTTCCCACACTCCGGATTCTGAGGAAGTGCTGTTTTCTTTGTTCAGATAAACCGGACAAGGAGGAAAGAAATGAAAAACAAAGGAGCAGCAGGTGTGGCCCAAATGACTGCCACCTGAGCTTCTAACAGAGAAGCAAAACCCTCCCATACCTGCATGTAAGAACAAAGCTCAGCACCCTTAGGAATTTGGAAGGGAAAGCCAAGTTATCAGCAGCAAGGGCCTGGCATTGCCTAAAGCCAAGCAGCAGAGAAAGCCAGCCCAGGCAAGAACATGATGGGGCAGCCCCTTGGTCCCTCCTCCCCTGCTGCTGTGCCAGAGGACAGATGATGTGACCTGAACCCAGAGTTCTCAGGAAATTTGAGAAGGAAACCTTCTGTGGAGCTCAACTGAACTTACATATCGCCTTAAAAATGTTCTCATGCCACGGCCGGTTTGGCTCAGTGGATAGAGCATTGGCCTGAGGACTGAAGGGTTCCGTGTTTGATTCCAGTCAAGGGCACGTTCTTTAATTCGGTTGCAAGCTCAATCCTCCAGGGTGGGTGGGTGAGGCAACCAATTGATGTGTTTCTCTTGCATCGATGCTTCTCTCTCTGTCTCTCACCACACACACACACACACACACACACACACACACACACACACACTGCGCCGTCCACTCGCTCTAAAAGCCAATGGGAAAATATCCTCAGGTGAGGATTAACAAACAAACAAAAATGTTCTCCCTGTTAGTAAAATTCTATGTACCGGTAAATGGAGCCAATCCAGCTATATTGTTCCATGAAGAAAGGGGGGAGGATGTCAAAGAGCTGTTGAAAGAACTCTCTAGGCCCCAGAGGGAGCCAGTCCTGCCCCAAGTGCATGTCAGCAAACCAAAACATAGACCATTTTCGGGTCCTTTAAATGTTCCCGTGAACAGAAACGCAGGATATCCTGTCAATCAGCCCCCAAACGCCAAGCCAACTCTGGGCCTTTTCACCTCAAACAAGCTTGACTAGGTGGCCCCAGCCCAACAGATACTGTCTGTTTGTCTCTTCCGTATTCTTTATCCTTCATCGCATTAAAGCTTCCTGATTTCAGCCCCATTTTGCAGTTCTCTGGAAGGAGCCTGTCCACTTCATGGAGAGTTAAATAAAGTGTGTTTGTATCACCTAACTTGTTTTCTTTAATGGTATTTTTCAGGGAGCCAAAAGCATACATACTCCACGTCTGACGGAGCCACATCGGATGCCCAGTCCTTCCTGCAGAGGCGAACCTTGGCTCCGGGTGATCAGCACTGAAGCTGCAGTTTGGGAATGTTACATCACCAGCTCAAGGACTTACATAAGGCCTGAATTAGAACCCAGCATGGCCAAACTCCAAACCCAGAGTTTGTTCTTTGGCGGAGTGGTTCCAAAACGCCAGCCCATGGTCTGATGCTCCCAACACCCACTGGGCAGCGTTGTATTCAAAATGCCTGGGCCTCAGGCTAGAGAAAATCTAACCCAATAGGTCTGGAATGAGACCTGAAGAACTCTTTTTAAATCTCCTGGATCATTTTCCGGAGCCAGACCTGGAAACCACAGTCGTATAGACTCCTCTTAGCTTTCCCCCCAGCAATTAATTAATTGATGTCCTGGGAATCGATTTGCAAATCTCACAGCTCAAAATATGTGCATCCATCACTCTTAGGGAATGTATCTGATCTTTCTAGGAACCGTAACATATATTTTCCAATACATGAAGTTCCAGTGTTACTTGAGATGGGGTGCTTCTTTGTGTTCAGACAATTTGGGTGCGTCCTTGGGGCTGGTCTATCACCCACAATTGTTCTGTTGCAAAACTCTGCAGTTTTCTGCAGGAATTTTTCAAATTTTTTTCTTCTTCTTCTTGGTGTTTAAGAATGCCAGGGCTACAGATGTTCAGGGCAAACACCCCATGTCTTAGACAGTTTTTTATTTTTATTTTCTGCACCCTCTGAGTTTTACTTATTTTAGATGTTTCAATCTATTTTCTAAAATACACTTTTTCTTGACAGTTTTTCTCTTGGCTCCTTGCTAAGGGCTCTGTTGAGCATCTCTTGAGACCTGAGGTGAGGCTTTTTATATCCTCTGCTCTCCAGTCAGAGGTGTCTTGGGTGCCCCCATGCTCAGGTCTCCAACAGTCATTTCTCCTTCTCACTCACCCCTGTTCTGTGAAGGGGTCCCCAGCTAGACTGAAGCAGGATTCAGCCAGCTACAGCGCTGAGGCCAAACCTCGCCTGACATCGGGTTTTGTAAACAACATTTTATTGGAACACAAGCAGGCCCATTCATTTGCAGCTTGTCTATGGCTGCTTTCACGCCACGGTGTCAAATCGAATGGCCAGAAGTAGATAGAGACCATATGGTCTGCAAAGCCAGAAGTATTTTCTGTCTGGCCCAATACAGAAAAAGTTTGCCAATCCGCGGACTAAGGGAACATTTCCAGTGAAATTATTTATAAATTTTCCTCTGACCTTAGAAGTATCACCCCAAACCACATGTGCTGAGTGGATTTTGTTGTTTACCTATTTTTCTTTATCTTTCGATCTGTAGCTTTAAGATACAACATTCTTTTTTCAATCTCATTCTAAGGTCTAAAAAATCATAGGTAGTTTTGTAAAAAAAAAAAGCCATTCTTCAATATATAATAAATTACCTGTGTGAGGGGATAAAGTAAAGAGATTATTTGAATCTGTCAATTTGTCATAATTCTCTCCACTTAAACTTTTCTCCAGCTGCTAAAATGAACCCCAATGTCATCAATTTGTAACTTGCATTATTACTGGTAAAAAAAAAATTTTCTTTTAATTTTCCCCAAATCGGCATAATCATTGGTGCTGGACAAAGTATATATCTAATAGAATATTAACCCAGAAAAATAAAATTTTAGAAAAAAATTCATTTCTTTCTATGAAAATAAGAAGCAATGTGCCTGAAAAAAACCCTCATTACTCTTTTCAAATCCCAAAAAAGCTACTAAAGAAAACCCTCCGATTTGATATTTAATGACTACAGGAAAGCAACTGGCTTGTAGCTGACTGAATTGTGCTCACTGTGCAGGCAGCGTCATTGACATTTAAAAGTACCAGCGTGCCCTCTTGTGGTGGATTGCAGTTACTGTTGTTTTCTACTGAGAACTTAGGAGTTTGGATCTGATCATTTAATTTTATGCAATTCATTTTACAAGAGCCCACTCTGTCTTTCATTTCACCTGTGATTGATTCATATGGAACAATAATCAATAATATATGCTTGGGCTTTCAGAATGTACTGCTAAAATTGACCTGGACTGTAATGAAATACGACTATCACTGTCTGAACACCCAAGCTGAGCTCCCAGGAGCAGTAATAAATCTGCCACCCATCTCTGGTTCATAGGACTACCTTGTAAAAGAGAAAAACATAATGTCTAAGAAAGTGTTTTCAAGAATTTCTACCTTCTCTGCTTTCCAATTTGAGGAGACGGATATACACAAAGGGCATATGAAAATCCCCCTACATAGAACAAAAAGGCTTTATGAAAATCAAGTCTACATCCCCATTACTGGTTGTCTCCTTTCCAAGGGAGCTTTGGGTACCTGTTCTGGCCTCTTGACATTGTGAATTCATTGGACCACAGTGCAAGCCCCATGGATGTCCTAGATTGTATTTTGGCACTTGTGAGACCAACTACCCCTTATAGATCCTCTTGACTTCTTGGGCATGTTGTGGTGGTGATTGTTTTTAAATATGTACAAGTCCCACCACTATAGTAGCTTAATAGGAATCCCCAGAGCAAATTCCTTGAATGCTATCAGTCTATAAAGTGGAAAGATGAATAATGACAACTTTAATATAGAAGGGTCACATAGGAAGAGCTTAGTAAGTGTAACTATCAGTATGACTTTGAAGTTCCTTAACACACTCTAGCACTAGGATCTCTTCGTATTCCCTCTGTCCTTTTGTCACACCCCACTTTATGGTGTATTTTTTTTTATCTGTTTTATTACAATTTTGTGTGGGTTTATGTTTACTTTCGCTTGCTGTGTGATAATGGAAAAGCTCGGCTTAGAAGTCTGGGCTATTTCACAACCCTGCATGTCAACGGACTCATGACTATCTTGAACACAGGACGGTGGCCCAACGGGGCCAACACCTAGAAATGCAAACAGTGCACTATTTTTGTGGAACTCAGGTGTGAATCTTTGGATGCTGTTTTTGTTGGGGAGCTGGAATAGGCCTCCAGAAAAAGATGGTTTTTGAAAAAGCCTGAAGAACTGCCATACTTACTGCTTGTCCTTTCAGTGGTCAGGGGATTCTTCTTCATATATTTGGAAGTTTTGAATGCAAGCTTTCATGAGAAACAAAAAACAACAACAAAACAAAAAAAACCTCCCAATCATGGATCTGTCCATTTTAGAAGAAGAATAAACATGGACTATGATCCATTGGACAGAACAGATGCTCCAACTACTGAGGGTATTTTTTGCCCACAGCTTCATTAAACATCAAGAGTGATTTTCTGGGTCAAATCCAGCTGGAAGTACTTATTTTAGAATCCTCATTTTTTTGTTTCCCTAGCAATGCTGTGACATCATGTCAAGGTTCTTACACTCCAAATTAGGGCCTAAACATGCTTATTGATTCTCCTTGTATAACTTGTATTTGAAGGCATTTCAATCTCCCCGTTCATTGTAGCAAGCCTAAAATAGGCTGGGGGTGGGGAGCTTTTCAAACAGATAATATTTAATAAGTAGAATTTTTACCTATGCCCACGCTGGTATCCACAATTGTTGTCTGTTACCTAGGGGTTAAACGTTGAGTTGCAAGGAATGATCACTATAGTAACTAGAAGGACACTGGGATGTTGGAAATGTGGGAAGATATTAAATTTAGATCAAAGTGAGTATATGCGTGACATTATCAATCCTATTTCTAGGTGCTAATTTTCTTCAACAGATCTTCCTTACACATCACATGAAAGGCCCTTTTTGGCCCTTTGTGCCAATTTTCAAAACCGTTTGAATTAGCAAAAAAGAATTTATTTTTTTGGTGTTAAGAAAAAAATGTTTTTGTTTTTTTCAAACTATAACTTAATCATGTCCCAATGCTATTTAGTTTCCATTGGATATAAATAGCACAAATGTCTTATGTTTTCTAGATATACACTTTCAAGTAACCCTTTTATTTATTTATTTTTTTTAATACAAGAAATGCACCATCTCATCTGACCTGCATTGTGACTGCTGTGAATCACTCAGAGCTGGCGTAATATAGATTCCAGTGCTTTTTGTGGAATTAACTTCCCAGCCCACAAACAAACAGCCTTGAAAAGACCCAGATGAGATCAAACAGGGGGTTTTCCTAGGCGTCAGAAAGAAGAATTCATCCCACAACATTAAATGCCTTCAGGAGAAAAAAGTCACCCTCTCTATGTTTGACATCAAAGACAGAAATATCTTCCATCTCTGTGTAGTGTTCCCAAACTCCAGGCAGCTTTCTTTTTTTCTTTTTTTATTTTTCTTTATTTTCTTTCCCAACTTTCTCTCTGAAGTATGATTAGGAACCTGGAGGAGAGATTTGACCTTCACGTGAGCTCCGTTTTTAGTTAATATACAGTCTACTTCTTCACAAATGACTGATTGTGCTTCTTTGGTGTTCCCAGCACAAATCTGTGGGGTGTTGGCCATTATCTCACCAACGGTAAACTCCAGGCCTCGTTCCAAGTGGTACAAAAGTTTGTGTTGTTAGTTACACGTCCTGCTTTGTCCATCACCTATTGTTGTCTAAAAATAACAAGCGTCATGACTCAGCTTTTCACTAAAACTTTCAGGATCAGTTGACTTTGCTTGGATTGGTTCTCTGGAAGAGACTGCATTTTGCTTCCAACCAGAACCCATGATAGACCAGGCACCTCCCATTTGTCTGGACTGAGGAGTGAGTGAGAGGTGCAGTGTTTTCCATGTTCCAACATGACCAGCTGGATACACTTCATAACAATGAAGATGCACCCTCCTCCCCTCTTCTGCCCAGAAGTCCGAGGAGAATGAGGTATAGTTTATTACCAAAGAGAAACAGCTCTTCTGGTACCTAGTCCAGACCCACAAGGAATCCCGAGAATGTCCAGAGGTGAAATATTCATTTTCCAATGAGTTGCCAGGAATCCCTTTTCTCTGCGGGCTTTTTCCCCTCCTTCCTTTCCCAATGATGCCTAATCCCCTTCCCAGCTCCATGTTGGATGTGGAGAAGGCAGTAAGATGCCTTGAACTCATGATGACCATTTCTCCTACACAACTCAAACTTGGTTATACTTACATTCTCCTTCATAAGAAGACCCTTGGCGTTTCAGAATCTTCTCATTGGAGCCTTTAAAACAAAGACAAATCCTTTTCTTATAATATTGGCTATTGCTCAAAAGCATCATATTCAATGTGCTTATAATTTCTTTCACTTATGTAATAAGTCTATATTACAAACCCCCCTCCTCCACCAGACGTAAAGAAAGAAGAAAAGACAATATATATAGACTATATATATATACATATATATATATATTTGTGTGTGTGTGTATGTGTGTGTGTATATATATATATATATATATATATATATCTCCACTCAAAAAGTTTAAGCATGAATTAATGCCTTCTTTAAACCAGGAATTGTCATAGGGGCTGGAAGTACAGAATGAATAATTCATAGGCATACTCTCAGTATCCAAAAATTAACAAGGGGTGGGGTAGGAGTGGTAAACAGACATATAAAAAATTAATGGCGGTGCAGTCCTGTAACAACTTGCATCTAGATATGAACAAAGTGTTGTGTTAGCTGGGAGGAAGACGCTCGTCTCTGGGAAAGCCTGGATGTGTGGGAGGCAGGCACAAGAGCACAAAGGAAAGCACGTACGTTGATTCCTTTTCCTGGATTTAGCCTCCCCAGCGCCTTTTCCAAGGTGGACACCTGTGGGTTCACATTCCACACTGCTGCTGAACTCCAGGGAAACAGCCCCAGCCACAGACTGCCGAGTGGAGATGCCAGGAGGAAATGGTGACAGGGGTTTCAATAAACTTTTGAGGCTCACATCACTGTAAGGTATATTTGTTTGCTAGAGCTGCCATAACAAAGTACCACTGACTAGAGGGCTTAAACTGCAGGAATTTATTTCTTCTCAGTTCTCAAAACTAGAGGTTTAAGATGGAGGTGCTGTCAGGTGTGGTGTCTTCTAAAGGCCTCTATAGATGACTGCCTTCCTCTGGTGTCTTGACATGGTCATCCCTCTGACTTAACCTCCTTTCTTATAAGGAAGGACACCAGTCATAATGAATTAGAGTCCAACCATATGACCTTAATCACCATTTTAAAGGCCCTATCTCTAATACAATCCATTTTTAGGCATTGAGAGCTTAGACTTGACAAAGATTCTTTCTTTGACCAACCTTTGGTCCAGCTCTTCTGAGCTATCTTTTGTCTACGCCTGACCTTGGGCTCTCATGCTCTTCCTAATGAAACCCGTTTCTAGCAAGAATGCTGTTAGGTCAGTTTAACCAGAATCACCCATCATCATCCAGGCGAAACAACCAACTGGGCCTGCCTTTAGCAAGAGTCCTGTTAGCTCCATTTGGGCAGAATGCTCCCTTACCCATGATGTCTCCTCTTACTAATTTTCCATCCACTGACTCCCCGCTCCTACTTCTTGGCTACAAATCCCCATATTCCCTTGTATATGGGGTTGAGGCAATCTCTTTCCCCTAATACAAAATCCCATTGTAGTGGTCCTTAAGGTATAAGGACTATTGTGATAGTCCCCCTGAATAAAGTTCTGCCTTACTGTTGTTTAACAAGTGTTAGGGAGGGAGGGAGGGAGGGAGGGAGGGAGAGAGAGAGAGAGAAAGAGAGAGAGAGAGAGAGAGAGAGAGAGAGAGAGAGAGAGAGAGAGAGAGAGAGAGAGAGAGAGAGAGAGAGAGAGAGAGACAGAGAGAGAGAGAGACAGAGAGACAGACAGAGAGAGAGAGACCTGATTTTTCTTACAGCTCTATAGGAGAACATCAATTGATGGGACAACATGGAGCTCTGCATTGAGGAGTAAGGAGGGGAGAAGGGAACAAAGTATTTGTTCGTCATCCTATAGGATGACACTTCTGTTTAGATTAGGAAAAAGAAACCTAAAGTGAAAACAAAATCAACAGATGTTATGGCATTACATTTCATAGCAATTGAAACTCCTACTACCATTTCACCACCAAAGAATCATTTTTGTAATTATTATTAGTTACTGATTGCCTACTCATTGAGCCCAGCAGAGAAGTTAAGGGCAAGGACCCTAGAGTCAGAAATCATTTACCAGGTGACCTTAAACAATTCAATTTCTCTGCACCTTAATTTCTCATCTGAAAATTTTGAATGACTGTGTCTTCCTTAGAAGGCTGTAGTGAGGGGTATATGAGATCGTAAAGATTATTGTTAGTAATATTTTTCAGGGACTAGATATAGTAGGTATTTTATATATTTTATCTGTTTTAATCTCCTTAAAAAAAAAAAAAAAGTCCTTTGGGGAGATTATAGGACTATCACCAGCCCCACAGCCTCCCTGTATGCCACCGACTCCTACTCTCAGTGACGACAATTTCCAAGAGGAGATTCATGAGAGCTTCGCTCCCCCTAACTAATGAAAAGAGTAGCTTCGCAATGATTGCCTTCCTCTCTTCTTTGGATGGTGCGTTCTCTTCTGTGCGTAGCTGCTCTCCTGGCACAGTTTCTATGACAACCTGTCTCTGGCATATTTTTTCTGCTCATCCATAGTACTCATGGCTCTTCTTGTTACAAAAATAAATAAATAAATAAACCCATCAAATAAAGCCTTATATGGAGGTTTTGCTCCTGGGGAATCTCAGAAAGGATCCACGATGCTACATCAATCAAGGAAGTAATTGCTTTCAATTGTTCTTGTGTAAATGTTGTAAAGCCCCATATACTCTCACTCTCTCCAGACAATAACTGGAAACATACAATAAGATCTCATAGTTACTAGTACAACACCAAGCAGAGGGACAGTTTCACTCTGATGTTGGAGCTTCCTTAAAACCTTTTTCTGGGTGTTTCTTTTGGTTTTATTGTTTGTTGTCATATATTTTACAATACTACAGAATGTAAACACTGGGAACTCTGTGCCTACAATTTCCCTCTAATCTACACCCTCGGAATCAATAAGCATATGAAGTGGCTTCAAAGAGTTAAACACCCTAAGAATTGGCCAGGTGGCATTCAAAAGTATTCTTGTCAAAATCAATACCAGAAATTCATTATTTATCATGTTTCAGGCCAGTAATTCATACCAGAGGGACGGCTCCTAAGACCCTGTACCTCTTTCCATCAGTGGACAATCTTGTGATCTGGTCTGACTCAAAGGCTGGATGCTCCCTCTATCAGCACATGCCTGTCTTCATCTTGGAGAGAGCCTTTCAAAAAGGGCTGGTCATTGCGTCAAGTTTTGAGACTGAAAATATTCCAAGTATACACAGCAGGATGATTGTTTTGTGCCTGGTTGCTAACAAATATTTGTCTGCTTAGAACATTATGGTCTGAAATGTGCTTTTGCTACAACTGCCTGATAGAAAGATGGTAAGTTGGAAACACAGAGTTGTCACTCCCTCTAAATGCTGGAGTGTTCTGACAAAGTCCCAAATGATCTGACATTCATGGAATGGCAAACTGGGTTCAGTTGGTTCAAATTCTCATCCTCTGTTCTTTGATATATACCTCATAATAATCTTGTGTACTTGAATTGCCTCCTGCCACACTAGCATTTTCTTCATTAACAGGCTCATTGACCTTTATACAAGTACAGTCTACTGGTTAGAATACCATGTTCAGGCAATGTGGAAATGCTCCGGTTTCCATAACCACCACTCAGGTACTGAGTCATAAATCCTCATGCTGGCTTCCAGATTCATCCACCTGTCCTTCTTTAAATAGACTTAATTTTTTAGAGCAATTTTTAGTTCATAGCAAAATTGAGTGGAAGGTCCTATGATTTCCCATTACCCTCTGTCCTCGCATATACATGCAACCTCCCCCACTATCAACATCCCTCACCAGAGTGGTACATTTGCTGCAGTTGGTGAACTTACATTTGTACATCATTATCATGCAAAGTACACAGTGACATTAGGGTTCAGCCTTGGGGTCATATAATCTATGGGTTTTGATAAATGTATAATGACACATATCCACCATTACAGTATTATACAGAATAGATTAGATTCAATAGCCAAAAATCTTCTGTGTTTCACCTATTTAACTTTCAATGTATGAATTGGGACAGGGGATGACCTGCCCCAACCCCTGACCCTCTAGCAACCACTAATTTTGTTGTCTTTATAGTTTTCCCTTTTCCAGAATGTCATATAGTTGGAATCACACAGTGTTTAGCCTTCTCAGATTGACTTTTTCCATTAGTAATATGCATTTAAGGTCCCTCCGTGTCATTTTATTTTAGTGCTGAAAAATATTTCATTGTCTGGATGAACCATAGTTTGTTTTTCCATTCACCTACTGAAGGACATTTTGGTTTCTTTCATTTGTTGGCAATTATGAATAAGGCTGCTATAACATTCATGTGCAGAATTTTGTGTGGATAGGGTTTTCAGCTTCTTCAGGTAAATAAATTCTAAGGAATTTGATTGCTTGATCATATAGTAAGGTTATTATTTAGTTTTATAAGAGAACTAGAGGCCTGGTGCACAAAATTCGTGCACAGTAGGGTGGGGTCCTCTCAGCCCAGCCAGCCCCCTCTCCAATCCGTGACCCCTTTGGGGATGTCCGACTGCCAGGATCAGGACTAAACTGGCAATCGGACATCCCTCTCAAAATCCTGACTCACCTGCCTGCCAGCCTGATCACATTTATTGCAGTTCGTGAAATTACATTGACACATCATTATCATCCAAATGATAACACATCATTATCAACCAAAATAAATATCACTTCCTATCTCCTTAACTGCCAACCTGGTCATCCCTCATGGCCCCCCTACTGGCCTGGTCACCCAATGCAGCCTGCTTGTTCAGTCGTTTGGTCATCCCCCTTTGCCAGCCTTGTGGTAGGCAGCCATATTGTGAGGGCATGAGGGTTAATTTACATATTATCTTTTTATTATATAGGATGCCAAACTGTCTTCCACAGTGTCTTACGCTTTTGTATTCTGACCAGTAATGAATGAGGGCCACATCCTCGCTAGCATTTGATGTTGTCAGTTTTATGGATTTTGGCCATTCTCATAGATAGGTAGTGGTATTTCCTTGTTTAAATTTACATTTTCTTAATAACATATAAGATAGAAGATCTTTTCTTTTACTTATTTGCTATTTGTATACCTTCTTTGGTGAGGTGTCTACAGGTCTTTTGCAATTTTTTTTCCCCAGTCATGATGTTTGTTTTCTTATTGTTCAGTTTTAAGAGTATATTTTGAATAGCAATCCTTTATCAGATGTGTCTTTTGCAAAGATTTTTCTCCCAGCCTGTGGCTTTTCTTGTCACTCTCTTGACAAGACTAATTTTTAATATGGTGAAAATGCACATATTTGCTTGTGTATGGAACTTAGATACATGTATTTGCTCTTTTATTCATTCAGTGTGCATTTGTTAAGCACCTGCTAAGAATGAGCAGTGTGCCTGGCATGAGGTAACCAACATGGATATGGGGTCGCATAGGCCTCTAAGACATAACGGCTCATATTTAAATCTTCAAACTTGCATTCATGTCCTTTGTAATTTAGCCTCTGGAATATTGTGGAGCCTGTCCTCTCCTCTTTATTCTCAGAGACTATCCTGATTACTCTCCTTATCATGGCAGATGATCACACCTAACTGGTCGCATTTTTCATTCGGTCTCCCCCTTACAGTTCCTCCTCTACATAGTTGATAGTTAGCTTCTAAATTTTGGATAAAATCAGGTTATATTTCTAGTTAAAAATTGTATATGACCCACAGTTGTAGCAGGTATCAGTTTTATTCTGCAACAATAGAGTGCAGGAGACATCACTTCTCCTAACTTCTCTAAAATAGTTAAGTTATACTGAATCAATGAAAAGCCCCATTTCAGTCTTTTTATTGGGCCCCTTCCATCCACCAAGGATCTTCTGAAATTTAGAGGAATCTTATTCAGGATATTCAAGAAAAAGCTCTCTGGTCTGTTATCCAGATGGTCCTATGAAAGTAGATAATGCCAAGCCTGCCTCTTTAGAAATATTTGGTTTCTGGCCACCAAAGCAAAAGAAACTGAGGCAAGGAAAAATAAAAGTTAGTCACCTTCTATAGTGATAGAAGTTTAAAAACATATATATAAAACAAAAGAAACAAAACCACTAGGTAATATTTCAAATTATCCCGCTTCATGGAGAGAGTCCAATTCTTTAGCATGGCTACAGGACATAGCTACACTTCACAGTTTTACCTCCATCCCATGAGGTTCTGCAGCCAGCCCACACCAGCTCAGGAGAGCCCCAAGTGCTAGAGTTTTAGGAATTTCATGAGCCAGTTGTTAAGCATATCTCTTACTAAAAATTAAATAATATAAATATCACTTCCCATCTCCCTAGAGATCCTCGCCATCCAAGCTCCCACAGCATTTTGTAAGCACTTGTGTTACAATACATCTGACATTGTTCTGAATTCTTGTTTTTACTAAAATATCCCCAGACTATGAGCTTATCAGTAAGATATTTCATTAGGAATTCAATAATTGTTTGGTGAGTGAATGAGAGAATGACTCTTGGAGGTTAAAACCTCATTTCTTCCAGATATCTTGGGATTGCCCTACTACCTAGCATCACACACAGTTTCTCAACTCAAGCTTTACATACCTAGGACTCAGAGTCCTTCCAGTTTTTGATCGCTCGTCCCAGAAAAAGCTTGGTTTTCCTTCATGATAGAAAAGAAACAAGGAATGTTTAACAACTCACTAATGTACAGAAAGCAAATTATAAGTCTCAACATGCACATATTAATGCCCCATGGTATATGAGCGTAGAATGAAATGCCCATGTGTCTGGTTGGTGAGCCCACACAGGGCTCTCTGCAGCCCAGTTGGTATTTCGGAGGCACAGAGCAGATATGCTGAAAACTATGGGACTGGCTGACAGGAGGGTAGGTGGGCAGGGGGATAAATGGACAAAATGGCCAGAAGGGCTGTTTGTCACATAGACATACCTGGGAAACATCCTTTAGAAAAGAATATCATAAACAATCTTGAAGGTTCAGGTCAGAAACGTATCCAGGACTGGACAAAACACAGGTTGAGAACCATTGCTTTTGGTTTTAGGCTACACCACCTCGAGTATAGAACCTCTTAACCTAATTTTTGATTCCACAAACAGCTTTGCGGAAATGGTCGTTGCTTTGCCCTAGTCTTCCCGGAACAAGAACCAAAAGTCCCAGAGGACACCAAATGACACCGGCACCCCACCGCCACGCTGGCACCGGCAAAGATGAAGACTATTTGCAGAGAGCACACCGCCTCTGCTGTGAGTGGGCAATAAACTGCCAGGGAGATGCGTGCTGCCTGCCTGGAGACAGGGTTGCTAGGTGCCTCTGAAGTGGTGAGACCGAGAGGTGTACATTATTTCCCCCACACTTCTTATTTTACACAGCGACAGTGGTAGCCTGGAAACAAGAGCGAGCAATAGCATCTGTGGTATTAGGAATAATGGCCAGCCCAGGGCCCTATGGGGCAGAAGGAGCAGGCTTGAGGCTTTTATCAAGAGCAGGAGGGGAAAAAAAAAAAAAGTAATGTGATTTGGTTTCACCATAATTGCTTAAGCAGCCTGGGTGAGAACTAATTATGAGTTCATCTGGCTCTGGAGAAACCCCCCTCTTCCCTTCTCCAGGACGGTACTAAAATATCAGCATTGCGTCACCAGCAATCACTCCCATTGGTGGCCTTTCTTAAGGAGAGCGGCGGCTTGGTGTCTCTGAAAGTCACTGGAATCTGAGTAGACCTGGGAATTTATAGCTTCCCAAGGCAAAGAAAAATAGTCCTGGCACTCACTTGTCATTCGAAAACTCGGAGTGCTTACCCATTATGATATCATAGAGGAAGTTTTGCTTTAAAAATGTGGGAGCGATGAAATGCAGAGAAGCAAAGGAAGAGGCAAGATCCAGGCCCTACGTCACCACAACAGCCCTGCCAGCATTAACTAGTGAGGGGAAGTACTGGGTTTCGGAACCAGGCTGTTCATTGATGATATCTTGACACTCCAGGGCTCTCGCCAGGCTCCAATGGCCCTAAACAGACAAGTACGTCTGCTCAGAAAGTTGGTCGCCTAATTCTCAAAAGTGCTGAGCTAACATTGGAAGTCAGCAGGATAGAACTTGAATTCCACCTGGGTTAGTAGTCCAATGACAAACCTAGATGAAAGCTAAGTAATGATGCTCTAATATGTTCATTTGGACTCTGTGATTTCTGAGAATGAGGCAAGTTGAATTGGGGTAGCAGGAAAAGCATGGTTTTAAATCCGGGTTCAAGTTGGGTTCAGATGCTTAATATGGAAGTTACTTGCCTTCTCTGAGTGTCAGGTTCGACTGAGAAATAAGTCAAATTTTACCAGTACTTCTGCAGTATCTATGTAAGGATGAGAAGTATTACGTAAAGTGTTTACATGGCTCTTGGGACAGAGGATGTACAAGATAAATGGTAGGATATGTCCCAATTCTCTCTCAATGAGAAAGCTAGCCTGAGTGTCTCAACAAGAGTGGCCCTGTGCAGGTTACAAAGACACACCAGCCCTGGTTGGTTTTGCTCAGTGCTTGAGCATCACTCCCTGTGGACCAAAGGATCTTCAGTTTGATTCTCAGTCAAGGGCACGTACCTCGGTTGCAGGCTTCATTTCAGGCCCCTGGGTAGGGGTGCAGGCAGAGGCAACCAATTGATGTGTCTTTCTCACATTGATGTTTCTCTCTTTCTCTCCTCCCACCCCTCTCCACTCTCTCTAAAAATCAATGGAAAAAATATCCTTGGGTGAAGATTAAAAAAAAAAAAAAAAAAAAAAAAAAAAAAAAAAAAAGACATACCAAACATGACTTTTGTCTTCTGAACCATCATAATTTAGTTAGATGAGGAGGATAGTGGAGGTGAAGGGGAACTAAAAACTGCCTGAAGCAAGCAGCAAAACAACACTATTCTAAATTATGTGGTACAAATTCCACATCGGGTAGGAGTTCAGGGAAAAGGAAGAACAATGTGGGTGGAGCAATTAACTTCAACCAGAAATTCAACAGAAAAATAGACACAAATGGGATTTCTCAGCCGCTAAGATTTGCACACAAATCAACTGCTGATTTAATAAAAACAGAAAACCAATCCACTGAGAAGAGACCCATTTTAGCATCCAAAAAAGACTGTCCAGGCTCACCTGAGGAGCCATCTTTATTTTGCAAGAAAAGTCAGCTACCTATTGTTAGGAAACGAGGAGCAGAAATAAGCCAACCAACTCCATAAAAAGTCCAAACTGTAATACAAGTTTAAAATGTATGGCTTTATAATAAGTTAAATGGCTTACTCTACCTATGACTGTTGATCTCCTTTGTCATAGATTTGTTTAAATACATATTGGGATTAAGCCCAATTCCATCTAAACATGGATGAATAAATAGCACCTCATTTTCTGTAATTCATAGTAATTTGAATTTGCATGCCCAGGAAAATCCAACCTTCATAGTTTGAGAAAAGAAGGAAAAACACAATAGCACTAATTATGTATTTAAGTTACACCCATGCTTTATATTTTATACAGATTTGCCTAAATACCATCTAAACTTGAACATAAATGATATTTTCTCCAAAAGTTATGCCATAGAAACAAAAATAATTGCCCTATATTTGAGTCTTTATAAAGTCTCTCTTAGAGGAGGTCTATTCAATTATTTTGCAAACATATATCTAAATAAAAGGTATAATTGTTCTCCAATTTTTTCTTAGAGCTAAAATGGCTCACCTTATATTTGAACCTGTGCGTCATCTCTCCTGTTATGAAAGGCCTATTCAATTATGTACATTAAGTCTCAATAAGTGCAAGCTCAAATGCTTGTAGAAGTCAGCTAAAAAAAAAAGAAAAGGCAAAAATATTTTAAATAGATTTGAAATTATTGCTAGAGGTATGAATTCCAAATTATAACAGTTGGGTGACACTGTAAATAATTATTTTGAAGATCAACTTAAAAAGTAGTGTAGTAACCCTAACTGGTTTGGTTCAGTGGATAGAGCTTCAGCCTGAGGACTGAAGGGTCCCGAGTTCGATTCTGGTCAAGGACATGTACCTTGGTTGCAGGCTCTAGCCCCAATGGGGGGCATGCAGAAGGCAGATGATCAATATTTCTAACTCTATTCCTCTTCCTTCCTCTCTGTAAAATGAATATTTAGAAAAGTAGTGTAGTAAGTGATTAGATTGGAAAGATTATAAATGTAAACCCATGGTAGGGACTGAATGTTTGGGTCTCCCCGAAATTCATATTTTAAAATCCTACCCCCAAACATGATGGTATTAGGAGGTACAGTCTTTGGAAGGTAATTAGGTCATTAGAGTGGAGTCCTCATGAACAGAATTAGTGTCCTCATCAAACACCAAATCTGCCAGCACCTTATTACTGAACTTCCTAGCTTCCAGTAATGTGAGAAATGAATGTTGGCTGTTAAGCCATTCAGTCTAAGATATTTTTGTTATAGCGGCCTGAAAAAACTAAGACAACACACATATGAAATAAACAAACTGTGAAGTAAAGGTGACTGAGTGACTGAAAAACAGTAACTTGTTTTTATACTTTTCTGAAACCCCATAAAAACATGGTAAAGGATTTTTGCCCCCAGGACATCAGATAATGACAAAGAAAGAGAAAAGACAAGACAGCCTGAACTTTTGAAAATTGGGAAGATTAATGAAAGGTAACTGATGTGCCAGATCCCAGAGTGATGGGTCCCAAGGTGTCAGAGAAGCTGAGAAGCATTTGATTACACACAAGTCTTGAGAGCTGGATGCACTAGGCAGCTCAGGAAGTGGACCGAAGGTAGAATAGAAACCAAGAAGAATTTAGAGCCTCAGATCTCCTCTCTACTCCCAGCAAAAGTCTAGAAGGCTATTTTTTGAAAAAGCTAAAACAGAGGGCTCTAGGAGAGCTGAGGGATGGCAACACAGGACAGAAAATTAATATTAGGTGAGTGTTGGCATATTGAAAACAAAACTAATCCCTGCCCCTTCTCCTCTCCCTCTACCTCAGTGGTCATTAGTCAACAGAGCCAAATGTACAGCGATTGAAATTTCTTTTGAGAGGCCAATTTTTTTAAATTTAAACTATATAGGTAGATACATTGTTATTAACTTAATTAGGGTACTCCTAAGCTGGCCTTTGCTAAAAACTCAAGGGGCCAAATAGCCACATGTGGCTCACGAGGCACAGTTTGCCAACCACTGCTCTACCTGGTTCTCAGAATGCTAGCAATTTGGCCAGAAAGCAGCTCAAAGCTATTTCCCTAATGAATCCAACCAAATTCTCATACACACACACACACACACACACACACACACACACACACACACACAAGCTTCAAAAAGAAAGCCTGGACTTGCATTGTTCAATATAGTAGTGAAAGGAATTTTAGAAATAGGACAGGCAGTATCAGGAGATAAGGAGGGTCCTTGGGAGAAGAATGCATATGTGAAAGGCAAAAATAGCTCTAAGATGCCAGAATATTTTCACAGAGGATAAAGAAAAGTCACAGGATGCGGGGAAGAGGGAAACATTTTCACAGAGGTTAAAGGAATGTTGCAAGATAAGGGGGAGAGAAAGAGGAGGGCACCACATGGGCTTTGAGCTTTGAACTTTGATACTATCTAGCAGAGTGGCCACTGAGGAAAGCATGGGGATCCTAAATTAAGGAAGGGTCCAATTAGAAAGAGTCATGTTCAGACAAAGAGCTACAGCCTTTATAAGTCCAGAGACAAAGAGACAAAGAAAATTTTTGGATTTAGATTTTTTTTTTCCCATTAGAAAGAGAGAGAGTAGATTTTTCCCATTTGGGGACCCCCTCCCCAGAGAGAGTTTGTATACGCTTACAATAAACTTCCACATTTTTATTAAAGAAGCCTTTAGTCCACGAGTTTATTCTTCAAGTTCGTTGGACAAGGACCCACAAGAAGAATCTGCACTACAAACACTATGTTTCAGTAACCACTAGCTACCAGTAGTGACTTACATTAAATTTTGGATTAATTAAATTAACTAAAATTGAAGCATCAGTTCCTCAGTAGCACTAGCCACATTTCAAATTATCAACAGGCACATGTGCTAGTGGTTATGGTATTGGACAGTGTCAATATATAACATGCCCATCATTGCATATAGTTATATTAACACTGACTTAGACAGATCTCCCTACATTTAGCCAAGTCAACAAAATCCACTCTCACACTCTAAGCATGTCACAATCTTAAATATGTGCAAACACAAAGGATCACCAGATATCTTAGATATTGTTTAATACAAAAAATAAATGAATTATAGTTTAAGCAATCACGAAGAACCAGAGACAATACAGAGAGAAGAAAATATATTATCATTGGTATATTTATGGAGGTATGAGAAGATATTGTTTCTATGAAACAAGTATAGCCTGTTGTAAAAAAAAAATCAATCAATCAATAGAACTGTTTAAAAATGCAATGGCATAAATGAAAATGTCAATAGAAGTGTTAGAAGATAAAACTGGAGAAATTTTTCAGAAAGCAGAGCAAGAAAATAAAAAGGATTCAAACAATGGAAAAGAGGAGAAAAAAAATCAGAAAGTTAGAGGACAAGTTCACAAGTTCAACATTCAATATAAGAACTCCTCAAGAAACACAACAGAGAAAATGAAAGAAGACAATTATTTTTAAAAACGTTTAAAGTAATTTCCCAGAACAAAAATGACCTAATATCCCATGTGAAATCGTGTCCCAGGTAATGTTTGAGAATGAACCACACCGAAGTCACATCATTGTGAAGTCTTAAAACACTGGGACGAAGGCAAGCTTGAGAGAAATGGTCACCTGAAAAGATAATCTGAATAGCTTTGGATTTTTCAACAGCACACGGAGAATAGAAAAGCAATACCTTAAAAATTATGAAGAAAGTATTTCTCAACATATATGTCTATATTCAGCCAACCTATCAAATAAATGTGAGGGAAGAATAAGGGCATTTTCACACTTTCAGGGTAGCAAAATTTTTACATCACCAGCAGCCTCTCAGATAACCACTTAGAAATGGTGCTTCCCAGTGGTTAAACCAAGAAAGAGGAAGACAAGACCTTGGAGACAGGACCTCCCCAGGGGAGACAAGGTGGAGAGAACCACAGAACTCTGGTTAAGGGCAAGTCCATGGTCACAGCCGTGTGGGAACTCGGGCACATAAATCCTGGAATAATTCTGTGAAAGCAGGAACCTTTATAACCAAATGCTTTCTCCCCAGTGCTCAGAGCACTGAAGTTTTCTGCTGTCATTGGAACTTTGTCTGCAAACAGCTCGAAGGAGACACGGTCCAAGGGTTTGCTGTCCAGGGAGATGCCAAAGAACTTGGTGAGATTTCACCATAGTTGGTCACGGGCGGCTCTGGGACCGTGGCAGTTGCAAAGCCAGCCCTCGTCTTTTTTTCCTCTCCATTCTGGGTGATGTGGCATAATCCCCACAATGGACTGGCTAGTGTTCCAAAACAGAACCTACAAAAAGGAATGACGATGTCCTCTGGTGATATCTGCTTTGCATTCAAGCAACCTAAAGCCTGTGGGGCAAAGAAACATAATGGCGTGGCTACTTTCTTGGAATGGAAAAGAGGAAAATACCTTTAGCAGAGAAAACCAAGTGCTTTTTTTTTTTTTTTTCCATTATAGAGCAATATAAGTTAAAAAGCCTGCCTTCAATATAAATACATATGCACATAGGTAGTATAAAGAATCAGGTGTTTATATAATGATATTTATAATCTACACAGGTGAATGAAAGCCTGTGCGAAAAGAAGACTTTTACTGTAAAAGCAGTAACTTTTATTACAATGACTTATCTCATCTAGTCTTCTATTGCCTTTGAGCCACATTCCAAACTCAGGGAAAAAACATGTTTATAAAACTGCAAAGGTCAAGGCCAGTAATGGAAATTGATTTTACATGCTCAGTGGAGTGTTTTTAAAACCATGGAACAGTCTAAGGGAAAAGAAATCTATTTAATTACTCACCAGTCTTTTGTAGTCCATTAAAAAGGCTCCACAATTGTCTACCTCTCTGAACTAACTTAACATAAATCCCTCCCATTAAAGAAGCCCTTCTTAGAAATTGTCCAGAATGGGCCCTGCTTGAAAAGGTGAAAACTCCAGAGGATGAACTCAAACTGAGAATAATGATTCCTCCATGAAGACGAGCTGCTTCCTTTAAATGTTTTTAATGAGCCAGAAATTTTCACTCCAAGCTCCTGTCCAATACCTGAGCAGCTAGTCCCTCTGCACTTATATTTTCCTCTCTTCACTTTCTGTTTGATGAGATGATGGGGAAGAAATCAATAATAGACTCTACTTCAGGAGCAATTATGGTACATTTTTGGCTTTTTCTCTTTTTGAACTTCAGTCTATCATGGTCAACACTAAAAATCTCTTCCCCACATTTCAAAGCAAATTCATGATAGGTAATATAAGATATGATTGTACTGTTATTAACAATTGATTGCTTTTTAATTTTTAATTGTTTTAGATGAGAATTAAAGAAGAAAAAGGCATATAAATTAGATTCATGGAGCTTCATATCTGAATGACTACTTGGTTACACAGCAAGTGTGCTTATCTAGATGGATCAATAGTCAAATGAGTCTCCTGGGACAATTTTTCTCCAGCTAAGGGAAATCAAACTTCAAGTCTTTCTTAAGATTATTTCCTTCATTAGATCATTAATTCAAGTGATTCTATTTAATTAAAGTTCCTGAATAAGGGCATAGTCAAGCACTAGTGTCTGGAATTTTAGTAGTCTTTTAATTAATGAATGATGCATTAACTATACATTATCTATTTTAAGATAGTGAATTGGAAACCATGATAAATTATTTGTGCAATCACTGTTAGTTTAAACAAGTTATGTTTCAGATTGATTTATAGTGCTTACTAACAAGACTTCACTATAATTGCTATGTCAAGGTAGGTAACTCATCTAAAGCCACTTCAACTTTCTTGTCTTACCTGAAATTTAGCTTTTTCCTGATTCCTTCCATTGCAGCCCATTCCATGACAGCTACTTCCTTCTACTAGTACTCAGTTTGCAAGAGTTGCCATTTTTATTCTTCTGAACTAGGTTTTTCAGCCTTTAAAAAGTTAAAAACAAGCCAAAACCAGTTTGGCTCAGTGGATAGAGCATCGGTCTGTGGACTGAAAGGTCCCAGGTTCGATTCCGGTCAAGGGCATTTACCTTGGTTGTGGGCACATCCCCAGTGGGGGGTGTGCAAGAGGCAGCTGATCGACGATTCTCTCTCATCGATGTTTCTAACTCTCTATCCCTCTCTCTTCATCTCTGTAAAAAATCAATTAAAAAATATTAAAAAAAAAAAAGTTAAAAACAAAACAACAACAAAAAACTACCTTAATAATTTCCATTGCTGTCCTGGCCAGCTTAGTTCAATTGGTTAGAGCATTGTCCCAATATGTCAAGATTGTGTGTTCAATCTCCAGTCAGGGCATGTATAAGAATCAACCAATGAATGCATAAGAAAGTGAAATAACAAATTGATCTTAATAATAATAATAATAATAATTTCCATTGTTTGAATTTCATGTTTTAGCTTATACTAGCTATACTCATCTTAACCAGTTATCCATGACCTTCCATAACATTTTGAATTATGAGGTTAGTTTTCTTCTTCATTTATGCTAAGAAATGGGATCCCAAAACTCACCCAAGCCCTAATCCCTGGGACCTGTAAATGTTACCCTATTTGGAAAGGATCTGGTGTGATTAAATTAAGGATTTTGAGATGAGGAGATTGCCCTGGATTATCTGTGTGGACCCTAAATGCTGTGACATATGTCTTTATACGAAAAAGGTGTTGGGGGAGGTTTGACATACCTATCAAGAAGGAGGCAAGGTGAGGACTAAACAGATTCTGAACTTGAAAACGGAAGTGATCCCAAGGTAAAGAATGCCAATAGCAATTAGAAGCTGAAAGAGAAAGATAATTTATTCTCCATTAGAACCTCTGAAGGCAGCACACCCCTGAGGATACCTTGATTTCAGCCCAGTGCCTATGATTTTAGATTCTGGCCTCTGTAATTGAGAAAGAATAAGTAATTCCTGTTGTTTTAAACCACCAAGGGTGTGGTATTACAGAGCCATAGGGAGCTAACATACTATCCTATTCTTTCCTTTCATTCTCTAAGACTTCACTACCTACTACAAAGCCAAGAAGTCATATAGAAAATCAGTAGTGGATTCATAAGAGCCTATACATCGTCTCAAGTTCAAGGTAGTAACCAACATCTTTAAATATTACCAAAAGGTTGAGATAAAGATTTTTAAGTACCTGTTGGATTAGGGAATTATGAACTCTTCAGTAATATGGTATAAGGGATGGCAGTCCATATCTAGTATGCAGTAGATGGAGTAGTGAATGGGAAATCAGAAAGATAAAATCAATGACAGACCCAATTTTCAAAAATCATGTTTGTACATGGAGAAATATAAGGCAATTATCTAGAGTGGAATATGAGACAAAGATAAAAATTTTTATTCTTAAAGGGGAGACTTGAGGACATTCATAAGAAAACAGCCAGTAGAGGAAAAAGACTGGATACGTACATAAGAGGAGAGATATCTGATAAAATGAGGTATACAAAAGGCTAACTGTTATGTTAAAAATCAGCTATGAACAGATAGATACCACTTCCTCAGAGATGGCAATGAAGAAAGTAAAAAATTGGTATAAAAGCAACCAATTTTACATATGGCAGATTGTATTTTTCATCCATATGCTCTTCAGTGATGTAACTGTACCACTCCTCCATCAAAAGATGGAGTCTTTTTCGTACCCTTAAATGTAGATTTTTCTTGGTGATTTTCTTGACCAATAGAATGTAGTAGAATTGACATATTGGGACTTCCATGGCTTATGACCCAGATTTGAAATGCTTGCTCTTGGGCCACTCCTTTTCAGACCCAGCCACCATGGAGGCACATAGAGAGGCTGGCCCCATGTAGGTACTCTGGTTGAGTCTCACCCCAGCCTTTAGCTTACAGCTAACAGCAATTGCCAGCCGTGTGGGAATGACATCTTGGGTATTCAACTCAAATCTTCAATTATCTATAGGTCAAACTGACTATAGGTTAAGCTGCAATCACACGAGAGACCCAAAATGAGAACTGCCCAACTGTGCCTGTCAATCCACAAAATCAGTAAGATCTTAAGAGAAGAATAATTTTTGTTTTAAGCCACTGAATCTTGGAATGTTTTGTTATCCAGCCAAGGCTAATCAGAATATGGAAGAATGGAGAGATAAAAGAGTACATGCTTTATTTTCTCTTAGTTGAGTAGAATGCTAAATGATTTGGAAATAGCAAACATGAGGAATGAACAGATAAATGATCAGGAACATGTATTAAAATAGTTAATCAGCCTAGCCGAAACCGGTTTGGCTCAGTGGATAGAGCGTCGGTCTGCGGACTGAAGGGTCCCGGGTTCAATTCCAGTCAAGGGCATGTACCTTGGTTGCAGGCACATCCCCAGTGGGGGGTGTGCAAGAGGCAACTGATCGATGTTTCTCTCTCATCGATGTTTCTAACTCTCTATCCCTCTTCCTTCCTCTCTGTAAAAAATCAATAAAATATATATATTTTTAAAAATAGTTAATCATATTGAGAGCCCAGTTCATGTTATGGACCCCTTAAACTGTAATAGTACCAATATCCTTTATAATTTTTCTGTAGTAGAGCTCAGAAGATTAATATAGGTATGAGGCTTGGCAGTACAAAAACACAGAAAAACAAGGGGGCAAACCCTAACCTTAAACCTAACCCTAACCCTAAACCTAAACCTAAACCTAACCCTATTTTTTTTGGCACAGGGGCCTGGGTGGGAGGGACTGGGGTCTGAGTGTTTTGGGGACGGGTGGAGGGGATCATGTCTGTGGAATGGAGTAGAGATGGTGTTGATTTACTGCTTTGACCATTGAGAAAGTAGTCAAACCAGTAATTCAGTGCCTAAGAGCAGGGCTGAATGATGTTTAAGCTACAGAGCTTTAGAGCCCACAAAGAATGTTTTAATTTTCTTTTATAAACAGAAGAAAAACAAACTTTAAGGCAAAGAAAAGGTTAAATATATATATATATGTAAATATGCTTATCTTTATATAAGTGTAATTGTAAAACATAACTTAATTTTTTATTGAACAAGAAGCCAATGGAGGCAAAAATGTTTAGGGCTTATGAAAATCATTATGTGATCCTATCTAGGAGGGGCAGACAATATAAGAAAAAAGGGAGGTATTAAGGGCCAGAGATCTTCATAAAACTATTATAAATTTGCAATCAAATTAAGGGAGCAAGGATCCTAGAAGGATAAGAGATCATAATGAAGAAATGAAATGTGAGAATTTTAAGTTTTTGGAAAAGGAGAAGGGTCTCATAGGTGATGAGAAGATCTGAAGGGAGGTGGCTCTCTGAGCAAGGGAGATCAAAGATGGTAGTGGGTGGAAAGTTGAGAAAGTCCTTTACACTGAAGTGATTCCCCCATAGTGGCAAGAGTTGGAAAGACTAGAATTCTATATGGACCAAAGATTTGTCTCTATAACTAAACACACATAAAAATTGAAGTAAAAGAAAAAGAAAATTTTCTTAGTTGATATTTACTGACAAAATTCACATTAAGTGGAATTTTGAGAAGCTCCTTAATCAAGTTTTACAAAAATGAAATATATTTTAAGTATTTCTTTTCTACCAAAACTCAAGTGAATTTATTTTTCTTTTAATTGAGATATGATTGACATATTGTAAGGATGTGAAAAAGGCCTTTCTTTTATTTGCTCTGTGGCCTTCCACAATTTATGAGAAAGCCACCTGGCAATTAAACCCAAGATTGTTAGCTCCTCTGGTTCAAACAGCCTCTCTGTTCAAACTGAGGGACAAGATAAACTACTCTTAAGGCTACATTCTTACATCCAACTCCTCCCTGCTATTTTCAGAACTCAGGGATAATTCACACCAAGAAGTCTCTAGTTAGTAGAAAGTTCCTTTCCCCCCAAGCCCCACCCCTTCAAACAAGCCTCTTTTGAACTCTTAATAACTTTTTGCTCTAAGCATGTTTTACAGGCTTGGGAAAATACTGATAAGACACCTCCCTAGGACATCCTCAGGACTGTCTCCTGAAAAACAAACAACTTAACTTCAGCACCCAGTCCTCATACCTTACCCTCCTCCTCCCTAGAAACAGCAGTCAAGACTCTTTAAAAAGGGGATCCACTTTTTGTTTCTTGCCCTGTATTGATTAGCTGTACTTAGCCCTTTCCCTTTGTGGAAAGGACAGTAAACTTCCTCTCTGCATCTCCTTATAGTTGTGAATTCTTTCACAGTCCCCGTCACTGGTCAAACCCTAACGCATATATCATTATTCTAATTTATGGTATAAAATATAATAATTCAATATTTACATTTGTTGCAAAATGATCACCACAAGTCCAGTTAATGTCCATCACTATACATAGCTACAAATTCTTTTCTTGTGATTCAAACTTTTAAGATCTACTCTCTTAATAACTTTCAAATATGCAATTCAGTATTATTAACTACTAGAGGCCTGGTGCATGGATTCATGCACTGTAGGGGTCCCTTGGCCTGGCCTGTGGGGATTGGGGCAAAACTGGCTCTCTGACATCCCCCAAGGGGTCCCATAGAGGACATAGGCCAGGTTGAGGGAATCAACTGGTGCACCACTGGGGCCGAGGGGGGACCGAGGGAAGACTCCATGACTATGTCTGGCCCATCTACCCAGTCCCAATTTGCCAGACCCCAGAAGCAAGTTAACCTACTGGTTGGAGCATTTGCATCCTGGTGGTCAGTATGCATCATAGCGACTGGTCAAATAGTCAAACTAACCATCGGACATTTAGTGTATTAGGCTTTTATTATATAGGATAGTCACCATGGAGTACAGAAAGTTCTTTAATCATCTCAAAATAGGGGAAGTATTGGTATAATATAAAATAGAGATAGTAAAATGGAAAGATTGATCAATGAAACAATATCTAAATAAAATTGTTCTACACAAGAAACAGCAAAACCAAATAGTGATTCAACAGACTAGAAAAAATATATCAATATATTGCACCTCACATTTCTGTAGAGATCTATTTTCCTCATTATATAAAGACCTGCAATAAAATGAGGAAATAGGTTAGGGTTCTGCTGTGAATTCTAACATGTGGCACACCACACCACCAAGCAGTTCTCTGATATCTGTTGTGTGCTCCATAGTTCAACTAATTCTGACATTATCTACTCAGATAGAGCATTACATTCCACAGGTTAAGGGCTCAGTCCCACAAAACAGCCTTCAACTTCAGATGCCAATCACAAGCTTAGCTTTTATTCATGCTTCTGACTAAAAAGCTATAAAACCAGGTTCCCACAACCTTCTTCTTGGGTTCAATTAATTTGCTACAGCAGCTCACAGAACTTGGAAAACCTGTTTACTCACTCGATTATGGGTTTATTACAAAGGATATTAAAGGGTACAATTAGCATCCAGATGAAGAGATACTTAGGGCAAAGGAGCTTTTTCTGTCTTTGTGTTGTTTGTGGTCCAGCACTGTGGGCCTGGGAAGAGTTCTGGTTCAACAACCCAGAAACTTTTCAAACCTTGTCCTTTTGGGTTTTTAATTGAGGCTTCCATAGGCATAATCGATTAAATCATTGGTAAGTGCTGATTGATTCAATCTCCAGTCCTTTTCTTTGGCCCTCCCTGTAGGCCTGGAGGGGCTGAAACGGAAAGTGTTTGGTTCTCCAGGCAACCAGCCTCCAATCTTAAGTGCCAAAAGTCACCATTAACATAATAAAAACACATATGTGGCTCTTATCATCGCTTAGGAAATTCCAAAGGTTTTAGGAGCTCAGTGCCAAAAACAGGAACCAAGACCCAAGTACACATTTCTTATTATAAATCACAATATCACAATAGGCAAAGGAGATGGCTAACCATTCACAGAAAAGGGAATACAGTGTTAAATATTTGAAAAGATGAGCATCCTCACTTCAAGTAGGGAAATCACAGATTAAAATTTTTATGAAACGTTTTTTCAATTATCAAATTGGCAAAGGTGACAGAAATGAATAAAATATGGTGTTGACAAGGATTATTGGAAACTGACTCAAACATTCCTGAGGGGTGTAAATAAGCACACAGCCTACCAAGAGCAAATTTGTCAATATCTACTACAATGTGAAAAATGTAAATACCTTTTGACCCAGCAATCTCACTTCTAAGAACTGATGCCACAAATAACTTGCAAATATAAAGGGTGACATAGGTAAAATGCTATTTTAGGCAGCCTATTTACAATGGCAGAGACTTTTTTTATTTTTTTATTTTTTTATTTATCAATTCACTTTCATTTTTTTTATTTTTATTTTATTTTATTTTATTTTCCCCCCTCCCTCCCTCCCACCCATCCCCTCCCTCCCCAGAGCTTTATGTCCATTGGTTGTACTTATATGCATGGATACAAGTCCTTCAGTTGATCTATTATCTCCCCCAGATCCTCCTCCCCTCCCCGCTGAAATTTGACAATCTGCTTGTTGCTTTACTGTCTCTGTATCTATCTTTTGGTTCATCAGTTTATAATGATCTTTATTATCCACAAATGAGTAGAGGTCATGTGGTGTTTCTCTTTCATTGATTGGCTTATTTCACTCAGCATGATGTTCTCCAATTCCATCCAGGTTGCTGCAAATGATGAGAATTCCTTCTTTTTTATGGCAGCATAGTATTCCATTGTGTAGATGTACCATGGTTTTTGGATCCAATCATCTGCTGACGGGCACCTAGGCTGTTTCCAAATTCTGGCTATTGTAGATTGTGCTGCTATGAACATAGGGGTGCATATATCCTTTCTGATTGGTGTTTCTAGTTTCTTGGGATATATTCCTAGGAGTGGGATTACTGGATCAAATGGGAGTTCCATTTTCAGTTTTTTGAGGAAATTCCACACTGTTCTCCACAGTGGTTGCACCAGTCTGCATTCCCACCAGCAGTGCACGAGGGTTCCCCTTTCTCCGCAACCTCGCCAACACCCGTCGTTTGTTGATTTGTTGATGTTGGCCATTCTGACAGGTGTGAGATGGTACCGCATTGTTGTTTTGATTTGCATCAACAGAGACTTTTTTAGAAAAGAAAAATTTGAGCCTTGTCAATGTGGCTCAATTAGTTGAACATCATCCCATGCACCAGGAGGTCACCTGTTTGATTCTCACTCAGTCAGGGCACATGCCTCGGTTGCGGACTCAATCCCCAGTAGGAGACATGCAGAAGTTAGGCGATCAAAGATTCTCTCCCATCATAGATGTTCCTATCTCTCTGTCCATCTCCTTTCCTCTTTCTGAAATCAATTAAAAACATATTTTAAAAATAGGAAGGTTTGTATGTACTGATAAGAAAAATTATTCTAGGTATTTTGTTAAGCAAAAAGAAAAAAAAGAGGATTCAGAATCATGTATAGAATATTCTACCATTTGTGTATATGAATAAATTATATGCCCGTGATTATATTTGCATAAGACATCTCTCAAAGAAATTTTTAAAAATGGTGATTATAGTTGTTTCCAGAAAGAGGTACTGAGAGACTGGAAGACATGGGGGGAATCGTTTTCAATTCACATTCTTCTTGTCATGATCTTCAATGATAGTGAAAGTGAGTAGGTTAGTTAAGGCAGAGTTGTGGGTGCGAGAGTTAGGTATCAAACAACTCAAAGAGATTTTTGTTATATGATTGAAAAGCCAAGGCTTGGCCGAGACCGGTTTGGCTCAATGGATAGAGCGTCGGCTTGGGGACTGAAAGGTCCTGGGTTCGATTCCGGTGAAGGGCATGTACCTTGGTTGCGGGCATATCCCCAGTAGGGGGTGTGCAAGAGGCAGCTGGTCGATGACTCTCTCTCTCATCGATGTTTCTAACTCTCTATCTCTCTCCCTTCCTCTCTGTACAAAATCAATAAAATATATTTTAAAAAAAAAAGAAAAGAAAAGCCAAGGCTTGGAAGTGACAGTGAAGGTCTAAGTGAATATCATCTCCTGGCCAAGAGATACAGATGAAGAAAGAATGTGGGCATCTTCTAAAAAAAAAAAAAAAAAAAAAAAAACTGCCTGAGAAGTAATGATGTCAAGGAAAAACCAAGTTAACATTGAGACAAGAACATAATGAGCTCTGAAAAGAGGTTGAGAATGCTGTAGAGATTAGAATTAGAGCAGTTTTTTTTGTGTGTGTGTTTTTGTTTTGTTTTGTTTTATTTATTTTTTTATTGATTTTTAAGAGAGAGGAAGGGAGGTGGTTAGAGAAACAGAAACATGGATGAGAGAGGAAGATCATTGGCAGGCTGCCTCCTGCACGACCCCTACAGGGATTGAGCCTGCAACCTGGGCAAGTGCCCTGACCAGAAATCAAACCGTGACCTCTTGGTTCATATGTTGATGCTCAAACACTGAGCCACATTGGCAAGGCACCACAAAACTTTTGCTGAGACTTCCAGGACAGAGACACTCTTTCCTGGTGCCCTTTTATGTGAGAAGTCATAAGATCTGGAGCTGCAGCTATTTTTACCACAACAAGAAGAGATGATGTCTAAGAATGTGCCAGAAGCTATAGGTCAGAGATCCTGGGAGACAGAAACTGGGCCCTGATGGCATGACAAGTCTCTGAGCACAACTTTCAGTTCCATGATCAAATAACCCCCTTTTTTACCTTAGCCAATGTGGTTTCTTTCTGCCCAAAACAAGAAAGGACTCAGGTATTACTGAACATTTTATTAAAGAGATAAAACATCAAGATTGAAGAACATAATTGATATACTATTTTAATTATTCAATTTGTGCCAAGCAATTACTTTTGTAGTTTTCATATTATCTCATAAAATACAACTACACCTGAACTTCCTCAACCAGATAAGAAGCATGTATGAAAATGCTATAGCTAGAAACTCTGATCAAGATGGTAGCATAGGTAAATACGCTACTTGCATTCTCCCATAACTACATCAAAACTACCATTAAACTGCAGAATAACCATCACTCAGAACTTCCTGAAGTCTAGCTGAACAGAAGTCCTATAACTAAGGAGATACAGAAGAAGCTTCATACACCAGGAGGGGCAAAGATGTAGAATGGGCTAGTCCCACACTACATGTGGTAGATAAAATTCAGGAGGGATATATCAGCTGGGAGGGCTTCCCTGAGGAACGAGGGGTCTCATACCCTCCAGGAGGTTCTCAGCCCAGGGTTCCAGGAAGAGAAGTCCCCATAATTTCTGGCTATAAAAATCAGTGAGGATTGTGACTGAGTGAGAAGAAGACCTGGTGGAGTCTCAGAACTTCCTCTTAAAGGGCCCACCCACAGACTTACTTGAACTTACTCGCTCTGACGTACAGTGCTGGGGCAGCAGGTCAGAAGGTGCCAGGATTATACGGGAAGGAGCAGAATTGTTTGGCTTTGGGGTGAGACTTGAAGAGCAGCTTTCTCCCAGACAGAATGATGGCAAAGGCCATTGTTCCTTTGCTGAGCCCTCCCCACACAGAGCCAGTACTTGTGCCCATATCTAAGTCTTCCATCAACCTGGCTCTCACTGTTTGCCCCATCCTAGAGACAAAAATTATAACAACAACAGCAAAAACTCCAACATGTCCCAATTGAAAGGACAGAGCAAAACTCCAGAAAAAGAACACAATAAAATGGAGTCAAACAATCTACCAGATGCAGAGTTCAAAGCACTGGTTATAAGGATGCTCAATGAACTTTGGGAAAGAACAGATGAACTCAGTGAGAACTTCAACAAAGAGACAGGCAACATAAAAAGGAAGATATAAAACAGAATCTTTGAAGGCCAGAAGGGATTGACACGAAATATTCAAAGTGATGAAAAGCAAGGACCTATAACCAAGATTACTCTACCCAGCAGAGCTATCATTTGGAATTGAAGGACAGATAGAAATAAAAATTTCTTTTATTTCCCAGATAAGAAAAAGCTGAAGGAGTTCATCAACAAACCAGTATTATAAGAAATGTTAAAGGGTATTCTTTAAGGAGAAGAACAAAAAAAGATTAAAAATATGAATAATAAAATGACAATAAGTATATATCTGACAATAGTAAGTATAAAAAGCAAATGGATTAATGCTCCAAATAAAAGCATCTGATGGCTGAGTGGATAATAAAACAAGACCCTCACATATGCCATCTACAAGAGAGTCACTTCAGCTCCAAAGACACATGGAAAAGATATTGCATAAAAATGAAAAAAGAAAAAAAAAAAGCTGGGATAGCAATACTTATACCAGACAAAATAGACTTTGCATACATATTAACATAACCAATGGATATATACACTGGGGCAGTGGGGGCTTGCTGGGGTGGGAATGACTGGGGGAGGTCAAGTGGGGGAAAAAGGAGACATATGTAAAACTTTAGACAATAAATGATTTTTTTTAAAGGCTATAACAAAAGATCACAAAGGAACCAGCAATTCTCCTTCTGGGTATTTATCTGAAGAAACCAAAAACAATAAATCAAAAAAGACATATGCATCCAAATGTTCATTGCAGCATTATTTACAGGAGACAAAATATAGACGCAACCTAAATGTCCATCAATAGATGAATGGATAAATAAGTGGTACCTATATACCATGAAATATGACTTAATGGTAAAAAAAAAAAAAAAAAAAGAATGAAATCTTGCCATTTACAACAACATGAAGGACATAGAGGGTATTGTGCTGAGTGAAATAAGTCAGAGAGAGAAAGACAAATACCATATCAGGAATGTAGCTATGACAGAATGCGGTACCCCTACCTTATTCTGCCCCAGGCAGGTCCCAAATGGCAGATCCTCCTTATAAGGCTTCACTCTTATGTCCAGTTTAAGAGAGATAAAATCTCTCCTCTGGAGATAATACTCTTAGGTTCATGAATTTTTGACATTTTCTTCCTCTTCTGTTCACTTTATTGCAGAACATACCATCAGTCCAAAAGACCCACTAATCTTCACTAGTGTGTGAGGACATTTTGAAATACAAGCTTCATAAAGTTAAAGAAAATTCCAGGTGTAGTCTCATAGGATACAAATACCTTAGCCTAGGTCTAAAAAATTAGATTTAAAACTTGCAGCCATCTTGACCATTGTTTAAGCCAGAATTTAAGCTCCCTTCTTCAAACCCTTCATACCTATAGACACAGGCTCTGACCTAAATCTGTTCCCTTTCGTTTTAAGCAGAAGTTATACTACTAATGACTACCTGAATTGCCAACTTGGTTTGTGTCCCTTAAATGTTGCCCTTGAGAAAACTTGACCAGTTTGTCCTAATCCTTTTTTAGCTGAGCCCCCAGCTCCAATATGCAGCTCTGAAATTCTGCATTCTTTCCTTATCTGTTTTCTTTCTTCAAAATGGTTCTTTTCCTGGTTCATCCCTTTGGTGAACTTTCCTAAGGCCGGTAATTCACATTGCATTCTCTTAAGTTTTCCTCTGAACCCTTATACTTTTTATTTCATAGATTTATTAATTCAGGCCCCAACCTTAACCCACAGACCCTTTACTCTTGGAGAGATGTGTGAATTTTGTTAACTTCCAATAGTCCACTCTGAATCTGGAAATACATTAGTTATTTTTACTCAAATTTAGACCTTATTGAAAGAGTGTACAATAAATCTCATCTTCCCTTCGTTGTTAGCATAATCAGTGTGTCTAGTCCCATGGTCGGCAAACTGAGGCTCACAAGTCACATGCTACTCTTTGGCCCCTTGAGTGTGGCTCTTCCACAAAATACCAAAGCCTGGGTGAGTCTATTCTGAAGAAGTGGCGTTAGAAGAAGTTTAAGTTTAAAAAATTTGGCTCTCAAAAGAAATTTCAATCGTTGTACTGTGGATATTTGCCTCTCTTGGCTAATGAGTTTGCCAGCTGCTGGGCTAGTCTATTGTACTTGGGGTGGCTGGGCAACACAAACAAATGTCTTTCATTTATAGATGGCAGTAAGGTGGAGAAATATGTAAAATGATAATCTGTAGAGAACTGTATACAATAAAAACAATACCAACCGTGAATTTTTTTAAAAAAGCTAAAATTGTTAATACTATCATGTTGATCTTCTAAGCTCTTTGAGAATGGATATTTGATATACTTGAACTTCTGCTGGCGTCTGCATTTATTAATGTACACTAAGTTTTTCAAGGTAATTCTGGCAATATTTAAGTGTGTTTGGAATTCGTAGAAATTATTTCATTAAAAAAAGAATACAAGTTGACATCTGTGAAGCTAACTCACACTCAAGTAAAAACAAAGGCAGCTGCCACCTGGCAGCAACAGTACTTCCATTTGACACTTTCAAATACTTGGCTTAAAATGAAGTAGTGTGCTGGCCAACAAAAAGAAAAGAGCGTGGAAAGCAGTGGGGCAATGAAATTGGGTAAGATCATGACATTTTCAGTTCAACTCTTTTCTTTTATAACCTAAGATTATAGAAGCAACAAGCTATAAAACTATACTAAGCCATTTACCACTGAATTCTACGTGATTCTCCATGTCATAATCTTCCTTTCTTTAAGAAAAAATTGTCAGTTCTATATTTCAGCTCAATAACCTACAATGCCAATGTAAATCTGTTTAGCAGATTAATACATTTCACTTTTCATATTCATATTATACTCTTAATATAGTATTAGTTTTTCAACAAATGTCTTAATGTCTATACATGATGTCTCCCTTTTCTCGAATTCAGTTTACTTCTGATTCAGCAGAAGGGAAAATCAGAGATTCCAAGTGTGAGAAGAATACCATGCACTGTTGCTGACTCTGAAATGTAAGGTCCTATGAGCAAATCCCAGGGAGAGAGCTCTGGAGCTAACTAAGGACAGCCCCCTGTTGACAGCCAGCAAGGAAACAGGGACCTCAGTCCTACAAAAATCAGGCACAGGATTTTGCCAAAAACCCCCGAGAAAACAGCCATGCCAAGCCAACTTCTGACCTACAGAATTATGGGATAATACATTTGTATTATTTTAAGCTGCTTACTTTGTGACAATTTGTGGTCATGCTCTATGTAGCAATAGAAAACTAATGTAGATCACGCCACCTGATTGAAATGAGAGGAGAGTGTAATAGGAGACTATGACAGGAAGTGAGGAAGATGCATTGGAAGAAAGTAAACGAGGTGGCAGCTACTGCGTGGCCTTGCAGAACATTGTACGGCCATTTGAGTGGGCCAAAAACAGTTGAAAATCAAAAGATGAGTCAAAAAGATTTGCTCATCAATGGCCTTTTGGGTGTTGGCAAAGAGAGGAAGGAGTTTGTTGATTCCAAAATCACTGGCCTGAGCCAAGGGTAGAAGAGTTGTAATGAGATGAGATAACAAACAATTAAGGAGGAGTACTAGTACATGCAGTGCAGGCTGAGAGGCTGGTCAAACAAGGGTTCATCTTGGGACATGTTATGAATGAAATGCCTATCAGACATCTAAGTGAAGTTGTGTATTAAGCTGTTAGAGGCACAAGCCTGGGGTTCGGAGAATTATCTGGAGCTGGAACTATTAATTAGGAAGTCCGCTCACACCAAGTGTTCAAAGCCAGAAGATGATTAGTTCAAACTCTGAGGAAATGAGTGTGAAGAGAGAAGACCAGTGCTTTGTGGCTTACTCCTTTTTTATAAAAGTCTCTCCTAGATTTATTTAATTTTTTGATTTGTAAATACAAATATATGAAGGATCCCATTAACCAAATATTGTTAAAATATTTATTTATGACCTTAATGAGTTACCTGTCTTAAAAATAACAAAATTGAATGAAATCCACGCTATCACCGAAAATCCAAAATAAAGTTATCACTAATGTAAGGTCTTCCAAATTAAACACAGATCATATCGTTGAAAAAGCCCATTGAAATTTCCATAAATTATGCACCCATATCAAAAGACTAATGAATTCTATTCTTACAATAGTAGTTGCTCTGAGATATTTTAACATCCTAGAATTATAACTATATATGTATATAACATTTATGCTTAAGATCTGATGGAGTATTATTCTTCCAATTCACTTTGGTTCCTTGACACTATGAAAATTCAGTATTTATATGTCTGCAATGTCAAACAAAGGCAAGACAAAACAGAAAAATACGAACATAAGAACTTTGTTCTACTCTGTTTCCTTCCACACATACTGTCCCATTGTGTTTCATTTGTTGCTATTGATATGAGCCATAGCTAGTTTATTATTCTTACCAACTTTCTGTCTGGAAAGAAAGAAGTACTTGTGACTGTTTTTAGGCTAGTAAAAAAAAAAAAAAAAAAAAAAAAAAAAAAAAAACAAGAAACAACAAAAAAAAAACCTTACTAAGAAATCTCTGTCATAAATCTCTATGTATGCTTTTTTATCACACAAAAAAGTAAGAGTTGTTGAAATCTTCCTACAAAGTGGAGAAAAACTTGACCTGCTGCAATCATCTGTTTAAAGTGAGTACTCCTATAAACACAATGACAAACTATTTTTGTCAACCACATCACAAATAATTATTAATGTGGTAACTTTAGCTCCATGTTTTGAGTTTCTCTTGGGCCAGGTGTGGGGTGGGAACATGCTCTTTATGGCAACACTTCTTTGGATCATCTGCTGACAAAGCAGATTTTTTAAACCTTATCCATCATCACCCTAATTAGGCCATCCAGTGTCAGAACTTGCTGTGTGAATTTGATTAATGCTAGCCATCTCTGTGGTGCAGCTGACATTGCCCACATAAAAGGGAGTGACTCTGCCTTCAAAGCAATTTCCTTATGAGTATGTCCTCTCCCCTTCTACCTGCTTGTATTGAAAAAGTACTAAGGAAGGTTTGCAGTGCTGCGCTCACAACTTTAGGAAACTTCCTTTCAGCTGAAAGAAAGTTTTTTATATTACTACTAGAGGCCTAGTGCACAAAATTCATGCACAGGTAGGGTCCCCATGCCTGGCTGGTGATCAGGGCCAATCTGTGGGGCAAGCAGTGGGGCGATCTGGGGACCCCCACTAGCACCTGCCTTGACCAGCCTGGGGCCCGGGGGCCGGGGGCAGCTCCTTTGTGTGAATGTCTGTCCCCTGGTGGTCAGTGCACGTCATAGCAACTGGTCCACCGTTCTTCTGCCATTCAGTTGATTTGCATATTAGGCTTTTATTATATAGGACAACGCTATTGCCCTTTATATCTTTTTGTGGCACTTAATTTATGATACAACTTACAATATGCAGGTCGTTCTCATCTCTACCTTCCAAAGACTGTGAACAATATTTGATCATTAATTGATCCTAATAGATGCACTGTTCCCAATGCTGTAGCACACATGTGTCAAACACAAGGCCCGCGGGCAAAATCCGTCCCGCCAGGCCTTGCAATGTGGCCTGCACCGTGCTGTCATCACTGCACTCCGCTGCGTTTCCATCACAATGACAGTTTATGACTGTTCAGTAAACCATTTGGCCCGCGATTTAGGCTGGATTTTAGATTTTGGCCCCTTCTCTGATTGAGTTCGACACCCCTACTGTAGCACAAATATTTGACATGTTAGGCAGAAGAGGGTCCCTGAAAACTGACATATAGTCCTATCTCCCCATCACCACCCTTCCTACCACCACATACCTGAAGAAAAGTAAACACAAGGGGACTTGTTTTCATAATTAGAGCATGATTTATGTTGTTCACTGGGGGATTTATATATTTAAACCTACTTATTTTGTGCCTCAGAGGAAACACTATAGCATGAAGGTTGTTGTAATGGTTAATTTTAGGTGTCAACTTGGGCTAGAGCATGGTGCCCAGTTGTTTGGTCAAACACTAGACTAGATGTTGCAGTAATGGGTATTTTGTAGATGTGATTGACATTGATAATCAACTAGAGGCCCAGTGCATAAAATTCGTGCATGGGGGAGGAGGGCTTGACACTCAGCCCAGCCTGCACCCTCTCCAATCTGAAACCCCTCAAGGTTTGCCCGACTGCCCTCTCACAATCCAGGACTACTGGCTCCCAACTGTTTGCCTGCCTGCCAGCCCGATTACCCCATAACCACTCCCCTGCCAGCCTGATTAATGCCTATCTGTTCCCTGCTGGCCCAATTGACCCTAACTGCCCTCCTCTTCTGGCCTGGTCAATCCCAACTGCCCTCCCCTTCAGGCATGATCGTCCCCAACTGCCCTCTCCTGCAGGCCTGGTTCCTCTCAACTTCCCTCCCCTGCTGGCCATCTTGTGGCAGCCATCTTTGACCACATGGGAATGGCCATCTCGTGCATTGGAGTGATGGCCAATTTGCATATTACTCTTTTATTAGATAGGATAGGCTTATATAAAAGAGATTACCCTCAATAATGAGGATAGGCTTCAATCTGTTGAAGGCCTTAAAAGCAAAAACTGAGGTTTTCTGGAGTAGAATGAATATTACTTTATTAAGATAGTAAGAAAAATCCTGTCTATGGATTTGGACTCAAGACTGCAACTTCAACTCTTGTCTGAGTTTTCATCCTGCCAGCCTGCCCTACAAATTTCAGACTTGCCAGGTCCCATAATTTCATGAGCCAATTCCTTAAAAGTAATCTCTCTCTCCATATATGCATTCTATTGGTTTTGTTTTTCTGGAGAGCCCTACAGTTATATTTCAAAAACAGTTCTTTCTGTTATAATATTTGTGAAAATTTTGCTAATGGAGTACAATTCTATTCCCAATTTTGTTAATCGAAAAGGGTAGGAATTAGTACACTGCTTGCTAATAGAATTCAGTTTCTCTGCTGGTTTGGAGTACAGGAGAGTATATTCAAAGGAACTCTACAACAATGGTACTTCTTCTAATCAGCAGGGACATTTCATACCTGTTTTTTTAATATGAAGCTTTACTTGAGAGTTCAGCCCAACTACACATTTTCCCAATCTAGTTCACTAATGATCAAATCCTAACCAACTACCAACAGCAACAAAAATCTGAGAAGTTGGATCAACACATTTTGAGAAAAAGATGGGACATGTTTTGGGGCACAGTTGGGGCAGGAAGGAGTTTCACCGGTTAATACAACTTAAAATGGGAAGTTAGTGTGCCCAATTTCCATTGCCTCATTCATCAAGAGAGTTTGTGTTTTGACTTTTGGAAGTCATTTCATTGCATGATGTAATGGAGAAAATAATGAAGATTTCAAATTTTCTTTATGCTTGTGTTTTTGTTTTAGTTTTAACCACTGCCAGTTTATGGATATTTAAGAAATTGAAACAAAGAAAAGAGAGTCAATTCATTTTCACTTAGACAATTGGTTAAGTTCTGGAAAACTTTGAAGAAATATAGTGTAATGTTTCTAAAATGAAAAGGTTTTAGATCCCATGGTCCCCAAAGGCTGCACACTTTTCCCTGATGTTACATAACAGAACTGTCCAGATTCCAACTTGATCCAATATGGATGAAGAAGATGGTACCTGAGATTATTGTTTTTTCTTCTTGTTTTATTTTTAAAATATATTATATTGATTTTTTACAGAGAGGAAGGGAGAGGGTTAGAGAGCTAGAAATATCACATCGATGAGAGAGTTGACCAGCTGCCTCCTGCACAACCCCCACCAGGGATATGCCCACAACCGAGGTACATGCCCTTGACTGGAATTGAACCTGGGACCCTTCAGTTCGCAGACCGATGCTCTAGCCACTGAGCCAAACTAGTTTTGGCAGATTATTGTTTTTAATATTGAAATCTTCTAAACTTAAAAGTATCACAGACTTGAAAGAGTTATAGAAAGCTATTCTTAGTTTTGGAGATTATGTGTGAATCGTGACTTTGGGATACAACCACAAGATGTGTGTAATTGTAAAGCCCCTGCCCTATTGAAGGTGGCTCATTTTCTAAAGAAACCACTTCTGCTAAAAAGCAAACTAGACCTATTAACACAGGATCTTGGTGAACAGTTAGAAGGAATCAGCTGTGAAAGGAAAAGTACATGTTATGATGTAATTGTTTGTATCAAATCTGCTTCTCTCTCCCAGCTCCCTAAAGAGGAGGGTCTGGCCTTGATAGAACAATTCTTTGGGGCTTTTGTGATTCCGATTCAGAAGGAAAGAGAGCTGGGGGAGAAGATCTGAAGCACACAGCCAGGGCTAGACAACTGGCCACATTTGGAAAGCACACAAGCAGTGACCTTGTGTGAGAACAGTGGAAAAGAAAAAAGAGGAGTGTTTAAGATGTGTTGTTATTTATCTTCTGCACAGTGTTCAGGATATGAGAACTTTAAAAAGTTATTTTGTAGTTAGATTTCACGTACTTGCCTGTATTTTTTGGGGGGGTGGGGGTGGGGGAGGACACGGTATTGATCTAAGTCTGGACCACATGGGTCACAGATTTCTAAACTTTACACAAAAAAGTAATCTTGAGCTATAGGAATTCGAGAACAAATTTTGAGTACTATTTGTGGCTTCCTAGGTATTTTATGACATTGGAGCGATAAAAGGCTTCATCAGTAAAATAACCTCAACCAGATTGTTATGAGTTTAAAATGAAAACACCCTCACATCTCCTAGTATGGTGGTCGGCAAACTCATTAGTCAACAGAGCCAAATATCAACAGTACAATGATTGAAAATTCTTTTGAGAGCCAAATTTTTTAAACTTAAACTTCTTCTAACTCCAAGTCTTCTAACGCCACTTCTTCTAAATAGACTTTCCCAGGCTTTGGTATTTTGTGGAAGAGCCACACTCAAGGGGTCAAAGAGCTGCATGTGGCTCGTGAGCTGCAGTTTGCCAACCATGGTAGTAAATTTCAGGGTATAAATATCAGTACTCTCTTTAAATTGACAGTCCAATACCCCTAAGTACTACAGTATACTTAAAATACGTACACACACACACACACACACACACACACACGTATATGTGTGTATGTGTGTGTGTGTGTGTGTGTGTGTGTGTGTATATATATATATATATATATATATATATATATTGATTCCAAAGAGGAATAGAAACATCAATGATGAGGGAGAATCATTGATCGGCTGCCTCATGCACGCCCCCGCAACCCAGGCATGTGCCCTTGGTCAGAATTGAACCTGGGACCCTTCAGTCTGCAAGCTGACGCTCTATCCACTGAGCCAAACCGGCTAGGGCTAGAGTGTACTTTAAAAAAAAATAAAGTTTATTGTACTGGTCTTGGGATTGCCTATTTACATTTGCTTAAAAAATATTGTTTTGAATTGCTAATAGGCTATAATCAGTCATATTAGTAATAAAATTTAAACATTAATAAAAAACTGGGTTGAAAGCATGCTCTGAGGCCTCCTGGGTCTTGAGGAATCCGGTCAATGTATAACTTGAACAACCAGTTCTTGAGTAATTGACATGTTTCAGTCAGAAAGAGTGAAAACTGGCTTTGGTTTCATAATAAATTTTTAGAAAGTAGAAATATCTTTTATTTGGCGGGGGTTTGTTTGACACACTCAAGTTCTTCCACGAAACGAACACCATGCTGCCAATCCAACAGACAAGGTTGAAAAGATGTTCCTCCCTTTCTTCAGGAAGCTACTGTACCTTTTCCAACATTTGCGTTTGCTCAAAGACTAAGCTTTGCATCTGGGAAGTCCTTGAGTAGAAACATCTTGTTAGTCACAAGCCTGGACCCTCAGGGATCCCTTTTATCAGTCAACTCCCCAGGAGCCCCTCCTGTATGCAAGACCCTGGGCTCAGGGCTTGGCTCAGGGCCAGGGCCAGAGGGACACACCAGTCAGCAAGAGGTAGTCCCTGCTCCCAGGGGGCCACCTGTCCAGCCGGGGGAGGCCCCAACTGGACCTAAAACATAACACGACGAGCCTGAGAAGGTGCAGGGCCAGAGCCCATTACCCAAGTCTCCCTTCTCAGATCCCCTTGCCCCCCTCCCCCAGAAATGGAGGCCGAAACCGGTTTGGCACAGTGGATAGAGCATCAGCCTGCGGACTGAAGGGTTCCGGGTTCAATTCTGGTCAAGGGCATGTACCTTGGTTGCAGGCACATCTCCAGTGGGGGGTGTTCAAGAGGCAGCTGATCGATGTTTCTCTCTCATCGACGTTTCTAACTCTCTATCCCTCTCTCTTCCTCTCTGTAAAAAATCAATAAACTTAAAAATAAATAAATAAACTCAAAGGCTCACACAGGCCAAATAAACAAGGTTTAAGTCTATGCGCCCCCCCCCCCCCCAAAAAAAAAAAGAGAGAGAGAGAGAAATGGAGCCCTGCAGAACTGGATGCAGAACTCGCACTCCCAACACAGAAGATGCCAGGGCTCAGGTTGGGGGGGGGGGGGCAGAAGAGAGCAAAGAGGGAAGCCGGCTGGAGGCCCCACGACCCCCTTGGGTCTTCAGCCAATAGGAAGGCGGTAGAGATGAGCTCCGTAGGGTCTGCAGCCAATAGGAAGGCGGTAGGAATGGGTCTGCAGCCAATAGGGAGGCGGTGGCGGGGGAGGAACTCGGCCCCGGAGAACAGGTCTCACCAGGGGGCGCGGGGCGGTCCTCGCCGTCGGACTAGGTCGGCGCGGTGGGGGGGGGCGCTCGCTCCCCGGGCTCCGGGGGCGTGGCCTCCGCGAAGCCCCGCCCCAGGCCCCGCCCCCAGGCGCGCGAGCCCGTCCCGCGCGGCGCCAACCCTTTCCCGGGTCACCGCCCCTCCCCTCTTCCGGCCCGGAGCCCCCGGCGCCGCCTCACCTCAGGCTGCGCTCGCCGCTCGCGCCGCCCGCCCGACGACGCGGGAGCCGCGCGAGCCGCACCGGGCTTGCTGCGCTTCGGGCCGCCGCGAGAAGCGGGGTGCCCTCCTCCGTCCCTGAGGCGGCGCCCGCGGTTCCCCGCCCGGAGTTGGTCGGGGCCGCCGAGTCTACGGCCCCAGAGCAGCGGTGACGGTGAGGAGACCGGGCCGGGGGGAGGGAGGCGGGCATGTTGGGGGCTGAGGTCTTCAGGGGGGTGAAGGGGGCCCGGGGGCCTCCGCGGCCACGTCGATGTGGCTCCTCGGGGAGCCCGGGGGGAGTGCGGGGTCCAGCCTGGTTGCATGGGCTCCAGCTCGGCGCGAAGCAAGGGGTCGGGGCCCGCGGGGGCGGCCGGCGAGGGTTCCGGGGGTCGGAGGGGCCCCCTCGGCGGGGTCGGGGTCGGGGTCGGGACCGGGACGGAGGAGACGCCGCCTCCCGGCTGCTGCCACGTTTCCACCGCGCGGCGCCTTCCTCCTCGGGGCGAGCGGCCGCCCTGCCCCTTCCTCCCGCCCGCCCGCCGCCCGCGCTCCGGAGCCCGGACCCTCCGTCCGAGGGGGCGCGCCGGGGCGCCGGCCTCGAGCCAGGCCCCGCGGAGCCGGGACCCGGACCCGGACCCGGACCCGGAGCCGGCAGGGGGCGGGCGGGCCGGAGGGGGGCGCCCCCTGCCGGGCGGTGTGTGGGGGGTGGGCCTGCCCCCTGAACTCGGGAGTTGGACGCGCCCGCAGGCCGGTCCCGGGGGAGCGGGAGGG
The DNA here is from genome assembly GCF_014108245.1 of Pipistrellus kuhlii. Classification (NCBI taxonomy): domain Eukaryota; kingdom Metazoa; phylum Chordata; class Mammalia; order Chiroptera; family Vespertilionidae; genus Pipistrellus; species Pipistrellus kuhlii. Next base: position 12,626,894 of record NW_023425515.1, read on the forward strand.
GGTGGGTGCCCGGCTCCTCACGCCCAGGGGACCGGGCGGAGGATGGGGGTGTGGGGGGCGCCTCAGCCGCGGGGTCTGAGGGGTTAGTCGGCCCGAGGGGGGGCGTCCCGCGCCGCCGCCGCCTCAGCCCCGGAGTCTCCGGGCGCCCCCTTCCCCCTCCGCCTCGGGACGTCCAGCGGGAAAGGTACTGTTTGCGGGAACGGTCCCGGGGGAGGGGAAAGCACGAAGTTCCCGCCTCCCTGAGCGGGGCAGCCCCCCGAGAGCCGAGGACCCCGCGGAACAAAGTGCAACTTGCGGGGTGGCCGCCGCGGTGACGACGTCCCGGGGTGACATCACCGGGCGGCCTTGCAAATGGAGCTCCGTGTGGGAGGAGGCATCGCGGCCCCGACACCTCCTCCAGGTGCCCGGGTCCGAGCCCCCCCCCCCCCCCCCCCCCCCCCCCCCCCCCCGGCGGCTGGCGCCTCGCTTCCCTGACTGACTGAGGGGTGACCCTCCCTCGTGTACCTCCTGGTTCTCCTGTTTCAGCTCTTCCAGGCATCATCACTCCCTCAAACTGAACCCGAAAAAAAAATAAGTAATTCCTATATGACTCACCCTGTGTTACCACCACCAGCGGCCACTAAGTGGTTGTTTCCTTCCTTTTCTTTTTTGATATGGAACAGAGCAAAACTAAGAGGGGGGGGGGGGGGAGACAAAAATCCCAAGCTCGGGATATGGAGAGCCCAGCTGGGCAATTTGATGGAGGAGGAGGAATGATCTAGTGACCCATGCTGTCCAATTCTCCGAGTGTGGTTCCTTGTTTTTGTTTGGTGGGACCAGAGGCTAACGGTGGTTCCATCAGCAGCTTTTATCCCAAACCATGTATTTAAGTTGCATTGGGTTTTCCCTTCCATCCTAGCATGGGTTGTGTATAAGTAAAGCTTTATAAAGTGGAAATGGCTCCCATTTGTTTTTCAGGAGGAGGCTGCCCAGCAGTGGTGGAAGGCTGGATGGATGTGTGTGTGCCTGCACCTGGGGCCTGGTGGCTGGCCATAGAGAGTGGATTTGGCATTCTAGGATTCCAGGGCTTGGGTGTCTTCCCATCTAGGATCAGGGTGGCTAAGGCGCCAGCACAGCTCTCAGATAACTATATAGCATTTATTTCACAGTGAGATCCCTTGTTTGAATGTGCACAAGAAGTAAAGGACTCATGTTATGAAGAGGGACTTTTAGGAGCAGGTTTAAGAAAAGAAAAAAGGAAGCTAACAGAATCACCTTTACTTTTTGAATGTGTGAGAACACAAGCTATCAAGTTAGTCAGGTTTTATATGAAACATAGCAGAGGCTGTAAGTCTTTAATAATTGGCTACTTAGTAAATGCAGCATCTGAATAACTCCAGGTTACTTATAGCAGCCAAGTGAATGAGCTCATCGCATAAAGACAGAATTTACATTGAAACAACCCCAGGACAAGGTTGTTTTTGCCTTTATGGATTAATCAATGATAAATCAGATCTGCCATTTAAAGATTTCTCCTTGAGGCATTTCCTAAATGCAGCTAAATTTCTGATTATTTTAGTTTGATTTTCTATAGATGAACTAGTTTTCATCCTCTTAAATATGTTCTGATAAACCCACTCTTTTTTTGTTTTGCATACTATTTAGATTCCTAAAAGAATGCTTCCAGACACTCCATACTGAATTTTTTTCTTTAGTATAGCAGGTTTATGGAAATATAATTCACATATAATTCTTACATTTAAAATGTACAGTTTGTTGGTTTTAGTATATTCAGAGAGTTGTGCAGCCATTACCACAGTCTATTTTAGGATCCTATATAATAAAGAGGTAATATGCAAATTGACTCTCGCACCCTCACAAGATGGCTGCCTACGACCACGCTGGCTTTGGCAGGGGGTTTAGTGAGGGACAATCAAATGACTGAACAGCAGATTGCATGGGGTGACGAGGCCAGCGGGGCGCAGAGTTGGGGGCGACCAGGCCGGCAGAGGGGGGCTGTTGGGGGTGACTAGGCTGGCAGGGGGGCAGTTAGGGGTGACCAGGCCAGCACGCAGAAGCAGGTAGGGGCGACCAGGCAGGTGAGCGATTAGGAAACAGCAGCCCAGGATTGTGAGAGGAATGTCTGACTGCCAGTTTAGGCCCAATCCCCTAAACTGGCAGTCGGACATCCCTCGAGGGTTCCCGGATTGGAGAGGGTGCAGGCCGGGCTGGTAACTCTATGTTTAACCTTTTAGGAATGCCAAACTGTTTTCTATAATAACTCACAATACCGAGTTTTAAAGTAGTGTGTTTCAAAATTCAAATTATTCATTTTACAGACTTTTAAACTTAAGTTATTGCAACTAAATATTGACACACTGAGTAAAAACTATATAATTGTATTATTATAGTACCTCTCTTTGATATCTGATTTTATTTTAACCAATGGGAATAATTTGGTGTGTTCTCTTTACTGAGTTTTTTCAAAGAGCTAAGTGATAATATTTTTAACAGTATTTTATAAGATCTTTATGGCATAAAGTAGTAATTGTTCTCTTCTCCAGATATGAGCCAATGAAACAAGATAAAATTGGAAGGAGGAAGGGGAGCTGCAAGGAGCGATATTTTGCAGAGCTTTAGCTCCCAGTTTTTTATGTTTTGTTTTGAGAAAAACTATTTTATCTTTGCAGGAAAGATGAAGAACGAAATTGCTGCCGTTGTCTTCTTTTTCACAAGGCTAGTTCGAAAACATGATAAGTTGAAAAAAGAAGCAGTTGAGAGGTTTGCTGAGAAATTGACTCTGATACTTCAAGAAAAATATAAAAATCACTGGTATCCTGAAAAACCATCAAAAGGACAGGCCTACAGGTAAGGATTAGACTGGATTAAGTGAAGAAGCTGATCAGCTCCTAGAATGAGTGCAAAGCCAAAGGACTACAGGGTGTCCAGTACATGCCTTTCATAGTTTATCTGCAAGATACAGAACTCTGAGGTGTCTTGGTATTTTTTTCTCTACTTATTTGAAAATATATGTATTTGCTGTTGGAATCCCCCTGCCTAGACTTGGGAGTTCCAAAAGTTAGTCTACCAGGAGTTAGTCTTCTTGTAGTTATAGTTTGTTCCTGATTGAGTGTGTCCTCTATCTCACAGGTACTTGGTGTTTTTCACAATTCTGGGGGACCACCAAAACTCATCCATAAAGGTGCATGGTAGGAGTTGAGAGAAATGAGTCTCCTGAATCTAAAAGTAAATTATATGTTACATGTTTTTTCAAAAAAAAACAAATTTTATAGCAAACGGAACTAAGCTTATTAGTTCCTAATTCGTTCTTGATACAGGAAGAATTGCTCTTACACTACACATAATTTTTTTTCCCCAAATATGTTTTATTAATCTTTTACTGGACGAAGGACAGGGAGAGGGACAGAGAGAGAAACATCCATTAACTGCCTCCTACACACTCACCACTGGGTATGTGCCTGCAACCAAGGTACATGTCCTTGACCGGAATCGAACATGGGACCCTTGAATCTGCAGGCTGATGCTCCATCCACAGAGCCAAACCGGTTAGGGCACTACACATAATTCTTTATTGTAGAAGCCAGTGTAACTATTTTATATATGAAGGTAACTTATCTAAGATTCATAACTGTTAAATATTAGCTCTGAGACTTGAACTCAGGTCTAACTAACCTAAATCCTTATGGGCTTTCCATATACCAAGGTATGACCACTACCTTGGCTCTGAGGGAGAAGGTAATTTTCACTTGAAGCTGTCTGTTGTACTTTGGTTTGACGTTATATTTACAGCATAAAGTAAATAAGAACAGACTCTTACAGAACATGTCCTAGCATGCTCACTCCCTAGTATTGATGTGACCGCTTGGGAACCTAGGTTGAAAATGTCCTGCTAAACTTGTCTGTCAAAACTTGCCCCATTTGTGGATGTGGCCACAAAAAAGGAAAGTAGAAGTGTGGCTATCATGATTTCAGAAATTCTTTTACTTATGCATATTGCTGCCCCCAAAATTTCTTCCACAAATCAGCACTTCTTTGATGTAAAAATTGAGTTCTTGTAAGTACAAGACTATTGAAAGAATCAACAAGGGAAGTGAAAATATGATTTGTATATTTCTCATTTGCTAAAAGCTAGATGAGCCTGTGTTCTATGGGAAAAAAAATCAAAGTGATTGATATATTTTCTCTTTCAATTTTACCCAAAAATGTTTCCTAGTAAATTGGAAAATGTGTTAAGTTAAAGTACAAATGTGGATGTTCTATATAAAGTAGACTCAAGTTATTTTTTATCTTGTTACTTGATTCTCTTAGTTGTTTTTTGCACATCTTCATTATTGATAGAATGAACAGCTTTTGTGTTAGAGCTGTTGAGGCTTACACTGGTATAATGACATTGGATGAAGGCATGTGGAACTGCCAAGCCACCATACTATTACTGAAAAAGGAGACACTGTCAAGTAAATGCTTAAAGGTCAGACAGTATATAATTTCACTTCCATTACTTCTAAAAACTTGAGAAAAAGTTAGCCAAACAGGATTAAATTGGCATGTGATCAGAAGTGTCATTATTAAATCATTTTTAAGCCATCTTTGAAGTAGAAAACTATTAGACTTAATGGTGGGTCGTTACTACTATAAAAACAAATAGATTATAGGATTAAACCAGAGTTTGTATACTCTTCGATCCATAGAGTAGGTTGGACATATTCTTTTTCTTCTAAAGTGCTTGTAAATTAAGATTGTTTCTCTGCAATATATACAAGTATGAGATGCTTTTGGAGGACAATTTGGCATTATCAAGATCTGGAAAAATACTCATACTCTTGAACAGTTTCTCCTATAAATGTATTCTAGAAACATAATCAGAAATGTATACTGTGTATGAATATGGATGTTCTTACACTTTATAATTGGAAATGAAATTGGTAACAATGAGTAATTGATAGACTATTTTTATGCTACTTTAAAAAGAAATCCTGTATTTGAAGAGTGGTTAATGGATATGTAGTCACATATATAGAGAATGAAAAACAGCAAAAAATAAGTAAGATATGTAAATTTTGTTGAAGCAGAATCTCAACTCTATTTACATATATATTTTTTTAAGCTTAGAACCTACATCACTCTACTTGTACATAACAAAAACACAATTATCTAAGATTTTACCTTTAACTCCCTTTGATTCTAGGGCACATGGGACTTTTGAATCAACTTAAACATTAGAATGTATAACGAACCATCTTACAGAAAGGAACAAAGAGAATCTTACATGCTGTAAAATATTTTTTTCACTTTAAATTTGATAAATTATTAATGATGTTAAGATAGGTACAGACAGAATAGGATGCTATTTAATAAAAATGAACTTTTTCGCCAAAACCGGTTTGGCTCAGTGAATAGAGTGTTGGTCTGCAGACTGAAAGGTCCCAGGTTCGATTCTGGTCAAGGGCATGTACCTTGGTTTCAGGCACAACCCTGGTAGGGGGTGTGCAGGAGGCAGTTGGTCGGTGTTTCTCTCTCATCGATGTTTCTAGCTCTCTATCCCTCTCCCTTCCTCTCTGTGGAAAATCAATAGAATATATATATTTTTAAAATGAACTTTTTCAACCACAGATTGAAAATAGTGTACAAGTACTTACTGGAAAAAATTTGCATATAAGTGGACATGAGCAATTCCAACCCTTTTTGTTCTAGGGGTCTACACTGTATTATTATTTATTGTAGATATGCATATTAGTTGTTATCAGCTGAGAATTTTTTCACTGTTTAAAGGGAAATACAAATCAACTAATAATTTCTTTTAAAAACATTGATGTCATTGCATTTATGGTGTAATTACTATTTGTCATTTACATTGTATTTTCCATATTTATTTATTTTTGGTTAGTCCTCACATGAGGATATTTTTTCCATTGCTTTTCAAAGAGAGTAGAAAGGAGGGAGGAAAAGAGAGAGGGACAGAGGAGAGAGAGAAGCATCAATATGAGACAGTGATTGACTGCTTCCCACATGAATCCTGGGGTAGTGATTGAGCCTGCAATCCAGATATGGGGAATTGACCAGGAATTGAACTGTGACCCTTTGGTGCCCAAGCCGGCGCTCTATCTACTGAATAACACCAGCCAGGTGTGTTTTCCATATTTAGAGCTTTGGGTCTGAGGAGGAGGTAAAAGGACTTAATCTAAATTCACCCAATAAATAAGTTACTAGCACTAATACTCAGACCTAGATTATCTTAATTGATTTCTTAGTTGTTGGCAATAAATACTTTCATTGTAGCTACCTTTTTTCTGTAAGCAGAATGTTTATTTTAACATGTATTTTTGCATTTGTACTGGGAGCCATCTTTGAACATTTTGTTCAGTAGATATATTTGTTAAGTTCAAAAATAATGAAACAGAGACTATTGTTTTAGAAATCCTTTCACTTATTTTGACAGCTATTAAAAATAAAGAAAACCCTTGCATAACAGCAGTTAAATGAAATAAGCCAATAACACTTTTGTATTATATTTTAATGTTAGGTATGTGATATGAATGGTTTAGTGTTTTTGACTGATTTCTATTTTTATAGAAAAAGTTATAGGTAAAGCAAAGGACATAATTTTTAACTTTTTTAAATTAATGACTTTATTTTATTTTTATTTTTTTAAATATATTTTTATTGATTTTTTACAGAGAGGAAGGGAGAGGGATAGAAAGTTAGAAACATTGATGAGAGAGAATCATCAATCAGCTGCCTCTTGCACACCCCCTACTGGGGATGTGCCCACAACCAAGGTACATGCCCTTGACTGGAATCAAACCCGGGACCCTTCAGTCCACAGGCTGACGCTCTATCCACTGAACTAAACAGGTTTTGGCTTAACACTTATTTTATTAACTGGGATGTATAAGTAAGATCATGACAGATCAAAATTTGTCATAAGGATTTCTAAACATTATTTGAAATATTGGTTGTGGTCTTTTGTTATAAGAGGTTTTGCTAATACGTAAACTTGGCCCATTAAAACTTTACCTTCAGAGCTTTAAATAATTTCATGCAACTTTAATACTCCTTACTCATTTAATGTACATGTTAGGTTAGTGGTCTCTAGGTAAAATGAAGGAGAGCCAGTTCTAATGATTTTCCTGGGCTCACACAGATGCCCTTTTCTTTTTACCAGGCTGGGTAGTCTTGTTGATGCTGCTCTTTGCCTTTAGTTCATATTTATTATCTGTGCAAGATACATACACTATGGAGTTCTCTTGTTTTGTTTGTTTTCATGTTGGCAAATACTAAAGATATAACAAGGCTTATGATTATGATTGAAGTAAAGCAATTAATATTATTCCACTTTTTTGTAGGTGCATTCGTGTCAATAAGTTTCAGAGAGTTGATCCTGATGTCTTGAAAGCCTGTGAGAATAGCTGTATTTTGTACAGTGACCTGGGCTTGCCAAAGGAACTCACTTTGTGGGTGGACCCATGTGAGGTGTGCTGTCGGTGAGTTTTTTAACTTGGTGACTGAACTGATTACCATGCTGGAATTGACATTATGAAGTTCTTTCCGGTACTGCCTGCTTGTGTGTTTTTATGGCCAGAAGTCGGTTGCTTGGATTTTCAGATGTGGGTTTTATAAAGTATGTTTCTGGAGGTGATAATGAAAGACTGGTTACATTCTTGTTTCGTAGCTAAAAAAAATTCATAAACTGATTGGACAGGGTTTTTATAAAGCTTTGCCAAGAAGTTTATTATAGATCAAGAAGTATAACTTAGGAGGGGGGCAATGCTAAGATATATACACATATAATACCTTAATAAAAAAATGGGAGAAAAAATAAGTAAAATTTAGAGACCTAGAATGCTGAAGGTCTTCTACATTAATTGTAATGTCTTCTTTTATTGGTGGTGCCCTGGGCTTTCCCCTCTTCAAATTAGGAAAGGAGCTAATCCCAAATAATACTGGGTAACTTTTGGTTGGTCTTTGTTTTTGTTTGCTTCTACTCTTGCCTCCCTTTTTGATTTTTAAGTGATATTTCATGGTTTTGTTTTCATAGTAAAAATTATTTTTTGTACCCTAATGAGCAGAATTGTAAAAGGTGAGTGTTGGGTCTGAAGTTTAATTGCACTTTGTTCATTCTAAAAACATTCATTGTGAGCCAGGCATTCTTAGTGGTGGTTTTTTAAAAATGAAAGTGGCATTTGTCTTTTAGGTAGTTAAAAGTGTAATAAATTAGAAGAAAGAATAAGCAGCTTATAACAGTATTGTTTGTGCTAAAATAGAAATATGTACAAAATGCAGTCAGTTGATGGCACAATGGAGAAAATAACTGCTCTGCTGAGTGCTGAAAAGAGTAGTGAGTAGGTGATACTTGAGCTGATTGGGGAAGGATGATTTGCAGTTGACTAGATGACAAGGTGGGAAGGACATTTCCAGGCAGGAGGAACAGGATGAGCAGATGCTTGGAACCCTCTGTGAATAATTTCCTACAGTTGTTCCTCTAATTTTGAGATACAGTTCACCTGTTGACTATAGTAAAGGTGCTTTATGATGCAATCCTAATAAATTTCAAAGATACATATTAATAACTAGAAGCCCAGTGCACCAATTTATGCACAGGTGGGGTCCAGCCAGCCTGCCCTGATCAGGCTGGGCTGGCCTGGGGAGGGGCCATGAGTGGTAGGCTGACCCGTTCTGCCCTCTCGTTGAACTTCTGGTCAAACTCCTGGTTGAAGGAACAATCTGCATACTAGCCTTTTATTAATATAGGATAGGATACCTATGACCTGATCTCCGACAGAGAAAGAGGAGATAAAGACATGTTGTACCAAAAAAATACATGGCTTTTCTTTCACTGAATTGTCTGGACTGCCCTGGGGCTGCCTGTTTATTAGCTGCTGTTTTGGGAAACCAGGCATAGGTAGTAGATTCTCTGACACTCCCTTCTTCTCAGTTAGGAAAAGGAAGAGCAAGACATCTCAAATTTTGATCTAAGAAAGTCAAACAATTTAGATTCTGGGACTAAATAAGGACTCAAGTACGGTCTGGGTCAGACATAAAGACTGGCCACTGGCCCTTACAGAAGAGCTCAGTATACAAGAAATAACTCTCACAAAGTTACTATATTGAATTGCTTGCATTTTCAGTAGGCCCACATTTAGATCCTGATTGACTCTTATTTTAACACAGTTCTTGAAGTAGTTACGTAGTTTTCAACTAATAAAAAATTACAAGCATCATTTGAAAGGTGGTTCATACTATTCAAGCTACAAAATAAAAAAAGGTCATATAGTTTAACATAGAGGCGGAAGCGAAAAAGCTGAAGAGTTAGTACAAAAGTATTAAATGAATGTTTAATACAATGATCTTAAATCATTAGGGGAAAGTTTCTATGTCCAAAGATGTTTAAGAAGTCCTGTAATTATATAAACATTTTGGACATAATTATTTGAAATGTTTAAACTAAATCTTGGCACCTGAAGATAAAAGCTTTAGTTATGTGGACATTCTGCTTAAGTGAATACCTCATTACTTGGCCAGATAATGAAAAATTACTGTGCTTTCATCTGGTTAATATAAAAAAATCTTCACATTCAGTAGCCTTCTAATATATATATGATTAAAATTCTGCCAAACGTTAGCTGTGATATGATTTTTTTTCTTCACTTCACCTTCAGAATATGGTGATTTAATGATAATAGAACTCCCAAAATGAAAGATGGTTAGTGATTGAGTAAAAAAGTTATACTGTAAGTTAATAGAGAAGATTGAGATAGTGCTTTTGGACCAAAACTGGAAAGAAATATTCTGAAAATTAAAACAAATATCTAGCAGTTAGTTACATAATTGAATAAATATGATTCATTAAAAATAATTACTCAATAACTAATAATAACTAGAGACTAGCTAAGGTTATGAAAAAATTGAAATGCACTGAAAGAGAACATTCTTCATAGTCTGAATTACTCCATCAGGATAAAGTATTGGAAGGGGGCCAAGTGTTATATACTTAAAAAGGTTATTACTTAGTGAAATATTTGAGAGGATACAGAATACATAACAGTTCTTTCCAATAAGGAGAATCTGGCAGCTTTATTATCTACTCAGTATATTTCTGTACCTTTAAAAAAATAACAGAGTACAGAATCTCATAGGGAAGGCGGGTGGTGGGTGGTGGTAATCAACCAAAAAGACCTTGAATGCCTATATGCATAATCCAGGGACAAAGACAATAGGGTGCTGAAGGCTCGGGGCGGGGAGCAGAAGGAGTCAATGTGGGGGAGGGACATATGTAATACTTTCAACAATAAAGAATTATTTAAATAAATTGGTGATGAAATAGGGGTAGAAGGGGGGAAAAATGGTAATTTCTATAATTCTTTCTTTTCCTGATAAAGAGCATTGGATACTGTTGATATGTTTCAGATTAACTAAATTGGCCTTATTGTTTTAGTAATGTGTCATTGAAAAATGGAAAGTTTAAAAATTGTTCACTACTAATTCTAAGGAATTAACTACACATTCTAATATTACTGAAGAGACCACTCATACCAAAAGTATATACTACAAAGGGAAAGTTGCAGAACCTAATTGAAATTTCATGTCAAAGAAATCTGAGTTAATACAACTGATCCTTCAATCATTAGATGTCCGCCCTTGATTTAGGTTTCTGCTTCTACAAAGACTGATTTTTCTCCATTTTCCTGCCTTTCTGTTTTGCTTGAATTTTGACTCCATTAATGGGCAAAACTGAAGGTAGGCCTAAGTCCATTGTTAATATTGACATTAACTTATGAATTAACCTTTGATTATATCAAGATTTACTTAATCTTTAAATGCTGGAGAGGCCAGAAGGGTAAATTTCCATTGCTAAAACCCTATGCTAAGTAAACTTGTGAAATTATAATAGATGAATTCTGTATTATGAGGAACTTGGCCCAGCTTTTCAGGCATATTTATACTAAGAATCACCAGCCCAAGACTAACCAGTACCCAACTAGCTCCAGTTTCCTGACCTAGCAGATAGGAAACTGAGGCCTAGAGAGACTAAATGACTTGCCCCTAGCCACAGATGGCAGTCAGAGCCAGAACTAGAACGTGTCCAATGCTTTTTCTGCCAACCTGTAGCAGCTTCTTTTATGAGGTAAACTGAAAAAGAATAGAAAAGGGAGTTATCCACCATAGTTAGGTAGCATTTATGGCTCAACTCAGTCTGTGTGAATGGAAGATAGAACAACTATAAAAAGACACAGAACTCACTTATACGACTACTTAATTTCTATACAGACTTTCAAAGGCCTTTTACCTTATTATAGTGCATGAAAATTCATGCACTGGACGGGGAGTTATTCAGCCCCGCTTGTCCTTTCTCATAGTCTGGGAGCCCTCGGGGGCGGGAGTGACCTGGTGATCAGGGGAAGGTGACGCCCATCACACTTCTGCTACTGCCACTGCTGGCAGCACAAACCTTGGCCAGCCCTGGTTAAGGTTAACTGAGCCTCAGGCAGCCAGGCAACCACCATTTGAGGCTTGCCTGGGCCTCAGGCCAGCCCTGGGGGGCCTGAGGGAATTCTGGAGGCAGGTGTGCGGGATAGGCCCTGCCATGCTGTGCGCCTGCTACCCGATGTGGCTGAGAGGACTGGGTGTCGCCATCTTGCAGCTGTGGGTGCCGCCATCTTTGAGGGCATGACAGTCAAGTAGCATATTTCCTCTTTATTAGATAGGACTAGAGGCCCTGTGCATAAATTCCCTTGGACTGGTTACTTTAGTAACACCTGGACTCAAAGGTTGAACCTCACATGGGGCATATAAGGTTCTCTCCCCTCACCCCTCCTGCCCCTTCCTTACTGTTTTCCTATTCCCTTTGGGCTTTCTTCTCCTTCTGGATGAAGGGCTTCCTTCTTTTTATTTTGTAAATATAGACCTTTTGCTGTTCCTAGCTCCCTCATTCTAGAGAATGTACCTGTTGCACCTTTTCAGCTCCCCTAGTCTATAGAAATATACCTTCTTCCATGGTCCCCTTGATTTCTAAAATTTACTAAAAGCTGTCTTTTCTACCCCTAAAAATACCTGTTTCGGCTGGAACAAGAAATTGTTATTTCTCTCTTCCCCTCTCTCTAAAACCAATTAATAAAGGAAATTTTTTTTAAATCATGCTTTAGAAGATAAAAAGACTTGTTTTACTTTTTAAAAAAATGAAAATGAGTGGTGAGCAATTATTATAGGAATCTGTATGAGAAAAGTAGTAGAATTCAAGCTTTAAAAACCTTTATTTCCTGCCGAAACCGGTTTGGCTCAATGGATAGAGCGTCGGCTTGGGGACTGAAAGGTCCCGGGTTCGATTCCGGTCAAGGGCATGTACCTTGGTTGCGGGCATATCCCCAATAGGGGGTGTGCAAGAGGCAGCTGATCGGTGACACTCTCTCATCGATGTTTCTAACTATCTCTAACTCTCTCTCTCCCTTCTTCTCTGTACAGAATCAATAAAATATATTTTAAAAACAAACAAACCCAAAAAAACCTTTATTTCCTAAACAGTAGGTGTGTTGTTTTGTTTTTGTTTTTAACTTCAGCGGTTGCCTCAGTTTTTATTTTTGTCAGTGTGGATATAGGAAACACAGGCCCCTTTTTTATTAATCATGGTAAAATTAAATCTCATAGGAAATGTTTAGTTGATTTCCGACTTGAATAATTGGGAACTACATTATCAGAGTTAAAAATATATTGGAAGATTTTACTGTATTGCCACTTTAATGGTACATACAAAATGTAATCAAAACAATGAATTTTTCTTAACTATTTTTATTAGGAGCTAATAGAAAAGAAAATTGGGCAAGAGAATAGACCAGGAATAGAATTGTGGCCTGCCTATTGGCAGGGATCTGAGTTAGGGTACTATATATTAGGATCAAGTTCTTAGAGGGTTCCTTTTTTGCATTGGGACCACTGACATGTCCAGAGTAGTTTAATTGTTTTTATGGATATTTCTTGTTTGTTGCTATGACTTCAAGCTTTTGTAAGATTTTTATTTATATATATATATTTTTAAATTCTTAGGTATGGAGAAAAAAACAATGCATTTATTGTTGCCAGCTTTGAAAATGAGGATGAGAACAAGGATGAGATCTCTAAGAAAGTTACTAGGGCCCTTGATAAGGTTACCTCTGATTATCATTCAGGATCCTCTTCTTCAGATGAAGAAACAAGTAAGGAGGTAGAAGTGAAATCCAGTTTGGTGACTGCAACTCCAAGCCCCATGTACCAGGTAATCATGAAATAGCATATTGAAGCAGGGCGTGCCAAGTCAATCCATGTTGTTCTGGTTTCTGATTTGAGATGCTTAGTTCTTGACTCTCCACATGAAGTGGCTCCTCTGAGATATAAATAGGCATCCTGAGTCACTTTATCAAAGGTCTGCTTTACTATTCAATAAGTCAGATAAACATGTTTCAAAGAGTGTGGCCAAGAAGAGAAAAAAGAATGTGGTGATAAAACATTCTGATATTTTTAAAAATTCTTATACTAAAAAATAACCACTCATTTTTTGTAGTCTTTAACACTTCCAACTTGTATCTTTGGGTTTAACTTTCTTGTTCTCTACTTTTCCATAATTTAAATTATATTTCAGTTAATTTTTCATTCAAGCCAAAACAATATCTCCTTCACTTTAAGTTGAAGAGTTACATAGCTACCATGTATGTACTTATATTTAACTATTTACTATTTATACCTTACATGCCAAAGAACATTTATTATATTTATAAAAATTCATAACAGTACTTCTCAACAGAAAAAAAATTTTAAGTAAAAAAAAAAAAGTCATTTGAGTTGAGCCTTTCTGAACAGTTTCTAATTTGAGCACAGTTGACACTTGAACAACATGGAGATTTGTTTTTCTTTTAAATATATTTTTATTGATTTTTTACAGAGAGGAAGAGAGAGGGATAGAGAGTTCAAAGCATCGATGAGAGAGAAACATCAATCAGCTGCCTCCACACTCCCTACTGGGTATGTGCCCATAACTGAGATACATACCCTTGACTAGAATCGAACCTGGGACCCTTGAGTCCACAGGCTGATGCTTTACCTATTGAGCCAAACCGGCTAGGGCAACATGTAGATTTTTTTTTTCAATAAATGCCCGTACTGTTTTCAATCCGAGATTGGGAGTTAGAGGATGTGGAGGACTCACTATGCATTAATCTGCACTATTTTAGAAGACTTGAGCATCTGAAGATTTAATTAATAATTTTGAATGGTCGGTGCACCTAATCCCTATTGTTCAAGGGCTAACTATATGCTTTTATTTTTTTATTCTTTTTTAATATATTTTTATTGGTTTCAGAAATGAAGGGAGAGTCAGAAACAACAGTGGTGAGAGTGAATCATTGATTGGCTGCCTCCTGCATGCCCCTACCAGGATCGAGTCCATAACCCAGGCATGTGCCCTTGACCAGAATTGAACTCATTCCACAGGCCAACACTCAATCCACTGAGCCAAACTGGCTAGGGCAATTGTTTGCTTTTAAATACACAGATTTTTATTAATTTGGTCTTAATTAGACTTAATGAAACATACCATGTTCACGGTAGAGTCAGATTTGGACTGAAATGAAAATTTAGACCTTAAAAGAGTAAGAAACCAGAGTTTTGAGTTTGAAAAACAAGACCTTTAAATTCAGCATACATTTATATAATGAACATTCAGTATAACTTAATTTTTTATTTTATTTTTCAGTTGAATTATCCTTCCTAGGTTTGAGAGAAAGAATAGTTCTGAAGATTATTACATTCTAGGGACATATGTATTCATGTGTATTATAAGATAACACGTGCACCTGCTTTTAAAAACAACCAACAGTATAAGAGTATAATAGTGACAAGTCTTCCTTCAACCACTAGTCCTGTGCCCTCCCATGGAGATATTCATTACCAGCTATTTTTGCATTTTTTCTGAAAGATTTCCTATATAGATAAGTAAATGTAATAGCTGTATTTCAGGGATCATTTCTAATACCTTTGCCTAAAATTCTTTTTCTCTGCATGATATCCTATCTAATAAAAGAGTGATATGCAAATTAATCATCACTGCCACACCCACAAGCTAATCAGGAGTGGGTATGCAAATTAACCCAACCAAGATGGCTGTGGCCACGGAACAAGCAGAAGGCTTGGGTTTCCTCCACAATGGAAGAAGCCAAGCTTTCGGCACACCCTGGTGGGCCCAGGCCTCCACTCAAGGCTACAAAGTTTCAATTATAGAAGATAAATAAATCCCAGATACCAGGGCCTCCACTTAGATCGATAGGGGGCATGGCTGGCCTGCAAACCACCACAGTACCCTCACCCAGGCCGCCCCTCGCCCCAAGGGAACCCCCACCCTGGTCCAGGACACCCTTCAGGGCAAACCAGCTGGCCCAGGCCTCTATCCTAACTAATAAAGTAATATTCAAATTGACCATCACTCTAACACACAAGATAGCTGTCCCCATGTTGCCACAAGATGGCCTGCAAGGGAGGGTAGTTGGGAGGCACCAGGTTTGCAAGGAAGGGCAATTGGGGACGATCAAGCCTGTAGAGTAGGGCAGTTAGAGGTGACCAAGCCGACAGAGGAGGGAAGTTGGGACCGAGCCTTCAGGGAAGGGCAGTTGGGGGCAATCTAGCCTCCAGGAAAGGGCAGGTAGGGGTGACCAGGCCTGCAGGGGAGGGCAGTTAAGGCAAACAGCCTGGCAGGGAAGCAGTTAGGCATCAGTTAGGCTGGCAGGCAGGTAAGCAGTTGGGAACGGACAGTCAGACATCACTCGAGGGGTCCCAGATTGGAGAGGATGCAGGCTTGGCTGAGGGACATTTTCCCCTCTCCCCCGTGATGTTTCATGCACCTGGTATATTATATACTATAAATTACTTGGAGTTCATTCATATATGTGGCTATTTTATATCAGAATTTTGTTTGTTGTTAGTCAACAAAGCAAAAATGTAAGTCTCAAATTGAACTGATTCTAACATTTTACAAGTAAGTTGACTTTTAAATTTTATTTTAAAATCGTATTTATTTCCCCATGTTGAGAGACTGTTAGGATAAAATTATATCAAGATATGAAAGTCTCTTGCATTTCAAGTAAAACATTTCTCTTTGACATTTTATCCACTAGCAAAAAATTTCATGAACAGAGAAGCCTGTTTGTACACCATTGTAGGCAGCTGGTGAAAGTGGCCAATTTTAATCTTTCTTTCCTATCTACTTTTTTTTTTTAAATCAATTTTTTATTCATTGATTTGAGAGAGAGGAAAGAAGAAGGGGGAGAAAGAGAGAAGAGAGACAGATATCAGTTTGTTGTTCCGCTTACTCATGCATTCATTGGTTGAGTCTTGTATGTGCCTTGACCAGGGGGTTCAACCTGCAACCATTGCACATCCGTATGCTCCTCCAAACAACTGAGCCTTACCTTAATTGCCCTGATAGGGTCGAACCCTCAGCCTTGGTGTATTGGGATACGATGCTCTAACCAACTGAGCTACCTGCCCAGGGTCCTATCTTGAACCTGGCTTTGCCAAGAACTTTTAAAAAGGGTTTATCAAAGTAAGGACAATAATTCTTAGCTTGTGGTTTTTGTTTCTGAGGAGTCTGTATTTTTTAAAGGTACCTTCAGTGATAACTCTGCACTAATTAAGAAGTGAAGATTATGTAATTTCTCCCCAAATTGATCTATAGATTCAACTCAATATCAATCTGAATCCCAGTTAAGGCAAACAGCCTGGCAGGGAAGCAGTTAGGCATCAGTTAGGCTGGCAGGCAGGTAAGCAGTTGGGAACGGACAGTCAGACATCACTCGAGGGGTCCCAGATTGGAGAGGATGCAGGCTTGGCTGAGGGACAAATAGATTCTAAAACTTACAAGAGAATCAACTTGGAGGCCTCACATAAAGCCATTATGTTTATCAATAAAAAGTGGTAATGGTTTAAAGATACACAAATATATTCATGTAACAGAGTAGAGTACAGAAATATTTTCTTTTAAAAAGCACCTAACTGCTACCTGACACCATACATTTAAAAATTAATTTGAGCCGAAACTGGTTTGGCTCAGCGGTAGAGCGTCGGTCTGCAGACTGAAAGGTCCCAGGTTCGATTCCCGTCAAGGGCATGTACATTGGTTGCGGGCACATCCCCGGTAGGGAGTGTGCAAGAGGCAGCTGGTCGATGTTTCTAGCTCTCTCTCTCTCTCTCCCTTCCTCTCTGTAAGAAAATCAATAAAGTATATATTTTTTAAAAAATTAATTTGAGCCCTAACCGGTTTGGCTCAGAGGATAGAGTGTCGGTCTGTGGACTGAAGGGTCCCAGGTTCAGTTCCGGTCAAGGGCATGTACCTTGGTTGTGGGCATATCCCAAGTAGAGAGTGTGCAGGAGGCAGCTGATCTATGTTCCTCTCTCATTGATGTTTCTAACTCTCTATCCCTCTCCCTTCCTCTTTGTAAAAATCAATAAAATATATTTTAAAAAATAATTTGAGAAGGGTCATAAACCTAAACATAAAAGCTAAATAAATGTCTTCTGTTTTTAGAAGAAAATATAGGGAGATTTTAAATTTTAATGCAGTCAAATTTATCAAATTTTTTTCTTGTGTTTTTTTCTGTACCCTGGAAGAAGTCTTTGCCTACCCCAAATAATAGATACCTCCTTACAAGCTTCCATTCATTCTGTGTTTTGAATATTTCTGGTTGCCTCAGATTGCTCTGTTTATTAATTCTCATTCAGAAAACACTCATTAATCACTTATCATATATAAGGTTTTTAACATATGGGGTTGGGCCAAAATTGGTTTACAGATGTTCATATTGGAAATAATGCAATAATTAATAAGTTATACAAGAGTAAACTCGGTTGCATACTCACAACTGTAAACCTATTTTTGGCTCACCTTCTATTTAGACTTGACCATAGGAATATCATTCTTAGGGTTGTGCGTGAGTGATTTTTTTCTTTAATGAAGAATCTGGAAACTCAATTTTACATAACACATGACTAATTTTTTCTTTGAATTAACTTAGTGTTTTTTCTTTCCTGCAGATTTCAGAATTGATATTCCCACCTCTTCCAATGTGGCACCCTATGCCCAGAAAAAAGCCAGGGATGTACCGAGGGAATGGCCATCAGTGTCACTACCCTCCACCTGTTCCATTTGGTTATCCACATCAGGGAAGGAAGAATAATAAACCATATCGCCCAATTCCAGTAACATGGGTGCCCCCTCCTGGAATGCATTGTGACCGGAATCACTGGATTAATCCTCACATGTTAGCACCTCACTAGCTGCTTTTGTTTCTATTGGTATTGAGAGAAGGTAGAATAAGCCTGGCTGCATATTAAAAGTTCATATTCATAGTAGTAAAGTTAGATGGGTTAAACCATCAAACTTATTTTTCTAGAAGAAGTTATTGAGAATAATCTTTCTAAAAAATATATGCACTTTAGATATGTTGGTATAGTTGGAGAAATTTTATTAAAGTTAGTCAAGTGCCTGAGTTTTTAATATTGGATTTGAGTATTTATATATTGTGCATCAACTCTGTTGCATACGAGAACACTGTAGGAGTGGTCGATCTGTTATAATAGCACCTTTGAGCATTTACTTTATGGAGAGTATGTAAGTTATTTATACGCAGGGAAATATATTTTATGTCATTGTTTAGAAGTATTGTGTGAAATCATGTAGTTGCAAATAAAAAGTAGTTTGAGGCATGACAATGTGTGCTTCTGTTCTGTGCATAAAAAAGAAGGGAGAAAGAGTAAAAGTCATGTTTCACTTCACTGTTTAATTAAATATTTAGCAAAGAAAAAAAAATTTAATTTTCCTTTAAAAAATCAACTTTTAAAAACCATACTTTTCCCAAAATCTACAGTGGCAAAATATGCATATAAAAGAATAAAATTCATTAGTAGTAGCTCATTGAAAATATAAACATCATAAAAACATCTTTCAAATTATTAGTCACTATATATAACACTTTCCTACCCAAAGATTTGGCCTGTACTAATGTTTTTTCCCCTTTTTTGGGGGGTAAGAGGGAGGAGATGGGGGTGGGAAAAGGAATATTCATCAGTTGCCTCCTGTATCCTGACCCTGGATTGAACCTGCAGCCTATGTATGCACCCTGACGGAATGGAACCCGCCACATTTTGGTGCATGGGACAATGCTCCCGCTGAGTGACTTTGGTCAGGACCAGCTTGTACTAATTTTGATAAGACATTTGACTTAGCGTTCGTAATGCCAGTGCATAAGCAGAAATGTCCTTTCAGCCACTCTTAATTTCTGTGCCCACTTGCTTTTTTGCAACATGTTAGTCTATTAGAGGTCCAAAAAAGCCAAATAGAACAGTACTTCAGATTCTTCAGCAGTCGATATTTACACCACTGTAATGCCATCAGTCTTGTAAGTGTACTTGAACTACAAAAAGAGAAAAGGAGAGATAAGAATTTGGATTTTTCTCCCCCAGGATACATTTTAAAGAAGTAAGATCAATGCTTTTCCCCATTTTCTACATCTTTAAATTATTTAACATCAGAAAAAGTCATAATTTGCTAATACATTATTGGATAACCTTGGCTATTCTGAATTAGTGCTGTTTCTTTTCTGATAAGTTCTGTTGACATAATATCAGAGAAGTGCACAAACATTAAGTCATAATCTTAACTCAGGTTTGGAAGTATGGAAACTGAAGTGCGATCTCAACATAAAACTTATTTTTAAACCTTAGATACTTTTCTAGTTTTATATATAAACAACTTTTGGGATTGGCAAAAATAGGTTTACAATTGTGAGTACACAGAAAATTTATTCTTGTATTATTGTACAACTGGAAACCTACTTTTGCCTACCTCTGTATATTATTGAATGCCTATTCAAACCAGTTTATTTTTCTAGGGGTAACTGGCATCACACGGGAGAGTAGTTTTACTTAAGTCTGAAATTTTTAAAAACTTGCTATTATGGATAAGAGTTTTGTGTGACAAAGGGAGATGTGTGGTCAATTGTTAAGGTGACAGGTTTTAGGTATTTTTATCAGGGAGTTAGCATTTGTCCTGTTAATTTGCTCATCCCATACAATAATGGCGGGATATGCTAATTAGCCTGGGCACCATAATGGTCACGACTGGTCAGGTGCGGCCTGGGAGCGGCCTCCAGTGGAACGGACACTAGTGGAAGTGCAGAGGCCCGCAGCACTGCCCAGCACAGAGGCTGCCCGGCCGGGGGTTGCAAGCAGGCACGCCACACCATCTGGCCTGGGAGTGACCACCAGCAGGGGTGCGTGTAAGCCTGTGGTGCCACCCAGCCAAAAGGCCACCCGGCCAGAGGCCCAGTGGTCCTGTATGGTGAGGGATGTCCAAGATTGGAGAGGGTGCACGCTGGGCTGAGGGACATTATGCCCATCCCTGTGCACAAGGCCACTAGTGCACCAGGCTACTATATCTATCTATCATCTGTGTCTAAGTGACCGGAACGACTGGTTGCTATGATGTACACTGAACACCAGGGGGTGCGTAGGGCCGGCTCCCTCCTGTGCCCCATCCTTCCCTCTGGCTGGCAGGCCCTGACCGGCCCACCACTGGCCTGCCCACGGGCAGTGTGGCAGCGAGAGGAGGAAGGGGGGAGGCAGAGAACAGCGCAGTGGCGAAGAGCCAATGATGGTGGCATCAGTGTCCAGCATCTATTCCTTCTGCACCAGTGACTGTTGCCTCCTCTCTGGCCTGACCCTGATTGACCTAGTCGCAGGCCAGCCCTAGGGATCTCACCTGTGCATATGGGTTTCATGCACTGGGCCTTTAGTCGTAGTTACATGTTAATTGGGAAAATCCAGAAGTATACTAACCATACTGACAAGGAAGTATTTTTGGCATCCCCCTGGTAATTGGACATTGCTTTCCACATTAGGTCACTATAAAATCACCCAAATTTCTAACTCATCCCTGCTGACAACAAAAAGGCAGAGTGCTTTGGGGAAAAGGCTAATTTTGAATTTTTATATTAGATGAACTACCTATAGAATATTTGTGACTTGGTATCCACCTCCCACCTTGTTCTAAAA
Source organism: Pipistrellus kuhlii (assembly GCF_014108245.1). Lineage (NCBI taxonomy): Eukaryota > Metazoa > Chordata > Mammalia > Chiroptera > Vespertilionidae > Pipistrellus > Pipistrellus kuhlii. The sequence continues at coordinate 12,647,957 of NW_023425515.1, forward strand.
TACATTTAAAGCAATGGTTCCCAACATTGTTTTGGATATGCCCCACCTAAGCATCTCTAAAACCCTGATGCCCTTCTGCCCCCATGACATATAATTCTTATAATTTTTATTCAAAAAGTAAACTATTCATATGAAGGAAGCCTAAAAAGCCATTAATGGTCTAAGCTTCCACAAAACATGGCATCCATGAAAGAGAAAAACAAAAAAAATTTAAAGGACAGTTGAATTACTGAAGAAGAAATCACTAAGAAATTATTTTTAAAAAAAATTTAGCCGGGACCGGTTTGGCTCAATGGGTAGAGCGTCGGCTTGGGGACTGAAGGGTCCCGGGTTCGATTCCGGTCAAGGGTATGTACCTTGGTTGCGGGCATATCCCCGGTAGGGGGTATGCAAGAGGCAGCTGATCGATGACTCTCTCATCGATGTTTCTAACTATCTCCCTTCCTCTCTGTATAAAATCAATAAAATATATTTTTTTTAAAAAAGTTTTAAAAAAATTAAAAATATATATATATATATGAAGTGATATGAAAAAAATAGCAAAGCTTCAAAACTAATAGAGAACTGAAATACATAAATATGTCACAATGTATATTTATATAGTGTTATAGAGGCCCAGTGCACAAAATTCGTGTATGGGGGCGGTCCCTCAGCCCAGCCTGCACCCTCTTGCAATCCAGGACCTCTGGCTCCTAACTGCTCGCCTGCCTCCCTGATGGCCCCTAACTGCCTCTGCCTGCATGCCTGATTGCCCCTAACCACTCTTCTGCCTAATTGCCCCTAACCGCCTCTGTTTCAGCCTCTGGAATAACGTCTGGAAGGTTGTTTGGCTGTTGGGTTTAATCAGCATTGTATGCTTTTATTATAGATAAGAGGCCCCTAGAATCATAAACTCAAAAAATTCACTGTTCATAACTCAAATTCCCCCCCCTTAAAAATCAAATTGCCCTTCTATGGGGTGTGTACCCCATGTTGGGAACCACTGATTTAAAGCAAAAGAAAGCTGCCTCGCTGGTGTGGCTCAGTGGTTGAATGTCGACCATCGGAAAACACAGATATTTACATTTTGATTCATAACAGTAGCAAAATTACAGTTATGAAGTAGCAAAACAAAAATAATTTTATGGTTGGGGATCGCCACCACATGAGGAACTGTATTAAAGGGTGGCGGTATTAGAAAGGTAAGAACCACTGCTCTAAAGTATAATCTAGGAGTGAACTAATACACGAATGATAGAATTACAAGTATAGAACCAGAAACACAGAGTCCTATGCCACTTAACAAGGGGCATATATTCTGAGAAATGTATCATAACGTGGTTTGGTCCTGAGAACATTATAGGGGGTACCCACAAAACCTAGATTGTATAACCTAATAAGCACCTAGGCTATGTCATATATGTCTTCTGCCATTGATGGAAATTTTAGGCAGTGAATGACTATACAGAAGTTTAATGTATGGTGAATGTGGCTTTACAAATTGGGAATGAGTTACTAATAAAATATTAATAGTGAACTATTTGGCCACACAATTTTTTTAAAGTTAAATTCCTACTTCATAAAAATTCTGGATAGATTAAAGATAAAATGTAAATTATAAAACTATAAAAGCACTGAGGAAATAAATGAGATATTTGCAAGTCTTAGTGTAGCAAAGTCTTCCCCCCTGGACAGAAAGATTTGGTGATTTGGAATTGAAGAAAAAGACAAAGCTGCATATTAAAAGACAAACTCCAAAAGGGGAAAATTTCCACAAAATGTTTAAAAGAAAATGAACTAAACTTTATACAAAAAACTCCTACATATGATTAAATTATTTAGCAGAGCCAAATATAAAGAAATACAAATGGCTAAAAACAGAAGATGTGCTAATGGCACACTAATGACTAAGGAAATAAAAGCTAATACCATGAAATAACTACTTTTCACCTAACACAGAGACAAACATTGAAAAGATTGTGGTTTGCATTCATTGTGGAAGGTAATTTGACAATGTCAAAAAATGCAAATCCTACTAGTATATATCTAGAAGATAATTGGAAATACTTTTGCAAATTTATAAATCAATGTGCATTATTTGCCATGATAGACATAATTCATACATAAGAGTAAGACCAATGCAAGAATAATCTATGACAAAGCTGTCCACCATTTTGAATGAGATAATAGGTTAAAAAATGAGGCTGATAATAGAATTTAACAGGATTATCACTGAAATTGAGTCTCAGAGTATCCAAGTTGCCCCAGGTAGTCTTCAAACCCAGGAAGCATGCTTTTAGAAGCAACAGATAGACTAACCCCTTAATAGTGGTTACCCTTAAAGGGTTAGTAATAGTGAGTAACCATTATTTGTCATTTGGAAAAAAATAGAATATTTTGTTCTTTTCTTGGTTTAGACAAGATTTCAATGAAAAGAAACAAATCACCTTTGAAAAAATTTTGGCCACAAGAGGGCATCAGATAATCTTCCAACTTCCAGCTACAAGTTGTATTTGAAACTAATTCCCTTTCTCCATGAAAAGCATCAGCAGTTAGTTTAAATCATTGCTTTTCCTATGGATCTAATGTAGAAATTATCACAGGTAATGAATAACTTTAAGTATGCCATAATTATACACAACAAGATATTTATTAGAATTATTTTTGTTATTAAAATGAATGCCAATTTGGGAAACAAATAGCCAAAAGCAGAGGAAAGATCATTAAAATCACCCGTAATCCCTCTAGCAAAGATAACCACTGTTAATATTTCAGTGGATGGGGAATGTTTAAAAGAGGGAGCTTTTAATTTATATTTTCCCATTCTGCTGTGTTATGACATGAAATATATTCATTTTATGGTTATGCAATTGGAAAATGTGGAACATTTTATTATGTCACTGATTTGTTTTAAACACAGGTTTTAACAGTTTCATACCTATGTGCCTTGATTTAATCCATCTTCATCATTAGATATTAAGCTACTGATCTCTTTTGGAAATGTCTTCAACCATATATCTAAATATAACTACCTTTGATGAAGATGGGAAAAGGATAATTTTCCTTTCCAGTTCAGAAATAGAGACAAACACAACTGCCAACTTTTTAAAATCAGACACAGAAAATTATAGATGATACATTTTTTAGAGTCAAATTGATAAGTAAAGCTGTAAAGTTCAATAGAAAACAGCATGTTTCACTAAATTCAACGGGAAAATTTTTTTTGTATCTTATAGATCATCAAATGCTTTTTCTAAAGAAACGAAATAAAATTTACTGACTAAAAATGAAAGTATATTTAATTTTTTTTTAACTTTGTCTAAAGGAAATAACATGAAAAATGTAAAACTCACTTTTGTCATCTGAGTTATTACTAAAACCTCACTATTTAATGTTTCATAATATTGCCCAATGATAAGACTAGTCACATTTAAAATCTGATATTGCCCTGGCCAGTTTTGCTCAGTGGATAGAGCATCAGTTTGCAGGCTGAAGGGTCCCGGGTTCAATTCCAGTCAAGGGCATGTGCCTTGGTTGCGGGCACATCCCCCGTGGGAGGTGTGCAGGAAGCAGCTGATCAATGTTTCCAACTCTCTATCCTTCTCCCTTCCTCTCTGTAAAAAAGAAATAAAATATATTTAAAAAAATAAAATCTGATATTGATAGCTAATATGATCCTTTGGTAAATAATTTTTTTAAAATACCAGTTGTTTATTGCTAGGAGTGTCTGTTTTCCTCATAACATACATCCATAGTATAGCCATCTTGATTTAAACTGTGCTTTCTTTGCAGTTTCTTGCATAACTAGGCTTGGCACCAAACAAAGCAGACTCGTGTCCATCATACACCCCACCGGGGTCACCACGGGCATCCCTAAGACGAGTGCAGCTAGCGATGCTGTGTGCCCTGGGTGTGGTGAGCACTTGGCATAGGAGCAGCGGGCACTGGTGAGGCCAGTCTGCTCTGCTTTCACTGGCTTTCTCCCAGCTGGTGTTGCTGGGATGGAGTGAGAGGTGAGAGCTTCCTACTCTAACTCTTCCCTCCTTTCCTTTCATACAGTTCACTCAGGGCCGGGACTGCCAAGGACTCAGGTTCCTAGGAAAATACTGGACCAGGAACAAGGAGACCCAGATTCTGTTTCTCACCGTGGCCTTGGGAAATCAGAACCTCTATGGACCTTGATGTTTTTCATAAAAATGATATTGAACTAGATCACATAGATAGACTATGGATATTTTGTTTTCACAGGATTTGAACTGCTTTGTACATTTTTACTTAACAATATCACAGGTCTTTTGAAAAGGGCCCCGCTTGGAAATGCACATGGATGACCTTTAATTATCATTAGCTGAACTCAAGACATAGGCAGAGCCACGCCCTGGGAACATGTTTCCCCAAAATGTGGGAGCTGTTATCAGTACTATTGTAATTTCTTATCTTTATCCATGTGCTTGGAATGAGGAACGAATAGGACCTTGACTAACCCAGGTCTTGATCTGCTAAATCCCAGGAATGAGGGAATGAATAGGACCTGGGCACACCCAAAACCTCTTGACCTTAAACCCCCCTCTGGAAATCAATAAATGCACTGTGTGGTCTGTGGTGGGGGTTGACTGTCCCTCAATCAGAGTGATTGCCTCCACCCGGCATCCATCTTTTGGATCTATTTCTGCCTCTTGCTCTTTCTTTCTTTTATTTCTTAATCCCCAGCTCCTCCACTCAGGAACCTGCCTTCTCCCTTTCCGTGCGGGATTCGGAAAAAGGAGAAGCACCCACCGCAATCTTTTGCCGATAACATCATTACAAAAAGTTTAAATCAAGCTCACATAAACATACTCATAAAGCCCTACTGGGCTGCTATATGGTGCGTGCATCTTTATCTTGTCCTGGACATAGCAATAGTATCTTTTATTTATATTTGTATTGATTTCAGAGAGGGAGGGACAGAAATGATGATGAGTGGCTGCCTCTTGCACGCCCTACACTGGGGACTGAGTCCACAACCCAGCATGTGCCCCGACCAGGAATTGAACTGTGATCTCCTGGTTCGTAGGTCTACACGCAACCACTGAGCCACGCCAGCTGGGCACAGAGAGTACCTTTTAGTTTAAAGGGAAGAGATTGTTTCCTTCCACAGAATTATTTCACTTTATGTTGCTTCTTATGAGAGAATAAAATGTCCCCTCCTTGTCACTAGATGAAAAGATTGGTGGAGGTTGATGTTGGAGGACTATGATTTCCCAGCAGGTTGCAAATTATTGGCCTGTGCTGTTATCATACTCTCTCCTTTCAGAATTGCAAGGTCATCCTGCTGTTCCCTGGAAATGTTCTCACTGCTGACAGTTCTGGGCCCACATCAGAGGGGACATGTCCACTTAGCAACATTCAAGCAGCACACTGCCGGCAGCCAACCTTCAACTTGGAATAGTGTGTGACAGCTGACCCAGCACATGACCTAGACATCTTGTTTTCAAGTGCAAGATAACTCATTGTCCTCATTACTTTAGTCTGTGCTGATTCCATAAAACTGCTCTGGGCAGACACGCCAGAAACTTAAGGAAAAACAAAGACAAAGGAACACACTGTGATGGGAACACATGTGGTGATGGCTGGACTGGAACACGGCCAGAGCTGCTGCAATTATCGGCAAAGATTACTGAGAACCTATTTGTATCCACCATTGACATGTACAGACGCTCCTCTGCCTTTGAGAAATCACATCTGTGTAGGAGAGGAGACAAACACCGGACCTGATCCTCAGGTCCCCTTGAAAAATAGTTTAGGAGGGATTAGGATTGCATGGTCAGCAGGGAAAGACCACAAACAGAGTCAAAGAAAAAGGATAACCTGGCCCCCCAAAACCAAACCTTTTATCTTATATCACAAAAGGCTAATTTTATTGTATTTGAAGAGCTCCAAGTTAGCAGAATCTATAATAAAAGTATAATATGCTAATTAGACCGGACATACTTCCGGTTGACCTTCCGGATGAAGCTGGGCTGTGAGGGAAGCCCAGGTCCTGGGTGCCTGCCAGCGGTCAGAGGGAAGCCCAGGTCCCCAGTGCCAGAGGGAAGCTGGTGCCAGCTGTCAGGGGGAAGGAAGTCCTACTCTTGCACAAATTTTGTGCACTGGGCCTCTAGTAAAGCACATGAACACAGTTCTCAAATAGTTTTTAAACATAAGATGCTCAACTGGACAAATAACAAGAGAATTTTAAACCAAATAACAAGAGAATTTTCTTCCCAGAGATCAAAAAGTTGGCTAAGAGCATTGGTGAGGATTGGGGGTGGGATAAGCACTCATCCATTGCAGCACAGGCTGCTACAACATGTACAAAGCTATTGTAATAAAAGCTATCCCAATACTCTACAGTCAACACCTTCCTTTCTAGAAATGTAAAGACACATATACACATATACATCCGGATGTATACAGGAACACACCTCTTGTAATTTTACTCATTTATCTAAAAAGATGGGATCAATTTAAATGGGCATCAATTGGAGACTTTTTAAATAAATTACAGAGTCTCACTTTGATGTAAATATTAGTTTTGAAAACAAGTAAGAGTTAGGTAGATGTATAGATGACAGAAAATAGATAACATAGATACAGAATAATCTAAGAGGATTTGCTAAATGAGAAAAAACATGTAGCCTGGCTGGTGTAGCTCATTGGTTGAGCATCGACCCATGAATCAGAGGAGGTCACTGGTTCAATTCCCAGCCAGGACCCAGGCCCAGATGGTGGGCTCGATCCCCAGTGGAGGGTGTGCAAGAGGCAGCCAATCCTCATCGATGTTTCTCTCTCCCTTTCCTTCATCTCTAAAATCAATAAAAACGTATTTTAAAAAACCTGTATGTATACCCCAGTGTTAGTATGGTAGTGGAGGGCTAGTTGTGAAAGTCTGAAACCCAAGAGAGAAACAGTCACTGACTTCACTCCAGACCTACTCAGAATCTGCGGGTTTTAGACATCTTTTATTTCTACAGGCTTTTACAAGTAGGAGATGGTGATTTTTAAGTTGATTCCTATGGAGCCAAGTCACCACATCCTGTAATTATTCCAGTTAACTTTTCATGTCAAGTGCAGACTTTGTCACCACACACCCCCACTCACTTCTTTTCTTTGGGGAAGAAACCGGATAAGTTGTCTTGCGGAACATAGGACGTGAACCTACTGAATGCAGACTTGCCCCTCGTGCCATCTTCCCTAAAAATTCATTCAGTGTGTACTGAACAATAGGAACTGGGAAAACAGGGCGAATAAACGAGGTTTAAACTCACAAAGGGGATCTAGTAAGCATGTTAAATAATTAGAACACAAAAGGTTTTGTGCCATAAGGCATGCATTGGCAATCCTGAGGGCCCAGGCACCCTTCTCAGTTCGCACGTGAGTGAGGGGCAGGGGTGCGGATCAGGAAAAATGACTCAAAGGACAAGTGTTTGGATTTACACGTCTCGGGCAAATATGCACTGGGCAAGCAGACAAGGAGGGGCTGTTCTCCGGCTGAAGAAACTGCATGTTCACAAAGGTATGAAACCCCAGGCAGCCCTACCTGGCTTGGCTCAGTGGATAGTGTCAGCCTGCGGACTCAAGGGTCCCAGGTTTGATTCCGGCCAAGGGCACATGCCTGGGTTGTGGGCTCAATCCCCAGCAGGGGTCATGCAGGAGACAGCTGATCAATGATTCTCTCATCATTGATGTTTCTGTCACTTTCTCCTTCTCCCTTCCTCTCTGAAACAAATATATTAAAAAATAATAACACCCGGGCCCCCAGCAGGTGTGTAGGGGTGCCCCTGAAGGTGTGGAGAAAGTAAACCAGGGAGAAAGGGAATGGACCACCAGATTATAATGGGCTGGATTATAATATGGTCACAGTTACATTTTAAGAACCAATCCACTAGGACCGGGGTCAGTGACTCAGGGCAAGGCAAGATCACGGCTGGCTTCCAGTATTTTGCTGGGGACTGACATGGGTTTTACTTCTGTGATTTCCTGCCCCTTCTCCCACCCTCTCGTTTTCCACCCAAAAAGAATTTCCCCAGCTCAGCAGTGAAACGAGAAGCAAACTGACCAAGGAGCTAGTTAGCTCTTGGTTCTTTCTTAACTCCAGGAATTCTTCTTTTTCTGTAGTTACTTCAGGATAATCCCCCCCCCCCCCCCCCAAAGTTATCAAAGTCATTTAAATGACAAAACAAATCACATTTGATTTATACCTCAGAAATGCCAGCAAAGAAAAATGGAGCTGGGTTGGGGCTGCCTTCCTAATCTCTCACTGTTGCCTTCATTGCGTTTGGAACTTAGATTGGTTTATGCCTTAGACCACATGTGTCAAACACAAGGCCCGCGGGCCAAATCCGTCCCGCCAGGCCTTGCAATGTGGCCCGCACCGCGCTGTCATCACTGCACTCCGCTGCGTTTCCATCACAATGACAGTTTATGACTGTTCAGTAAACCATTCGGCTCGTGATTTAGGCTGGATTTTAGATTTTGGCCCCTTCTCTGATTGAGTTCGACACCCCTACCTTAGACTTTACGCCACTTTTATTTAATAACAATGAACTTGTGCTCCATTTTGTGCCATCAGCTTTGCCACTTGGTACTTAATTAACCTAGAGACATGATGTGGCCTTTAGAGCTGCAAGGTTAAAATATGGTCTAAAGGAAAGGCATTAAACTATACTCAGTAGCGTCACTTAGCGTATTTGATTGTAATCTTGGGTCCTTGAAAATCTGTGGATCACGGTCAGCATCCCAGTGACCAGGGAAAAGTACAAAAAAGCCTTTTTCATTGGATAAATTCTAGTTCTTTAAAAGCTCCCAACATGCCCTGGGACGTAGGAATGTGCATCCCCATTCTAAAACACGAGGGAACTGAAGCCCAGGAAAGCATCTGGTAACGAGCGGTGTTCAAACACGTGACTCCTAAGCTCTTCTTTAAACCTCCCAGTAGAAAACTTCATAAACCAACTGTTCTCAGCCTGGGTAGGGGGTGTTGTGTCTCCCCCTGCACTTTCCCCCCCCCCGCCCCCCCCCCCCCCCCCCCCCGTCCTCTCCCCGTGGACATTTGGAAACCCATTGGGAGCCAGTTTTTGGCTGTCACATCTTGGGGAGGGAGGAGTGCTGCTGCACCCAGTAGGTAGAGACCAGGGATGATACCAAACAGCCCACAGTGCACCGGACGCTCCCCCACAACAAAGAGTTGCCCGGCCCAACGTGTTAAAAGTGCCGAGACTGAGAAACTAGAGGGCAAACCATATTCCTCAAAAAGTCTCACAGACCTATTACCAACCCCATCCTGTTTTTTGTTTTGTTTTCTGAAATCAATGTGTAGGATCAATGAAAATAGCTTTGAACCAGAGACAGATGTGTTTCATACACGCACAGGCATGCACATTTTTAATGCAGCTGAGATGTGCTTTTAGTTTATACTGTAAAATACTGTGATCACAGAACTTTGGGTGGGGAAACATACATGTATGTTTCATGTTTCCATTGATGTGTGATTGTCCTGATCTTTATTCTGTTTTAATAAAAGATGCAAGAGGTGTGGGGAAAGAAACCTTGACTCAGAAAGCAGGGAGAAACATCATATGGAAGCTTTATAAAGTAGACATTTTTTTTTTTTTTAAAGCACAATGAAGTCACACCATGAGGCAGAAAACTCCTTTCTTAATTTTATTTGAAAAGTACACAAGGTCACAATGCTAGAGCAAGTTATTGCTTTTTTTTTTTTTAACCAAATTTGTTCTTACAAAGTTCAAAATCTGCACCATTGGATATTTAAGCCAGAAACATTAAATACAAAATTCATCTTTGAAACGGACACTATCAATTCTCTACTTGCATATGTGAAGTGTCAAAATATTTTTTCTCAGTAGTACAAGTTTATTTATAACAAATGTTCACAGTACGAGAGGAGAATAAGTGCATCAGTGAATTGTGGCTCGCTTGACACTTGTGTCATTAAATATGTCAGTGCAAAAATGCAGAGTTCTTCCTTGATCGGAACTTTTAGTGTTCATGGCCAAAACCAGTCCCAGCAGGTACTTTCCATACTCGAATCACAAAACAGTGCACTTTGTAAAACTTGATTAACAGTAAGAAGCCAGATATAGAAAATATTTGCTGGTGTTCCTATCCGTAAGATAAGGTATTTGCTGGTGTTACTATCCATAAGATAAGCAGAACTGCAATTCACAGATTTATTATTCCTCCCTGCTTCCATAACATGAATAAGTGGAATCTGTGCTCGGTTATGAACCATATGTTAGTGTCAAAATAGGAAAACAAGTAAAAAAAAAAAAAAAAAAATCCAACTGCAGAACATGTTGCCTTTATTGCAAGACTATCCAAAGGCATTTGAAATATTAAAACTTGCCCAGAACATTTATACTACTAAACACAGAATATCACAAAGATTTATGTACATATATATATATAATATATAATGTCACAAGCCACTAAGAAGTTAAAATGGTGTCAACATTTTCTACAAACTACTCCTTGCATGACACATCAAAGCATTGAGCACATAATATGGACCTTCTCTATTCACACTGGAATAAGGGGTCTGAAAGCCCTAAACACTGTGGAGGTGAAGAGATTAGGAAAAACCTGAAACATTTACATAACTTCAAATTTACATGCTGCACGCACACAGAAAGACAGAGAATGGTGATTTTAAAAAGCCATCCATTATAGAATTTGATGTCTAACTTCATGCAACGAGTTCTTTTTATATTTAATAAAAATGTCTATTTGCCCCTTTACTTGCTCCTTATTTATGAAACTCAATCTTGGAAATTATCTTTTTAATAAAAATCAGATATTAATTCATACCAATAATCTAATTGTGTTTCTTGAATCAACCTCCCGCTAGGACACACTCTGGCTGTATTTCCATTGTAACAATTCCATGGCAGATTTATTTTATTTTGTTTTTTTGGCCTTCAAACAGGGAATATTAGAATAAAAGAACACCCATAAAGCACAGAACTACATCCTCTAAGGTACCACTACTTCTCAAGTTATTCTGTGTAACTCAACTAGTGTTGAGTCTCTTAGGTGTAAAGTGGAATCGATTTCTATTGCCTCGAAGATGCAGTGCTGTCCTTGATTTACGTAAGCTCCAATGGAAATGCTCGAATAGCAAGTTTTGTCGAATTGCCTGATGATTACCAATAATTCCAGAGCAAATATATGATCTCTGGTTTAAATGAAATCATCAGTGAGAATCCCTGAATGGGTCAATCAGAACTATCTGACTTTTAGGTTAACTTAAATTTACAATGAGAGTAGCTGAAGACAGAGTCCAAAATGAATTCTGTCCTCAAAATTTCATCACGCCCAGTAGGTCTGTACAGGATACACAACGAATTTTTTGTGAGCTCGTTTCTTAGGGTGCAGGTGCTTCTGGAAGAGATTCTGATTTATTTGTCGCTAAATCCTAGACCAACTACTAAATCTAGGGCAAGGAAAGCCTTACATGGATCCATTTTTTTTTTGTAGTAATTTCTACTTAGATTGATAGCATAATCTTCAGTGCATGAAAAACTAGTAAAGACCAAAAGTTGTTTCTCAGAGTTTGTGCTGGTGTATATAAATGTATTCATATAAAACAGACTGGACATCTGGAGTTCAAAAATAGTTACTATTATAAAATCAGAAACACAGCCAAAGAGTGTGTGGGATGTTAAAATTTCATTCTGTTAATTTGCATACAAAAAGAACACAAAGAGGAGGCAAGATTGAAGTCTGAGGATAGAAAGGTGTCACAGTGATGCGTTTTAGGAACAGTACCTTCACCTCTAAGCACCTTTCAGGTGATAGCTAGATCATAGGCACCAGAAATTCATAATAAAAATTAAATTACCCAAAAGGCACAAATGAAAACTGTTAACACAAGTACAAATGCAATATTGTGAAAGGTTAAGACCCTATTTAAAAAAGGCTTCCAAATATGTAAAACTATACACTAATCCATTACACAGACATTCCGCTTAAATTTACCATTAAAAAGTGTACACGATACTCTTACTAATCAGCAAGTCATGCCAACATTAATTTCTAATGCAGCATGAACCACCACAGCACCCAAAGAGATGAACAGAAGAAACCAACTCCCTACAAAACCAAGGGAACAGGTTTTAGAGCTAGTGAAATAAGTTATTGCAGACCTTACTTACTATAAAGAAACCGCTGGCTCATTCTACTATAGCCACACTCCCTCACAATCTTAAGGGAAATACAATAAATTTACTTTCTTCTTCTAAAACAGTACTTAACACATTTGGCAGTTGGGAGTATTCTGTGTACCCCCTTTCCTTTCTTTCTTTTTTTTTTTTTTAAGAATAAATCACTTTCACAAAACTAGGACTCAAACTTTTCGAAACTCAACTGGGTTTTCTGCAACCGCACAGACAACGTTGGCAGTAGAATAGCAACTGTGCATCCGCCCAAGTCTGGAAGACAGAACCGTGGAGGTCACCGACTAGCTTACAATGCGCTCCGTCATTCCGAGCCTATGAAGAAACATCCTCCAAGGACTGCATTCAGGAAGGTAGACTTCGGATCACATGTTTCCAGAACATATAACATGCAACACCCATCCAAAAAAACGACCTCAACAAAACACTGAATTCGGGGGGAGGGGAGGGACACTTTTTAAAATTTGGAACCAATAATTAGGGACTTTCAATCTGTATCTGTCAAATAATAAATGTCATAATTGTTTCTTATTAGAAAAATATCACCTAACGCAGAGAGCCAGTGTGTAGTTGGGAACTGCAGGATTCTCCTTCCTTGCTCTGGCGGGTCACCCTTCTCGAGATCACCCCAGATTGCTCTTCGCTGAAATCCACTCTCACCACTGTACCTAGTGTCATCGCTCTATGCAGTGAGAGCAAACTTGCTAAATAAATCCACATAAAAGAGCTTACTATGCCTCACAGTCTATCAATCAAATACTGAAGCAATCATTCCATAGACAAGGCTAATGCATGACCTGAAAGTAAAACTACTAATTTCTAGAACCCTGTAGAGTGTTTTTATGTTACTAGAGCTATAGCAAACACATTTATGTTACTAGAGCTATTCCAAACAGTTTTCAAAGAACAAACATAAAGGACTATAATAATTGTTGCCAAGAATGCTTCTTTGCCAATTTTGGGTCATAAATTAATTGAGAAAGGCATCCTAAAAATAATGGCAGGAATGAAAAAAAAAATACTACTTTTTAAGATGATTCAAGTATCAGCTTGGTGTGCATGTAAGTTCACCAATATCTTCTCCTATGATTTCATATCCAAAGTGCTACATATTACAAAGTATTGGTAGTTAGAAACTTACAAAATCAACTTATGTAAGAAATCTTTTTCAGATGGCTAATTTGTCTTTAGTAACTTTAATGCCTTTACTATTCCGATATAAACAAACACAACTTTTTAAAGTATGTTTCTTACAATTTTTGGTTCACTTTTTGATCTATTGAGGCTGGTAGCAAAATTTAGAACAAAATAGGTTTTCCTATTTCAAAAGAAGGAGAGAAGCGTGGAGCACGGAGGTGAGAGGTTTGGAGGCCCTATACTATAGACCCATCCTTGCTCTGGGCTGGAATCATCACCGGTACCGCTCCCATCCTACTGAGATTAGGGGCAGCTACCTTGGCGGGTGGGAGAGTCGGACTCTGAGGTGCACGTTCAAAATCTTCGCTTGGTACTTGGTTATACTGAGTCTTAGAATAGCCCTCCATGTTGGAAGGAGACATGGATCCCAGAGATGAGTGATTGCTGCCGATGTAGCTTCTGGCAGTGGATGTCCGGCTCTTGGGAGGAGGCACATCTTCCCTGGAAAGCAAAGATCCCAATATAATCAAAAGATTGTTCCTTGTAAGACATAAAATTGTAAATTTTTGTAAACAGTGCCTTTTACTGTATGAGAAGATCTATATTCTGTAAATGATAACTAATAAACAAATACACAGTTTGTGGCATTATACTGTACTAGAGACCTGGTGAACAGATTTGTGCACAGTTGGGGTCCCTCGGCCCACCCATGAGTCAGAGGCTACACGATTGTAGGTTACTAGAAATTGTAACATCTTCCCTGGAAAGCAAAGATCCAATTGTGTGGGGGCTATTTAAGCACTAAGTATATAAAAGTGTGTGTGACATACAAAAAGCAGGCACAATCTATCTATATATATATAAAAGCCTAAGCAACTGTTTTGACTGGTTGCTATGACGACGCACTGACCACCAGGGGGCAGACGCTCAACACAGGAGCTGCTCCCTGGTGGTCAGTTAGCTCCCACAGCCAACCTCCTGCGGCCGGCCAACCTCCAGTGGTCCCTTCCTTTGGATGGCCCCAATTGGCCCCGATCGCTGGCCAGGCCGAGGGACCCCCAACTCTGCACAAATCTGTGCACCAGGTCTCTAGTACAGTAAAATGTCACAAACTATGTATTTGTTTATTAGTTATCATTTACAGAATACAGATCTTCTTATATAGTAAAAGGCAGTGTTTACAAAAATTTACGATTTTATGTCTTACAAGGAACAAACCTTAAAATAGGTTCATATTCCAGTACAACTAATCAAGATAATCTCATTACAGTCATGTAATACTTTATCCTATGTAATAAAAGGCTAATATAAAAAAATTGTCCCCTTGACCAGTTAGACTGAGAGTTCGACCAAGGGGTGGGACTGGCTGGCCAACCACCTGTAACCCCTCCCTCCAGCCATTTCCCTCTCTGATCCTCCCCCTTACTGATCGGGGGCAGGGCTGCCTGGCCAACCGCCCATGTCCCCTCTACCTGGCCGGCCTGGCCCCAATTGCCTCAATTACAGCAAGCCAGCAGGACCCCACCCATGCATGAATTCGTGCACTGGGCCTCTAGTAGTTACTAAAGCTCTAACACTTACAGGTATATTTCTACCAAAAAAGAAAAAAAAGAAAAATCCTTTTTGCTATTAAAGTTACTGATCTAAGACCTTAGCTTAAAACAGCAGATTCATCTGCAAAAAAAAACCCAAAAAACAAGAATTCAGGCAGAAGAATTTTCACACCGAGGACTAATGAGTTCCATCTAGTGCATTTTAAAAATGCAAGTGCCCAGACCTTACCTCATACCTACCAAATGTCAATTTCCTGGGTGTTATTTAGTCACATGTTATTATTTCTTCAAGTTTAATAATCGAACATAGACTTCCAGTTAAGATCTCCTGGCTTAGAATATTTTGTAAAAAACCGTATTACCAATAGTTCTGTCACTTGATATAATTGGGTCTTTTCTCTTCCTTCTTTTTGGGACTATGCCCTCCCTGTACCTGATTTGGAGAGGGCGAACGGTTTTGAGATAAACTAATTTGTAGTGGTTCTTAAAATAGGATCCAGAACTGGAGAGGGCCCAGGGCACGGCCTAATGGAGATTGACTGAATCTGCACACTTGCCAGGGAAAGTAAGAGCTTTCCAATATTTTGAAGGGAAAAGCTTTAACTTTTATCCAGTTCTCACAGGGGCAAGTGTTTCGGATGGTTAAGAGAAGTAATGCTTTAGGCATAATAAATTCAGTACACCACACGTCAATCAACTCTGGCGTCACCGAATTACCTGATATCATGATGAACCTCCTTTTCATATTTTTCCTCTCTGCGCTTTTTGTGGCAGCAAAAGATGATCACACAGATGAGCATGAGAGCAAGCAGAGTTCCTATGATGGCTCCGGCAATTGTCCCAGCTCTGTTTGATGCTAGAATAAGAAGTTCATAGGAAATAATGATAAACACCACCACTCTATCTAGTCATATTGAAGGTAAGGGTACACACTGTCAGATGGATTTCCCTGTATACAATAACTATAAGAAACTAATTAGCTTTTTGGTCCAAGGGGAAAATTCACTAAAAGAACTGTCTTTTGAACTGTATAATCTATTTTATTTTATGTATTAATTTTATACATATACTATATAACAAAAGGTAATATGCAAATTGACCCTAAAGGAGGGACAACTGATTGCTATGACACTCACTGACCACCAGGGGGCAGATGCTCAACACAGGGGCTGCCCCTTGGTAGTCAGTACGCTTCCACATGGGGAGTGCTGCTCAGCCAGACGCCGGCTCATGGCTGGCCAGCACAGTGGCGGTAGTGGGAGCTTCTCCTGCCTCTGCAGCAGCACTAAGGATGTCTGACTAACGGCCAGACTCAGCCAGCAGATGGACATCCCTAAAGGGGTCCCAGACTATGAGAGGGTGCAGGCCAGGCTGAGGGACTCCTCTGACTGCATGAATTTTTGTGCACCAGGCCTCTAGTATGTATATATATTTATTGGCTTCAGAGAGGACAGGAGAGGGAGAGAGAGAAACATCAATGAGGAAAGAGAATCACTGATCGACTGCCTCTGGCACACCCCACACTAGGGATCAAGCCCATAACTCGGGCAAGTGCCCTGACCAGGAAGCAAAACTGTGACCTCCTGGTTCAGAGGTCAATGCTCAACCGCTGAACCACGCCGGCTGGACTGTATAATATATATTAAGCATAAATGTGATCAAACCAGATTAAAAGATTTTAATGTCCCCAGCTTTCTGAGTTGGCACATAAGAATGTTCCAAATAGCTTACCCTTACAATGGCTAAATCTGGTGTAAGGGTTGACTTGACAACTCTCATGTTCTTCATGTTGCTACGATAACAAAGGTTTTTCTAATAAAATGCAGGGTTTTTTTTTTTCCTTTCTGCCACTAACCAAGCCAGAGTGCTCTGCTCAGTTTGCACCCACTTGCCCTCCATACGCCCTTGCTGACTGAATGGGGGAGGGGGCTGCCGAGTAAAGACAAGGGAGCGAACGCTACCACCCCCGACGGAAGGCACTTACGAGGCACGACATCCAGGCGCAGCACGCACTGGTCAGAGCCCACTCGGTTGCTGACTGTGCACTTGTACGTCCCGGAGTAGTCAGTGGTGGCGTTTTTGACAGTGATCACAGAGGACGCCATTTCTACGAGGAGAGAGACGGGGCAGAGGGAAACCCCTTGTTACAGGATTGCTGAGGTGTCAGTAAAGGCGAACTCTGCCAGGCTTGACAGTCCCGGCAAAAGCGGGAGAGGCTGAAGCTGGGTGCAGAGCCGACGCCAGGCAGACAAGGCCCGGGCCGGTCCCCAGAAGGCAAACCACTGCGGCTCCCGTTCATCTGTGCAGTACGATTTGCAAAACCCATTCCATCCACCTCGCCCTTCCCCCAGATGGAAGAAACAGACAAAAGGAAGTCAGAAGGGGGCCAATACAGTTTACCTCTTAATTGGAAAAAAGAATCAGAGGCTCAGAGAAATCCTACTTAGAAGGTGGAGACCAGTTTGAGTAACAGGTCGGTTCTAACAAAGGGAGCAATTGGGTTAACCAGTTTGCAACTCTCTCGTCAGTGCCACAGAGGTGCTTTTGATCTGTTGGAGGGCAGGTGGAGGGACCAGGCCAGCAGGGGAGGGCAGTTAGGGGTGACCAGGCCGACAAGGGCAGTGTAACAGACACACCATGGGTAAAGTGCAGAATCTTCAACACTAAGGTAGGCTCAGGAAACTTTCAAGAACCAACTCTGTATAACAGTCATTCATTTAAGATCATGAACGTTTCCTGATAGTATTATCATCAATTAAAAAAACATACCAAAGAAACCAATTATAAATCTCAAACTGTGAAACTCTTATAGAAGTATATCTATTTATACTACATGGCAGTAAGTTGTCTTCCTAAAACACTATAGAATCCTGATTGTCCTGTATAGAAAAGGGAGGGTGTCTGGGATATAAAACACTCACACACACACACACACACACACACACACACACACACGAGCTAAGTCCACATCTGTGGCACACGGTACAAACCGTCTCACCTGATATCAGTGCCGTGGGCAGTTTCTGTGAGTTGGTCATTTTCTGCCATTCATAATTCAATGGGAGCGAACCTTCCTTTGGTTCACATTTCAGTTTAAAGTCATTCCCAATTTCTTCTGATCCATCCACGTAACATCTTGTACCTGAAGGCTTAACTGCGAAGAGAAAATAAATGATAACTTTATTCAGAAACACAGACTTTTTGCTTACAGGGATTCTTAAACACCAAGCATGCTGCACAACCACTGACGATTGTCACAAGGCTCTGGCTCAGAGCTGACAAGACTGAGTAACTACAATCTGTTCAGGCAAGCCCTGCCCTAGCTGGTTTGGCTCAGTGGACAGCGTTGACCTGCGGATTGAAGGGTCCCAGGTTTGATTCTGGTCAAGGGCACGTGCCTGGGTTATGGGCTTGAGCCCCAGTAAGGAGCATGCAGGAGGCAGCTGAACAATGATTCTTTCTCATCATTAATGTTTCTCTCTCTCTATCCCTCTCCCTACTTCTCTAAACTCAATAAAAAAATATTAACACACACACACACACACACACACACACACACACACAAACAAACAAAACAGGCACGCCTGGGCTCAGGCAGCACTCAGGCCTGGCTCTGTGTCCCTTATGTTATGGGATATACCTGGAAAAAGCAAACACCCGCGGGCGGCATCTCTCCAGACTCAAGCAACCACCCTCCTCCATTCCTAAGCTCCTCCTCTACCCCATGCTGGGCATGGGAGTACGTGTCACGTCACTTCCTTCCGGTGCCATTACGTGCCAATCGGGGGATTATAATAAAACATGCTGGCAACAGGGTCACTTCACTTGGTGCATTACATTGACCCCAAACCACCCAGGGAGCACTGTTATAGATAAAAAGGTAAACCTGAGGCTACAGTCCAGGTCTCCCCCGGTAACTGTTAGAGAAGCCACAAACTCCATTTCCTGAAACTCACCCCAACATCGAATTAACACCTTGGTGTTTCATATTCTCTTGGTAAACTTTACTGAAGCATAATACACCATAAAAGTAACACATTTTAATAGTGTGAGTTGATCATGTCCAACACACACACGCACTCATACTGCCCCTCCCCCCCACACACACATGCACACCCCATTGAGTGCCACCCCAATCTGCTCCCAAGCCAGTTCCCTTGTGCCTGGTGCAGTCATCTCACTCTCAACCCTGGCCCCAGGCGCCACGGTTGGACTCCCTCAGTACAGGTTAGTTCTGCTGCTTATAGGGTCAGGTGAATGGAATAATACAGTACGTGCTTCAGTCTGGCTTCTTTATTCACTGTAAGGCTTCTGACAGTGATCCATGTTTTTAAAACCCATTCTTTCTCACTGCCGAGTTGTACTCCACGGACTGTAACAAACACAGTGACCCACTCCTCTGCCGGTGAACGTGGATTCCACTGTTTGGGCTCCCGTGAAAGCCGGACTCCCTGACCTCACCAGGAGCTGGGTGTCATCTGTCACAGTCAGACTAGATGGCCAGTGAGGAAGGCCCTGGTAGGCGCTGTGGGAGGTCACTGGATGAGGAGGGGTTCTGAAGGATTCCAGGGGAGTCTCCAAGAAGAGAGATCGCTTCTGAAACCAATGCCTTTTCTTTTTTTAAAATATATATTTTATTGATTTTTTTTACAGGGAGGAAGGGAGAGGGACAGAGTTAGAAATATCGATGAGAGGGAAACATCAGTTGCCTCCTGCACACCCCCTACTGGGGATGTGCCCGCAACTAAGGTGCATGCCATTGGGTGGAATCGAACCCGGGACCCTTCAGTCTGCAGGCCAAGGCTCGATCCACTGAGCCAAACCAGTTAGGGCTCCGATGCCTTTTCTGAGGCAGGTTAGGAGAACCGGGAATTAAACTGGTGACACGGGCCCTTTAGCAACTGTTTTCCCTGCTCCGTAAAGGATGGGATCAAGGGCTGGGGGCAACACTGGGCAGGCAGTGGTAGCCTATAGTTCCCTGCAGCTCTACGGACTTGAGAGGAACACTGTCCCCTCTAGGCTCTGCAGCTGGCTGCTTGGACCTGTCCTCCCCGCCTGATAGATGGCAGGACTGCTTTCTTCTTTTTTCTTAGTCTGCACCGGCTTTCACTCTTCCACTGCTATGAATAAACGTGAATGGGTTTTACAGTGATACACAATGAGGACTAACACTGCTTGAACATTTCTGTAAATGCTGGTATGTTTTCCTTTTCTCAGTCATTGCTGGATCTTCCATGGTATGACTATCTTTAACTCTAACTGAAACCGTTGCTCCAATGTGGCCAGTAAGACCTATCACTTCGAGATAATTTGATGGTGTTTCTCTCCTTCATCTGTTACTACTTGTACTGTTTTCTAAGGATCCAGAGATGCATCTGATGGCATTGCTGATTTCCTAAGCAAATCTGTCTCCTTTTCAGATTGATCAGTTGCCCTGGAGACTGCATGAATTGGACACTGAAAGAGGTTTTGCAAATTATTTCATCCTGTGAGTCTTAAACAAGATGAGCTTTGTTCCTCATTTCTTCAAACTACCAATAAATCCTTTAGTACACAAACTCGCAGTGGGACATGAAAGCAATGCTTTGTACACCAGATATCTCCTGGTAATACAGCATACTAACCCCAACCTTCATCTTTCTTACTAACGATGGCCCTTTCCCAGGTACCACACGTACCCAATAAAGAACAGTTATTTAAAGGGACTGCTAGGACATCCCGGGCCCCAGTGGGTTTGAGATCTCAACATCTTCCATCCACAAGAGAACGAGATTCTACCAACCATGGTTTCTGAGTGCTGCCTAGGAGTGTCCCACCTACTTTCTGTCCCCAGCCATGACACCACAGGGAAGATGAACTCTTCACCCATGGCAGCTGCCTGCATGGGACACAGATGGAGTTTTATCCCCTAATGTTTCTTTGGTCTGGGATTCCAGGATACCTGGCCATTTTCTTTCTTTCTTTTCTTTGTCTTCCTTTCTTCCTTCCTTCCTGGCCCTTTTCTTCTTCCTTTCTCTCTTTCTCTCTTTCTTTCTTTCTTTTTCTCTTTTTTAATAGATTTTGTTAATGTTTTTACAGAGAGAAAGGGAGAGGGAGAGTTAGAAACATTGATGAGAGAGAAACATCATCAGCTGCCTCCTGCACACTCCCCACTGGGGATGTGCCCGCAACCAAGGTACAGCCCTTGACTGGAATCGAACCCAGGACCCTTGAGTCTGCAGGCCGATACTCTATCCACTGACCCAAACCAGTCAGGGCTACCTGGCCATTTTCTTCAGAGTATTTGCAACCATGATCATTGGCAGAGCTAGTTCTTCTCAGGTAAGGGTACATGATCATCGTCAATTTGTAGGTGGCCAGTGTCCCACCAACTTAGCATTGCTGCGCTCCATATATGCTTTACATCATTATCCCTCCATACTAGTGGCCTACCTCAGTCTATAGGAAACACACTACATCTCCATAAGGAACAGGATATACAGGGGGTGGCAAAAGGGTCACAGCTGTGAGAATGTGGAACAGAGTTTATTCTTATATAACCTATTAATTATTGCATTATTTTCCATATGAACAACTGTAAACCTACTTTTGCCCCACCCTGTATACTTTCCTCACCATGACATCCATCCAAAAATGCTCATTTTGCTTGGTTCAAAACACCAACTTCAGGCAAAATCAATGCAAAGTTGCTAAAAATCATTGGCCCAAATTTGAGAAGAAACGACGTATTTGTATACTCTAAAAGTGGCTCCCCAAGATTTTACTTTTAATTACAGAAGGAAAAATCTTCAGCTTTCAGTGGAGAAACCTATCAGATAAAACTTAAACTGTCAATGAGATATGACATCACATGCTCTTATATGACTGAAGGAAGCTCAGGAGACATAAAGGCATGTGAATCTTAGACTTGATCCTAGCACAAAGGGACTTTAGTAGAAAACTGAGATTCAGCCCTAACCGGTTTGGCTCAGTGGATAGAGCGTTGGTCTACAGCCTAAAAGGTCCCAGGTTCGATTCCAGTCAAGGGCATGTACATTGGTTGTGGCACATCCCCAGTAGGGGGTGTGCAGGAGGTAGGTGATCGATGTTTCTCTCTGATTGACGTTCCTTCCTCTCTGTACAAAATAAATAAATAAATAAATACAAAATAAATAAATAAATAAATAAATAAATAAATAAATAAAAAAAAAATATATATATATATATATATATATATATATATATATATATTTTTTTTTTTTTTTTTTTTTTTTTTTTTTTTAAAAGAGAACACTGAGATTCAATTAGGTCTGGAGCTTAGTTAATGGTATTGTCCCAACATTAATTTCTTGGTTTTGATAACCGTACTAACACTTTGTGAAATGTTAACATCAGGAGAAATTAGAGGATGGGTCTACTCTTAGGAACAAAATTTTTGAAACTTTCCATAAAACTAAAAGTTATTTCAGAATAAAAAGTGAAAAGAAGTCCTGCCCTCTCCTAATGGCTTCCACACCCGCGTTGCCTGAGCCACCACATGCCCAGGACACTGTTTACTGTGAATGCTCCTCGTCACAGCCCAGCCTGTGGGTTCCCGAGGTCTCAGGGACAGGCCCTGTGGAGCTGTGGGGAAGGCTCTGGTGCAGCCACAGTACTGGTTCCTGCTGTGGGTTCTCCATCCGTTCCCCTTTCAGCCTCACAACTGAGCTGCATCCACATGCACAGCTGGTGCGTCTGCCGGAGCCGGAGAAGGGTGGGCCTCCAACACAGCACAGTGGCCCTCACCCCCAGGCGACCCCCAGGCATCCCAGCTCAGGTCCAGGAGCCAGAGGCAGCGTTGGCTGCTCTGCAGACAGCACAGGGCACCTCCAGCTTTCCCACGACGTGTCGATGTTTACCCTGGGCCCCTCACAGAGAACCCAGCAAGAACCCGCCCCGGGTCACCACCTGGCAGGTCCCTCGAGAGCACTTCACTGTCTTTCCTCCACAGACTGTCTCCGCAGGACTCCAGGAAACGCTAACAGACGCGCACCTGTCAGACTCTCACTTTCAAAGAACATCCTTGTGGTTTCCCCCACAGCCTGACTCATCTGACAACACGGAAGGGAGTCCCAGAGGAGCTGTCCTCTGCCTGAGACACACTCCCAGGATCAGAGCTCTCACTTCCTGCTTCCTCCTCTCACCCTGAACCCGGGCTCCCTCCCCAGTCTGCATTCGGGGTCTAACCTGGCCCTGGTGAGGCCTCACAGAGCTAAGGAGAGAGGTGACTGAGTCGGTGCCTCCCGCTGATCCATCCCGAGGACTTCAATGTCCAGGTGGTGACTTTTAATGGAAGAGTATCATTCCTCCTTCCCCACGGCCATGGCTGCTGGCCTCAGTGTGCTTGGCCATACTATGGCCCAAGCTGGGCTCCGTCTGGGTTATGTGCTGCCTGTGCTATAGAGCCTTTCCGTGGAAACCTACAAATTCAACCCAGGACCTGGTCCTACAGAATCAATCTCAACCTCTCTATCACCCATCCCCCCCCCCCCCCCCCCCCCACACACACACACACTCTCTGAGCTTGCCCACCCCTCTTCTGGGAATACATGCCGATCACATCCCTCCCAGTGTTCCTGCCCCATCAAACAGGGACTTCACAACAAAAAATCCCGACCGTCTGATTAACTGGTACACTCTGCTTGGGACACCATGAGCCAGTTAAAATTCCATAGATAGCCCGGCTAGCTCAGTCGGTAGAGCATGAGACTCTTAAAATTCCATAGATACCTCAACTCAGTGATTTCTGCAGAGTAGGGCTAAAAGAAGATACACAGTCAGGGTTATAATCCCGGGTACGCCTGGGTCTGAGACACGAGTTCAGATTTCCTCAACTCTTACCTGCGTTCACATTTATAAAAAAGAAAGGTAACTCCGTGTTTGCTGAATGTAGACACAGAGAGTTGGAATTTCTAACGCTACCAGGGTCCTTTTCCTGGCTCCTCATTCGGGTTCACGTGCTTTTGTACCATGGGAAATATTCCGAATGGGTGCCCTTTAGAACAGAGCGCCTCTACCACCCCCGGGTGCCCACCCAAAGCCGCTGCCCACCCCTGTGTGCCCACCCAACGCCGCCGCCCACCCCCGGGTGCCCACCCAACGCTGCCGTCCACCCCCGGGTGCCCACCCAACGCCGCCGCCCACCCCCGGGTGCCCACCCAACGCCGCTGCCCACCCCCGGGTGCCCACCCAAAGCCGCTGCCCACCCCTGGGTGCCCACCCAAAGCCGCTGCCCAGCCCTGGGTGCCCACCCAATGCCGCTGTCACAGATGGCCCCTATGTGGCCCTGAGGCCACTGACACCTGCCTTCTTGTCTCTGATCTGAAAAGAATGACGTTCACAATGAGCCTGGGTCCAAAACGCTTACCCCCTCACTAGTTCTCTAAAACAGAGGGGATTTTATTTCTCATGTGAAAGGGTTAAAAGTGCTGATGCGTGATCACATCATCCAGAGAAGGATGGTAAGCTTGGCAGTCTTGAACAGCTTGCAAAAAGTGTATGTAATACATGTATCTCCTTCTTAACCATCGGAGAGAGAGCGACAAGACATCCATGTGGCTAATCCCCTTCTTTTGAGGATGAAAAAACTGAGAGGCCCAAGGAGTTAAATGGCTCTGATGTCTCATGGTCTAATCCCAACTCAGTATTCCTTCTACCATCTCCTCCACTCTAAATACTCCAATTCATCATCACAGAAACCTCATTCATTTGCTGGGTAATGTAGTTTGAGAAAGTGTACAGTACCCATAACAATGTTGGACTGAATGAGATCAAATGGAGGTTTAATGACAATTACAACTCGTAATGTTTCACAAAGGTAGGCTAGAGCCCAGGAAATAAAGATGCTCTTTAGTTCTCGGGACAAATCTGAGGACAACACCAAAACCAAAACAAACCTGGATCCCCTAACTCCTGGCCAGTGTTCTTTTCCTATATCACAGAACCTCTTCACTTACTTTCAAACCCCTTTAGGAATTTCACCAAGAAACATAAATATAAAAAAAAATAGTCATTTATTTTTTCTATCCAAAAAAGGCTACTTTTATGTTATTTGAGGATAGAATTACTGCAAATGTTTCAAATTATTACTCTAAAAAACTAAGCTTTGTCTCACATAAATGCTACTCTCCTACTGTGACAACTCACCCTGTTAACAAGTAACATTTAAAAAATATATATTTTATTGATTTTTTTACAGAAAGGAATGGAGAAAGATAGTTAGAAACATTGATCAGCTGCATCCTGCATACCTCCTACTGGGGATGTGCCCGCAACCAAGGTACATACCCCTGACCGGAATTGAACCTGGGACTCTTCAGTCCGCAGGCCCATGCTCTATCCACTGAGCCAAATCGGTTAGGGCAGCAAGTAACATTAATAAAAAGAACTTACCAAGAACTTTCAGCTGAATCTTCTTGTTGCCCACGCCAGGGGCCTTTTTCACCTTGCACTGGTATGTGCCGATGTCTGACAGCTGTAAATTGGTCACATTTATGGACGCATCCCCAGCTTTGAGGTCACTGCTTGTAAAATGTACTCGTCCTTTCAGGTCTGGATAGTAGTCATCGTAAATTTTGTCTCCAGAATATAAGATAATCTAAAAGAAAACCACAATCAGACGGGAACACAACAACGAGGCAAAAGCTGTGTCATCAGAGCTCTAGAAACACCAGGCCACTGCAGGGCCCCAAAACAGTGAGACACATAGACGAGGAAGCCACAGCGATCCAAAGCACAGAAGAAGAAAACGGAGAGCGGTCAATATGATCCTGAGTGTGGCCGCACACTCTCATTTTAACGTGAAAGCGAAGACCGAGCATGAGGAACACAGCCCTGTATTAGGGCTATGTGCTAGTGAAACTGGACAAGAACACAGAATTGTGAATTTCTGTAACCATTCCTCAGCTGCCTCCAAGGCTGCAGTAGGCATGCCAATCAAGTGTATAAAATCAAGTACACACCATCACCATTCCCCAAAAAGGGCTTATGATGTGTTAGATCTGTGAAGTCTAACAAAACAGCAATAACAAAGACATTTTTGTCTTAATACTAAGTTGGAGGATTGATCTATACTAATAAAGAGGTCATATGCTAATCAGGACGTCTTCCAGACAAAGCCACAGCGGCTGTGAGGGCCTAGGGCCGGTGGCACGGGCGGGCAGCACTGGGAGGGAGAGGCGTGCCAGCACGCGGGCCAGTCCAGCACCTTGGCCCCTTTTGCAGAGGCCCAAGGCTCAGAGAGCCACAGCGGTCAGCAGCGGCAGCAGCAGCAGCAGTAATGGCAGGATGATGGGGGCAGCGCCTTCCTCTGATTGGCCTGGTCACCTCCCCCACAGAGAGCGGGCCTAAGCCTTCAGTAGGACATCCCCTGAGGGCTCCCGGACTATGAGAGGGGGCAGGCTGGGCTGAGACCTCCGCCCCCGCCCCAGCTCATCAATTTTCGTGCATGGGGTCTCTAGTATTTAATAATTGAGGGTTCTAGACTCTAATAGATTAAAAGTCATAAAATAAACCGCTTAAGACGTGTTCCCAGGGTAACAGGATCTTTCAATCTTGTCAGGAGAGCAAAGACCCTTTCCTAATTCCACTGAGTTTTCTGAGTTTACCTGAAATGCCTGAAGGCTAAATTCAGCGGGGAAACTAACTTATCTCAGAAGAGAATGATAATAGTCACCTCTAAGTATAATTAAAATTAGCCGGGACCGGTTTAGCTCAATGAATAGAGCGTCGGCTTGGGGACTGAAGGGACCCGGGTTCGATTCTGGTCAAGGGCATGTACCTTGGTTGCGGGCATATCCCCAGTAGGGGGTGTGCAAGAGGCAACTGATCGATGACTCTCTCTCATCGATGTTTCTAACTCTCTATCTCTCTCCCTTCCTCTCTGTACAAAATCAATAAAATATATTAAAAAAAAAAAAAAGAAAAAGAAAAATTAATTCAACACACTTTGTAATTTTTCACATGTGCCAAGAAATCCTTCATTCAGGTCATGTGAGACCCAAGGGCCAAAGAGCGGTGGTGCCAAACTCAAATAATAACCAGAAACATGACTATAGTCTATATTCTCCAAATAATTTTTTTATCTGAAAAGATCTCTTATTTATCTATTCAGCGTCTGCTTCCAGGAAGCACTCAGTCACAGTAGACATCTGAAGGTGCACAGCCAGCTTACTCTGCAAACTCGGCCATTACTGTATTTGTTCCACCTTCTCGCCACACCCACGTGTCAACAGCAATACTAACCCCTCCAACGAGGCTGCCCTGTGTGCTCCTTTGTATTAACCATGGACTCCCCAGAAAGCTCAATCTACAGCACTTTCAATCCCACATTTTGCTACTCACATAGTTTAGTAGTCTTTAGAAGAGGGACTGACAAATAAGATGTGTCCCCACTGGTAGCGACTTTGTAAACTATTGAGTCTTTTCCCACAGAGACAAGGTTATGAACAGCAGTTAAGAAATAGGGAACTAACTAACATTTACCAGGCCATTTTGGTTTCTCTTCACAATCCTGCAGGGTGGTGTTCTTACCCACATTTATCCTTTAACTGCTGGAACGCTGTGACCCTCCCAGATCAGCTTTTACAAAGTCACGCAGCTAAGGTGCACATCAGATCCCTTTGCGCTGGCACCGTTATTTTATTAACATTGCAACACTATGCATACAGTATTTCAGAAAACTCTCATTGCAATCTTGAGAGGTAGGTATTTTTGTTCCCAGGTTACACCTGAGGAAGCAGAGGCTTCTGGAACATGGGAGGCAGTCCGGGATGGTGCAAAGGGGGACAAGTCAGAGACCTGGCTTCCAACCCCAGCGGCAATGTGGTCAGCCATGTGACCCGGGGAGTGTTCAATACAATCTCCGGGCCTCCGCTGTCTCCTCCTCATGTGTACAACAATAACCCTCACTTTAGAGTGTTGTTTTAAGGCTTAAACACATATAATTAAAGTATATGAAATGCCACAGAGCACAGAGTAAGTACACAGTCCATGGCAAACTGTCTACTGCCTACAGAGATCACACAGGAGTAGGATGGAAATTTCTCCAGCCCAATTTCTGCCTGCTGATATAAATAAATGAAAGGGGCACCGCTAACATATTATAGAATGTAGCTTCATTCTATGTAAGCATGCTCTTCGGCACCAATCTCCCCCTAACCCTTCTAGCTCTCGCTGGGCTGATGGTGCTGCGTTACACTCCAAGGCTAGTTTTTGTAATGCACAAGGGGATGCTTAAGCAGCCCTGGCTTCCTGCTATCTCCCAAGTCCTGCAGGAACCAAGGCTGTGCTCCCACCCCTCCCAGGAACAGACACACAGGACTACGGACACACACCGGGCTTCTTGGTCTCCAGAAGCTCCTTGTTATGGCTTCCCTTACACGCCTTAAGCCAAAAGCACTTAGGCAAGATTCTCCCTCCCCATCCATTCATCTCAGCCACGAGGGCGGAGCCCTGGGCTTGAAAGGGAGACAGGCCCTGTGCTGCCAGGGCCGTGAGGGTACACAGGACCCCAGGCAGAAAAAAGCCTGTGTTCAATGGTGCTGGCCCTCCGTGGGAAGGGGTTGGGGGTGGGGTGGGAAGAACAAGGCAAGGAGGGAGGACACAGGGCATCTGGGCTGAGTCCATTTCAATTTACTTTGCTGAGGGAGGGAGGCAGAAGGGATTTCCAGCAGCAGAACCAGGGCAGAGGTGTGTCCTTGGAGGGAGTGGCCCTAGTCATTCTCAACATGGGAAAGTACCTTAATTATTTCCTTTCCAAATACACTGCCTGGATTTGCTGGAAAGAGTAATTACCTTGCTGCCCTGATTCAGCCATTCAGCCTTCTTTTACATGGGTCATAAGTGAAAATAAAATTTATCTTCTGAATATGTACATAGTTGACCCTCAAACAATGCAGGGCTTAGGAATACCTGTACTCATACAACCCTGAGTAGAAAATTTGCAAATAACTTTTCTTTTTTTAATCCTCACCTGAGAATATGTTTTTATTTATTTTAAGAGAGAGAGGAAGGGGGAGAGAGAAACATCAATCGGTTGCTTCCCTTTACGCATCCCAACAGGGAATTGAACCTGCAACCTTTTGGTGTACGAGACAATGCTCCAAACAAATGAGCCACCCAGCCAGGGTGCATATACAATTTCTGACTGCCCCAAAAGTTAACTGCTAATAGTATTCCATTGACTAAAAGCCTTCCCAAGAACATAAATAGTCAATCAGGACATAATTTATATGTTATATGTATTCAATACTGTATTTTTATAAAAAAAAAAAAGTAAACTAGAGAAAAGAAAATGTTATTAAGAAATTCATAAAGAAGAGAAAATACATTTAGAGCATTTATTAAAATAATCTATGTATAATGGAACTGCACAGTTCAAACTTGTGTTGTTCAAGGGTTAAATGTATTACCATATTCCTCCAAATATGTGGACTTATTTCCCTCTCCCTGGTCTAATATTATAAATTTTTATCATTGACTTTATTTTTTTATTACATGTGTCAGATGAAGCTAATATGCAATATTCTAAATTAAGTGAAACATTTTGGTACCATTAAGAGGTAAAGCTTGATATATATATATATATATATATATATATATATATATAGAGAGAGAGAGAGAGAGAGAGAGAGAGAGAGAGAGATGAGATGAGATTATAACAATATTTTGATATTTAATTTTTCAAGTTTAATGTTGCTGTTTTGCTAGGAAGATTTGCTTTGCTTTTAAAGAAATTCATTATATAGGATATTTACCTTGGAGAAATATGGAGAACAGCCCTGGCCAGTTTGGCTCAGTTGTTGGAGCATTGGCTCACAGACTAAAGGGTCTCAGGGTCGATTCCCAATCAAGGGCACATGCCTCAGCTGTGAGCGCGATCCCTGGCCTGGGTCAGGGCATCTGCGGGAGGTATTAATAGCTGTATCTCTCACATGAATGTTTCTCTCTCTCTGTCTCTCTCGATCCCTGGCCTGAGTCAGGGCATCTGTGGGAGGTATTAATAGATGTTTCTCTCACATGAATGTTTCTTTCCCTTTCTCTCTCTTCTCCCCACCGCCACACACACACACACATACTATCTAAAAACCAATGGAAAAATATCCTCCGGTGAGGATTTAAAAATAAAAAAATATAGAGGACAGATTCTGTAATAGCATGTAATTGTGTTATACCCTGCTACACTTGACCCTTATACTGGTATCAGAACTCTTGTGTTAAAGTTAGGAACTCAATCTTATCAACTTTTCACAAAGTCTGAGTCGCTTGGCAACCCTTAACACACACTATGCACATTTCTGCCGCGCTGTCATGTCTGCTCCACTACTTCCTGACTCATCCACACTTTACACCAGACTTTCAGAGGTTCCCGTGCCCGCTAAGCTATGTGGTCAGAGCAGTGATGGGCACCGAAGACAAGTTCCACGTACAGCTGCTGAGCGAGCGAGCACTCGGCAAACTTACCACTTGGTCCACCTTCTGATTGTCGGCGGGGGACAGCAGCCACTCGATGTCCAGCGGCCCCTGGTCTTCCGGACCTTGTGTAAATTTGCAGGGCAGGTAGGCAGTTTCCCCTTTGGCCTTTTCAATCATGTGGTCAGGACTGGTGATGCTCAAACTTCTGGCGACATCTGGAGAAGGAAACACACATGCGGACTAAGCATCTGAACCCTTGGACCACCCAGCCGTTCAGAAGGGACACAGGATGCTGTGAGAACAAGATGCGAGTTCAAACTTAGAGGTGCCCGGTTTTCAGTTGGTGCCCCTTTGTAAAATTAGAATGACAATGTAAGGTCGTATCCAATATAATCTCCTTTAAGGGCTCGGTGAACTTCCCAACTGTATAGAGGGTGTTCACACCCAAGCAGATGTTTAAAACTGAATTTAGCTGCAATCTCTGCAAGGCCAGTTGTGCCATGCCAATTCAAGATCACATTAGCCATGCTCGTCTTGGTGCCACCAACACAATGGGAATTCCTTATCGCTGGGACGCATGCTGATGAATTCTGACACCTTTTCTTCTTCTTAGAATTAATAATTCTAAGCTTTTTGCTTTGTTTTGCTTTTTAGTTTTGATTCCATAACTTTTATTGAATGCTTGAAAATATTTCTAAGCTAAGTGAGTAGAGCCCAAGAGTTCTCATCACAAGGAAAAAAACATATTTTTTCTTTTGCTTTCTTTGTGTGTATCTTTCTATGAGCCGATGGATCTTGACTAAATTTACTGTAGTAATTATTTCACTCTACATGTAAGTCAAATCATGCTGTACATCTTAAACTTATGCCGTGCAGTATGTGTCAATGATATCTCAACAAAACTGGAAAAGAAG
Organism: Pipistrellus kuhlii; assembly: GCF_014108245.1. NCBI lineage: Eukaryota > Metazoa > Chordata > Mammalia > Chiroptera > Vespertilionidae > Pipistrellus > Pipistrellus kuhlii. The sequence goes on from NW_023425515.1 coordinate 12,679,184, forward strand.
CTGCCAAAATAAGATGCCCTGTGCCCCAAACAAATGTCTAAGATTATGCTGATTGAGTTTGTCAAAAAGAGATGGCTTAACCCCACTGACACACTGTAATTACAAAAAAAAAGTGTCCTTCTTGAGTTGGGGGTGTGAACACAATATACAGCTGATGTATTACAGAATTGTATCCCTGAAATCTATAATTTTATTAGCCAATGTCACTCCAATAAATTCAATAAAATTAAAGATAAAGTATCCTTCTTGCAGCTAATGGTTTACAACAATCTTTTACATGCATAAAAGGTAGAAATAACCTCTGAGCAAAATGGCGCCACTTCTTAATCTAAATAAGGGTAAAAATACCAAGCTCAGTCAATTCATGTCTTTTTTTTTTTTAAGCAATTTTGTTCATATCAGTTTCACACACAAAAATAGGTCTGTTCACTACTCATGTCTTATGAAAGATCAGAGTTCGAACAACCTAACAATTCCCACAAAACTTAATTTTTTATTATTTACACTGTAAAGGATTGCATAGCACTAGTTTGTCAATCTATGTTTTCCTGATGAGGACATTTCTTCACATATAAATTTAGACATCTAATGTATGCAGAACCAAAGTTTCAACTGAGCAGCAGATTTCAGCAGCTCTCCCATTCCGGCCTCTCCATCACCCACCCTAACTTCAGTGGCAGGATTATGACCTGGAAGAGGCCTGAGGCACTAAAATCATACATGGTCCATGGGTCCTGGCTTCCTCCCCTTCTCTTCCCTCGATCCCCCCATAAAAATAAACACATGAGAGAAAAATCAGAGTAAACCCAAGTCCTAATACTCCATAATGAGGACAAACCAAAAATGAGGAATTAGCCATCCCGGGGTCCTTTCCATTAGCACATTGGCTATCACTTGTAATAAGATGCTAACGAAGTTGAAGCTTAAAGATTGAGAACGAAAGAAAAGCCAGATTACGTTTAAGACCATTTATACTCAGGAGCCATCGTAAGCGTTTTATCACATTTAAGTGCCCTCCTTAAACAGCAGATTAAAACTGGACACAGACTCTCCGCTCCCTTAAATCAGAGGCTGGCCTCACACTGGCCAGTAGAAAACGGCAGAAGTGTGGCTTCTCTGAGGGGAGGAAAAGGCCTTGCTGCTCCCACTCTCGCCCTCCCAAACCCCTGCCACCTGCCACCGAGTGAACAAATCACACAGAAGAGAACGGAGGTGTTTGATCAATAGCTGCAGCTGCCCACCATGCAGCCCCCCCGGAATACTGGGCAGCAGTTCAGACCAGCTGCTGGCAGGCGTAGTGAGCCCAGAGCTTTCCTTCCGAGCCTAGCCTAAACTGGCAACCCATAGAATGAGGAACAAAGACATGTCATTGTTTTTAAGGCTCTAGAGTAGGGGTGTCGAACTCAATCAGAGAAGTGGCCAAAATCTAAAATCCAGCCTAAATCGCGGGCCGAATGGTTTACTGAACAGTCATAAACTGTCATTGTGATGGAAACGCAGCGGAGTGCAGTGATGACAGTGCGGTGCGGGCCACATTGCAAGGCCTGGCGGGACGGATTTGGCCGGCGGGCCTTGTGTTTGACACATGTGCTCTAGAGTTTAGACAAAGATTGATGATGATACACCATCCAAATCCACTGATTCGGCCCAAATAGACTACTACTTAATATTGCCTCCAAGAAGTCCATACCACTCCAGTCTGCATTTCCTATCTAACATTCCTATTTAAAACTAAGTGATTTGAAATTTATGTGTGTGATCTCAAGGGTCTCTCAAGAATCAATCCCCAAATACACACTTTCTATCATCTGTATACATAAAAGCCGAAGCGACCATTACGACTGAACAATTCGAACAACCAGACGACCAGTCTCTATGATGTGCACTGACCACCAAGGGGTAGATGCTCAACACAGGAGCTGCCCCCTGGTGGTCAGTGCGCTCTCACATCCCACAGGGTGAGTGCCACTAAGCCAGAAGCTGGGCTCACGGCTCACGGCTGGTAAGCTGGTGGGTGCTACTGAAGCTCAGGCTCCTCACTGGCCACACTGCTACATCCCCCAAGGCAGGGGTTTTCAAACTGCGGCCCGCGGAGGAGTCTGATCCGGCCCGCCAGGTTTTTTGGGCAGTGAGCGCAGCCGAGGTTGTTACAGTAGGAATTAGTAGTTCATATAGTCCGGCCCTCCAGCTCTCTGAGGGACTGTGATCTGGCCCCCACTTTAAAAAGTTTGAGGACCCCTGCCCCAAGGGGTCCTGGATTGTGAGAGGGATTGTGAGAGGGTGTAGGCCAGGCTGAGGCCGCCCTCCCCGCCACCCCACGCATGCGTCCATGCACTGGGCCTCTAGTTTCTAATAAACCCTGTTCTATTCCTACCTCATTCACCAACGTAACACTCTACCTCTTAGCCTAGAATGATTCTTTCTGTTTCTCTACAGGTGCTCACAGTACTTTACTTTCTGCTACCGGCATCACCCTTTTGGCCTTAGCATAGGGTATCCTGGAGATTTTTCCCTTGTAAACTTCATTGTGAAGTGGACCAAAGTAGGCTCCATGGTTTTGCCACATCTTCTAGATGAGCTTATGTCCTGCCCATACTTCCTAGTGCTTTTAACTGATTCTTTACAATACTGACTTACCATGAAATCATTAGTTCCATTAGGGTTGGGAGAAATTATGGACCCCTCTATGTCTCCTTGTAGTTCCTTGCACATTAGTACAAAAGAACTGGGGACTAGATTATACATTTGATCAATTTTAGAAAAGCTGAAAGAGCATGAATCTGCCAGTCGAAGATGAATTCTGCTTCTTTTGCCACTACAATTTGTTGCCTGTATTTATCTTGGTAATAACACTTTTAAGTGTTGAGTAAGAGAAAGACAATCTGAGCCCAGCCCAGAATGAAACTTCCATTCCAAAACGAATCAAGACACGGAGCCAAAATATAGAGGTAAGGCTATGAGAGTGAAAATTTGCTAATAACAACAACCACCAGTAAAACTTCCTGATCATTCAATGCTTTTAGGGTTTTTATTTTATTAAAGTAAAATTAAAAAGTCAAAGGACATCAGCCATATAAATTTTTCTAAGTTCAAATTAGAATAAAATACAACTTAAGTTTTTGTAACAGTGCCTTTTATTCTTATTTGATACATAAAAAACACTTTTATCTTTCCAGAGGACTTTATAAAACAGTTAATGAGTGGAAGCACTGGGAGAAGCGGGAAGTCCCCACCTGCGGAGCACGTGTGTTTGTGGATGCCTTCCCATCGGAATGCCCCACTTCCTCCCCCCCAAGAGCACCTCCAGCCACTTATCCACCACCTTTCACCTCCTAAGGCTCTCCCCATCCCACAGGCAGGAAGTAAACCGCTTCCTCCTATTACACAACACGCCCTCACAGGTAGTTGTTTACATACCCTGCCCCGTACTAGTAAGCAAACAGGTTCGCTCACTGAACAGATTTTCTCTGGACGGTATATCCCCAGGCCTTATTTAGCAAGCCCTTTGGACCTGTGGTTTCACAAAAGGAGCTCAGGGCAGAGGGAAGGAGAAGGAGGAGTGATGATGGTAGAGAGGACCACCAGACCTTGTGGGGAAAGCAGGAAGGCCATGGAATACCTGTATCCAGGGAAGCAAAGGGGTGGAGCCATGGAGCCCAGACAGGAGACAGAGCTCAGAGGGAGCTGAGCAAGCCGGTCCCATGCTGATGAGAACAGTCCATTGCTTTTTACTTACTGTCCATAGTACAACAAATGTTAGCACATCTGGGTTAAAAAAAAAAAAAAACGAACACGATTAGCCCTAGCTAGTTTAACTCAGTGGATAGAGTAGTGGCCCGTGAACTGAAGGGTCTCGGGTTTGATTCTGATCAAGAGCACTTTCTCTCATATCGATGATTCTGACTTTGCTGCTCTGTACCACTCTATCTAACATTAATGGAAAAAATATCCTCAGGTAAGCATTAACTAAAAATAAATAAAAAGCTACAATAGTATGATTTCAGCTTTAAATGCAACTTTATGTACAATTATATACAATTATGAGGGAAATACAACATTAAGAAAACCTTTTAGTTGTGTCTATTCTAAAATCACAGTTATGGAAGAAGAAAAGCTGCCTGGCTATCTCTAGCTATCGCTAGAACAACATCAAGCAGAAAACGATTACCACTGATAAGTGGTTTCTCAGAGTTTCTGAAGTCATTCCAAAGATAGCAACAACAATAAAAAAAGGAAAATTATAAATGAAAACAAAAATTTAAGGTTAATTCTTAAAGTCCTGTTCTTTAGTTTCTTGGGAAGGGGTATATTATGACGACCTTAATATCAGCTGTGATGAAGAATCTATTTGACATTGAGATTTTTTGAGAAATGTCAGAGAATGCTATAATGGTTTACTATTTTAAACAGACAGGACCAATCATCAGAGACCAGGACTCTCAAAGGACACACCTGGAAAGCTGATAGATAATCTATTGGGATCCTCCTCTGGGGCCTCCCTAATATTTCCACCCTTGAAAGCCCTTAGGCCAGAGGACCCTGTGCAGTCCCTCCCAGGAGCACCCCTTGTCCTTCCCTTCCCCTCATCTGCTTCCCTGGGGCTTTGAACATTGCTGGGGGGGTTAAAGAAAACACTTAAGGAAGCTAGAAATTATGCTTTTTGCTATCTAGTAGGAGTTTTGGTTACTTAACTCCTATGTGTGCTACTCAGTACAGTATGTTAATATGCATATAGAACTAAGGATAGTCAGATACGTTGAAAATGAGAAGTGACATTGTGGATGAAAGGGGCCACATGCTGACCTGACAAGCTCAGGGGAGGCCTGCATGGCAGTCTTGTAAACTCAGAGACCTATACTAACCACAAAAGATGGTCTGAAATTAAACTTTTAACCAAACACTGTTACGGTGGGTGTTAGTCTTAGGCCGGTATCTTCACTGACAAGGTCAACTTTTACCTTAATCAAGCCTATCTGTCTTTTTGCATCTATGATAACACACCCTTTGAAATGTCTGGGTAACTTACAACTTCCCTTTTTCTGGAGACCCTGGGTTGTAGATACCACAAATTCCTTCATTATCTTGTTAATTGTTCCTGCTGTACCCACCCAAGTATTTGTCCATCATTTTACTTTTTATCCATTCCCATGGGCCCTTTCCCCACTTTGCTTTATCCCACCCAACTCCTCAATCTATCACCAATGAATTTCATGTACCTCACCTATGTCCCTTCCTTTGATTGCAATGTATTGTATAAATACAGATATAACCCACCATTCTCTGAGCATTATCTCAATTCTTTGAGGTTCCTCTTCCTGGCAATATAGTTTGGCTCAAATAAACTCACAAAAATTCTTTACGAATTTCAATGGCTTTTTACATTAACATTACTAAGTATACTTATTTGCTTTTCTATGCAGTTTTAAAAAATATACAAATTCCCAGCTCTCCACCCTCAAGGAGAAATGGAAAATGACAGGCACCCAGGAAATATCTAAACGAAAATGGAAATCATCATCTTGACAATAAATAGTAACCAAGAGTGACTGAGGCCAGGCACTTTTCAAAATACTTCAAACATATTAATTCTTCCAAGTCTCATACAACTCTGAGGGAGGTGCTACTGCTGTCCCCGCTGTGAAGACACTAAAGGGGAATAAGACACAAATGCAGGCAGCCTGGCCCCCAAGCCAATTCACCTGATAAGTAGCAGTCTCCCAGTAAACTGCCTGGCACAGAGGATTCATTTTTAAAATCACTGTAAGCACAGACCCATTCCAATCACCACGGTGGGTAAGAGCCTGGAATTTACACTGTTCTTCTCCTTAACACATTTCTAAAGAGAGTATTTTAGGTAGTTTGGGTGAACTTTTTTTAAACAGGGAAATAAATACTAGATTAGGAATCCATTGTCAAAGCTTGATCGTTTTGGACATGTTGCGTCTCTAGGGCTCAGACATAAATTAAGGGTGTTGAACTCAATTATCAGTTGCAGGTCTAAATATGTCCTGATGTTAGACCATCCATCAATCAACCAACAAGGAGCATTCCCCTGACATCCACCACCTCCTCCCCCAACCACAACTCAAAAAGGCAGGAGCAGCAGTTGCGAGCTCACCGCACCAGTGCTGACATTTCTGAGCCGGTAGCATACTGAATGAGGGAACAGTCCTGCCCATTCACAGTGTGGGCTCTAAAGTCAGATCTGGCCTGGCTGGGGTGGCTCAGTGGCCCAGCATCAACCGATGACCAAAGGTCCCTGGTTCCATTCCCGGTTAGTGTACATGCCCAGTCTGCAGGCTTGATCCCCGGTGGGGGCGTGCAGAAGGCAGTCGATCAATGTCTCTCTCTCTCTCTCTCTCTCTCTCTCTCTCTCTCTCTCTCTCTCTCTCAGGCAGCCAATCAATGTCTCTTCCTCCCTCCTTCTCTCTCTCTCTCTCTCTCTCTCTCTCTCTCTCTCTCTCTCTGAAATTAATAAAAATATATTTTAAAAAAATAAAATGGGAATCAATAGTAATAACGCCTACTTCATTGTAGGGGTTAAATAAAATAATGCATGTAAAGCATCAGAACAGTGTTAACATGACCTGGTATGATCTTTTCAATAAGCAGCATCTAGTATGACAGTTCACTGACATCTTATAACCCTGTCACTTCTACTAGGAAATGAGCTCCTGTAGTATTGGGAAGGTAGCTTACAGTTTTTTACCCCTCACACTTAGTCCACAGAGGAAGAACTCCTAGTCTGTTAGGGAATAAGTGACACTGAAATGTATCGACTCGGTTTAGCAATCAGAACATCACTGGTGACCCAGGCCTGAGCGGATTTACTGAAGGCTTTGTGGGGTGTTGCAATATCTGATGACAGAGGCTGAGGTTTGTGAATGAAAACAGAAGTGACTGACGACTGACTGTTCTGCGGGTCTTCCGAGGCTCTTAAGGATGGGAGAATACAGTGAAGTGTGATGATCAAAGACAGTGTGTTCTGAAATGAGAACTGTAGAGTATGTTTGTAAGTCAAAAGGAGAGAACAATAAAATGACAGCGGAACACACATAGTAGAACAGAAACTTAAGGATCAAGATCCCAGAAAAGGAAGATACTTAGGAAATGGGAGGTTAGTCACCTTTAAATTAAAATGGAGGGGTCTTGGCCGGTAGCTCATTTGGTTAGAGACGTGGTCCGCAAACTCATTAGCCAACAGAGCCAAATATCAACAGTACAACGATTGACATTTCTTTTGAGAGCCACATTTTTAAAACTTAAACCTCTTCTAACGCCACTTCTTCAAAACAGACTCGCCCAGGCTGTGGTATTGGTGAAGAAATCCTGGTTTTAAAGTAAGCAGAGACTAGAGCTGGTGGAAAGGGGTTCAGAGCCCAGAGATCTCACTGAAGCCAAAAGTGGCAAAAGCTCAAGCTAGCTGGGAGACAGTGAGAACAGAGTTCAAGATTTCAGAGGAAGAGGAAGCATGAGGAGAGAGCTGCCTAAGCGAAATGGATAGAAAATCTCTGTATTTTAAAGGTCAAGGAACTGCAGTGTAAGGGTGTTAGAAAAATGAATTGTAAAAAAGTGTAAATCTGAAAATGCCGATATAATGCTGTGATGGAGTTGGGGGAGGGACGTGGGTATGAGATATAGGGGTTCAAAACAAGTCACCCCAAGATGTGTCTCTGTAATACGCAAGTTATCTTGAGCTAAGGAAACCAGACCTTTTGGACTCAAGAGGAATAGAAGAATCTGAATTAAGGGCCTTGCCCATACTAAGCTATAGGACAGCAAACTACTCATTATTGAGCGTCTGCTCTTCTTGTCATCCTGCAAGGACTGTCTGAAGCCACAAGGCACCTTATGTCATCCTTAGCCCAGACTGCCATCTATACATCACTTTAACTAACTGGCCCTGAGTCTCTCACATATGTGGGATTCTCATGCACATGCATGTATTAATTTTGGTTTTCTCTTGATGCAATTGTTAGACCAGCCGAAAAGAACCTTTGAGGACAGAGGAAAGTTCCCTGCTCCCCCACAGTGGTAAGACATTTCTTGGCCAATGTGGAGAAGCAACCAGAAGTCTGATATAATAAGCAGGACACTCAAGGCTGAAGGGCTGGTACACAATGGGAGGGGGAAATGGCCTGGAGGAGAGAATGATCAGAAAGAACACCACACACCTTTACATTGCACAGCACATCTGATCTTGTTGGCGCGGTGAGCTGGTTATAATAAAGGAAGGGAGAGAAGGGAACCAGACATGAAGCCTGATGAACTAGGGAGCTGAACTGTCTACATTAAGCCTGCTTCACTAGGAAGTTGCAGCACTCACAGGCTCCCAGGAGACCACCCCATCCTCACCCTGGGGACCTAGTATGAGAAGGGGACAGAAAAAAAAATCTCCCGGAGAACAGCTGGCCTGGAACCTGGACTATTGGTGAGGGAGGGGGGAAATCAGGGAGGGGAATTCCCCAACATGTGCAGTAGAGGCCAAGAGCACAGGGAGAGGTCCTTCTACATTGAGGCATGTGCAGCAGGTACCAAAAGTAGCAGCCAAAATGGCAACCAACAGGGGTGAAGCCTGGCCTTCGAAAAGGATCGGACTGGATGAGGGCATGGCACCCTGTAGGTCTATGAAAGGGATTGGTTAAGGCAGTGGTTGGCAAACCATGACCTGCAGCCACATGCAGCTCTTTGGCCCCTTGAGTGCGGCTCTTCCACGGAATACCACATGTGAGTGCACACCTACAGTGCGACTGAAACTTCGTGGCCCATGTGCAGAAGTCGGTCTTTGGCTCTCAAAAGAAATTTCAATCGCTGTACTGCTGATATTTGGCTCTGTTGATTAATGAGTTTGCTGATGATGGGCACAAGCCTGGGAAAACCCCAGGAAGTAGATTGGATAAGCAGAAAGAGAGCTCACTCATTCGGAAAACCAAGAAAATACACGGATGATTGTTGGGATTCTCAGGGCCGTGCTGCCAGAGCCTGTCTGCCTCTCCATCCCTGAGGGTGCATCATTTCCCTTCACCCCGGTAAACCTTACCGCGACGTTTAAATTCCTCCCAGGCACGTGCCCCTTTGACAGTAATCTCTCGTGACATGCAAGGACCCAATTTTCACCAGCAACCATCTGACCGCCAGCCCGCTCTGCTGTCCCCTTCCTCCAGGTGCAAGCTTGCTGAGAGTGTCACAGTGATGTCTTCCTCATCTCTCTCAAAGCATCTACTTCAACTCCTCACCCATAGGTACACATTATTTAGCTGCAAACTTCACCCACAGAGATTGAGGTGCTCTATAAGAAATATTTAACATATAATTTATAAATCAGGAGCAGGGAAAATATCCTATCCTCTATAATAAAAACCTAATATGTAAATTGTCCCCTCGGGCAGTTGTTCAACCAGGAGTTGAATGCTTGCTATGACGTGTGCTGACCACCAGGGAGTGGCACACAACATGGCAGGCACTGGCAGCAGGGCCCTGATGAGAGTGGACCAGTGGGATGGTGGAGCAGGTGAGCTGGCGGTGCCAGGCCAAGGTGGGTGCAAGCAGGGGGCCAATTGCCCTGAGACCAGCAGCGGCAGCAGGGGGTGGAGCTGCCACTGGATTTCCAGATGCTGAGGGAGTGGAGGGGGAGAGGGGATAAGGGGGCGTGGAGCAGGCACCCCAACCGATCACAGCACAGGCGGAATGGTGGAGCAAGTGAAGGGGCAGTGCCAGGTGGGGCTTGGAGGTTGGGGGTGTGAGCAGGCCACCCCGGAGCCCCATCTGTGCACGAATTCAAGCACTGGGCTTCTAGTAAATTATAATTGAAAGACAGGCAAAGGGAGTTCAGAATGTAGACATGCAGACAGATTTTTATGTATCTGTTGTCTTGGATTGGGATCCACCCATTCCCCTCACCCACACACACACACTCATCTCAGGAAATCATTAAAAAAAATTGTTATTTTTTTTTAGCATTCAGATTTTAATTCTGATCAAAATTAAGCCTCAACTGTGTAGCATATTATCTTCCCTGTATTCTCTACAGAAATACTAGTTTCAGAATTCTCTGACAAAACAAATGCAAATAGGGTATTTTGCATTATGGGTAAAGCAGACCCGTTGCCATGGTGAATATTTTCACCACCTTCATAGAATAATCTGTATCACTCCACTTTAAGCAATCTGCCTTTGCTTCTTGCTCATAAAAACCTCAGGCTCTCTTCCTTTAATTAGCATGAGACAGGAATAACTGAGTACTTGGTGCAAAAAAAAGAAAAACTCGGGTGAAGTGTCTTATAAAGATGAGATCACAGAAAATAAAAAAGCAAAGAAATAGACATAATACCAAAATGAGTAAATAATGTTATCTCTATGGAAAGTCCCAAAGTTAATAAAGAAAGCTTTAATTACAATAAGAAAATCACCCCTGTTATAAGCATGTCTAACTTGATTGCCTCAATCTTGGCATTAATTCCTTTCTAATATCCCAAAATGAATTCCAATTTCCCTAGCAACATCACCAGAGGCCATTCTATTCTTATACTCTCCATAAATGCATTTATTCCCCCATAGGCAAGCTAAAAATATGACTTCTGTGAATATATTTGTTTTTTTATGCCTTATACCTAAAATATAAATGCACATACTGTTGAAAAAGAACAGCTGATATAATTTTGTGTGTAAGTAACAAATGCTCTAATGTTATAAGAAATTAAATTTAAAAAAAAAACAAGGGATTTTATTTAACAACTAGTTGCCAACAAGAATACCCTGTAATACAAATAATTATTTCCTATTTAAAATCTCATGAAAGCAATTCCAAAGGCATGTTCCATCTGACAAAGCTATTTTGATGGCACGCCACACCCATGCTTTTTTTAGTTAGAAGATGTTCTGAGACTAGATATGATGATGGAATGCAACTGGAACTAAAGCTCCAAGTTCTAGAGCCACGCTGACCTATAAATAGAGTAGGTGCTAGCCACATGTGGCTACTGAGCACTTGCGATGGTCAATTTGAGATGAAGGTCAAATAATGACCAGATCTATAAAAAGAGTTTATCTCATTAATGTTTAATTAGATCATATATGGAAATATTTTTTGTATTTTGGGTTAAACAAAATATATTCCCTCCCTCCTTCTTTTTTCTCCCTCCCTCCCTCCTTCCTTTCATCTTTATTGTTTAAAGTATTACCTATTTTTTAAAGTTTAAAGTTCCCCCCTATTTCCTCCCACTGACTCATTCTAGTCCACCCTTGCCCCAAGGTTTCCCTACACAACTGTCTGTATCCATTGGTTATGCATATAATCTCTTCCCACACACCCCCACCTTCTGAGATTCTACAGCTTGTTCCATTCTTCTGTGTCTCTAGATCTATTCTGTTCATCAGTTTATTTTGTTTATTAGATTGCACATATGAGGGAGATCCTGTGATACTTGTCTTTTTCTTTAACTAATTTATTTGGGTTAAACAAACAGAATGTTTCACAACTCTGGCCTCAATATTCCTACCAGGTATAACTTGTTGGTCTGAGGAGGAGCCCGAGAGCTCCAATTCCATCTGAATCCCAGCTGGAATCCATATGTAGGATCCATAATAAAGGCCCCGACCCACATATAGAGACAAATGAAAAATATGGAGGCCCCATTAGTGTGAAGATAGCATAGCACTCAGCCATAGTTCACATCTCGGCAAATATGGGTGACAATTGGTTGCATATAACATCTACAGATGTGCTTAAGGAAGACCAGGGGGGAAAAAGCCTATCTAATAAAAGAGTAATATGCAAATTGACCATCACTCCAACATACAAGATGGCTGCCCCCATGTGGACACAAGATGGCCAGCAAGGGAGGGCAGTTGGGAGGGACCATGCCTGCAAAGGAGGGCAGTTGGGGGCGATCAAGCCTGCAGGGGAGTGCAGTTAGTGGTGACCAGGCTGGCAGAGGAGGGAAGTTGGGGGCAACCCAGCCTGAAGGGAAGGGCAGTTGGGAGGGACCCAGGCCTGCAGGGGAGAATAGTTGGGGGGGGGGGGAAAGCACTAGGCCTGCAGGGGAGGGTAGTTGGGGGCAATTGGGCTGGCAGGGGAGCAGTTAGGCATCAATCAGGCTGGCAGGGGAGTGGTTAGGGGGTGATCAGGCTGGCAGGCAGAAGCTGTTAAGGAAATCAGGAAGGCAGGCAGGTGAGCAATTGGGAGCCAGCAGTCCTGGATTGTGAGAGGGGTCCCATATTGGAGAGGGTGCAGGCTGGGCTGAAGGACAAACCACCCCATGCATGAATTTCATGCACCTGGCCTCTAGTTTTTTAATTTAAAAAAAAAGGAATACAAAGTGTTCTTTCTACCCCAAGGTTGTCAGGATAGTGGATTCAAAGGACATACATGTGACATTGTCTTAAAAACTAAAGAAGAGTCACTTTTCTAGCCCAGAGTTACCGTAAGAATCAGGTTTCACGTGGTACAACCAACTAGGTTAAAAAGGCTTCTCAATTCTTGCTGTAGAAGTGCCCCAAACAAAGCACTGGAGAGTGTTTGTCTGGTCTATTGGAGGAAACACCCAGGGGAACCCTCCGGCATTCAGGAGTTCAAAGCTCTCCTCCCCGGGGAGCCGGAGGCTGAGGGCGGTCAGGGAGAGTCACAGGGAGAGTCACTGTAACAACGTAACAAAGACAAGCTCTGCAGGTTGGGTTCGGTGTATCTGCATGTTCCTTGAGAGCAGTTCACCTGGGCAGCCAAAGCATCCTTCCTTTGAAGGAACCTCTAAGACTCACAAAGAGCATACACCGACCCCAGTGATTTTCCACCTTTCTCATCTCATGGCACACAAACTAATGGCTAAAATTCAGCAGCACACCCAAAAGTAAATTATATTTTTTTGTCAACCTGACAAAAAGGAAAGGTATCATTTGGATTCATTCATTCATGGTGTTGTTTTTTCTGTTGCCAGGTTTTTTTGTTTGTTTGTTTTTGTGTGTGCGCATGTTTTTGTGTGTGCGCATGTTTGTGTGTGTGTGTGTGTTTTACAATCTAAGGGAAAAGAGACTGTGTGTCCCTGACTAATCAGGTACACTGCATGTTTTAAAGATTCTTGCAGCACATGGTTACAAATTTCTCATCTACCCTATGCGAAGCTGAAAAGTAACCACGATTAGTTACGTTGTTTCTACTCAAAATCTATACACATGTTTATCTCTTAGAAGTAAATAGGGCCTGGCCGGTGTGGCTCAGTGCTTAAGTATCCACCTATGAACTAGAAGGTCCCTTGGTTCCATTCCCAGCCCAGGCACATGCGGGACAAGACCCCCAGTGGGAGGTGTGCAGGAGGTAGCCAGTCAATGATCGTATCTCATTGGGATTCTCTCCCTCTCTCTTCCCTTCTCCCTCTCTGAAATCAATAAAAATATTTTTAAAATAAACGGAAACAAATATCTTCAAAAGGCTCTAGCCATTTTAACTCAGTGGACTGAGTTCTGCCCTCAGACTGAAGGGTCCCAGGGTTTGATCCTGGTCAAGGACTCGTACCTTGATTGTATCCTGGCCCTGGCTGGGGCACCTGCAGAAGGCAACCAATCAGTGTGTCTCTCTGTCTCTACCCCTCCCTTCCACTCTCTCTCAAAATCAATGGGGGGAAAAATCTTCAAAAGAATGAAAGTGATTTAACAGTTTCCAAAGAAATTTGCACTGTCTCAGTGTGTAAACACACTGGTTAATTTGACCTTTAATCCTTTTTCTCAGCAACTATCAAAGGGCAAACTAAAGAAGGCCACTGAACTCACACCTACCCTAAAAATAGACTACTATCTCCTTCCCTCAGTCTTTTGTTCTAAGAGCGTCCTAACAGTGAAAATAAATTGCGAATGCTGCTGAGTCAAATTAAGGCCTTGAAGGCTTAACCTCCAGCTGGGGTGAGTCAAGAAAGTCAATGAGATGGGAAAGCATGAGAGAGACAAAATGTCTCTCTAAGTCACAAGTTTGCCGCTGAATGTAGAAACATTTTCAACTTCCTTCCCACTTTCTTTTAGGGATGGATTCAACAAATGGTATAAATGACACAGAAATGCCACTAACCGAGCCCCAAGAGAACAGCGAAGCAGATCCTGAGCTCTGCTGGCTTCCCGCGCAGATGGCTCCGCCATGCCCAGGCGGCCTTCTCCTTCCCCTCACTCCCCCACTGTGATCTCAGGACCAGGAAGAGACCACGTAGACCATGAGGGAGGGAGCCAGTCCTGGAAAAGTTTACTGCTTTTCACTTCCACTTAGCACCACACTCATCAACAGAGATCAATGTAATTCCAATACCAGTCTATTGATTATTCTATAATATTAGACTTGTTTTCTTAAATGATACCAGATAGGTGAAAGACAGAAAACTAAAGGCATAAGCTCATTTTAGTTAGGTAAATTTTAATTATTTTCTGGATTACTTTAATAACTTTTATTTTTAAACATAAGTTGTTGTGTGTTTTTTGTTTTTTTTAAAATATATTTACTGATTTCAGAGAGAAAGGGAGAAACATCAATGAGAGAAATCATTGATCAGCTGCCTCCGGCACACCCCACACTGGGATTGGAGCCCATAACCCAGGCAGGAATTGAACCATGACCTCCTGTTTCATAGGTCAATGCTCAACCACTGGGCCACATTGGCCGGGAATTATTAACTATCGATACTTTAAAGTTCACATACATAACTTGCTGGCTACCAATCAAACCAAATAAAAAATTCACAGTTTCACCCTGGTTGGGTGGTTCAGCTGGTTGGAGTGTCCCGTACATAAAAAGGTTGTGGAGTTCAATTCCCAGTCAGAGCACATATCTACCCTGTTTCCCCGAAAATAAGAGTGTCGTACATTAATTTTTGCTCCCAAAGATGTGCTAGGTCTTATTTTCAGGAAAACACGGTACCTGGCTGCAGGTTCAATCCCCAGTTGAGACATGTATGGGAGGCAACATCAATGTTTCTCTCTCTCTCAAATCAATGAGAACATATCTCAGGTGAGGATTAAAAAAAGAATCCGTAGTCTCTATTCTCAACTTTATTTAATTATGCCAGGTAATGATTTGTGTAGGGTGAGGAAAGGTAGAAACAGGGAGGGAGATGTAACAGGCTACAAACAAGCAGATACAAATGAGACTGGGGTGGTGTTACCGTTCTGTCCACCATGGAGGGCGTGGCTCATGGCAAAGCTGGAATACCATGCTGGCCTGGGCAGGACACTGGGCCCAGCCCTGCTCACCTCCTCCACAACGTACCGATTCTTTTTTCTTTTCTTTTTTTAATATATTTTATTGATTTTGTACAGAGAGGAAGGGAGAGAGATAGAGAGTTAGAGACATCGATGAGAGAGAGTCATCGATCAGCTGCCTCTTGCACACCCCCTACTGGGGATATGCCCGCAACCAAGGTACATGCCCTTGACCGGAATCGAACCCGGGACCTTTCAGTCCCCAAGCCGATGCTCTATCCATTGAGCCAAACCAGTTTCGGCCGTACCAATTCTTGATCTTCCAACCTCCCTCCCCTCCACATCCTTTTCTCAAGTCAACAAACATGAACTCCTGTCTAGTACACCTTTCCCAGTTTATTCAATTCACATGCCCTGTGCCATATATTGGGAATGCCAGGGAGAATAAACAGACAATCCCAGACCTCATAAAATGTACAGCCTGGCGAAGGAAAGCAATCGCGATAAAGGCACACCTGGTAGGTGTACACATGCCCGGCAGTGCCGGAGCACAGGGTAAGCTCACGTAGCAGCACGCCCATGACAAAGCTGTTTCAGCAACCATCTTAAGAGATGCTGAGATAACCTGGGACAGAGGCTGGAGAGATACACGTGACTTGGAAACTGACTGGATGTAAGCAAGTAAAAGAAGAGGAAGAGTCAAGGAAGACACATTTCTGCCCGGCCATCTTGGTGGCTGAAAATGCCATGGAAAGACAGGTTCAACCGGAGGTGCCTGTGGGGAGTCTAAGCTGAGATGTCTACAGTGGGTGGATGGAAATGATGAGCTTGGGGACAGACTAGATACAGGCTGGAAGCTGTGGAGACTCACATGGTAGCTGAAGCTTTACACTGAGAAACCCCAACACGGAAGGTATAATACAAGGAGGAACCTGGGCCCACAGAGGGGAAGGAGGAACCAGCTCTGGGCCTGGGTGGCTGGAAGTTAAAGGAGTCCTGATGGGCTGGCTTCTCCTGTCTCCCCTGGGCCTGCTACTGACTCATGACACTAAGGCCATGAGTCACGGCCGTCTGCTGTCAACACAACTGCAGGTGCACAGAGATTTCCCCTTCCACTCGCTGGAGGCCACTCCTACTAGTGCATTGACCACACTCTGGCTTTCCTCTCACCCCTTCCACTAACTGTCCTCCCTGTGGAACCGATTGATTTCCTGGAGTGTTCTTAATAATCTCCACCTAATGGTAAACCCCACTGGCCTTATTTCTGTGACAGTGTCTGAGACCCCCCCGCACCCTCTAGTTCTCCCTCATTCCTTATCACTCCTCATGGTTCACCTGTGTCTACTTGCGGCTGTTGGTGTTCCCGTGTGCCATTTCACCTTCTCCTCTGGTCAGTCCTTCCCGCCTTGCCTCATTAACCTCACACCGGTGCCACCGATCGGCGGTGATTCCCAGGTCTCTGTCACTCACCCTCACCTCTCTCCTAAAGATCCAGACCTTGGTTTAAACCTCTTTACTGGCTATTTCCCCCCTTCATCCCCTCAGGCACCTCAAAAATACAACCTGTTCCAACTTAAGCTCACTGTCTCCTCCCTAAAACGTGTTCCTCTTCTCTTTATGGGCCAGCGACCCCACCATTCCCTCAAGCCAAAACTCTTACTGCTTCTCTCCAACCTCTTCTGGCCACTCAGTCAACCAGTGCCACTGCAATCCCTCAACACAACTTTCCAGATCAAAGAGGACGCCCGGCGCTGTGCACTCCGCTGTGTTTCAACAGAGGCTGCTTCCGTCCCTGCGTTGGCTCTGTCGGGCCTCCCTGCCTTGGAGTGGCTGCAGAGTTCTGCATCATTCAAGAGAGTGATGTCAGTGCCTAGCCTCACTCCTTTAATGCCTCCATGGGCTTCTGGGGGCCGCTGTGGGAGGTCAGGGGTGAGGGGTGCACGCTAATTTCTCATCTCCTAATAAGCTCTTGGAAAAAGCCTTTAGAACTCTGTCCACCCAAAGTGTGGTCAGAGTGACATCATGGAGAGCTTGTTAAAATGCAGAATCCCTTATAAGAATGACTCACGTGCACATCAAAAGTTTGAGAAGTGCCGGCTAGATGCTTTACGGGAACTGGATTTCTCAACTCCCAAGACACATCGTGCCATTTCAGATCTATGTCTTTCAAAAGCTGTACCATCTGCTGGGAAGGTCCTATCAAGCCTTCTACACCTTGCAGGCCTACGCTAACATAAGAGCCCCTAGCGCAAGACAGTACCTACATAGTAGGCCAGAAATAGGTCATTGATCGGGGCATTTAATCAGCTAACAGATGAGTCTTGGGTTCTGAAGAGCATTCAGGTGGAAGTTGAATGTTAGGCAGCTGGAAACAGAGGCCCAGAGTTTAAAGGAGAGGTTAGCTGAGCTGGCAATCTTCCTAAGTCATCAGTAGCAAACTATTTCAGAGGTTACAGTAATGAATAGGTGAGGTCACCCAGGTATAAGATGGAGACTGAGAAGACGACGATGAGCCAAATGGTGGGAAGGCTGACACTGAAGGGACCTATTGTAGGAGGCAGCTGTAAATCAGGTTAGCAGGGCGGGAAAGGACCACGACAGGCGTCCAGGAGCTCCCCCAAAATAAATGGATCTGGCACCCGTGATTGTTACCTTTGGCAACTGAAGCTGGGGTGGGGCTGGGGGTGGGCGTGGGGTGGGGTGGGAAGTGGATCAGAACAATGAGGGCAGAGAGAAAGCAGATGCTTAACTTCTTTAGCCGAATACCTGAATGGGTCAGGGCTAGGGAAATGACCACTGGGTGAGAAGGGAGAGCAAAGAGAAATGCAACTGACGAGAGCTACATCATATACATGAACCTAGTGGCAAAAAGAGGTTAAAAACGTAGTTACACAACCTTTGCTGAGCACTGGCCAACTGCCACGAGCCACAGTCTAACCCTGGGACTCTAACAATAAACAACGCAGGTAAGGCCCCTGCCCTCTGACCCGGCGCAGGGAGACACATGGGGTCATTGATGGAGATCCCGTCACACAGGTTAAGGAGCCAACGTAGGGTGGCTCCCCTTGTACAATAGAAGAGGCCACTTCTGCTCTGGTGGTCGGTAAAATGGCAGGAATGTCAATGGTGAGAGGTCCATGGAGGGATCAAGTTCACATCTAGTAATCCTTGTTATTAAAAGACACCAGGAAAACAAAAAAGAAACGTTTCACCTTGCTCATCAATAACTCTGAGATAGGAGGACCCCCACTCTTGACACCTAAAGTGAGTGAGGCACACAGGAGGACAGAGGCCTGTTCCATCCAGGGGCTAACGAGTGATGGGGAGACCAGAATCACCGACCGGCACATTTTCAGTTCCACTCACGCTGACAGCGTGGGACACAGCAGCACCCAAGCTTTAACAAGATGCCCGGGCGCTGCTGCTCTCAGGGCCCTGAGCCACCTCAGTCTGCAACCGAGTCTGAGCCCTGGATCCTAAAGTTTTCAACAAAGATAAAGGACTTAAAGGGCAAATCATAAAAACCTCCATACTTGGCACACAGCCAAGACAATAGCACGTTCTTAATAAATGACTAATAAGCAATAATAGGAATTTAGGATGTGGATTAGAGTACTCAAAGAAGAAAGTATGCCCTGGCGGGAGGCACAGTTACTTAAGAGTGTTGTGCCAATACAGGGTGTGGATTCCATTTCCAGCCAGGGCACACACAAGAATCAACCAAGGAATGCATAACTAAATGGAACAACAAATCAACCTTTCTCTCCCTCTCTCCAATCAATCAATCAATCAATCAAAAAAAAAAATTTAAAAGAGCAAAGTAGCTTCCTTTAGAGGCAGAATAGCATAGTTATAAGAGCAAGAATGAGGAAGGAAATTTGTGATCTTGGCAAGTTACAGAACCACTCCGTGCCTCAGTTTCCACACCTGTACAACAGGAATCATCATAACACATACCCTCCAAGGTTGCTAGATAAGAGTGTATGTGAAGCCCTAGATTCTAGGGCCTAGAACAGTGCCTGGCATTTAGTAACTGCTCAACCGAAGCTTTAATTTTATGGCCATTGCTACTGCTCTACTACTACTGCCTACCAGTGCTATGGTATGCCTGGCTGCCAGTTTGGCAATTAAAATGCATCCAGAGGAAGCTCTACCACTCACAGCACTGCAATTTTTAAAACATATTAAGTCCCCACCTTGTTTTGCCAACTGCAGGATTATGCTACCACTCAACTGGAGTTCTTCATAAATTTCTGAAGTGGCAAGAAGTAGCTGAAGAAATATGCAAAACCATACATCAATCACAGTTTTTGAACTGTCTCCTATGCTGGAAAATCAAAAATAGTTGTCTGGCCCCAGTTGGTTTGGCTCAGTGGATAGAGCATCTGCCCCCTGGACTGAAGGGTCCTGAGTTCAATTCCAGTCAAGGGCACATACTGTGGTTCCAGACTGCTCCCCAGCTGGGCAACCAATCCATGTGTTTCTCTCACATAGATGCTCCTCTGTCTTTCCCTCTCTCTCAAAAAAAAAAAAAAAAAAAAAAAAAAATCAATGGAAAAATATCCTCCAGTGAGGATTAAAAAAAAAAAAAAATAGCTGTCCAGTTTAGCTAGATGTTCGCTGTATCCTCCTGTACACTTGATGAGCAAAATGGCCTGTGTGTCAAAATACCTTTGTTGGTGATTGTGCCTACCAAAGTGAGGCATCCAGAAAAATCCAATTATCCAAATACCCCTAAAAAGATATTCTCCCGCATAGTTTGTTCTACTTTTCCGGTTTAGATGCAGCCTAAGATATCCTCCCCTCCCCCAGAACACACACACCGTGAGCTCAGCTTCCACTTCAGGTTAGCCCTCCACAGAACAAAAAATGGGCACGGACCATGTCCACTGGTTCCTGACCCTTCCTCTTTCCCAGAAAGCTCTGCTTTGGAGATTCCAGACAACGCTGACATGTATCAAAAAGGTGGAGATAGTGCTCACAGACTCACAAGGAAGATTAGACTTGTTAATAGAAGGTGGATCCCATGAGTAATGCTCACAGCTGTGGCATCCAACAATGGAATTACCATTTGAACAGGAAGTAGAGAGCCATCCCCCAGCAGAAAAGGCCACCTGATCCTGCTGCTTTCGAGCACTCACAAAAATTATCCTTCCGGAGGCTACAGAACGTGCGTCTCCTAGGGTCCCACCCATGAATTAAAAAATAATAATAATAATAATGAATCCTTTGGTTACAAAATGAGACAAATGCTTCTTTTGACAACATCAGTTGCTTAAAACCCTGACCAGGAAATAGACCCGCGTTTTCCAGGACCAAATACCGATGATTCCTAATGGCACACATTTTTTTTTTTTTTTATGACACACCATTGTTAAAATGCCCTCTTCTCTTTTCCGTCCCGAGAAAAGGCTCAGCCGAAAGACACACTAGGCAGATCCTTTGGGAGCTGCCCGTACTAGTCATCACCCCATCTTATCTTCAAAGTGAGGCTGATCACGAGGTTATGAACGTCCCCGCGCACTTTGCCCCGCAGCCTGCGGAGAGCGAGCCTGCCTTTCGGCAGGAAACCCACCTCGGGGTGCCCACCGGCGGCTCCGCGGCGCCGCCGCCCGGTGCCAGGCGCGCCGGGCCCGCCTCGGCGACCCGCCCGGGGGATGGGGGGGACGCGGGGCCCCGGGCATGCGGCGCCCCTTTCCCAGAGGAACCCCCTGCCACCGGCGATCTCGGGCTCGGTGTCCATGTAATCATGGCGTTTGCAATACGGTCTCCCCGCTCGGACGCTCCCACACCTGGGCTCCCGCCGCCCTGGGCTCCTGGAAATCGGGGAACCCTCCCTCCCTGGACGGACCCGGCGCGGAGGGAAGGGCGCGAGCACACAGGGCAGAGCCCGCAGCGGCCACAAAGGAGGGAGCGCGGACCCAGCGCGCCGCACCCACCCGCCCGCCCGCCCGCGGCGCGCCCCGGAGACCCCCGCCGCGGTGCCCCTCATCCTGGGGCTCCGATCCCCGCTCCGCCAACGCCGCCCCCCGTCCCCCTGCCGCCAGGCACCCCCCGCCCCCCGCACGGCTCCCTCCGGAGCCCCTCCACCTCCTCGCCTCGCGCACCCAGCCAGCCCGGCAGAACCATCCGGCGCGGTGGCACCCGCGCCGCAGCGCCCCCAAATCGCGCCCGCGCCCTCCCCCCGCGCCTCATTGTTCCCGGGTGGCCGCCGGCTCGGGCGCCCCGGGCGGGGGCTGGCCGGGCCACGGGGCGACGGGAGGCACCGCACCGCCGCCACACTCACCGGCGACCCCGCACAGGAGCAGGAAGCACCGCAGAAGCGCCATGGCTGGCGGCGCGGCCTTGCGCGGCGACTGCGGGGAGGACGGGGGCTGCGGCCGGGGCTGCGGGTCTCCCGGCGCCGGGCGCGCTCCCGCCGGCTGCCAGCTGCGGCACCTCTGCACCTCGCGCCGCCGCGCCCGCGCTCCGCAGGTGGAGCGCGTCACTTCCGGCCGCGAGCCCCGCCGGGCGCGTGGGGTTGCCATGGCGACGCGGGGGGGGGCGCGCTGCGTGCGGCGCGCGCGCTGGCTGCACCCGGGCTGCTCCCACCCGGGAGCTCCGCGGCGCGGGGCGTGCAGGGGAGCTGGTGACATCCGCGCGTCCCAGTCTGAGCCCCGGCACCCGCCTCCGCGCCTTCGGTGACACCGGGGCGATCGGGATTGGTGTCCCAGGATGGGGCGGCCCCTGGCCCCTGGCCCCTGGTCCCTGGCCCCAGACCACTGCACGGTGGCCACGCCCTTGCTACACTCGCCCGCCCCCCGGGGATCTAAATCGTCGCTCCTGCCTTCTTTCCCCCCCCTTTCCCCCACCCCCACCCCCCCGGGCAGGAGCGGCTTGGAGCCTCGGGCCACGCGTCCCCCCTCCGGCGCTTCGCTGCAGGGGCGAGAGCGCCCGCCTGGCCTGAGGCTCCCGGGAGCAACCCGGCAGCCCCCGCGTTTGGTCCCGGTTCCCTGAGTTGGGTGGGTATAGACAGAGAAGGATCTAGAAGGCTTTTGCCCGTTTCCTGCAAGGACTGAACCGTTCAGCTTCAGCCACGGGTTTGAGGAGTCTCCAGATGGCCTTCCCCGCCTAGCATGGCTAGGTGGACCTAGCCCTGAAATTGGCCAACAAAGGCTAGGGAGCTGGAGAAGCGGGGCTGAGGAAGGGTGGGGAAAGGCTGGGGGGTGGAGGGTCCGAGGGCCTGGGAGTGGGGCATGGTGAATTGCCAGGTCAGCCCTGCACTGTCCAGGGTTGCAAGCTACCAGGCTAAATTGTTAATGTGGTCTTCCTGATTCTACCCTGTTTCCCCGAAAATAAGACAGTATCTTATATTTTTTTCTCCCAAAGTTGCGCTAGGTCTTATTTTCAGGAGATGTCTTATCTTTCCATGCGCTAGGTCTTATTTTCGGAGGATGTCTTACTTTCGGGGAAACACGAGTGGCTCCTGGCATCCTCTCTACGTGCTCCTGCGTCCTATTGCCACCTGTTTCTCAGTTGCTGTTTTCAGATAACGTTTATTTATAGCTGCTGGGACTTTTGTGTTCCCGGCGGTTCTATATCGGGACTGGGTTGCTAGAGAGGAGCAGCGTGCGCCCTGGGTAATTAATTTCCTGGGCTCCGAAATGGGGCAGTCACTGGGCCAAGTTACTTAGAAAGTTAGCTCCTACCACAGTGGTAGCTGGGAAAATTAGAGGAGATAATGAAAAAGGAGAAGAAGGAAAAGAAGGAGAAGGAGAAGGAGAAGGAGAAGGAGAAGGAGAAGGAGAAGGAGGAGAAGAATAATGCTTGGCAGAATAGTAAATACTTAATAAAGTGGAAGCTAATAAAAATAATATTGGAACATTCTTATTCATTGAACCAGAAAAGAGAAGTCAGCCATCAGGAAGACCAACATTAATGCCTAACTGCGATTTAGCCTGGTGGTTTGCAACCATGACTGCACATTGAAATTATCTGGAGGAAGTTCACAAAAATAGCAAAGCCCAAGCCCCACTCTAGAGATCCTGATTGAACGTCTCTCCAGTGGAATCCTGGCTGATGGAAGGCAGAGAGTCCAGGGTAACCACTGGGGACTTCCTATTGGTTGACGAAATAGGAATTTTACTGGATATAATTGAAGGTATAAAATACATGTAACTTGAAATTTGACGACATTATGCTTTATGAGATTAGAGATTAAGTATTAAAGTCGTTCATATCTATTTCAGACTGTTTTATGGAAACTTTTCTAGGGTTAATTTACTTCAAAGAAGCACACTTGCTATAAAGTTACTACTCGGAGTGTCTCCTCCTGAAACTCACCCTTCAGGGATCGTCTCAACCATTTATTAGAGGAAATATTTACAGGTCACCTAGGAGGATTCTCATCTTAATCTCTTTGCTCTGGTACTTTAAAACACACACACACACACACACACACACACACACACACACAATTCCATCTTTGGGCTCATTTTTTTTTTTTAACATATTTTATTGATTTTTTTTACAGGAGGAAGGGGGAGAGAAAGAGAGTTAGAAACATCGATGAGAGAGAAACATTAATCAGCTGCCTCCTACACACCCCTATTGGGGATGTGCCCACAACCAAGTACATGAATTGAACCTGGGACCCTTCAGTCCGCAGGCTGTCGCTCTATCCACTGAGCCAAACCCGTTAGGGCTGGGCTCCTTTTGTGGTAAGCATTCTCATAGCTTACAATCACTTCTCTTACTCTGAATATTTCTAGGAGGCCAAAAAGGCATATTATTTATCTTTGTCATTCTTGGAAGCACAGCCCATTCTAGCCTAAGTTCCCTAGTATTTGTTGAATATATTCAATTCATATAGAGGGTAGGCAAAAGTAGATCTATACTGCTCTTATGGAAAATACAATAATTAATAAAATAATACAAGAATAAACTGTTTGCCGGGCTGGTATTGCTCAGTGGTTGAGTATCAACCTATGAACCAGGAAGTCATGGTTTGATTCCTGGTCAGGGCATATGCCCAGGTTGCCGGCTCAATCCTGTGTGAAGCATGCAGGAGGCAACTGATCAATGATTCTCTCTCATCATTGATGTTTCTCTCTCTCTCTCTCCCTCTCTCTCCCTCTCTCTCTCTCTCGCTCTCCCTCTCTCTCTCTCTCTCTCTCTCTCTCTCTCTCTCTCTCTCTCTCTCTCCCCCTGCCCCCTCCTTTCCTCTCTGAAATCAATAAAATACATATATTTTTTAAAAAATAACTGTTTCACATACCATTCACACTAGACCTACTTTTGCCAACCCCCGTATTAGTATATTGAAAAAAAAAATATCCATGCAATAACTCACAAATTATTACATCAATTTATCTTTTCAGAATGTACTGAAAATGTGTATTTTGCAAAATTACTGCTTTATACTTCAGATTCATGAACACATCATGTTTGGACTTTGTGAGTACATTAGTTCATGTAAGCAGTAGCTAAAATTATGCAGTTATCTGAAACTTCTTAATTGCTACCTTAAAAAGCCTTTGTAGCTATTATCAGCTTAGAAATTTTGTTTCTTGGAAATTGTAATGAAATAATTTCATTAATTCTGGAAGATACATATTGATCGTTTGGTATTCTCAAACCAAGCTAAGAATTAGCGCACAGAGCCCTGGCCAGCAGGGCACTTAAGGCAGGCAACTGATGTGCCTCTCTCATATCTATGTTTTTCTCTCTCCCCCCCCCCCCACCCCCTCTTTTCCTTTCACTCTAAAAATCAATGGAAAAAAATGTCCTCTGGTGAGAGTTAACATAAAAAACAAAACAAAACAAAAGAAATAGCACTCACTCGTTAAATGAATTGCCCTGTCTTAGTAAAACACCAAGCACTGCACATTGTATAGCCTCTAACTCTGTGGTCAGCAAAATGCAGCTCGAGAGCCAAATATGGCTCTTTGGCCCCTTGAGTGAGGCTCTTCCACAAAATACCATGGCCTATCCAAGTCTGTTTTGAAGAAGTGGCATTAGAAGAAGTTTAAGTTTAAAAAATTTGGCTCTCCAAAGAAATTTCAATCGTTGTACTGTTGATATTTGGCTCTGTTGACTAATGAGTTTGCCGACCACTGTTCTAAACCAACAGAAAGCTGATTCCTGGCCCATCGGAAGGTAATAATTACAGAGACATAAATAACTCCATGCTTCTAAAGATTTCTCAGCAGTAATGGATTTTTCAACATACCCACAGGTGTTTCAAATTCTGATTATATTCAGAAGTTGGCTTGCACTTTATTAAAGGAGTTTTCACCTCTTTTCAGCCTGGAATATGAAGGTGTGTGAAGCTAGAAACTTTCTTTCATACCTGACACTGATGATATTCATATTTTCTAGAAAATGATAGTGCTGTTTTTCCACTATCAAGAAATGAAGGTTTCTCACAAGTGTGTTCTCCTTATATTACCAAGAACATTGGTTTTGTCCTAACCGGTTTGGCTCAATGGATAGAGCATTGGCCTGTGGAGTCTAACGGTCCCGAGTTTGATTCCTGTCAAGGGCATGTACCTTGGTTGTGGGCACATCTCAAGTAGGGAGTGTGCAGGAGGCAGCTGATCAGTGTTTCTCTCTCATTGATGTTTTTAACTCTCTGTCCCTCTCCCTTCCTCTCTGTAAAAAATAAAAATAAAAAAATCAATAAAACATATTAAAAGAAAAGAACATTGGTTTTATGGGTTAATATACCATCCAAGTCCTCTTTTTACTCTTAAGCAAATGAACTTATAAATACATTTTTAGTTTATGGCAGGTATATTATATTTATAATTCACCCTTAGCCAGTGACCCAGAATTTTTTTAGTTCTTTAATAATTTAGATTCCAAAATGAATATGCAAAAGTGATGTTTATATAGACCAAAACTGAGGATTTGATTGATGGCCTTTTAAAATGCTTTATCTGCCCTACCTGGTTTGGCTCAGTGGATAGAGCATCCACCTGTGAAATGAAGGATCCCCGGTCCTATTCCTGTCAAGGGTACATGCCTGGGTTGCGTGTTAGATCCCAATTGGGGGCGGGGGGAAGCGGGGGGAGATGCAGGAGGTAGCCAATCAATATTTTCCTCTCATCATTGATGCTTCTATCTCTCTTCTTCTTTGAAATAATTATATATATATATATATATATATATATATATATATATATATATATATATATATATATATATATAATAAAGCCCTCACTGGTTTGGCCCAGTGGATGGAGTGTTGTCCTGTGGACTGAAAGGTCCCAGGTTCGGTTCTGGTCAAGGGCATGTACCTTGGTTATGGGCACATCTCCAGTGGGAGGTGTGCAGGAGGAAGTTGATGATGTTTCTCTCTCATCGATGTTTCTAACTCTCTATCCTATCCCTCTTCTTTCCTCTCTGTAAAAAAAATCAATAAAATATAATATTTAAAAAAATAAATAAAACGCTCTTATCCAAGAATAATGTTCCTTCTAGTTGCTTTCTTCTTTGTTTTGATCTTTGTCACTTCATACCAGTTGCTTTCCTCCAATGTCTGCTAATTCATGATTTTCTGCTTAAAGATTAAGATAGAACAGAAAATAAGAAGCGTATTGGAAGCATGTTGAAAGTTCTGAATTGTGGAGGCGATTCTTTCAATCATGCTCTCAGGTTGGGTCAGTTTGGGGAGATGCCAAATAAAATTACTTTTATAAAAGTCCAGCATTCAGGCTTAAACCTAAGTAGCCAGCTTTCTAGAAGGAGGGTTGGAAAAGAACTGTAGTAGGTAAATCCCTGTGTATCCCACTCTAGGCCTGCTGGATAGCTCCTTCCAAAGACCTTTGTTTAGCTCCAGTCTTATGCCATTTTGCAGAAGAGTTAAGTGGGATCTCAGTGTTTAACATATTTTTAAACTAACTTTGAACCAACTGCCCTGTTGTTAGCCCCATTGTCATTCTACTCTCAAATGGGCCTGATACCGCCAAATCCTGAAAATCTTTGAAGGTTCATTTGGACCACTCAGGGCTTAGAACTCAGCTTTCTTAAGTACAGTCAGTAAACTTGCATCCATCTGCTTTCCAGTTTCCAAAAATTTGGTATTGTTATCTCCTGTCCTGTTATCATTGTCCTTGTATCAGAAGACCTTTAAAAAATTCATTTACTGACATTTTAATGTGGTTTTTGGGAGTAGAGGCATGTGTTTAAGTCCCATCTTTATTTTAAAAATCTGCTCTCAATGAGGATACAATGTCCCCATGCATATAAAAGTTTAGAAATCTGAATAAAACTAACATCTTTATTTTGCTTTTGATTAATGCAAAGATCCTAGACTGGTTTAACTCCTATGAAATCCCTCTCCTAATTTATATTGTAACTAGAGGCCTGGTGCACAAAATTCATACATTGGGGGTTGTCCCTCAGCCCAGCTTGCACGCTCTCCAATCTGGGATCCCTTGGGGGATGTCCAACTGCTGGTTTAGGCCCGATCCCTGCCCTCCCCTGCTGGCCATCTTGTGGCAGCCATCTTTGACCACGTGTGGGCAGCCATCTTGCTGCAGGGTATTAGGGTCAATTTGTGTATTACCTCTTTATTATATAGGATTTAGTGTTTTTGTTCTGATCATCTTGTAAGTTATACATTTAAACACTTCTATACCAGTGTTTAATTAGGTTTGTCTACATATCTTTGTTCACCATTTTCTCTTACATCTCAAACTACTTCTGGGATGGTTTTCCTTCTTGCAGAAGTGTGTTCTTTACAAATTCTCTTACTCTCTCTTTAAAAGTAAACTTGATTTCTGTGTATAAAAAAGTATCTATTTTTAATTTGCCCCTCATTCTTAAAAAGTAGAGTTCTTGGTTTAGCATTTGGGGCTTACTGGTCTTTTCTATCAGTGCTTTCAAAATACTATTCCAGTCTATAATGGCTTCATCTGCTGCCCCAAGAAGCAGTCTAATAATCTTTATATCTGGCTTTTTAAAAAAGGTCTCTCTGATTTGTTGTTCAATTTCAATACAATTTGTCTAGGTTGAAATATATTTTTATTTTTCCAGCCACGGATTTCCTGAGCCTGAAAGAATTCCTGTCATCCCTCAATTCTGGGAGAAAAGTCTTAGTATTCAAATTCTTGTTCAATATTGCTTTTCCCATATTTTATTGACACCTCCGAAATGCTAATTAGATGAATGTCATACCTTTTTATTTTGTCCTTCACGTCTTACTCTCATATTTTTCATGTACCTGTTTTTGATATTCTGGTCATATTTCTTAGTTTTATCTGTCAGATAATAGCTTTGCTCTTCAGTTGTGTTATCCACTACTTAGTTCTCCAAATGGTTTTGTGTTTATTTGAAAAATATATTGTTATTGATTTCAGAAAGGAGAGGGAGATGTCTGACTGCCGGTTTTTATATACATCTTCTATATATATATAAAAGGCTAATATGCAAAATGTCCCCTTGGGAGTTCAAGCAGGAGAACGATAGTTCGATCACTCGCTATGATGTACCCTGACTGCCAGGGTGGGCAATGTGTAATGAAGGAAGGCCTCAATCAGCCAGGCCAGGCCTAAGGACCCTACCTGTGCATGAATTTTGTGCACTGGGCCTCTAGTCAATGATGAGAGAGAATCACTGATAGGCTGCCTCCTGCACACCCCACGCTGGGGATAGAGCCCGAAACCCTGGCATGTGCCCTGACCGGGAATTGACCCATGGCCTCCTTGGTTCATAGGTCAATGCTCAACCACTGAGCCATGCTGGTCCAGCTCCAAGTGGTTTTTAATTACAATTATTTTTCTCCTTTATACTTTTTTTTATTTTATTTAAAAAACACTTTATTGAGGTATGATTGGCATACAAAGAGCTGTCCATATTTAATGTATACAACCATTTCACCATGTTAAGTGAAATAAGCCAGACAGAGAAGGAAATATTACATGTTGCCTCTTACATATGTGAAAAATCTAAAATAATCCAAGTTACCCTGGCTGGGCCTGGCTCAATTCTCTCTCATTATTGATGTTTCTATTTCTCTCTCTCTCTCTCCCTCCCCATTCCTCTCTGAAATTAATAAGAATATATAAAAAAATAATCAAAGCTAAAGAAGCAATGTGTGGAATGGTTATTGACAAGGACAGTAGTGATGGCGGGGGAGGGGGGGGAGGAATAGGGGAGTCAAAGTTATAGGAAGTAAATAAATCCTAAAGATCTACTGTATAACATAGTGCCTATAGTTAACAATACCATATAGCATAATTAAAATTTTTTCTCAGAATAGGTGTTACGTTTGTGTTCATAACACAAATAACAACAACAACAACAAAAAAAAATAATGAGGTTGGGAGGAAAGTTTCGGAAGCAATGGATATGCATATGGCATTTCCATATCTATGTGTAGATATTTAATCATTTTTCTTTTCACATCTGCTTGGTTTCTTCTTTTCTTCTTATAATTCCAATGATCTCTTATATTTCTGTAAATATAATAAACACACTTGATATATGTGGGCAGTAATTACATGCAGATTCTTGCTTATTTTAGTCTTCCTTTCTCTTGAGTTTATTTTTTCTCATAAGCTCATATTTACGGAACTGTATCTGTGTGAATTATTTAAGGGTTTTAAGTGCTTTTCTTGAGGGAGAATTCGTATGTCCTTCTGCTAGGGTCCTAAGGGCCTCTTACCAATTCAGAAAAACTTGAGTCATTCTTGACATTAAGTTTCTCAGGTTACACAGTTAATGTAAGAAACCAGCATAAGGGAGGCTTGTCCTTATAAATTCTCAAATGAGGTTCATCACTCTCCTCTTTTCAACAGCCCTCTTATGTAAAAGTGTGCTCCCGTGCTCTGTAGATGCGCTGACTAGAGAAATCAAACTATGTCTCCCTTTCTTGCCTGTGCTCCCCCTACCCCCCCACTCCAGGTTTTTTCACTTAGCTTGCTCCATTCAGTTTGTTAATCTCTTGGAAAATATTATATTTAGTTGCCTTTGTGAGATTCCATAATATCTAGATAGAAAAAAACAATTTGTCAAGGATTTTCTCAACAAGTTCTCCTACCAATATCTAAATCAAGGCATTTGCAGAGCCACATTCTGACTTCCAAGTGCCCTAGGTACTTTTGCACTTGTGGATCTCTGTCATCTCAAAAAATATTTGAAATTGCCTTTTACGAGTATGTTAGTATAAAGGCACATTTAATCCTTGCTGGATCATATTATTTCTTTTGATTTTAAAAGAAGTGAAAACATTTTTACAGGCTCAGGATACATTCGCTCTGAGTGTTGCTTGCCTCCCTACCTCTCTCCACCTAGTATAAACTGTTGCAGTGATACTAGCAATATTAAGGTTCTCTTTGAAAGGGAAGGAAAGAAGCGAACTTACAAATTTCCCTCTCATCTCTGTCTCCATTTCACCTCTTTTGCTAAAAGTCCTATCCTTAGGGTATCTTCATCTCTAGTGTCTTTGCCATACTTTTCTTCTTGGACCAAAACAACCTACAAAATACCAAATTTGCCCTATACTAACGATGAGAAAGAGACAGATGTTTACCTAGGAATACAAGTTTGTTGTTTATAAAATGTAAGCCCTTCCTTCATCTCCACAGGCCCATAGCTTGTATTTGGCTTTGAGGTTTTTGTTTCCTTGTTTGAATGAAAAGAAATATGACTGGCCAAAACTGGTTTGGTTCAGTGGATAGAGCATCAGTCTGTGGACTGACTGAAAGGTCAAGGGCATGTACTTTGGTTGCAGGCACATCCCCAGTGTGGGTGTACAGGAGGCAGCTGGTCAATGTTTCTCTCTCATAGATGTTTCTAGCTCTCTCTTCCTCTCCCTTCCTCTCTGTAAAAAATCAATAATTTTATTTTTTTTTAAATATGACTGGTAGAATCAACCCGAGAGCATATCCTCTTTCTGGGATTTTCCACTAACTTTGGTGTTAACCTTTAGAAAGAAAACTCAACTCTGAACTCTATCATAGTCCTCAGAAGGAAGAGCTATCGTGGCTGGTGTTGGTGATGTGCACAGAGGGTGCTCTGAGAATAGATGACAATGTTTGCATCATGTTCTGGGGCATTCTTGATCAAAGCTCCTGTGCCTACCCAGCATTAAACCCATTTAACTTACACCCAGGTTACAAGTTTAAATATTCCAGAAGTGAGTGGAGCCTTCATATACTTTGCATCTTGTTTGTTTCTTTTGGCTGGAGACAGCTTTCTGTCAGATAGGTAATAACAATGCTTTGCATTTACAGACCACACAGCATCTTTCATCCAAGGAGTGGAAAGGACTCGGCAATTATGAATCACTGTTCCTTAAAATAGCTCTACAAAACTCAAGATGACGTGCATTGAGGTAACCGGGTTAAGCAACTACAGTCCTGGCAGTGTTAAGGTACAAACAAGGCATTTTAGGAATCAGAGATGGAATTCAGAATACGTCCTCCTTTCTTTGGATTAGAGTTAGGCTATAATGGGTAGCATACATTCCCTCCCCATGGAGATATGCTCTTCAGGGCCTTCAGCTATGTTCACCATTAGGATAGTACTTTTTGACTA
The DNA here is from genome assembly GCF_014108245.1 of Pipistrellus kuhlii. NCBI lineage: Eukaryota > Metazoa > Chordata > Mammalia > Chiroptera > Vespertilionidae > Pipistrellus > Pipistrellus kuhlii. The sequence continues at coordinate 12,710,879 of NW_023425515.1, forward strand.
TGAAGAATTTAGCTCCTATGCACCTCTCCAAGCTCATTGCATACTCCCTAACCCCTTCTGTAGCTACAGCCACTTTATAGATGCTGTCTCCTCTGCCTGGAACACTTGACCTTCTCAAGTGAGTCTCTCCTAGCCATCCTTCCCATTTCAGATTGAATCTCCCTTCCTAAGAGAACTCTGATTAGATCAAATCCCAGAATTACAGCCTCTCAAAGTACCAGGCACCCCCCTTCAGGCCATAGCTGCAATTTTATACCTGAATGTGCTATTTGATTGACTAATGCCTATCCCACTCACCCAACTGAAGGCTCCATGGAGGCAGGGAACATACATGTTTTTCCTTACTATGGGAGCCCCAGTATCTAGTGTAGTGTGTGATGCTGGATATGGGCTCAAAATGTATTTGTTCACTGAGTTAATTCAGATTTTAGGAAAGGTGTTCTTGTAGTATGTGAGCCCAAATCCTGAGCTTCAGCTTGGAATTATAATCAGAAAGAAAATGGTTGGCATTTTACATGATTATTCTAACATGTTTGAGTTGGAAAATGTATAAGATGCCTTAATAATTTAATTAAAACCCCAATGCTTAAAACTCTAGTAAGATGAAAAGAGACAAATTAGGAAAATAGTGAAAGGAATAGAGCTCAGAAAGTCTGTAGTGAAGGGGAGCTACTGCAACTTACTACAAAATGTATGGCTGGCCTTTGGAAATGTGAGATTAGCCCGGAAGCCAGTAGTTATTTCTATAACAGGAGTTCCCACTTGAAAAAAATAATGGGCTTCTCTCTGTATATTTGGCTTCAAGGCACCTTCACGTTAACTTTAATAGTCAGGAGGGATTTTTCTAGGGCATCTGAGGAAGCCTGAGGGAAGACTATACATTTGACTATCTATTTTCTGGCTTTATTGGATGCTTCACAGCTGAGACTCCTAAAGAGTTGCTGCCAGCAAGAGCCTCTGATGTGCCGAATGGTTGGCCAAGAATAACATACACTGGGCAAAAGCCCTTCTTCAAAATCAGGCCTTTTGATTAATAGGGCAACCAAGGTGTGTGTGTGTGTGTGTGTGTGTGTGTGTGTGTTGTTTTGTTTTGTTTTTTTGTTTTAAACAGGATCTGTCGTAATCCTATCTGTATTTGGGGGGATAAAAAGCCTATAGAGCAGTGGTTCTCAATTTTTCTTTCTATCTTTCTCTCTTTTTCTTTCTTCTTCTTTCTTTCTTCTTCTTTCTTCTTCCTTTTCCTTCCTTTCCTTCCTTCCTCCTTCTTCCCTCCGTCCTTCCTTCCTTCCTTCCTTCTTTCATCTCTCTGCTTCTACTTCTCTCTCTCTCTCTCTCTCTCTCGCTCTTTTTTTCTGGTCTTTCTCTTTCTTCCTTCCTCCTTCCTTTCCTTCTTCCTCCTTCCTTCCTTCCTTCCTTCCTTCCTTCCTTCCTTCCTTCCTTCCTTCCTTCCTTTCTTTCTTTCTTTTTTAATTGATTTTTTTACAGAGAGAAAGAGAGATGGATAGGAGAGTTAGAATCATCTATCAGCTGCCTCTTGCACACCCCCCACTGGGGATGCGCCTGCAACCAAGGTACATGCCCTTGACCAGAATCGAACCTGGGACCTTTCAGTCCGCAAGCCGACGCTCTATCCACTGAGCCAAACCAGTTTCGGCAATTCTCAATCTTTCTAAAGCCTCGACCCTTTAATACAGTTTCTCATGTTGTGCTGACCCCAACCATAAAATTATTTTCATTGCTACTTCATGTTAATGAATCGTAATGTAAATATCCTTGTTTTCCGATGGTCTTAGGCTCTACAGCAGCAGTTCTCAACCTATAAAGCCTAAGACCATTGGAAAACACAGATATTTACACTATGATTCATTAACAGTTGAAAAATTACAGTTATGAAGTAGCAACAAAAATAATTTTATGGTTGGGTGTCACCACAACATGAGGAACTGAATTAAAGGGTCAAGGCATTAGAAAGGTTGAGAACCACTGCTCTAGAGACAGTAACAAGGATGGATCTGACGAGAGAAGGACAAAACTAAGGAAGAAGATCATTGAAAAAATTATTGTCACAGTTAAACTAAAAGCTGATGGGTTCTGAACTCAAGTTGGGGCGGTGAGAGAGGTTTGGGCGATATTTCGGAGGAAGAACTAGCAGGATTTGAGTCCAGTTGGATGTAGACAAAGAGGAACAGAAAACAATCCAAGCCTTCTCAGGTTTCTAGGTTTGGGCAATCAGTGGATAAGGGTGCTATTAACTAAGTAGGGAATAGAGGACAAGCAGGTTTAGTGGAGTGTAAATGTTAGGTTTCTGGCACCTGAGGGACATCCACATGGAGATGCCAGAAAGAGAGACGACCTGGCTGGAGAGCCAGATTTCCAAACCTAGATAACACTCCTTTGAGGAATTAGTTTGCTTTTTAGATTGGTTGTAAATCTCATTGCAGCCATGCTATAAATGTGGCTAATTTTCTAAGGACATCCATAAACACCCATTTAGACTCTAGTCTTCCTGGTAGGGCAGGGTGAAATGTCACTCATGAGAAGGCCTCTTTGGGGTTTGCTTTACAGCAACTTTTCTTGCTCAGACATCCAGTTGGGAGCCAAGACATCTTTGCCAAACCTGATTCTCTTTCCGGGAACAATTGAGCCTAGAAAGTTTAAGGGCAGGCTGCATACATTACGGAGTGAAACTAGTATTGTTTGTAGCTTTAGGGAAATGGGACTGTCTTTGCTTTTAAAGAAGTGAGAGGGAGAATTGGCAGATCTTTCGAGCAGGGAAGAGGGATCTCGCATGGAGAGACGTGGGTGGGGACACAGTGGAAAGTGGGAGTGAAGGACCCTGGTTAGAGCTGAAAGAGTGGCAGGAGTGGTGAATCAGCAAAGATGGAGCGCCTGGGACCACAGATCCCTGGCGCCTTTGGTGACCTTATGAATAGGTTTGAGAAGAAATCAGCTGTGATACTGTAATTTATGAGAAATGTATATGTATACACATTTGGTTAATTCAAATTTATTTCTTATGTATGTGCTTGGTCTGCATCCATGGTTCCTGGCTCACAGCTCTCAAAGACTCTTTGAATTTTTTCAGTGATAAGAGCAATGGGAACATCTTTTGTTATAATATCTGGTCTCTTGTTTTAAGTGTCAGAAAAGCTTGAGAGCCATAAATGTAAAATGGGTATCTAATTATTTTTGACAAGCTTCTTTTTCACCACCACTGGGCTTATGATAATGAGGTGACTTTTGGGAATCCACTAACGATGGGGGCTGGTTTCCAGGGGGAACTAACCATGAGGAGAAGGGTGGGCCTTCCAGTCTCGCCCCCTGATGTCCAGAGAAGGGAGCGGGGCCGGAAGTTAAATACATCACTAACGGCCAAAGGTTTAACCAATCATGCCTATGTAATGAGGCCTCCGCAGCAGTCCAAAAGAAGGGGGTTCAGAGAGCCCCCAGGTTGGTGAGCCAGAACTGTTCCATGTGCCATGGTGCTGGGCCCCGAACTCCACGAGGACAGACCTCCTTTATTTGGGACCTTGCTCTGTGTATCTCTTCCTCTGGTTGTTGATTCATACCCTTTCACAGTCTTTGCAATGAGCCCATAATCTAGTGAGTAAACAGGTTTCCTGAGTACTGTGAGCCACTCTAGCAAATTAATTGAACTCAAGGAGGAAGCTCTAACAAATTTAAACCCAGGAAAAGGGTCATTGGAACCTCCCAATCTATAGCCAATGTTTTTTCCTCTCTCTCTTTTTCCCCCTCTCTTCCACTCTCTCTAAAAACCAATGGGGAAAAATATCCTCGGGTGAGGATTAACAACAACAAAAAGCATTCTTGTCACTTCTGAGCATTCTAATTTCACTTTTATGTAAACCTTTTTGCATATAAAAATAAACTGTGGCTGATTTCATGAGCTTTTGTTTTTCTATTTCTCTGGAGATGCTGTTGCTTAGGAAGGAGGGAACATAGAGAGTGTCACTGACAGGACATTGATTTCTGTTGTGTCAGTGAGTCAGACAAACTTCCATGTGGCAAGAGGTGCTGAGTGGGAGTGGGAGTGGGGTGGCAATGGAACCTTTGTAGAAACTTAAGAAAACTGAAGAAAGAACATTTAAACATATCTAATGTGAATTTTCTTTTCTTTCTTTTTCTTTTTTTTTTTTTTTGCAAAAAAATATATATTTTTATTGATTTCAGAGAGAAAGAGAGAGGGAGAGAGAGATAGAAAAATCAATGATGAGAGAGAATCATTGGATTGGTTGCCTCTTGCATGCCCCCAGCTGGGGATCAAGCCTACAACCCAAGCATGTGCCCAGAGGCCTATGAGGAGCCCCTTTGCATCACCTTGGTTCTGGATTCTGCCTGAGCATTCACCCCCCCCCCCCCCCGCCCCGAAACCACTAGGGAGACTTTCAACCACCCTGGAACCCTTTCCCATGCCTCGGACCAAATAAAAACAAAGTTTTTTATTTTTTTATTTTTATTGATTTTTTTTACAGAGAGGAAGGGAGAGGGATAGAGAGAGAAACATCAATGAGAGAGAAAATTTTTTTTAAATGTGTTTTATTGATTTTTTTTTTACAGAGGAAGTGAGAGAGACAGAGAACCAGAAACGTCAATGAGAGAGAAACATCGACCAGCTGCCTCTTGCACATCCCTTACTGGGGATGTGCCCGCAACCAACATACATGCACCTGACCGGAATTGAACCCGGGACCTTTCAGTCTGCGGACCGACGCTCTACCACTAAGCTAAACCGGTTTCGGCTTTTTTTGTTTTTTTCAGGAAACAAAAGGTACTGCAGCTTCTGTGCTGGTCGCAATCCCATGCTCTTGGATCATCCATTCTGCGGTAAGCCAGCTGCTATGCAAGGAAGGCCCAAGGAGCTGAGGTACTGAAGCCTTCTGCCACCAGCCAAGGAGAAACAGCCTCTCACCAGCAACCACGTGAGTGAGCCATCTTGAAAGCAGATCTAGGCTCTGTCAGCCCTTGAGATGACTTCAGCCCTCGCCCATAACTTGAACAGGTTATCATGAGATAACTAAGTAGAATCTCTCGGCTAAGCCGCTCTCAGATTCCTGACCCCGGAGGAACCGAATGATAACAAAGGTTTGTTGTAAGTGGCAAAAACCTCTAGGGATTCGTCACACAGCAATAGATAATAAAAACATCCCTCAAAAAGGGAAATACTGTGGGGCCCAAAACTAATAAACAGTGTAACCCAAGAATAATTATTCAAACAAGATATTGTTCGAGAATAAAAGGAACAAGTAGATATTTTCATAAATTAAAAACATTAGGCACTGCAAGAGCCATTGAAAGAACTCCTTGTTCAGAGAACTCAACCAATGAAGACATTAAAGGAAAGAATTCGGAAACAGAAATTGTAGTGGAAAAAAATGAGTAATGACTGTTAAAATAAAGAAATGATATTAAGTTACTATAGAAATGTTGCTATTGACTGGAAAATAAGTGTGGAAAAAATCATACAATGTGTAAACTATAATAAAAATAATGTAAAAAACAACATTGAGAGGAACTGCAGGAGTGCTGACTGAGGTCTTACATCTTTTTTTCAGCGGGATGTTAATTACTATCCGCTAAGCTGTAAAGGTCTTATTTAAAAAATAAACACGAATCCTACCTCATTGTATTTTTTATAAATTGTTAACTTAAGAGGAATCTTTTAAAAATGATTGTCTCCGGTAGTGAAGAACTATGTCCTGATATTTAATTTCAATAATTTCTTTCGTTTCACTTGTTTCTTTTCTTATAGTGTATATTAAATTAAATTGTGTTTAGAAATAAGACATATTATTATCACATTTATAAAGTTTATCTTTCACTCTTCTTCCTTTAACTGAAAAAATGTCTTTTTTTTAATTTAAATTCTTTATTGTTTAAAGTATTACCTATGTCTCCTTTTTTCCCCCATTGACCTCTACCCGGCCACTCCAGCCTCCAGCACATGTCCTCATCCTCCTACTGTCTGTGTCCATTGATTATGCTTATATGCATGTATACAAAATCTGAAAAATGTCTTAAGTGAGGTTTGCTGCTGTGTTACTTATTAATGAAAGAAGGTGATTATTTTTTCTCTTTCATTTTTGGACTTTTCTGCATTGCATACATTATAATCAACATATATTGATTTTATAATAATTTTATGATAATGAGTAATTTCATTTATTTTTAATATATTTTTATTGATTTCAGAGAGGAGCGGAGATGGAGAGAGAGATAGAAACATCAAGGATGAGAGAGAATCATAGATTCACTGTCTCCTACTTCAAGCCCGCAACCCAAGCATGTGCCTTGACTGGGAATCGAACAGTGACCTTCTGGTTTATAGGCTGCTGCCCCACCACTGATCCACTGCAGCTGGGCAATAATGAGTAATTTTAAACAATAATTGAGATACACTAGAAGTAAATAAGACAATATGTTTTAAAATGTAAAATAAAACAGGCTATTATTATTCCTATAGGAATCTTAGATGGCCTTACTGGCATCAAATCAAGGTTCACAATTCACCCAATTTGGGAAGATACATCTTAGTTTGTTTGGGGTATCATAACAAAAATAGCATAGGCTGGGGGCTTATGTAACAAACTATTCTGGATACGGGGAAGTCCAAAATCAAGGCAGTGGCAGGTTCAGTATCTGGTGAGGGCCTGCTTGCTAGTTCACAGATGGCCTCCTTCTCACTGTCCTCACATGGTGGAAACAGCTAAGAAAGAGGCTCTCTTAGGTCTCTTATTTTTTTAATTACTATTTTTTAATTTTTCAATTGCAGTTGACATTCAATATTAGTTTCAGGTGTATTCTGGGGTCTTTTAAAAATATTTTAAATTAATTTTTAAAGATAGAGGAAGGGAGAGGGAGGGACAGAGAGAAACATCAATGTGAGAGTGAAATAAGATTGGCTGCCTCCTGCATACCCCCTACAGGGAATTGAGCCCACAACCCAGGCATGTGTCCTGACTGAGAATTGAACTGACAACCTTTCAGTGCACTGGACAATGCCCAACCAAGCCACACTGGCCAGGGTTGGGGTCTCTTTTATAAAGGCACTAATTCTGTTCATGAGGGTTCAACCCCCATGACCTAATCATCTCCCAGAGGCCCTACCTCCATTACATTCACATTTGTGGTTAGGATTTCAACATGTAAATATTGGGAAGAACACAAACATTTAATTTCTAGGCACACAATTATTCAGTCTCTAGGTCTATCTCTGGCATAGCATTCTCTATAATCATGTTTTATTATACCACCTGCTACAGGACACCTCCCTCCTTCACATCTCTGAGTTCTTCTAACAGTGTCATCCATTCTTTCATTAAGAACATGGTGTTACAGTATAACTGTGGACTCTGTCATTCAGATCTCACAATATTTTCTCCCATACACCCTGTATTCACTTTGCAGCAAGTTAAGACACAGTAATCTTTTTCTATAGATCAGTATACACAGAGTGGCCAGATTATTATGATCCCTGAATGAATAATAATCTTGCCACTTGAGTGGTTCAGAGATCATAATAATCTGGCTACTCAGTGTAGATCCCCAAAGACAGTTATTATGCATTCAGAGATCATAATCTAATATATATATCAGCCTGGTGCGTGAATTTGGGCATGGTGAGGTCCAGCCAGCCTGGCCAGGGGCAGGGGACATGGGCAATTGGCTGGCCTACCTGCTGGTCAAACTCCTGGTCCAGGGGACAATTTGCATTTTAGCGTTTTATTATATAGGATATACACTGAGTGGCCAGATTATTATGTGCTCAGAGATCATAATAATCTGGCCACTCAGTGTAGATCCCCAAAGACAGGGATTCTTTGACATTTGACATTTCAGGTAGACCTTTTAAATCCTAATAAATCAAAGGCAAAATCATTTATATACTATATGTAGTCTTTTTTTTTTTCTAGTGATAGTTTCCATAACTTAATCAAATTCTCCATATGGTTGATAACAAAAAAAACTTAAGAACCATGTAGCAGATGCTGTAGGTGCAGGGCCCATATTTACTCAGCATTTACTGTTCCTATGTTTTCTATGGGTAAGAACCAAGGATTGGCTGGCTGCCTGAGACTTTCTCCAACTGAAGGAGTGTGCTGGACCCCTAGAGAGGAGGAATGCTGGGGAGTTAATATCCCTAGGAACAGTTCTTAGCTATCAATAGATAAACACCCAGCTCCTCACAGTTCACATGGGACAATATCAAGACTTACTCTTCATCAGTGGTTCTCAACCTTTTTTTTAATGCCGCGACAATTTAATACAGCTCCTCATGTTGTGATGACTCCAATCATAAATTTATTTTCATTGCTACTTCATAAATGTAATTTTGCTACTGTTATGAATCGTAATGTCATGACCCACAGGTTGAGAACCGCTAGCAGGGTCGCCTAAGACCATCGGAAAACACAGATATTTACATTGCGATTCACTAACAGTAGCAAAATTACAGTTATGAAGTAGCAACAAAAATAATTTTATGGTTGTTGGTCACCACAACACGAGGAACTGCATTAAAGGGTCGTGGCATTAAAAAGGTTGAGAACCACTGCTCTACATTATCTCTTAGGATCTCCCACTGGGATTGGCCCATTGTCCCTAGAATCCATCTGCTCATCAACATATCTTCTATTGGCTTTCCTCCATGGTTGTCTCACTTCCCCATTTCTCCACTTGAGCTGCTGGGATCACCTTCTAAATAAAAACATGCACTCAAGTCTATATCTCAGCGTTAGCCCAAGTCAAACCCCTACCTCTGAGTTCCCATGTAAGTCATCCATTCTGTGTCACTTAGGTCATCTACACTCTAATCAACCAATCTTAATGCCAGAATGCCTGTTACATAGACCCAATTAATATCCATCTTTGTAAACCACCTGGTTTCAATGATCCTTCCTACAATGGTTACATTCAACCCTACTTTATAGTCCATACCACACTACGGGTAGCTTATGGAGAAAATACATTACTCTTCCTGATATTTTAGGCTTCTGTACCCAGCATCATTACTTAAAAATTCTCAGCAGCTCTTTGGTTCAAAGGGGAAAATAAAAAGTGAAAAAGGATTAGATCTAGGCTATCAGGAGCTGAATGTGTATTTCCTTATTCTGTTGAAGATTACAACCTACTTTGGTTTATTTATTTTTTTTAATTTGAATTGAGACCCTTCCTTCTTACTACCTTTACTTGACTCCCATCCTTTTTGAGAGTTGTTGGAGTCTTAGTGGTGTTCTAAGAAGTTGGTTCCTGGAACCTGCAGGCATGTCTTTAAGCAGATGGCTTTTGGCTGTTTTGCAGACCAAACCTCATTATCCACTTTGAGCTGCCATCTGAGTTTCTGTTTGAGTTGCCAAAGTTTGTCCATTTGATTCTTCTCCCGTCCATTAAGCAATTTTTGTGCATGAAGGAACATCGTGCACAAAAGGAATGTCGAGAAGCCAACAGCCGTTTGTTGAGAGCCATGTGGGATATGTTAGGATTACTCACCCAAAGCCTATTTCTTTCTTTAATCAAACAAGTAGGAAATGTATAACAACGAAATAAAAAAAACTCAAAAAATATGTGGCCTAACACATCTACAGGACACAGTGTGGGAAATTACTATCATATTAACAGAGTCCAATTACACATTCAGTGCATTTCTGCTTGGTCAAGCCAAATTGTACTTTATTTCTGTTGAAATTACACAGAAATTCAGCCGAAACCGGTTTGGCTCAGTGGTAGAGCTTTGGTCTACGGACTGAAAGGTCCCAGGTTCGATTCCGATCAAGGGCATGTACATTGGTTGCCGGCACATCCACGGTAGGGGGTGTGCAAGAGGCAGCTGGTCGATGTTTCTCTCTCATCCCTTCCTCTCTGTAAAAAATCGATAAAATATATTAAAAAAAAAAAAAAGAAATTACACAGAAATTCAAATGCTACATTGGAGCTACCTAAATGCTGCTGCTGCTTTTTCTTGTTTGTTTATTTATTTGTTTATTTATCTATTCATTCATTTATTTATTTTTGATAATTCTCACCTGAGGATAGTGTTCCATTGATTTTTAGAGAGTGGAAGAGAGGGGAAGAGAAACATTGATGTGAGAGACGCACATCCACTGGTTGCTTCCTGCATGGGGCCTGACCAGGGCCCAAGCTGGGGAAGAGCCTGCAACCAAGGTATGTGCCCCTGACTGGAATCGAACTTGAAACCCTTTGGTCCACAGGCTTATGCTCTATCCACTTAGCCAAACTGGCTAGGGCCCTTAATTTAAAAGAAATTGACATTAGAGCCCTAGCTGATTTGATTCAGTGGGTAAAGCACTGGCCCAGGGAGTGAAGAGTCCAGGGTTTGATTCTAGTCAAGGAGAGGAGAAGAGAGAGGAGAAGAGAGGAAAAGGTTTTCTTCATGCATCAGAAAGGGGGCTCGCAACACATACAAGGGGCTCTGCCAGTACCTTGAATTTAAATTTTCTAGCCTCAAGAACTATGAGAAATAAAATTATGTTATTTATAAGCCACCCAGTCTATAATATTCTGTTACAGCAGCCTGAATGGATTAAGACAGTGAACTAAGCGCTCAATAAACGTTAACTAAATGTTTCATGTGCATTATATTGCTATTTGGTCATTACCACAATTCTATGATGTGAGGGCTATTAAAATTCCCATCTAACGAATACTCAGATGTGTGTCAATATTAATGTACCCAGTGGATGGCGAAGTTGGAATTTGAACTGAGGCCATCTGGCTATTCATAGATCAGACAAAGGAAGTGTGGCCTTCTACATTAGACATTGGCCCCAAGATGACACACCTCTGAGTGTTCCACAGCAGTGGCACACACTTCTGCACAAACTGGTGTCACAGTTGCTGCTCAGCAGATTGGAAATGACTGGAGTCATATTTAATAATCACAGTGAGCAGGAGTAGGAGGAAAAATCACTTCAAGAATAGACCAAGTTGCTTGTGGAAAATTGTCTCTGGTCCCTCCTAGAACAACTCTGGGGGAATATGAAAAAATTTGGAGTTCCCACAAAATAAAAGGAGATCTGGGGAAACGCAAATTTGTAGTTGCCTTTGTCCATAGTTTTACCCTCGGTGTGGCTTACTTAAATGTAAATATTGTACATATGCATTCCTGATATACTTGAGAACCAAGATGTTTAGACTACATATGACCACAAAGATTTGGGTAAGAAAGTTTCTACAGAATGAAATCTCACAGGGTGAGCTGATCATAACTCCCTCACTGGGCAGGTCATGGCGGATAGTCACACCCCAGGCATATAATGTTTTTGGGAAAAGGTTTTTCTTTGCCTTAAGCAAGCCCTGTCCATTGTTCTTGTGCATCTAGGTTAATACACCTTTGAAATGCCAGAGCAGTGGTCGGCAAACTCATTAGCCAACAGAGGCAAATATCAACAGTACAATGATTGAAATTTCTTTTAAGAGCCAAATTTTTTAAACTTAAACTTCCTCTAACGCCGCTTCTTCAAAATAGACTCACCCAGGCTTTGGTATTTTGTGGAAGAGCCACACTCAAGGGGCCAAAGAGCCGCATGTGGCTTGCGACCCGCAGTTTGCCGACCACTGTGCCAGAGCAATCCTCTTTTTCAGACTCCTTGGAAACAACTATCCACAAGGGAGAACATACTCTTATCAACTATTCTGTAGTCCAGTTCCTACCTTGCTTTCTCCCACCTTCATGTAATCCTCCTTATGTTCTCTTTAGAAAAAAAAAATATATTTTATTGATTTTTTTTACAGAGAGGAAGGGAAAAGAATAAAGAGTTAGAAACATCAATCAGTTGCTTCCTGCACACCCCCTATTGGGGATGTGCCCACAACCAAAGTGCATGTCCTTGACTGGAATTGAACCTAGGACCTTTCAGTCCGCAGGCCAACACTCTATCCACTGAGCCAAACCGGTTAGGGCACGTTCTCTTCTTCTTAATTCCAAATTCATGAGATAAATTGCAGCTGTCACTTTTCAAAGCATTTGAGATCTTGCTTCCTAGCAATTGTCATCAATTTGGCACAAATATACACTTATAAAAATTTACTACAGGTTTGGACATTTATTATGGTGACAAAGGTATTAACTCTCAACCCCTGCTGAGTAGGGTTTTAGAAAGACCTATATTTGGCCCTCACGAGGTTGTTTATCGCATCTGGTCCTGATGTTAGCTATGACTTTTTTTTTTTTTTGGTCTGGTTTCACCACTTTTCTTGGTATAAAGCTAAAGCAAAACTCATGTCTAGATTTTATCTCTAGTTTGCCCTGGATGCTGTCTCTGTGGTCAACAGACCCTATGCTTTGTTCCTAAGATTATCTGATGGTGGTCAGAACCTTATTGTCTCGATTGCTCATGCAAGGGAGAAGCAGGCAGGTGAGTCAGGGTGCTGGATGAGGCCAGTGTGTATCAAAAGGGAAGAATGGAGAAATGGTCATGAAAGACTGTCATTCCCCCCACTCCCATATGCCAAGGTTTTGGGTTGATTTCCAGTCAGGGCACATACAAGAAGCAAAATGCAGGAATAAGTGAAACAGCAAATTGAGTCCTCCCCTCCCACTTTGTTCTCTCTCCTCCTCCTCCTCCTCCTCTAAAAAAAAAAAAAATAAAATAAAAAAAAATAAAAAAATCCTCAGCTGAAAGTAAGATAAACTGCTCTGACTTGTTCTCTTAATTGTTCTGGCTCTGAATCACCTGCTGATCCTCGTACCAGCCTCTTCCTAGCTGTACCGGCTGGGAACTTCCTGGTGTGGGGCTAAATATCGAAACTGTACAAAAGTCTCAGTCTACAACTGTTCAAAGTTCATTCTGAAACGCTCAGATGCTTCATCTGCACCAGGCTAATGCTTCTAGACGGCTGCTTCTTTTTTGCCTCCGTCAGCTCTGTGAACGTGGTGTGATTCTCTTTTTTGTAAAATATGCCCGGGACCTGACTACTTACCGTGACCTAATCAGTTAAAAATGTGTGCTCAGATCACCCTGTGAAGTTACTTTCTATAGAACCCCTTTTTGGTCTACACCCCCAACCTCTGACAACCACCAGCCAGATATATATCTGTAATAGCAGGTGTTTTTTTTAAGGAGAATAGAAACAAGATGGTACCTCCATAGCTTGTGGCTGTATCTTAATTCTATATATATTTTTTGCATGGACTTCAGGCAAATAGCTCCTGCAATAGATATGCTAACCATTACAGGAATTCTGCTTGAGGCTTGAGTTTTTTTTTGTAAGAACAGCCTCTCGCTAGGGGTTGCCTCTCCAGAGAAGGTGGGGAAATGTGTACAAAATAAAGATTGTTTATAAAAGATTTGCAGGAGCTTCAAGACCAGACTCAATCAGCAGGGGTCAAGGGCTGACCAGGAATGCAGAGATTTAGAAATGCTGTGCTCTTCTAGCATGCCTGTGGGCACCCAGATGTCTGTGATGGTCAATCACTGCTTGCCCCACCCATTCTCCCTTCTCTTTACATAAAAGAAGCCTGAATTCTAAGCTCTCTTAAGAGCCACTATCTTCTCAGCCTGGTGCCTTTTAAATCAATAAGTCTTTCCTTACTCTGAACTCTGACATTTTGAGTATTGGCCTTTTGAAGCATTGGGCACATGAACTCTTGAACTGGTAGGTAATATGCTGAGATTTTAATTTTTCTTTCTTTCTGTTTTTGTTTGTTAGTTAACCCTCACCCGAGTATTTTTTCTCATTGATTTTTAGAGAGAGTGGAAGGGAGGGGGAGGAGACAAAGAGAGAGAAACATCAATGTGAGAGAGACACATTGATTGGTTGCCTCCCACACGTGCCTCGACCAGGGCCAGGGATTGAGCCTGCAACCAAGGTATGTGCTCTTGACCAGAACTGAACTGGAACACTTCAGTCCTCTGACCGACGTTCTAACCGCTGAGCTAAACCAGCTAGTGCACACTGAGATTTTAATAAGGCATGTCCAGTGTGGTCAGAGCACCAGGCTCTACAGAGGCCAGGCAGTGTCCAGCAGTCGAGTCCTTGGTGTGAATGGCCTGGGCTGGGTGCCTGACAGCAGCTCCATCTCCTCCTGTTGCTTAATGTCCTGTTGTAGGGTCTGCTCAGCCTCTGACTTTTCCTTTCAGGCTTTGAATTTCAGCTCAGGAACTCCAGCTGGTTTTGACACCCACTTGCCAATGTCAGCTCAGTTTTCACCCCACCAGGAATTTACTATTCAGCAACCCAACCCTGCTTCCTCCAGCCCAAGTACTGACCTAGTAAAGGCATGCTAGACCTCAGTGCTTATCTGTAAACCGGAGAGGCTGAATTAGGTAATCTCAAAAGTATTTTACAGCCCTAAAGTTGTTACTCTCAGTTTAAGGCAAACAAAACAGTGATCCTGTTGTAATTGGCTAGAGAAGTTTCTCTATAGAAAGAGATTCTTACACTGGTATTTGTTATATATACAGTGTGTCCTCCAAAAATGTATACACACTTTAACAGCTGATAGCTCAATTTTGAAAATGAAATGTATTTTAATAAACACTGCCTTTATGATTATTCAAAGTGTATGTATATATATTTTTGGGACACCCTGTATATATATATTTTTAATCCTCACCTGAGGATTTTTTAAAAAAGTTGATATTAAAGCGAGAGGAAGGGAGAGGGAGAGAGAGAACCATTAATCAGTTACTTCACCAATAGGGGTCCACCTGGGTATGTGCCCTGAGTGGGAATCGAACCTATGAATTATTAGTATATGATATGATGCTCCAACCAACTGAGCCACATTGGCCAGGGTGCGTTAGTCATATTTTGATATAAATACAAATGCTAAAAGTTTTATGTTTGCTTTGAAAGTTCAGTCAATGATCAGCAAAAGGTTAAAAATCGTCTGTTAGTACAAAGAATTTCATATCCTGAAAATTAATCCTGAAAAAATAGAAGGTCTCCTTGGGGCTTTTGGATGGACTGTGTTGTCTTTTCATAAAACGGTTTTGACTTACACTCTAATACAGTCTCAGTTCAGGTGAAGGCAAGTAGCTGGCTATTTGATAGGGCTATTTGCATTTCAAAGCTAATCAGTATTAAATAATCAGCTGGTAAAAGAAGAGTAAGAGGGTCATTGTGTGTATTTTATTATTGTGTAAACTCAGGAACACAAACTGGGAGGCTGAGAGAACTCAAATTCCAACAGATAAGAAGGGAGCTGATGTAAAAGGTCTCTTACAGTGAGTCACTCATTTCCTGGAGAGAGAGAGACAGAGACAGAGACAGAGACAGAGAGACAGAGACAAGCCCCTTTTCCCAGAGTCAAGTGATTTATGGTTTATTAGGAAACAAAAACAAAATGTGGTGAGAATTACTGTATTTATTTCCAATACAGACCTTATACTTAAGGTAAAAGTATCTTTTAAATCTTTAGCTTTCATTTCTCTATAACCAGATGGTTACTTTTCAGGATCTTTGATAGTTTAAATTAATAATTATAATGTTTCCTTGACCAATTCGGATCCAGGTTGATTGTAGCCCTAATTCAGTGATTCTTAACCCCACCCAGCATATTAGAATCATCAAGGGAAAAGAAAAATATTGATGCTGGTTCCCACCCCAGAGAATTGATATAATTGGTTTGGGGTGGGATCTGGACATCAGTATTTTTTAAAAGTTCTCAGGTGATTGTCTTGGGTTGAAGGTTGTGGATAAAAAGGGGGCTTCTATGGAAAGACACCTCACAGGTGATCTGATCATAAATTTCTAACCAGGAAGGTTACATTCGGTAGCCAAGCCCCAAGGATATAACTTCTTTAGTAAAAGGTTTATCTTTGCTTTGCCCAAGCCCTTCCATAGTTTCTGTGCACCTGGATTATTACACTTATGAAATGCCCCCTGGCAGACCCTACCCTTAAAAGAGCACATTCTGCCCAGCTGGTGTGGCTCAGTGGTTGAGTGTTGACCTATGAATCAGGAGGTCATGGTTTGATATGGCCAGATTGTGGGCTTGATCCCCAATAGGGGGCATGCAGGAGGCAGCAGATCTCTCTCATCATTTAATGGAGTCCGCAGACAGGAACGAAATGGGAAAGAGAATCAGCAAGAAGGTAGGTTAGGGCAGGTTTTTGTAGACCTGAACTAATACATTTCAGATGGCACCCTGTATGAAACAGGAGGAATGCATGAGACCACGCTTAGGAAACACCACTCTGAGCATCTTACCTCCAAATCCCAGGATTTGCATTCCGCAGCCAGACTTCTACTCTTAAGTTTCTCAAGTCTCTCTTCATTTCTTAATCTTGTTTTCCCATTCCTCTGACATCCCCACGTGGTCACTATACACACTTTCAAATCCCCCAGTTGGAGTTAATCTTCTCATATTCTCAATGCTCTTCCTTTAATCCTGGGTGATAGCCCTTGTGTGTTTGCCTTTTGAATAGACCTGGGTCCCAGGCACCAGACTGTAGAGAGAGCTCAGAGAATGCCATGTCTATCTCTGTACCTCCTTCCAGTGCCCAGCACAGCCTAGTTTTTGAATGAAGATTATTTGAAATAGGGATTTCTTATTAAAAACCAGCAAAAATGCCAACTGCGGTTTTCCTCTTACAAGCTGACATTAATACACATTACAAGTTGGCCCAACATAAAAAGCTGCTTAATGGATGGTAAAAGGCACTGTTGTATAAATTCCTTTGCTTGAAGAATTTTTTTCTACCTGAATCACAAGGTGTTTTGATCCAGCTAACATAAGTAGTTATGTCAAGTCTTAGAAATGTTTGACAGAGGTGCAAAAGAATTATGACTAAGGTCAGTTACTATTAGGAAACAAGTTTGCTGACGGAAAGAACATTTTTACAAATGATAATAAATAAACCTCTTAAGGTCAGATTTTATGGCCTTCCTGGACAAGCAATTTTTCTGTCTTTGCTTGGTTAAAAAAACTAGATGGAATGGTCATGGTAGTCAAACTTGACTTTCTGTCATTTATGAGGGTCATGTCATCAGCTGCATTGGGTGTAGGGCTGGATTTTATTTCATTGGCTGATAAGAGTTAACATTTGAAAAGACGGGGACTTTATATGAAAGCAAGCATTTTTTTGCCTGGTTCACAGTTGGTTCCGAAACTGCCTGTTTTGGGCTTACGCTGATTACTAAGAGCACTTTCATGCAGGGATAGAGAGAATCTGGACATTGAGAAAGCCACCAGCTGGAGACCAAGACACATGAACCTGGTCTATTTATTAATGAATAACCAGCAGGTATGAGTGACTAACACAATGATTTACTTATTTTGAAAAGAATTTATTGATTACTCCCAGAGGGCCTGGGCTAGGTGATGACTTTTTTTTTTTAATTTTTTTTTTTTTAATCTCCTTTGGTAAATATACAACTTCCGGGATATGCTTCCCCTGCCCCACAATTTACTCTAGAGAAAATAATGAAGTTGGAGAACATGGCATCCCTGCTCACCATAGAAGGTATTCCATAATGATTCATTCATCCATCCATTCATTCGTTTGTTTGTTTATTTAATCTTCACCTGGGGATATTTTTTCCATTGATATTTAGACAGAGTGGAAGAAAGGGAGGAAGGGAGAGGGAGAGTGAAAGAGAGTGAGAGAGAAAGAGACAGAGAGAGAGAGAGAGAGAGAGAGAGAGAGAGAGAGAGAGAGAGAGAGAGATAAATTGGTTTCCTCCTGCACATGCCTGGCCCGAAATTGCACCTGCAACCCAGGTATGTGCCCGAGACCAGAAGTCAAACCTAAGACCCTTCCGTGTCTGGGTGGATACTCTAACCACTGATCAACACCAGCCAGGGCCCCATAATGCTTCTTCCATGAAGGCATGAAGGTGTCAAAGGGGTCATTTCAGAATGCTAAGGCAGAAGACAGTTTGACTGAAACCATTTTTGGAAATAGGGTCATTATTATAATAATAGTCTAAACAGGGTGACCCATAAATAAAAGTGACAGGGCCACGTTAGCCATCCTACAGTTAAGAAAATGTACCTCCCCAGGAAGATCAGTTAAAAAAGCATAATTCCGCATAGAATCACTTGCAGGTATGTTTCCTGATGGACATAGCAGGGACAAATTAAACATCAATATGAAATTTAGGGACTTATGTCTGAATATCGATGCTCTCCTTCCTATGCGGCCCTTCTCCACTTTCCTAGCCCAGGGGCGCAGGAGCGGGCCTTTAGTTTGCTATTTTTAATACTCAGACATGAGAGAGCTGATGGGTAGACACAATTTGCTTGCCAGCAGTTGGATTCGAGGAGGTCCAGGCGTTGAGCCAGATTCTGGAGTGAGGCAGAAATGGAGAGTAGGCAGGAAAGCTCGCAGGCTTTTCAGAGTAGGACAGAGAGAATGCAGACGTAAAGCTTGGGTTTAATTCGAATAGTAATTTAGAGTAAGTGTTGATTTAGGAAGATCTGAAAGATATAGAATTAATGGGAAGGTTAATGATGGGCCTGGTGAAGTGAGAGAATGAGGGCAGATTATGGAATATGCTTAGCTCCCAATCATTATGTATTTTAATACTTAGGTGGGGAAAAGAGGCAGCTAAAAATAAATGGTGGTACATTTTTAAACAGAAGATGTCTGCCTTTGCCTGCATTTCTAACCTTATTTCATGAACCCGGGTTTGAAAGTTGAGCCGTACTAATAAGCAGCAAGGCAGAAAGACTGTATAAATTCTTTAGTGTGTGAGTAGGGATGTAATAATTGAGACTAGAGAATTGTTATTTGTGATATTTACTTAAATATTTGGCTCCTTCTTCTACATATAATTTAGGCAGAAATGACAGGCAACATAGGACAACTGATGCCACACTCCCATATCCAGCTGTCTCCCATGTTTACAACCCAGATGGGAAAATAGAATAAACCCTCGTTTCTATGCATATAAGCAGGTGTTATAAGATTCATGCATTAAGTCATTTCAGTACTTTTCAACCGTGAAGAAACTGCTCAGGCTCTTACTCATTATTTATTTATGTTAATTTTAGAGATGGTTATAGTAAGCTGGGTTATCTGGGTTTATCTAGCCCACAGAAGACCAGAGTTACACATTTCCTTGGCGTTAGCAGTTACAAAAGGGCTTTCACATCTGTGATGAGCTGCTCGCAGCAGACATAGCAATAACATAGAGAAGTGGCAGTTGACTGCCTGACAGCCCCAAGAAGTCATATGACTTCTAAATAGCAGATACAAACACCACAAGACTATACTGTTCCACAGCCGTGGTTAGAGGGAGAAAGAAGGCATGTGTGGCTCTTCCCAGGAGGCAGTGTCACAGGTCAGACTCAGAATCCCAAATAAGCACAGAGGCCGTCCAGTCCAGCCTCCCAGTCAGCACATCTGCAGTCTTCCTCCGAGGCAGGTGGACAGCCTCTGCCTATGTGCTGTCAGTGATGGGATTCCATCCAGTTGATCAAAAAACTGCTCATGAGGAATTTTATGAGTTAACGTGGCTGGATCATGATGCTCAGCTATGTGGTTAGACATTGTTCTGGGTGTTTCTGTCAGGGTGTTTTAGAATCAACTAAAATTTATTTATTTTATTTTATTTGAATGAACTCACTCTTAAATGGGTAAACTTTGAGTAAAGCAGATTGCCCTCTGTAATATGGGTGGGCCCCATCTAATCAGCTGAAAGTCTGAATAGAACCAAAGACTGATCTCTAAACAAGAGAGAATTCTGCAGCAGGTGGCTTTCAGACTTGAACTGAAGACAGTCTTATCTTTTCTCTAAGTCTGTAGCATACTGGCCTACCCAGCTGATTTTGGACTTGCCAGCCTCCATAACCATACAAGCCAACTATTTAAAATATCTATCTAGCCAAAACAGGTTTGGCTCAGTGGATAGAGCATTGGTCTGCCGACTGAAGGGTCCTGGGTTCGGTTCTGATTAAGGGCATGTACATTGGTTGCAGGCACATCCCCAGTGGAGTGTGTGCAGGAGGCAACTGGTTGATGTTTCTCTCTCATAGATGTTTCTAGTTCTCTATCCCTCTCCCTTCCTCTCTGTGAAAAATCAATAAAATATATTAAAAAATAAAATATCTATCTATTTGTTCTATTTCTCTGAATAATTCTGAATCAGAAACTTTTTTACAAATTAGAATACAACACATTGCATAACTCTGATTGTGTCATTACTTTGTTAAAAATTCTTCCTGTTCCCGTGCTTTTCTGCCAATAAATATTAATTGACCTTCTCCATTGACCTTCCTCATTGCCATTCCTCACTTAAATTTTTAACATTCTAAGTTTGCAAGATTAAACCCGAGTTTAGTAATTGCTAAGGGTTCCATATGAGGAAACCAAAGAGAACTCGAAACTCATTATTAGATACCACTTAGAGTAGATGGTAGATATGGGGAGTTAGAAAGTCTTTCTGACTTGTATCTTCTCATGGGCTTACCGTTAAGATGATGGGAAGTCACAGTTGGGTGAAGTATGTGGCTGACATATAAATTGGATCTAAAATGGGACTGTATCTCTGAGATCTGAGTTTGTGAAACACATGGCTCAATAACATATAATACAGAGATTTGAACAGTTCAACCAACTCACAGTTTTCCACAATTAGAACCTGGATGAATAATATCTACAGGTAATTTCTGAGGCTCAATCATTACCTGTCCTTCATCCAAATTGCCAGAATATCTACCAAAGCTACTAACAGGAAACAGTTGAGATGGTTGGAAGATTTACTTCCTCTTCCTGTCCATATCACTGGGGCTTGATTCTAGAGGAGCTAGATATGGAAAGGGTCTTCACTGCCTAAACACGGACCAATCAGCCTTTGAAATGACTAGAAGTTACTCTAACCTGGTGAAAATGAAGGTTACCACTTGTCTGTGATGAGTGTAACCTGTTTGCTAATAGTAGTCCTTACTTTACCATATTAAGCATTTTATTTTTCTATTTGTCACTCTATTATACCTAGATGCCGCTCAGTGTTAACATCAGTTTAGGGCACATGATAGGAACCCCGTGGCAGTTCTGCCCTTGTTATTCTTCCTGTACTATAGCCACATTTTTAAAGAGTTTCCTGATAGTAACACTATTTGGGGCCTTTTATCATGTGTCCTTAGGCATAAAATTCAACTTGAAATGAAAAATGGAATTTTATGTGCATGTGTGTGTATAAAAGCTGGCAATTGAGATAAATGTTCTAAAAATGTGTATGAAACTTTATTCAGAGTTGTGTTAGTTGTTATTTGCTCAGGCTCATAAACTGAAAGACTATGAGTGTGGACTGAAAGATGACATATTTAAAGAAGTTGAGAAATAGTTTAAAATGATGACTACATGAAAAAGTCAGACAATACTTGCCAGCAGTTTTTGTTTTTGTTTTGTTTTGTTTTGTTTTTTTAGTGGAAAGGAACTGTAATTTTTGTATCTTGAAAAGACATTGCCTATTACTCTCATTTCAAGAGACAAATTAGACTTTATAAACATCACACTTTATACTGTTTACAAATGTGAAAGCTGGAAAATGTCTTATAAAAACATGCTTAAACTTTGCAGCCCCTTTGGGCAAGCAGTTTTTATCCTGAATAAGACTGTTTCTTTGAGTCTTGAATCTTAAAGACCATCTGGAGGGAGGATGAAGAGATTGGAGCTATTGTGGAAAAACAAAACAACAACAAACTCTTCCTTTCCCTGTGCTTCTCTGCCAATAAATATTAATTGACCTTCTCCATTGACCTTCCTCATTGTCATTGCCCACTTAACTTTTTAAACATTCTAAGTTTGCAAGATTAAATCAGAAAAATTTGACCTTTAGCACCAATGTAATTTATGTTTTCAATTCCTGCGAACCTGGGAGTCTCCTTTTATTTCTCTTTCTCAGGGATAAAACTTACAGAAAGCTGTAAATACATGCTTACTACCAGCATAAAATTTACGTACACATAGGCAATTACAAATATATAGTCCAGCTTTGTCGGATTTAGAAATACATCTCATGTTTATGTAATCTTGCCTTAGCTTGTCTTGACTAATCCTTAGTTCTGTTTGTCCAGCCAAGTTATTTCCTGTACAGATCCTGCCTTTGCCTGGCAATTGGATTTTATTTTTACTTTTTGCTTTACATCACTCCTCACTGTGTTTGTTTTGAAGCGATGCCACACTCAGTTTGTGGTTGCTTTAGTGACTCTCACTAGTAGTGGTCATTTACGTGAGGTGGTTCTTCCGGATCTACTGATTTCCTTGATCATTCCTTCTGTAATGAATCACAGTTTCTTTGGGCTTTACAGGATTTGTCTCATCAACTTAACAGAAGTAATTTGTTTTTAATGAAGTCTGGTTTAACAGAAAGAGAACTGCATTGAGTGTTGGGGAATCTTGGTTATTCTCAGTGTGTCCCCTACAAACCCACCCGAGTGACTTTACCTATCATATTAACTTCATCACCAAAAG
Organism: Pipistrellus kuhlii; assembly: GCF_014108245.1. Classification (NCBI taxonomy): domain Eukaryota; kingdom Metazoa; phylum Chordata; class Mammalia; order Chiroptera; family Vespertilionidae; genus Pipistrellus; species Pipistrellus kuhlii. The sequence continues at coordinate 12,733,282 of NW_023425515.1, forward strand.
GAAGGAGAAGGATTTTATCGTGGTTTTTTATTCTGAGTTCATAGTAAAAGCATCTGAAGAACTTTAAAGACTACTACCTCTTGGCCATAGCAGACAAGCTAAATCAGATTCCCTTGAGTTATGACCTGGGCATTGGCATTTTTCAAAAGCTCAACCAGGGTTAGAAACCACTGGGTGAATCATTTATGTAGGCCTTTCCAAGTTTCTGATTCCCTTATTTTTTTCCTCTTATACTTCCTGACTTGAATTTCTTCTATCTAATCTTTATTTTTATTTTTTTTATTGATTTCAGAGGGGAAAGGAGAGAGAGAGAGAGAGACAGAAATCTCAGTGCTGAGAGAGAATCATCGATTAGTTGCTTCCTGCACACCGCACACTGGGGATCAAGCCCACAACCCGGGCATGTGCCCTGATTGGGAATTGAACCATGACCTCCTGGCTCATAGGTCTATACTCAACCTCTGAGCCACTTGGCCAGACTCATATTTTTCTTTTGAAACATTTGCTGCTTGTTCTGCTCTCTCTACAGATAGGTTAATTCCTACATCTTTATCCTGCCATCCCTGCCATCCATTTAATTTTGGGCACCAGGAACCTAAACAACAGTTGTAGTCTGGAGAGGTGGGAGAAGTCCCTTTCCCTTGGACTGGTACATTTTTTGGATGTTGCTTTTTCTACCTTTGGGGGAAAGTTTCAAAAATCTTTTTAAGAATTTCCTGGGGAGGGGAAAGTCATCTGACATGAATTTCTCTAGGTTTCTTTGAACATGATGCTTAAAATTATAGAACTAGGTGCAGAATACTACGAAAGCTACTGGTTAAGTTGAAGAAAGTTATGGTAGAACTAAGGTCATTTGAGAGCATCAGCCTTAATGTGGGAGGAGAGGAGAGGAATTGTAATGCCATACTAGGATAAGTTTAAACGTTTGGCTTCTGCTGTTCATTAATGAATGATGTCCAACGTTTGACTTGTCTGTAGTGTGGATATAAGAAGTAGGAGATAATGAAAGAGAAAATAATCCTATATAATAAAACCTTAATATGCAAAATGACCAAACAACAGAACAACCATTCACTATGATGCACACTGACCACCAGGGGGCAGACGCTCAATGCAGGAGCTGTTCCCTGGTGGTCAGTGTGCTTCCACGGGGGAGCATCGCTCAGCCAGAAGCTGGGCTCATGGCTGGCGAGTGCAGCGGTGGTGGTGGGACCCTCTCCCGCCTCCGCTGCAGGCAGGGGTAAGGAGTGAGGAGTCCTGACTGTGAGAGCCCTGGACTGTGAGAACCTTGAACTGTGAGAGGGATGTCTGACTGCAGGCAGACATCCCCTGAGAGGTCCTGGATTGCAAGAGGGTGTAGGCCGGGCTGAGGCCTCCCCTCACCCCCAGTGCATGAATCTGTGCACTGGGCCTCTAGTTTAAATATAAAAGATAAAATAAGAAAACTATAACTGTTACATTTTACTGAATTAAAAACTTTGAATCATGGAAAAGAAAGAAAGGAAGGAAGGAAGGAAGGACGGAAGGACGGAAGGAAGGAAGGAAAGAAGGGAGGGAGGAAGGAAGGATGGAAGGAAGAAAGCTTCAGCCTCAGAGCGTAACGTTTAGTCTGTGGATTTAAGATAAAAATAGGTGTGAGGCCTGGCCTCCCAACAGCTCATTTGGCTAGAGTATCACCAGACATGGAACAACAAATCGATGTTTCTCTCTCTCTCCCTCCATCCCTTAGATAAATAATTTTTTAAAAATAGGTATGAATAAAATGACTAAGAATGAAATAGGGAAGAATGCTCTTTCTGCCCATCTCCGAGCCACAAGGTTATCTATTGTAGCTAGAGCTATTTTTACTTATGTATTTATCATTCTTGATCATAAACCACTAATTTATATCACGAATATCTCTAAGGACCTAAAATCACTTCATATAGTTTTTAATTAATCTTAAGATCTGGCTAAGGTGACTAAAAGGCCCATGATTATAGGAGCATAGATGTAAGTTGGTGGTGTTCATGTGCCCTGCTTCCAAATTTACTAGGGCTGAGTGCTGCAATGATGAGGATCTTAGTTAATATTTTGGGTCAGGGGCTGTGAGAGCTTAGAAGCCATGGTTTCGGGAAAGGGTGGTGGTTTTATAGGAGAGGAAGCACTTGTTCTAAGTGCTGACCAGCTACATCAGGCAAATCCTCCCAAATGGAAAAGGAGGGGCTGCTTAGGAAGATGGCTATCTCGGCAGCTTCTGACTCAGGCTTCTCTCAGGGAAAACCCTCAGTCCTCCACTGTCGTCCATATAACATTCTATCAGAAGTGGACACCTTGGTTCTGATTAACAGCTAATACTGTTGACAGATGTGCCTGTTAGAATAAGGTGACCAGATTTTAACATTGGTAAAGCGGGACACCATTGATGGGTGTGTTTGTGTGTGTCTTGATTTAAAATTTGATCTATATGGAGCAACAAAAATTTTCATAGAACGCAAAAATAGTATTGTAATATATTTAAAAAAATTTCAACATAAGTACAATTTACAAATATAATAAATAAATAAAAATTATGTATAGTTGTGTCACTTTCAAAGCCGGTGCTAGTCTTTTTGCTGCCACTATAAAATATAAATAATATAAGTACTGCCTGCTAAATTCAAGAAAATTTATGTATTTATGAAATAAATAAATAAATTACTTACCTAAATTATCTGAATAGCTGATTTGTAATGACATCACTTGTTTAACTAGCTTACTAGTACGCAGTACGATGTGTATTGTCTGAGAGACAGGTACAAAGTGTTTTCGTCTTTGCCAATCCCCAAAAATGCCATTGTTCATTAAGTCCAAACAATCGTGGTCAAATTCTAACAACTGATCAATAATGTAAACTTTGATAAGCAGTTCTCCACAATCAGTTCTCAACAATTATTTGTTATTATTAAAGTTTAACATTATAAAATTAACAAAAATAATATAAAACTCATATCCTGGCTAAATAGCCACATGGCCGCTGAAAACCGTATATTCCCTTCCCGTTCACCTGCCATTCCCTAGCTTATCGTGCATTCTTTCCAAAATCGGGACTTTTTTAAAACGCAGGGGAACTCAGGACAAATTGTTAAAAATAAGGACTGTCCTGCCAAAAGCGGGACATCTGGTCACCTTAGGTTAGAACCAACTATAAATAAATGTGGGCTATAAAGTGTAGTGTGTTTCTCTAACTTCCTGCTTTTCCTAAGAAGAAATAATAGATATTTAAAAAATATACCAATTAGAAACTCAAACCATCAGTATAAACTTCTTTGACATTAAATTTATATACATGTGTGTATATAGCTACACTAATAAAAGAGAAACATGCAAATTGACCATCCCCCTACTACACCCACCAACCAATCAGAGCGAGCATGCAAATTAACCCAACAAAGATGGGGGTTAATTTGCATACATAGTCATGGAGTGAAAACTGAAGGCATTGTAGAAGGAAGCCAAGTGCTGCAGAAGGGAGTGAAGCTGCAGAGAAGCAAGCGGGGTGGTGGAGAAGGGAGGGAAGCAGGTGGAAGCAGGTGGGGCAGCACAGAACCCCTATTCCTCCAGCTGCAGGAAGCCCTATTCTTGCAGGAATCTTTCTGCAACAGGCCTCTAATATATATATATATATATATATATATATATATATATATACATAAATATATATATATATATATATATATATATATATATATATATATAATATCAAAGCCAGCATAATTTTTTTGTTGACATTATTACAGGTATTCCTCCTCTTTCCCCAGCATAATTTTTAATGAAAGCTTTTGAACTTTTTGTGTTGAAAGACAAAGAACCTCATCACCACCACTAGTACTCCTCGTTTAGAAATATTGACCAATGTAATTAGACCTGGGAAAGTAATAAGGCATAAATATTTGAAAGGAGACACACTTTTCATTATTTGCAGATGATAATAATATATTCTGAAAAGCAAAAGTAAAAAATGTTATTAGAAACAATGAGAAATTAGTAAGGTGGTTCATTACATACACACACACAAAAGTATTTATTCATTTACAGCTAAGTATTAATCATGTTTTTCTTTTTAAAAATCTCCAAATTGATAGTTTTCCTTTACGTAAAGAATAGCTGATTGCCCTGGCCAGTTTGGTTCAGTGGATAGAGCATTTGCCTGTGGACTGAAAGTCCCAGGTTCAATTACGGTCAGCGGCACAGGCCCTGGTTTTGGGCTCGATTCCCAGTGGGAGGTGTGCAGGAGGCAGCCAATCAGTGATTCTCTCTCATCATTGATGTTTCTATCTGTCTTTTCCTCCCCCTTTCTTTTTTAAATCAATAAAAATATATTTTAAAAAAGAATAGTTAAATAATATTGTGGGGCAAAATTACTGATTACAGTAGCAGTCAAGGGAAAAAAAAAGATACTCAAAATAAAATTGACAAGAAATGGGTAGAAATTAGGTGAAGAAAATTAATGCTCTCCAGAGATTTAACGTAAAAAGATCAGAAGAAATACTCTGATGAAGTGCTTGAGTTAGGCATCATATCCCAAGGGCATGTTCAAAATCAGTCAAGATGATCACTAACTATCTTCTAAGGAGGGCAATTTTTGGTAACTAGAAGGTCCTTTGTTTGGTTGAACATCAAGACACGGTTGAGAAAGCAAGTTGAAGAACTGGATTGTTTGCAAACCACTCCCTATTTCAGCCCCAGATATACCTGATAATGAATAAGAACTGGCATGTCCAATAGGAATTTTTCTGTGAGGGTGTGTTTTGCAAAACCTGTTCTCCATATTTCCTATAAAAACTCCAGTTACAGTAATTAGGATATTTGCTTGAGAATTTTTTTTTTAAGGGCATCAAAGACATGGGAAATTCACATATCATGGTAGTCTGAGCATGGAATAAACACAAAGACAACTATGTGAACACCATGCCACCTCTCCCCGAAACCAAGGGACATCTGAAATCTGGGTTACCTTGGAAAAATCTTTGCAATATTTTATTTTTATTATTTTTAAATATTTATTGTTGAAGGCATTACATATGTTCCCTTTTTCTCCCAATGACCCCTTCTAGCCCACCCCCACCCCAGGCCACCACCACCCTATTGTCTCTGTCCAAGGCTTATGCATATAGATATGCAATATTTTAGATGAAATTCTAATAACCTCTATAATAAAAGTGGTCTTATAATACAGTTAGGAAGAGACAAATCAAAAAGCAAAAGGGCAAAGGCAGTTAAAAAAAATAAAAGATACAAATGGTCAATAAGCATAAAGAAAGCACACAACTTTACTAATAATTAAGGTAAAGCACATTGGTGAGATATGAATTGGTAGTATTTTTCTACATGTTAATTTTGAATTTTATTTACTTACAAACTTAAATAAATAAAAGAAATCATTACTTTTCACCTATTAATCGTAATTCTGATAATTTACCCTAAAATCTAATCAGAAACATACACAAAAATGTATGTAGAATAATGTTTATTGTAGAATTGTTTATAAATATAAATGTTGGAAAGAACTTAATCAACCATAAGGTATTTGTTAAATATCTTATAGTATAACTACATTAAAGAATGCTATGCACCTATTAACAATGATGTGGTATACCAGCAATATATCTGACCTGGTGAAATTTTCATGATCTATTGTTAAAACAGGCAATTTATACAAAAAGATGTAATTTGTGATATTATTTACCTAAGAAACAGTTCTCTACATTTATATTAGAATCTTATGTATATATGTCTCTACACACAGTTTACTTGTTTAGAAGGTGGAGTTGTGGGGGGATCTTAATGATTTCTGTGTTTCTCTATGTTTCCTATTTTTATATGAAATAGGCATGACTAACTTAGATGATGATGATAATGAAAGATATATGGCCCCATCAGCTTTTTTACAATACAAGTATTTTACTATTCCTTGGAAAATGTTTGTGTTCTGACTTGACTCTAGTTTGTAACTTTGAACCCTGTTCATTTAAAATGAAGCAACAGCTCTCTCTTTCTCTCTCAGGGAGCTACATCTTTCCTTGTATACTTTGGCAAGAAAGAAGTGGAACAAGAGTGAGTTGGTGTCTTCTCAGCAGCCCCAGCAGTATTTACCGGTAAGAATATAACTGTATGGCACCTGTCCCAACATAGTCACACTATGCAATTTTACTGAACCGAGAACTTTCTGTGTGTGTGTGTAACATTCCAAGAAGTGAGCTAGTAAAACAATAAAGAAGTGCTGGATGAGAGCTCCTTGGAATGTGTTGTATACACTTTCAGACACAAGACCTGAAACCAAGCCAGCACAAGGATTGTGTGGACAACTGAACCATTTTTCTTGCTACTTTCTGTGTTTCTTACAAACCAAACCAACGTTTGCAGCTACTCTTGTGTTTAAATCCAAGTAAGCTACCTTCAAGTTACCGTTTAACGTGCCTGTTGAAAAGGCAGAATACATACTCTTGGGAACATGGGGATTGAGAAAGGCAGAACACTTGGGCCTGGTAGGCCAGTTCTCCAACCATGTAATGCAATGTTTTTAATGTTAGTGCATCTTTTTAAAAAATTACTTTTAAAATTGATTTCAGAGAGGAAAGGAGAAGGAAAGAGAGATAGAAACATCAATGATGAGAAAGAATAATTGATTGTCCCTTGCACATCCCCAACAAGGGATGGAGCCCACAACCTGGACATATGCCCTGACTGGGAATTGAACCGTGACCTCCTGGTTCATATAGGTCAATGCTCAACCACTGAGCCACACTAGTTGGGCCAATGCTAACACATCTTTTAACCTAAAAAGAAGTTATGGGGTAGCCTACAAAGAGAAATCACTCAAATCTTAAATGTAGGATACGGAGAAGGGGATAGAATCTTACCAGTGAAATATCTTAGCAGCATGTGGATTCTTTGAGGTATAATACTTTTAGTGTATAGTAGAATTTACACAATAAAAAAAGATATAATCTGCTGTAAATGTCTGTTCTCTCATGTGCCCAACTCTGTGCAGATGAGGGAATAAATGTGTGTTTGCTCCAATACCTATTCCTTTGAATCAGACTGTGTTTAGTAACATTAATCCTAAATGCTAATGAACCACACTCCTTTTCTGAATTGCTACTATATTATGAGGCTAAACCTTTATTTTAAATGTCTAAAGAAAGCTAGCTAATAAACTAGTTGAGTCAGCTCAGCAGGTCAAGTAATTTGCCCTCCTGAGTGGTTTCTAGGTTCAGGGTAGGATTTGTCGAGGGAATTATTGGGGAGGCAGGAATGGGTGATAAATTCCTTGTGCCTTTTACCTCCACTTAAAAAATGCTGCTCAATATTTTTCTGCAAATTTATATTGTTTTGTACTCCCCACTTCCTATAGAGGAAGGAAGAGTTAGAATTGGACAATGACAGTGGTTCAGTGGGCCATAGAGTCTTCTTCCTCTTGTGTTTCCAGAATTTGCATATAAGCAGGGCATAGAATTTACTACTCAGCACTTTAGTCAATGAGTCACCATTCTGTTTCATCTGTACATTTGTGTCAGCTGTAAGAAAACTGAATGAGATGAACAAGATGCATTGACTCCAAGCTGGATCTTCCCATTTTATGCACATTTTGAAGGCTATCCAAATGATGTTTAAAGATGCTTCTAGACCATTCCTTATGAAGACTCTTGCTCTCCACAACTACCTAAACTTATTTCATTACAATTTGCCAAAGATTGAGAGAAGGTATAACCAAGAATTAGGAAAATAGGTCTAAAATAAAAAAGGACATCAACAATAAAAAACATCAAATGCTGAATGGCTACCCACCCATTGGGGCTCAATGGATGAGTGTCGACCTATGAACCAGGAGGTCACAATTTGATTTCAGATCAGGGCTCGTGCCTGGGTTGCAGGTTCCATCACAAGTGGGGGGTGTGCAGGAGGCAGCCAATTGATGATTCTCATCTTTGATGTTTCTATCTCTCTCTCACTTCCTCTCTGAAATCATATATATATGAAATCATATATATGTGAAATCATATATATGTGAAATAATATATACTATGTGAAATAATATATATATGAAATTATATATGTGTGAAATTATATATGTGTGAAATAATATATACGTGAAATAATATATTGTGAAATTATATATATGTGAAATTATATATATAATTTTATATATATATATATATATATATATATATATATATATATATATTTTAATACTGAATGGCTATAATTGGTGGTCTAACCAGGAAGCAAAATGGCTCCAGAGTAGAACACAAGGGATAAAAATAGGGACATAGTTGGGTAGAACAGAAAAAAATACCATGTGCAGTCAAAAGAGAGCCACGTGACTATGGCTCTGAGTCCATTGTTTTGTAAAGTTGAGGGTGATAAACCTATTACATGTCTTTATTCTAGGGAACTTTTTTTCAAAAGACAGAATACTGATTCTCAAGGAGTGAGCTCTCTGTCTTTAAAATCTGTCCCAGTCTCTTTCACAAGGTGTCAGAAGAGGGACACATCCAAAGGGGGTAGAAGTACTGTAACTGCCCACACGCCAGTAGTAAAGGTACAGCCTGCTGACTAGCGCAGTTCCCTTCCAGATGAGGGTGATCTTCTCATAAACAGCTGGCATTGCCTGAAAGGGAGGTATTGTTGGTAAGTAAGCCAACGTCCTAGGGGCTGGGACTGGGCCAGCATATAACAAACATGCTGCTGATCCACTTTTGTTTGTTTTCCCAGATCAAAATGATAGCAACACATTTCAGGGACCAGGCAAAAGCATTGTTTTTGTGACGCATTAACATGTTAGCAGTAGTAGATGTTCTAAATTGCTAAGCTAGACAATATCCACTATTAAAAAAATACAAAAACCCAATTCAAAGCTCAATGATCAAGTAGTTGTTTGTATATTACTTTTGTAAAATGATCACCACTTTTGGCTTTTTATATTTATTTTTTTTATTTTTTGGGCGGGAGGCAGACTTGGAGTGTTGCCAATGAAGAAAATAAATCCAGTCTTCTGAAAATACATTCCTTTCACCAGACAGAACAGGAAGGAATGATTTAGTGGGACACATACTACATTAACTTTTAAGCCCTTGGATATTTTGGGCAAATCATTTGCTCTCCCTGAGCCCCCATTCATTCATTTATAAAACGAGGATGAGAATACTTCCACTGACTATGCACGGTCTGATTATACTGGCTAAGTGAGAGATTGCACGTGAAAGCATTTATCACCTGCAAGGTGTGACACTAATGTAAGGACTGCTGGGGTCATCTGTGTTTTCCTTGGAGCGGATGCTGGTTCTGGGGCACTGAAGTAGGGGAGACTGCACCCCAGTTCTATCTCCTTTCCCCAGGTCTGTGAGGCTGGAAGAAGAGAAAGAAGTGAACCCTGAGAGTTGGAAACGCCCATTTACCCAATAATGTGCCCAGAAAAAAAAAATCTTGAGACTTTTCCCTCCAATGAATTAAGTCCCTTCATTTATTTATTTATTTATTTATTTATTTATTTATTTATTTATTTTTAGAGAAGTGGGGAGGGAAGGGATTGGGAGAGACACAGAGATAGAAACATTGATGTAAGAGAAACACATTGATTGGTTGCTTCCTATAAGTACCTGATGAGGTCAGGGGACTGAGGTATGTGCCCCCTGTGTGGAATCAAATCTGACACCCTTCAGTCTGTGGGGCTGATGCTTTATCCACTGAGCCAAACCAGCTAGGGCAAGAGTCCTTTCATTTAAGTGTTAGATAAATGCATTAATTATCTAGGCTTTTGTTCAGGTCTGCTTATTTAAACCTGTGTTGTCCAATACAGTAGCCACTAGCGACTTGTGGTCATTCAACTCTTAAATATGACTAGTCACACACTGAGATATGCTAGGTGTGAAAAATACATGCCAGAGTTTGAAAACAATAGTCCAAAACAAAAAAGTGAAATATCTTAATTTTTATATTGATTACATGTCATGATAATATTTTAGATTTATTGGGTTCAAATATTAATATACTAGTATTGTTCAAATATGTTTTATCTGTTCTTCATTTTTTAAAAAATGCAACTGCTATAATATTTATAATGACATATATGGTTCACTTTGTATTTCTACTGGATATCACTGCTCTAAACAGAAGGGAAGGAAAGGGAGGAGTCCTAATGGCCTTATTTACATGCTTCTTGCATGCTAGTCTCTATCCAACCTAGTGCAGGGCTGTGCTTCCTTATCAGTCCAATTCTTAGGCAGCCAGTTCATCTGGGAAGTACATGAAGAAACCGAAGAAAGATTAACAGGAAGGCCACTCCATCACCCTTAGAGCACATGGCACAAAGTAGGCCCACAAGAATCCTCCCTTCTTCCCTTCTCCTCCTCCCTTCCTCCCTTCCTCCTTTCCTTCCTTCCTTCCTTCCTTCCTTCCTTCCTTCCTTCCTTCCTTCCTTCCTTCCTTCCATCATGTATTCAATTAAAATGGTGAATGGAGAAATTTGCAATTTCATTTCTCAAAAAGACAGAACAGGAATGAATGATTTCTCTATTTTCACACTTGTGAGTTCTGAAGGGAGATTTTATTTAGTTTTCTAATGTCCTGTGTCCAAAACACTTACTAAAATCTGTTGTATAAGATTCACATGCATTTCTTACCTCCTTTTCTGAAGGATTAGGAGCCTTGAGGTCAGGAAATGTGTTTTACATATCCGGCTTGGTATCTTAGCAGGTGCTTGGTAAATGTTTATTTTATTTTTTTATTTTTTATTTTTTTTACCTTTTTGTTGTAGTTGTTGACTATTCTGACCATTAAAATTTGAACCTAAGATGCTGTATCATTGATTTGATGTTGATGACATGGGCCTTTAAAAAAATAATGCTACCTGTGGTTTAAGAGGCATTGCCTTGTCTTTTTACCTGTTTTTAAAAGTCTCATTTCTAAAGTACCTCTAGAAGTACTTAATCTAAGCGTGAACACTATCTTCCCAGATTAGATCCCTGGTTGATGAATGAATACTTATTCCTAAAATACAGTGCTCACCCACTTCTGTCATCTAGCCACAAATTGAAAACTGTCCCAGGAACAAACTGATAAAGCCTGTGTGAAAAAAGAGAACAACAGGAAAAGAACAATAAGAGAAGAACAGCAGCCGCATTAACCTGGTGGCTGGGGAGATGAGAACTCAGCGGGGCGGTGTGTGTGTGTGTGTGTGTGTGTGTGTGTGTGTGTGTGTGTGTTGGGGGGGGGGGGTGGAGCAGGTTGGAGTCAGGGAACAGCCTAGGGCACAGTGAAAGCTCACGGGCTCCCTGCCCAGCAAACCCCCAGCCTCTGAGCAGCCTGAGCCTGGCTGGGTTTGGTTTGGGGGAAGGGCTGAGCGGGCTGCAGGGATCAAAGAGAAGCAGGAGACCGCCCGCCCAGGGCTGCTCTTTGAGCAAAGACAATGGAGTCCTCTGAGGTTCAGAGAATGAACACACAGAGAGAGATTTCAAAACACCACAGACCAGAGCCGATCAAATTCCTTTATTCCATACCCCGCAACGCACCAGGCCTCTCCTCAATTCAAAATCGCTCTATATTGAATTACAGGGCTGGGGGGGGGGGGGGGGGCAATGAAAGGGGGTCCTAGCGAGTGTTTTTCAAACCCGGGTTCATCTCCCCTCTGTGTGCGAAATCTATTCAGTAGGTGGAGACTTGCATTCAAAAAACGAAATCAAATAGAATGGACGGTAGGAGGGATTAGCAAGCACTGGGGATAAATACTGTCTTGTGAAAATGTGGTTGTCTGTGTGACCGTGTGCATTTTTAATTTATTTTTATTTATTTTTTACTATGGATCTCAGTCAAACCGTGAAACTAGGGAAAAACAGATCTAATCCATACCCCTGCCTTACACTGGGATAAATAAAATCAGCCCTAGGAAATGAGGCCTTGGGGAATGGAGATTTCACTCCCCCATCCCTCCCCTCATGGAGGCATCCCTCCTGCATCCTACAAAGGCAGACTGATGCAGAAGCCACAGACCCAATGCAGCCCCCATGGAATCAGCCAGTTCTCCGGGAAAGAGACCCAGGATCAGGCATCTCATTCTGATGAGGCTAATGCTGTTTGTCAGAAACCGTGGGCAACCTCCCTTTCAAGCTCCTCATTAAGGAGCGGGAACGAAGGGGGCAAAGGTACTGGCAGGCCTCAAGGGCGCGGCGGCCACTCCGCCAGTGCTCATTAGAGAGCCTGCGAGCTAGGATCCATGTCAGGCCAGTCTGGGCGGCCGGAGGGAGAAAGGAACCATCCAACAGTGTGGTTCAGGCGCTCCTCTCCTCGTTCCCAGCTCTGCTCTCAGCGCACGCATCTCTCACCTGGATTTATTGCTTGACATTTTAGTCACATTCAGTTTGCAATCTGCTTGATGATTTAAAAAGCAGACAAGAGTGTATATCAAGCCGAAACCGGTTTGGTTCAGTGGATAGAGCGTCGGCCTGTGGACTCAAGGGTCCCGGGTTCAATTCCGGTCAAGGGCATGTATCTTGGTTGCAGGCACATCCCCGGTAGGGGGTATGCCAGAGGCTGCTGATCGATGTTTCTCTCTCATCGATGTTTCTGACTTTCTATCCCTCTTCCTTCCTCTCTGTAAAAAAAATCAATAATATATATATATATATATATTTTAAAAAAGAGTGTACATCAAAAGGCCCAGAGAGAGAAGAGGGAAGAAACTATATAAAAAATTCTGACCAAGTGTAAGGACATTCCAGTGACCCAGCAAACGAATTGCTTTCCATTTCTGAGTCGCATGAAATTAAACATCAATTTAAAGTCTCATGAAATGAACCACCAATCCAAAGTAGACCAGGGAAAGGAAGGACCCTTAACCACAGACTTCATTATTATCTCCAAAGCATGAGAAACGGGGAGAGAATTGTGTGTGTGTGTGTGTGTGTGTGTGTGTGTGTGTATGTGTGTATAGTCCCTAAAAGCAGACGGAGTCAAATTGTGTCACTATAAAAAGGCAGCTCTTGTCCTACCCCAACACAAAAGAAAGTGCTGATGGTTTTGACAATGGCGTGGCCACTAAAAACATCATTTCAAGACGAGGGAGTGTCTTTATCGGCCCAAGAAATCAAAGTAAACCATCGGAAACCCGAGCCGTAGGAAATCCCGCTGCTCAGACACAGGATCCAGGGTGACACCGAGACAGCGGATCGCTTTCTGAGAGCCGGGCTGCCTGGCTTCACCCCCAGCGCAGCCTTCCCCGGGCGTTCCGCTCCAGGAGGCAGACATGCTCTCAGCTGTATCAGAGACATGCATTTCAGCTGTAATTATGGTCTGCTGATCCGGGGCAGCCCGGGTCCAGCAGACACAATCCGCACGCTGTCATTAGGGGAGCAGCCCAGTCTCCCCCCTGGAGCAGGGCACTGGTCTGGGAGAGGAGACTGTTTTGAAGAGGGTGCCTGCTGCTTGCCAGCTTGGCCTCTATCTAATCTTTTAGGAGCTTGGTTTCTCCAAAGGAAGAAATGTGTGCCACCCTTGAGTTGCTGGAAAAACCCACACACAAAGGCCGTGTTTAAACGTGTCCTGCCGAGGCACTGAATTGCGGTGGGTGGGTTTGGGCCATTCCTTTGTCCCTCTCCCAGCCACCCACCCTGGGAAACTGGCACAGAACGGGTCTTGGTCTGAGGTTTTCTGTCCCTTCTTCCCAGGCCCTTCCCTCCTCTCAGTTACCCTGGTCGGAAGCCTGGGGGACACACTGTCATAGGTGAGTGCAGATGAAGATTGCAAGTGCAGTGGATGCTTTCTCTCAATGTTAATTTTTTTTCTTTTTCCTTTTCTTCTCCTAATTTTTAAACAAAAAAAAAAATGAATCTCTAATGGTGGGAATTTCAAGTTAGTTGAAAGCCAGCATTAGAGATAATTTTGAGCAAAGAGATATTGCCTTAAAATCATATCATAATATGATTATGGTATGATTTTAAGGAAATATCTTGCTTCATTTATGAGCCCCTGAATATGTACTTCTTTTCCCTCCTTCCTTCCTTCCTTCCTTCCTTCCTTCCTTCCTTCCTTCCTTCCTTCCTTCCATCCTTCCTTTTTTCCTTCTTTCCTTCCATTTAAAGTCATTTTTTTTTTTTTGCGGGGGGGGGGGGTAGTTTAAGGTTTATAACTAAACTAGAAGCCCAGGGCATGAAATTTGTACACGGGGTGGGGGTAGGGTGTCCCTCAGCCCAGCCTGCACCCTCTCCAATCTGGGACCCCCTCAAGGGACATCCCTCTCACACTCCAGGACTGCTGGCTCCCAACTGCTCACCTGCCTGCTTTCTTGATTGCCCCTGCTTCTGCTTGCCAGCCTGATCACCCCCTAGCCACTCCCATGCCAGCCTGATTGATGTCTAACTGCTCTCCTGCCAGTCTGTTTGTCCTCAACTTCCCTCCTCTGCCAGCCTGGCCACCCCTAACTGCCCTCCCCTGCAGGCTTGATCACCCCCAACTGCCCTCCCTTGCAGGCCTGGTCCCTCCCAACTGCCCTCCCTTGCAGGCCTGGTGCCTCCCAACTGATCTTCCCTGCTGGCCATCTTGTGGTGGCCATCTTGTGTCCACATAGGGGCAGGATCTTTGACCACATGGGGGAAGCTATTGTGTGTTGGAGTGATGGTCAATCTGCATATTACTCTTTTATTAGATAGGATAGAGGCCTGGTGCATGGGTGGGGGCTGGCTGGTTTGCCCTGAAGGATGTACTGGGTCAGGTTGAGGGTTCCCTCGGGTTGTGGGGTGGCCTAGGCGAGGGGCCTGTGGTGGTTTGCAGGCCAACCACGCCCTCTGGTGACCCAAGCAGAGGCCTTAGAATCCAGGATTTATATATCTTCTATAATTGAAACTTTGTAGCCTGGAGTGGAGCCAAGCCTTCTGCTTGCTCAGTGGCTGCTGCCATTACTGTTGGAATTTGTTTACCTTCTATGATTGAAACTTTGTAGTGGAGGCTTAGACCTGCAAGGGCAGGTGGAAAACTTGGCTTCTTCCATTGTCTGGGAAACCCAAGCCTCCTTCCTGCTCTCTGTGGCTGTTGCCATCTTGGTTGGGTTTATTTGCATACTCGCTCTGATTGGCTGATGGGTGTGGCTGGTGAGCATAGCTTGTTGGTGTAGTAGAGTAATGGTTAATTTGCATATTACTCTTTTATTAGGTAGGATACTTATTTTGTTAGATTTATACTTAAGTGTTTGATTTTGGGGAGGTGCTAATATAAAGGGTATTATGTTTTAAATTTCAAATATACTTGTTTATTGTTGACTTATAGGAAGGAAATGGAGTTTTGTATATTAACTGTATAGTTATTAAAAATCAACTATGAAATGTGTACATATTTTAAGAGTTCTGTAACCTCACTTTTTCTGACCTCCTGTGTCCTGCTTTTGATAAAATTTTAATGCTTCATTTAAGAATCATTTTAGATTTCTTGATTTCTCGATAGATGCATTCAGACCAATGTCACTTTATATTTTGCAAAAGTTTGAATAGTTCATGGGGACTTTTCTGTCCTTCCCGATTCCTGCACATATTTAAGTGAGGTCATGCCACCACTCTTCTCCTGTCGTCAAGCTGAATGAAAATGTACTTATTTAACAAACAGCTTGTTGTACAGCAAAATATACTTGATGTTTCCCAGCATTGTTGCACCATCACCATCCACTTATTCATTTACTGAGTTCATCATCCAGTGGAAATAGATGCTGGGTTCTTCCTTGATTTGGAAAGTAAATGACTGCACTAAATTGCTAAGGCTGCCATGACAGCGTACCACAGACGGAGGCATAAATCGCAGAAACCCTTTCTCACAGCTCTGGAGGTTGGAAGTTCAAGACCCAAGTGAAGGTTTGGTTTTCTCCAAGACCCCTCTCCTTGGCTTACAGATGGCTGCCGGTTTCCTGCCTCTTCACATGGAATTTTCTCTGTGAGTGCACCTCCCTGGTGTCTCATTATGTGACCAGGTTTCCTCTTCTTCTAAGGACACCAGTCAGGTGGGATCAGGACCCTCCCTAATGCCGAATTTTAAAGCAGTCAGCTCTTTACAGATGCGATCTCCACATAGGGTCACACTCTGAGGCCCTGGGGGTTAGGGATCCAACATATGAATTTTGAGGGACACAATTCAACCCATAACCACAATGAAATATTTTGCCTTGGGTCTTATAAAAAAAAAAAAAAAAAGACAAAACTGACCTCAGTAGATTCAAGTTTTCTCCATAACATTGTGGCTTCTTACATTTTCATTGTATTTTGATGGGACTCAGAACTGATCTTTGCTTCCGTTATGGGGAAATAGAGGTAAATCTTTTCTTCTGGAAGGTGCAATGTTTCTCAGCCTTTTTACTCTCCCAACACACAGAAGGGATGGTAAATATCCATAACAAATGAATGTTTTGCTAAGCTTGAGCTGTAGAATCTCTTAGTCAAAGCCTGTGTCTAGAGTAAGCCACTTGAACAGAGATGGCGATATCACCATGGCTTACAAAGAGAGAACTCTGGCCCCGGCTTCATCCAGAAGGATGCCCAGAATGATGTCTAGTCCAATTAGCATATTACCCTTTTATTATTATCTATATATATATATATATATATATATATATATATATATATATATATATATATATATAAAAGCCTACGTGACCATTGCAACCAAACTGATGACCAAACAGGCTGTGTGGGGCAACCGGGGTGTTAGTGAGGGGTGACCAAATGACTGAGCAGCAGGCCCGCAGTGGGGCAGTTGGGGAATAACTAGACTGGCAAGGGGTGGCAGTGAGGGGCAACCAGGTTGGCAGGAGGGGCAGTTGGGGTGACCACATCAGCAGGAGGTGCAGTAAGGAGCGACCAGGCCAGTGGGGGGGCAGTTGGAGGTGACTTACTCTTGCATGGGAGACAGCTAGGGGGTGCCCAGGCCAGCAGGCGGGGCAGTTATGTTCAATCAGGCAGGCAGGTGATCAGTTAGGAGCCAGTGGTCCTGGATTGTGAGAGGGATGTCTGACTGCCGGTTTTGGCCCTGCGGAATGGGCCTAAACCAGCAGTTGAACATCCCCTGAGGGGTTCTGGACTGGAAAGGGTGCAAGCTGGGCTGAAGGGGACCCCTCATGCACGAATTTCATGCACCAGGCCTCTAGTAGATAGTAAAACCCCAATATGCAAATCAACTGAATGGAGGAATGACTGGTTGCTATGACGTGCACTGATCACCAGGGGACAGATGCCCAACGCAGGAGCTGCTTCATGTGGTCAGGGAGCTCCCACAGGGGGAGCGCCGCTCAACCAGAAGCAAGGCTCATGACTGGCAAGTGCAGCGGCAGTAGCGGGAGCCTCTCCCACCTCTGCAGCAGTTCTGAGGACCCCTCAGAGGATGTCTGACTGCCGGCTTAGGCCCGCTCCCTGCCTAAGCTTACTCTGAAGGATACCAGAGGTGAGAGGGCGCAGGCCAGGCATGAATGCATGAATTGTCATGTTCCGGGCCTCTAGTTCTTAAATAAATACACTTACTAACAAATGTGTATGCCTCTTGGGCACTGTCCACCTTCACCCACTTTGGAATGTCTGGACACTTCCACTTTCGTTTCCTGTTCCACATTGGTTCATGAGCTACTTGCTTTTTATGGTAGCAGCTGTTGAAAGCCAAGCTTTGCAAAGAAATGAGTGTTATTGAAAGGAATGTAGTGTGACTGTAGTGTGTTCTAGTGGAACTGTAAACCATCTCGAGGTGGTAGTGCTATCAGACAGATGTTGCTGTGCTGTCCTTTCAATTTTAAATATCTGAGGCACCTGGAGCCCCTCAGGCCACAATTTGGGAACTGTGTGCTCGGTGAAGGAAGATGAATAAGACATCGTCCACACTGGAGTCCACATACAGGATGGCACATAGGTCTGTGGTCATTTATGTATCCCGTACAGCAGGGGACTACGGTCAGGATGCAGTGGACATGCGTTTGTTTGCTTAGTATCTAAACCCCCTTCCTGTATTTAGAAAGTCTGTAGTATATAATTCTTGGGTGGTAGAGCTTCTCTTCCGTTGTAGAATCTGAATAGACATGAAGCCTAGTTTCTGATCTTCCTGAGTGAAGGCTTTGGTTTCTAGGCTCAGCAATCAGAACCCCATGTTTCAGACTTTGAGTATTTTATTTTATTTGTCTATCACTATTTATCCTCTCTGTGCCTTCTTCTACCTCCACTCCATATCCTCCCACCCCCACCCTGGATTTTGGGTTTATTGATTGATACCAAGGGTCAGGGACATTGGGGACACCTTTCTGGCTGTGTAGTGTCAGTGTAGACTAGGGGTGTTGAACTCAATCCGAGAAGGGGCCAAAATCTAAAATCCAGCCTAAATTGCGGGCCGAATGGTTTACTGAACAGTCATAAACTGTCATTGTGATGGAAATGCAGCGGAGTGCAGTGATGACAGCGCGGTGCGGGCCACATTGCAAGGCCTGGCGGGACGGATTTGGCCCGCGGGCCTTGTGTTTGACACATGTGGTGTAGACACTGGCAACAAGGGCAGTGGCTGGGCCAGTGTCAGTGCTGGCAACATGGGTGGACTTGGCAGTGACCCTAACATGTGGTGTGTCCTCACGGGACTGGTTTTGTGGCATGATTTTGGCTGATGTTTGGGTGATGCAGCCTCCCTTTTCTCTGCCCATGCTGAATACAGTTCTCTAGTCTTCCTAAGGAGATAGGCAGCTAGATATCCTGCCAGTAAACGTCTTTCTCTGTTTAAATCAGCCTCGCTTACTCTGAAAGGTGAGACAGTTGAACAGGAATCTGGCCAAAGATTTCTAAAAACAGGAGAGAGGCAAGACTATAGAGGGTAGATTACACTGATGTCCCCAGAAGGAACAAGGGTCTGAGAAAGTCTTGAGATGTGCTTTCTGAAAGCTCTGGGTAGTAAAGACCACTGGAGAGCCAGTCCTCAAAAACTGAGGGAATTACAGAAGTGGGAGGGTTAGAGTGTGGACAGATTTGAGAGAGGGGAAGACTTGGGAATTTAGCACAGAATAGATCAGGCCCTAGAAGGTGAGTTTCAAAATGACACAGTTGTAGTAAGTAGGGAAGTTTGTAAAGTACATGTCACTAGGGGTTATGCTCAGAAGGTCTGCAGACCCCCAGGAAAGGTAGGGTGAGGCACACTAAGAGGGGGCCGGCCAGGACAACAATAAGTAGAAATCAGGTCTGTGATGCGTTAGGTTGATGAGAGAATGAATTTTAGGTAGGTTTATCCAAGTAGGAGAAATAAGGATGGACAAGATATATTTGGATGATGGATGTTTTTGGCAAACCCAGAAGTCATTACATTTACAGGGTGGGGCAAATGTAGGTTTACACTTGTTTGTATGGCAAATAACACAATAATTATTAATAATGCAAGAATAAACTCTGTGTTTTTTAAAAAATATGTTTTTATTGATGTCAGAGAGGAAAGGAGAGGAAGAGAGAGATAGAAACATCAATGATGAGAGAGAATCATTGCTTAGCTGCCCCTGCACATTCCCCCTGATAACCGGCCATGTGCCCTGACCAGAAGTCGAACCGTGACCTCCTGGTTCATAGGTCGATGCTCAGCCACTGAGCCACCGGGACCAGGCTAACTTCTGGTTTTGGTATACTCACACCTATAAACTTACTTTTGCTCCACCCTGTGTATTTGTCACTAGTGACATTCCAGAGGCCCAATCTAGAGAATGTGTTAAAAAACCAGATAGGCACCTGGCTCAGAAAGCAAAGGGAGAGGGAAGCAGAGTCTCCGGGCATCTACTGAAGAAGCAGGTGAAATGTCTGAACCTCGGGTGGGCCTACGCACAGGAGGAAAGAAACAATATCAGGAAGCGGAATCCAGGAAGCCTATGCTGTACCAGCAAGAAGGGTTCTGCTCTTACGAGACAATACAAGTTCCTCAATGAAGAAGCAGGCTTGGAGGTACACCCAGCAGAGGCTGAGAGTCTTTTCTTGCTTCAGGAGAATGGCATGGCACCTGCCATTTGTGAACTCTGTAGGCTGAACTGAGTGGATCTTTTGAAGTTCACAGGTTCTTCGGCTTCCAGGAGATGAAGCAATTTCAGAGGTGACTCATATGTTATCCCTTGATAAGTGAAATCATGATGCCATGCGCTCATGCCCTTCTTAGGTACACAGGCTCATGGGACTTCCAGGCTCTTAGGAAGCGACGTGGTGGGTGTATTTGGGACAGGATCCTCTCAAATATTAGGCAACATTGTAATTTATATTACTTATTCAAAAAATAATTGCTGATCATAGCAGTGCTGTTAAAGGCATATGACTATCTTTAATGTGAAATCATTTCTCGAAACTCCATTTAAAAACAATTGCCCAAGTTGTTTTAATTATGTTGTAGTGTTCTAAACTATCCGCCCATCTTGTTGACCTATATGCTCTGAGTACACTGTCCTGTCTGTGTTGTTTTAAAACAAGTCCTGATACACTGATTCTCTCTCTATCATGGGAAGAAAATAGTTTCATCCTTATCACACTATTAAGGGAATATAGAGCTTTATTTTTTTTTTAAGTCTTCACTGAAGGATATATTTTTATTGATTTTTAAAAAATTCTCACTCGATGAGTGAGGATATTTTTTCCATTGATAGAGTGAAAGGGACAGGGAGAGACAGAGAGAGAAACATCGATGTGAGATATCCATTGGTTACCTCTTGCACATACCCCTACAGGGGCCAGAGATTGAACTGGCAAACAGGGTACGTGCCTTTAACTGGAATCAAACTCATGACCATTCAGCCCAAGGATTGACACTCTAACCACTGAGCAAACTGGGGCTTTATTATTTGTAGAGAAAAAGGAAGAGAGAAAGAAAGAGAAACATTGATGTGAGAAACTTTGACCAGTTGCCTTCTGTACCAGGGATGGAACCCGCATCCTGGGTATATGCCCTGATCAGTTAAACCCACACCTTTGTTGTTTTTTTGTTTTTGTTTTTGTTTTGTTTTTTGGTAGGGGATTATGCTCCAATCAACCGAGCCATCTGGCCAGGGCAATATAATGCTTTTATACTGTTGAGATTATGAGATGTGAGATAATAGGTTTGGATCAAGATTCAATTTTGGGATTCATTTTTCCCCTCCTGAATAGTCAAAGACAGAGAAGGAAACAAGCAGGTTGGGAAGGAACCTCCAAAAGTTAAAGGAAGTTATCTGATAGAAGATGCATTCTGATGCCATGGGTCACCTAATGCATAAGTCTTCCTCTGGGTAGTTGGCACAAAATGTTTCAGAGAACCATCTTCATCCCTTTAGCAAAGGATGTGGGCATAATTCTTCATATCAGATGACAACCTTCATTTTAAAAATATTTTTTTTATTAATTTCAGAGATGAAAGGAGAAAGAGAGATAGCGACGTTAATGATGAGAGAGAATCATTGATTGGTTGCCTCCTGAACCCACTGGGGATCCAGTCCATAATCTAGGCATGTGTCCTGACCAGAAATCAGACCATGACCTTCTGGTTCATTGGTAGATGCTCAACCATTGAGCCACGCTGCCCGGGCACAACCCATATTTTTTTATATTACAATATCTTCCCAGTACTCTAAACAACCACCCTTCAGAGTTCTTTGTGATTCTCTTTCCACTTTAGGGCCTTTTATGACTCTGTCCGTTGTGCCTGCTCTTGTTTCTTTAACAAAATTCTGTCTCTCTTTTTAAAAATATGTTTTTATTGATTTCAGAGAGGAAGGGTGAGAGAGAGATAGAAACATCAACGATGAGAGAGAATCATTGATCAGCTGCCTCCTCCATGCCCCCTACTTGAGATTGAACCCACAACTCGGCTTTGTGCCTGACCTGGAACTGAACCATGACCTCCTGGTTCATGGGGCAACACCCAACCGTAGAGCAACACTGGTTGGACAAAATCCTCAGTATGCTTGCTCTTTAGTATGGAGTTATTTGTTCTGTCATTTGTGACCCCAACAGTACTTGGTTCACAAGTCTGTAAAAGCACAGAGTCAGCCCTACAGTATATTTTTTATTGCTTAGTTATTTTTCTTCCTAATATATTGCAGGGATACTCAAATGCTATCAAATGTAAAATGGCATGGGGGGCACGGGGATGGGAAGAGATTAATCAAATAACTTATATGCATATTTGCATAACCCATGAACACATAGTATGGTAGGCCTGGGGTGGAGGGAGTTCAGGGTGGTGGGTGTCTGTGGGGGGAAATAGGGGACACTGTAATTCTTTCTTTTTTTTATTTTTTATTTTAATTGATTTTCCACAGAGAGGAAGGAAGAGGGATAGAGAGCTAGAAACGTCGATGAGAGAGAAACATCGACCAGCTGCCTCCTGCACACCCCATGCCAGGGATGTGCCCGCAACCAATGTACATGCCCCTGACCGGAATTGAACCTGGGACCCTTCAGTCCACAGACAGATGCTCTATCCACTGAGCCAAACCGGTTTCGGCCACTGTAATACTTTCAACAACAAAGATAAAATTTTAAAAAGCCAAATGGCTTCCCATACATTAGAGTGTGCATGGTCCAGAATGTTTTAAGCTTGAATGCATGTGCTTGTCTTGATTTATCACTTCTAAGTATAGTGACGTGTTGTGTGGGACAGTCACTTAGATTCACTGGACGCTTTGTTCCCTCTATTAAACGTTGCATCTTTCTAGATGACATCAGAGATGGCTTTTAGTCTTACATCTAAAAGATTTTAGTCTAAAATTCAGGTCCTTTAATGTGACCTTGGACAAGTTTTTTAATCTCTTTGACAAATAAAGAAAAGACTTCTACATTCCAAGGGTGGTTGTGAGGCTTAAAAGATTGGCTCAGTAAATAAATCTTTGTTGATCCTCTGTGTGGTAGGTATTAGGGCTCTAGAGATGACTAAGACACTATCTCTACTCTGCGGAAGTTACCATCTAGAAGCCTAGCCTGGGACGTAATATGGGCTCAGGAACTGTGGGTTCTCTTTGTCTTTCCCTCCATGACCTATCAGATATTTAACTCTGGGATTTGGAATAGAATGAGGAGACCGCTTTACATTTTACAGTGTTTTTCACATGGTATTCATTGCAGTGATGAACCTTATTTAAGACCTGAAGCTAAAGCTCATGTCAATCCTTAACAGTGAAAGGGATGACGTAATTAGAAAATAATGAGGCCAGACGTAAACAGCCCAGATGAGATGGGAGTGGAGTGTTCAGAAGAAGAATGCTGTGGGAGTAACTGGTCCAGCCTGGGAACAGCATTTATGATGTCCTTATCTTATAAAGGGGGATAAAAAAAAAATCATTTCTGGTCTATTAGCAAAGAACAAAGTAAACACAGGGACTAATTTTCCTAATGCAGTAATTTCATGTGTGTGTTACATGCAATAAAAGAATTGCTTAAGACGGTTATGTTGGTTTTTTCAAAACAAGCCACCAGGTAGGTTTGGCCGCCAGGAAAACTGCCTGCAGATTCTAAAGAGGCTCACTAGCTATTCAATTATTGGTATTTTTGCAGATATAAAGAGTTAATTCCTTTTTATTTCTGAGTAGTAGTCCCAGCTATGAATGTATCACACTTTGTTAATTCATTCACCTGTTGATGAACACCTGGGTTGCTTCCATTTGACTATTGCCAATAGAGCTGCTATGAACATTTATGACAAAATTTTATATATATGGTCATATGTTCCTTTACTTAAGAGTATAGTCATTCTTTAATTTTTTTTAGGAAAAAAATTAAGGGAAAATAAAATGAAGCGTTTTAAAGTAAACAATTTAGCGGCATTTAGTGTTGCACAACTATCACTTCTAATCAGTTCCAAACACACCATCACTCTAAATTAACAGCTCTTCCCCTTTCAGCAGCTTCTCCCCCTTCTACTCTCCCTGCCCGCTAGCCTCAATTAACCAACAATCTGTACTCTATCTCTATGGATTTATCTAATAGATATTTCATATAAATGAAATTACAAAATATGTGATATGGCCATTCAGTTTTTTAAAAATGTATTTTTATTGATTTCAGAGAGAATGGAAGAGGGAGAGAGATATAAACATCAACGATGAGAGAATCATTGATTGGCTGCCTCCTGCATGCCCCTACTGGGGATTGAGCCTGCAACCTGGGCATGTGCCTTGACAGGAATGAACCATGATCTCCTGGTTCATAGGTGAATGCTCAACCACTGAGAAATCTCACAATTTCTTCACAAAGATATGCTTGGCTACTTACAATTTAAAAAAAATACCAAGGCAAGAAAGTCAGGAAATGCTGGAGTTTTTTGTTTTCTTTTTCTTCAAGCATCAACTACTTGGCAAGTTTGGCTGAGTGTGTTAATAGAGTGAGTTATATCAATAACAAATAGTGAGATATGTATCAAAGTAGGGGAAGGAATTCTCAGTAGTGGAAAAAAATCTTTAGAAGCATTGAGATAAAAAGGAGTGTTCAGGAATGTCAAGGGTGTGTTTCAATTGCAAGGTGGGCTAGGAAGCTGGTATGATTGGAGGTGCCTCTAGGCAAATAGTCCTCTATATAATTCCAAAGGAGTTGGGACACTGTTTTGTGCGTGGGAATCACTGAACGTTTTTAAGCAGGACAGTGAAAGTCTTATTTTCACTGGGATCTGTCAGTCTGCCCACCTGTCTCTGTGCCTGCTACAGGGGTCAGTAAGGATTTCCAGATTTCCAGATTCAGGTACCATTCCTGGTGTCCAGCTTCAGCAGATAGGATGTAGAGGCCTAACTCTGGAGCAATGGGGCAATTAGGATGTGTAGCTGGAGTAGAATCCGTGTAGACTCAGTGGAAAAAGCATAAGAATTATCCCGGAGCATTGGCAAGGGACCACAGGTTGCTGTGGCTGTACAGACAGAAGGAAATATGCATACAGCACTATCTCCATTTGCAACTGGGAATTCTGTCTCCATGCAAATGATCTGAAATGAGTAGTATGACAAGTGACAGCAATGCAAACTTGATTTTTTTTTTTCCTGTTGTTTGTTAATCCTGACCTGAGGATAATTTTTTCCATTGTGTTAAGCCAGTGGTTGGCAAACTCATTAGTCAACAGAGCCAAATATCAACAGTACAACAATTGAAATTCCTTTGGAGAGCCAAAATTTTTAAACTTAAACTTCTAATGCCACTTCTTTAAAATAGACTCGCCCAGGCCGTGGTATTTTGTGGAAGAGCTACACTCAAGGGGCCAAAGAGCTGCAGTTTGCTGACCACAGTGTTATCCCACCCCTCCTTTTCAAACCAGGAACCTGGAACTTCTGCTTTCCTCCACACTCATCTCCTTGATTCTCAGGTCATTGTTTTGTACTCGGTTAGGAAACTGACACCTTAGTAATATGTGTCTTTTCTTCTCAAATCTTGCCGTCATCCTTGGTAATTTCGATATCCTTGGAATGTCATGTCCAGCACCCTTACAACAGGGACATTGAACCCCTATTCTGATGACCTTTACCTCCATTTCTCCCCCGCACTCATTTCAAAAATTGCATCTTAAAATTTTCCAATCATAAAGTTCTTCCATGTCTAACCTTAAAGCTCTATCCCATCATTGCTCCCACCAGTCCCTCTTCCTCCCTCCGGAACCTGGATTTCTGCTTTATCACACCTCCCAGCTCTGGCTGCCTTCTTGGTTTCCCATTTGCTAAGTTCCTTACTGGTTTCACTTCCCTCCCTGAACTTGCCCAGAACCGATGGTTCCCCTTCCCTAAACCCTATGAGCAGCACCCCACTCCTCTCTGCCCTTGGACCATCTACTAGTTTTGGATAGTCCTTAGCCTTTGAGAGATCTGACCATTATTTTTATAGCTACTATTTTTAGGTGAAGTGTTGCTGGAGTGAAAGCACATAATTAGAATCCATTTACTAGTATTTTCAGTTCATCTGGACAGAAGTACCATTCAATCTTCTTTTTATTCAGACATTTTGTGTTATTGAGCATTCAAAGCTTTTACCTACTCTTAAACTCTCTGTTCATTCTTTCTATTTTTAATGTATTTTTTTAAATTGATTTCAGGGAGGAAGGGAGAGGGAGAGAGAGATAGAAACATCAATAATGAGAGAGAATCATTGATCAGCTGCCTCCTACATGCCCCCGCCCCACCCCCCGGGGATGGAGCCCACAACCCGGGCATGTGCCCTGACCAGGAATTGAACCATGACCTCCTGGTTCATAGGTTGATGCTCAGCCACTGAGCCACATCATCTGGGCCTTCCCTCATTCTTAGCAGCTGCCCTGGCTTCTTGCTTCACCAAGGTAAGTCACCTCACCTATGCTTAGCTTCAACCTTGTTGTCTTCTTCCCCATATTTCCAACTTCTGCCTTTGTCTTAAAAGAAGAAGCAACTCAGTGGAGAAAGAGCTTTCCTTGGTTATTCTCTATTCCATTGTTTGGCCAGTTCTAGAGTTTTTACCAATGATGAGTCAGGTCCACGTATGTTCCCTATGCATATAACCTCTCGGTTCCTGCTTTTCCTGGGTCTGATCTCATGGAGACTGGCACCGGCTGGCCTGGTCCTGGAAGATCCAGTAGCTGCCATTTCCTCAGATGCACTGTACTCAGAAAGAGGGTCTGTGAGGACCTCGTCCTCACCAGCTGATGGCAAGCAGATTGGCTTAGCTGTTGAAGGGTTAGAAGTCAGCTGCCTGGGAGAGCCCCAAGATAACTGTCTGCCAGCCGACTTTTATTTTCCCTTAACTCCCTGAGACCAAGCTTTTAAACAAATTTATTTTCCAACTACAGTTTGCATTCAATAGCATTCTGCATCAGTGTCAGGTGTACAGCAAAGTAACTGGGAAACCAAGCACCCACCTGGCCCTATTCCCAGATGTCTTGACATTATTGACTATATTCCCCTTGCTGCTCTCCACAGCTCTGTGGCTATTCTGCAAATACCAATTTGTCCTGCTTAACCCCTTCATATTTTTCACCCAGTCCCCCCCCCCCCCAACACCCTGCCCCTCTGACAGCTGTTAGTCTGTCCTCCGTACCCATACATCTGTCTCCACTTTCTTGGTTTATTTTGTTCATTAAATTCCACTTATAAATGAGGTCGTATGGTATTTGTCTTTCTCTGGCTGGCCTATTTCACTTAGCATAATATTCTCTAGGTCCGCCCAGGCTGTGATCGAACTTTGAACCTCATACTTCTGCTCAGCTCTCTGATCCACACTGGGACTAGAATTTCAGCAGAACTTTGCCTGCTTGGTATCATCAGGTAGGATGCCTTTCAGCGAAGAACTGCTTTTCTTAAAAATATATACTTTTTATTGATTTTAGAGAGAGAGGAAGGGAGAGGTCTAGAGAGACAGAAACATTGATGAGAAACACCAATAGGCTGCCTCTTACAGGCCCCCTACTGAGGATTGAGCACACAACTTGGGGATGTGCCCTGATCAGGAATCGAACCTGGGACCTCTTGGTCAATGGGATGACACTCAATCCACTGAGCCACACTGGCCAGGCCAGCATGTAAGATTTTAGTAATCTTAAGCGGAAAGAAGTCTTGTTAGAAAGATGTGGAGGGCTCCAGGCATCAGTGAGAGATTGCAGGATGAACAAGAAGCAGACAGCCAAAACCGGTTTGGCTCAGTGGGGATAGAGCATCGGTTTGGGGACTGAAAGGTCCCAGGTTCGATTCTTGTCAAGGGCATGTACCTGGGTTGCGGGCACATCCCCAGTAGGGGGTGTGCAAAAGGCAGCTGATCGATGATTCTCTCTCATCGATGTTTCTAACTCTCTATCACTCTCCTTTCCTCTCTGTAAAAAAATCAATAAAATATATTAAAAGAAGAAGAAGAAGAAGAAGAAGAAGAAGAAGAAGAAGAAGAAGAAGAAGAAGAAGAAGAAGAAGAAGAAGGCAGCTCCAGGAGGCCAGGAGGGAGGCGTCACACCAGACCTCTGGCCAGAAGACTGTGGCTTGGCTACAGGCACCGTCCCTGCTGCTGGAGATGTGGACAGATTCTAACTGTCCCCAGCTGCTCTGCTGGCTCTCCAGCATCCAAGCGCCTCTGTATCACACAGTGATGAGAAAGGTGGTTCTGCTTCATGTACTACCTGCTTCAGGGGAAAAGAAGCCTGATTCGCTTCACTCCGTTTCATATTTAGTGGTTCAATGCTTCCCTTCCTGTACTAAAAAGGGAGATGCTGCCATTTTATTTCCAACACAGGGAACAACCGTTTCAAATGAGGGCGCCCCCTATGGTCTCTGAAAACGAGCTTCAGGGATTTAGAACGATTGCAGTCAGTGAGCAGCGGTGTATTTATTTGGTAATCAGATAACACACCTCTGACCTCATTCTCAACGGATTTTCCTCCTTTTATTTCACCTGGCTTTTTGTCTAGAGAAATAGAGGCACAGTTGAAAATTCATGTTGAGTTAAGAACATTTCCTCTGTTAAACCCACAGGGCAACCCAAAGATGAGTAAGCTTCTGTGAATATAAATATGAAGTACCAGTCACCAAAACACACCAGTTCTCCCAGTTTGCTCCTCTGTGCACTTGTTTGATGTGATGGCATTTCTAATCTACTCGTAAGTAGATTCCTACATAACACAAGTAGGGTATGAAAAGCGGGAGAGGCTGAGATATTTCGGAGAAACCTTCTAAATGGCAAACACGAACGCCTGCCTTTCCCCTTCTGTTTTTAGCGAAGGAGCTGGACACATTGTTAGAATGAGTTATTTTCTCCACACTGTCATCACCCTTAAGCCCCATGGGCTTGCACTGGCAGCTTGTTTACTTTCTGTTACAGTCTGGCATGGTGCAGTTACATGCCTGTAATTAAGAGTCACATTTTTTTTTTTTTTTTTTTTTTAGACTTTTCAGACTCGAGGCCAGGACACTAGTAAAGGTTTACACAATCCACTTGCTGGAATGTTCTCTGTCATCTTGCATATCAGTGCTGAATGACAAAGCCAAATGCTTTTACCAGAAGTGCTCTGCAGGCTCCTTGGGGCTTTAGGAAGAGAAATCACTTTGCTTATTAGCTGTTATTCTCAGATAGACCTGAGTGATCATGAAATCTTGTTTCCCTAGTCTTCAGTGGAGAAAAATAGTGCTCCACACCATTTCATAAGTATTTAAGGACTTACTGATGGCAGTGAACATAAAACTTTACTAGTGTATTGATAATTTATATTAACATCATCCTATATAATAAAAGCCTAATATGCTAAGTGTCTGGTTGACCAGTCGGCTGTTCAACCAATGATATGCTAAGATCACTCAACTGCTCACTATGATGTGCACTGACCACAGGGGGCAGACACTTGGACCAGTAGGTTAGCTTGCTGCTGGTATCTGGACGATTAGGACTGAGCGAGACAGGCCAGACATGCCTTGGAGCGCTCCCATGGTCCCTCCCAGGCTGGACAACCTCTGTGACCCTCCTCAGCCCTGATCATGCACCGGTGGGGGTTCCTCAACCTGGCCTGTGCCTCATGCAATCCAGGACCCCTCAGGGGATGTTGGAGAGCCAGTTTCAACCTGATCCCACAGGCCAGGCTGAGGGACCCCACTGGTGCACGAATTCATGCACTGGACCTCTAGTAAGTTAATAATTCTGCAATTCAAATAGTTTTGTGTCATGTTTATGTACGTTGCTATGTTAGAATTTTCACAATTCACATTTCTTTAATAGCGCAGCAGCCAAGTAAATGTGCTGCTCAGATCCCCTGCTGTACTGTGTGTAATTGGTGGAAAGCCCAGCATCTGACCTCTCAATCTAGCATCGCATTTCCCCAAGGACACCCTTCGCACAAGCAGTTAGCCAGTGACTAAACATGGCAGGCACACGAATGCGAGTCAATTCTTGCAAAAAAGCAGTTTTTTTCTCCTCAGGACGACATTGGTTTGAGCACTCCCCAATGGACTGGATAAAGCATCTTAGAATGGTCCTGTATACTGAGTCTCTACTTACCAAATTCTCCTCCACTTCCTCTCACCTTCACATAGACAGACCAGCATGGTGGTCTGAGCGCTTGCCTCACTTCCTTTTTCCCCCTCCCAATTTTCTCTCTAATAGGTATTTTAAATATGTCTCTTGCATGTTTAATCCCATCTTAAAATGTATTTCAAATTGTTTTTACCACTTACAGTTTTCAAAGTTCCCCTCTTAAAATTTTTTTTGATTGTTTGATTTCTTATATATATATATATATATATATTTAAATATATTTTATTGATTTTGTACAGAGAGGGAGGGAGAGAGATAGAGAGTTAGAAACATCGATGAGAGAGAGTCATTGATCAGCCTCCTCTTGCACACCCCCTACTGGGGATGTACCCGCAACCAAAGTACATGCCCTTGACCGGAATCGAACCAGGGACCCTTCAGTCCCCAAGCCGACGCTCTATCCATTGAGCCAAACCGGTCTCGGCTGATTTCTTATATTTTTAACATTTATTTATTTATTTATTTATTTATTTATTTATTTATGTTTATTGTTTAAAGTATTACATATATTAGTACATATATCTCCCCCCCACCCAATTGACCTTCCCCTTACCATTTCTTTTTAATTATAAGTGACATTCAATATTGTATTAGTTTCAATGTACAGCATAGGGATTCAACATCCAAGGGACCACTTTTCTGTTTGCTGCACCTACTCATTCTTATGATGGTGGTTCATTTCTTCCTGCATATTATGATATTTTTATGGAGACCTATTTACTGTGAAGACTTGTGTTGAGGCAGCCCTAGATTCTCCGGGTAGTTTTTATTTTTGTTTTGGAAATAGCCCTTTTCTCCTTTGAAGCAGAGTTATTAAAATAAATTAATTTTATTTTGGCCATCATTTCTATGTGTTTGTACCTGTGTATGTTTCCATTCAAGTCAGACCTGCCTATCATGTCTGGGTAGGATTCTGTAGCATTGACTGTTATTGACTGTAATTGCCATATATGCACTCAATATTTTTCCTACTCTCTCTATTAGCTTCATTTAACTTTTAAAATTATCTGCCTTATCCTATCTCCCTTGAGTAGTTTATAAACTCCTTCGGGGAAGGGACAATGTTTTGTTCTTTTTTGTATTCTGTCTCTTCAATTACTGTTTTAAAAATTCACTTTTTAAAATGTATACAATTCAGAAATCATTTGTGAGGCAGCTCTATGAGAAATTTTTAAAATGTGCATTAACTCTTGAAGAACTGTATCTCTTGCCAAAACAGGGTTCAGGCTTTGGAACGAAAGGCAATGAGGTTTGTTAATAGTGTGCGAGGGCTGATAAAATAGTGAAGAATATCTTATTAATATGAATCATGCGATTGAAGTCACATGAGCAGCAAGGTCATGCTTATGTGCTGCTTTACATTTTTACCTTAGAATAAATTGTTTGAAATCCAATCATTGCTATGACTACCAGCGGAGGCAGGTAAAACCAGACTGCACCAATCTTAGCTGCACTGCAAAGCTGTTGTTTTCTATCTTGGCTTCTCTGCCATAGTCCTGGGGAGATGCTGTGCCAACCTTTTCAGCCATTCTGCTGCGTGGACAGATGCAAAAGGGAGAAATGTTAACCTTTCAGTGGGGGCAAACCCTTGACCAGTGGAGGATGGGAGACTGGATAGCTCATCTACTCTTTCTTCCCTCATGGGAACAACTCTGAATCACTATTTCGTACAATTTCTCAGAGAGTCTCTAGTAGGATCAAGACCCAGTTGCCCACAGTGAAGACTGGTTTGACAATATTGTAGTTTCTATTTACCCATGGTTTCACTTTCCATGGTTTTAGTTACCTGAGTTGACTGCTGTCTGAAAATATTAAAGAGAAACTTCTATAAAAAAAACAATTCGTGAGTTTTATTTTTATTTTATTTATTTATTTTTTAAAATATATTTTATTGATTTTTTACAGAGAGGAAGAGAGAGGGATAGAGAGTTAGAAACATCGATGAGAGAGAATCATCGATCAGTTGCCTCTTGCACACCCCCTACTGGGGATGTGCCCGCAACCAAGGTACATGCCCTTGACCAGAATCGAACCCTGGACCTTTCAGTCCATAGGCTGACGCTCTATCCACTGAGCCAAACCGGTCTCGGCCAATTCATGAGTTTTAAATTGGGCACTGTTCTGAGCAGGGTGACAAAATCTTGTGCCATCTGGATTTGTCTCACCCAGGACACAAATCATCCCTTCATCCAGCATGTCTTCACTGTATACACTACCAGCCCATTTGTTGTGGTATCTCAGTGCTGTGTTCAAGTAACCCTTACTTATTTCATAATCACCTCAAAGCACAGAGTAGTGATGCTGGCATTTCAGATATGCCAAAGAAAAGTAAGTGAAAAGGTATATGTGTAGGAAAAAACGTAATATATACACTAAGTGGCCAGATTATTATGACCTCTGAGCGCACAATAATCTGGCCACTCAGTGTATATCCTATATAATAAAAGGCTAATATGCAAATTGTCCCCTTGACCAGGAGTTTGACCAGCAGGCAGGCCAGCCAACCGCCCATGTACCCTCCCCCTGGCCAGGCTGGCTGGATCCCACCTATGCACGAATTCATGCACCGGGCCTCTAATACACACACACACACCCACACACACACACCCACACACACACACATGAGAGGCCAGATTATTATGCATTCAGAGATCATAATAATCTGGTCACTCGTATATAAAGTTTGATACTATCTATGGTTTTAGGCATCTGATGTGGCTCTTGGAACATATCTTCCTTGGATAAGGAGGGGACTACTTACTCTATAACCTTGGTTTATCTTTCTCTTCCAAATTTCACTTTTATTAAACCCTTTACTCTTGTTCCTTAAGATTAACTACCCCAAAATTATATTTACATTGTCATAGACTCTGCTTTTGACACTTGGCTCACCAACAGTCCTATGACATCTACACTGACATATCATAGGACAGCTGGTGAACCAACATATCATAGAAGAATTGGTGAAGGGGCCTGATTTCTCTGAAAGGGAGGTTCATCTTTATAAAATAATGTGTAAATCTTAGTTAGAAATATAGGTCTGGTTGACATGTTTGGTCAAGATGAAGAGTAAGGCTTTTAGGATCCCAGAGCCTTGGATTTTGGTGTGGGAATCCTTAAGCCACCACTGCCATGGAGGGTTGAATTGGTAAGGAGAGGTGAGGAGGTGGCCTGGCACTGCAGAGCCCCAAATTGCAGAACTGAGAACTTGAAAGAAGCTGTATATTATTCTTCCATATTTTGAACTCTGTATTCTCAACTATCTTCTTTTCTTTCTTTCTTTCCTTTTTTCTCCTCAAGTGAAAAAAATTGGCATTCTTTACAAGAAGTGCTGTAATCATGTGGATCCAACTGCTAATGGAATCAAGATTCTGGTGTCCAGGGTGTACAGACCAGATGGCTAGCCAGAATGCTCCTTGAATAAAACCCATTCTCCCTTGACTGATACACCAATTCCTGACAATAAGATACTCCTGAGTTGAGGCCAAAGAGAATAAAATGTTCCCTAAATGCTTTAATCCAAATTGCCCAAATTGTGTATTTCTATATGCTGGGAAGTTTGTGTGTTCCTTTCATAGTGGCTCTGGTGAGCCCTATTCATAGTAAGGGACACTGGTTTGATTTTCAGCCACAGCTTTTTGGGGAGCTTGAAAGGGACTTAAGCGACAACGAAATCTTGTTTATCTCTTGAGTAAACATTACAGATGGCCCGGCCAGTGTGGCTCAGTGTTTGAGCATTGACCCAGGAACCAAGAGGTTTGATTCGCAGTCAGGGCACATTCCCTGGGTTGAGCTTGATCCCAATAGGGGGCGTGCAGGAAGCATCCCATTCATGTCTCTCTCTCATCCATGTTTCTATTTCTTTATCTCTCTCTCTCTAAAAAGTCAATAAAAACACATTTTATAAAAAGGACATTTACAGATGGACTGATATATAAATTGATCATATCAAGAAGAACCAACCTTTATATGAAACATGAATTCTCTCACATCTAAACATATTGTTAGGTAAAAAATAGGTGGTATCAAAAACAACAACAGTAGCAAATTATCAAGATTCTATCTGTGTTAGGCTAGACACTGTAGCTAGATACTTTCCATAAACCATTTCTGGTTCCCAGAACAACCCTGTAAGGTCAGTATTATTCTCCTTACTTTCCAGTGGAAGAAAATGATACACAGAATTCCTCACCCAAGGATACACAGTTGGCAAATGGCAGTGTTTGGATTAGAATAATAATCATCAGCATCATACTCATTTGGATTGTTGTGTGCACACTGATGACCACACCGGGATGAACACTTTACATATGTTATTAAAAAATATTTTATTGATTTCAGAGAGGATAGGAGAGGGAGAGGAAGTGGAGGGGGGAGAGAGAGAGAAAGAGAGAGGAGAAAAACAGAGAGAGAGAGAGAGAGAGAGAGAGAGAGAGAGAGAGAGAGAGAGAGAGAAATATCAATGATGAGAGAGAATCACTGATTGGCTGCTTCCTGCGTGCCCACTACTTGGGATCGAGCCCACAACCCGGGCATGTGCCCTTGACCAGAATCAAACCTGGGACCCTTCACTCCACAGGCTGATGCTCTATCCACTGAGCCAAACTGGCTAGGAGACATATGTTATTGTTGTTGTTGCCCATAATAACTCCTTGAGTTAGTCATATCATGCCCATTGTATATATGAAGAGGGTACATTCTGAAGGTGAAGTCACTTCATCAAGGTCATGCAGTGGGTACGTAGCAGCTCTGGAACTTTAATTGGGATGTGAAGGGCTCTAATGCCTTCGCCCTTTTTACCAGCACCCTGAAAACAGACTTCTCAGATTCTGCCCTCTGCCTCTCTCAAACGACATGTTTCTGTCAAGCATGTGAAAGGGTACGTTCCATTTCTCACTGTTTCCCCCACGGCTCTGACTCATGCTGCTCTCTTTGAGGAACTGCTCATGTGTGGTTTAAGCAATGTGCAAATCAGCCGCTGAGAATAAGACCTCTTCCTCCCGGGCCTCTCTTAGGCACGGTTCAGTGTCTGGGCTAACAAGACCTAGGGGTGACCCTGCCGGGTCAACCAATGAAACGTTGGTATCTTGGTGCCTCATGAAGCAATGAGCAAGATGTCACCGGAAACAGGCCCATGTTATGGTTAAGTCGGTTTCATTTGTGAGATCTCTTCATTGTCTAAGGAGCCAGGGCAAGCTGGAAAACTGGACTGACAATTGGTTCCGATGGCTGCTGTTACAGTCTCCTTCCTTCTGACATAACTGCTTGTTTCTTAAAGTAGCAGAATGATAGATCCTCAGGATTAAAGGTGGGGAGAAATCATTTCATGGGTAGGTTGCATAGCAACTTTTTGGGTTTTAGCAAAGCACCTTTGA